>NC_137630.1:14389219-14989219 GCF_963383615.2 Lipophrys pholis | reverse complement strand
TCTTTTGTTGAGGACAGCTGCTCTTGATGCCACTGGATCAGCTTATTGAGGCGCTGTATCTCGAGCTCCAGTCTCTCTTGTCCCCCCTCAGTCGCAAGCTTCTCCTGGATGCTTGCACTCAGCTTGGCCTCCAGCTCAGCCGTCTGCAGCCGCGCCGAGGCCATCTCATCCCTGGAAACAATGCATATGAACGCAAACTAAGCTCGCTCCTGTGCTCCTTTATCATCTATTGATTACGAACCACAAGTCTCCAAAATACTGAAGCCTGAGCTGAAAAATACCTTAAAGTGTTGTATTCTTTCTGGAGGCTGCTGAGCTCGGCAGTCAGCCGGTCTTCCCTTTCCTGCAGCTGGTCGAACTGAACCCTGTTTCCCCGCAGGTCCTCCTGGAGCTGGTTACTGTTAATGTAGCCTCCCAGCTCATTCTGCAGTCTGCTGTGAGCTCGCTCCATCTGAGCCACCTGACAGTTAAAGACATGTCGGTATGAAAAGGTGCACAATGAGGATTGTTCCTATGTTTACAAGTGGTCTCATGTATTTCAGTGTGTTGGTCAGGAGCACACTCAACTTTAATACAATGTATGTATTTGTGTTTAATGTGAAATACTGTAAGTGTGCAACTTTTAATGTATGCAGCATATTCAGTTGTAACCTCAATTAAGGTTTGACTGAATGCTTATTTCTAGATTATCATCAACACCACTGGAGGGGACACTTTTAGGAAGTGTTTTAAACAGCAGAGAGATGTGTGAAATGGACAAACCTTTTCCTCCAGAACGGCCTTCTCGCCCTTGACTTGGGTGAGGCTCTTGATGAGAGTTTTTCCCTGTTGGCATTCTGTGTGAAGGCTGTTCACCTCGAGTCTCAGTTTCTTCAGCTCTCGCTCACCGATCTGCAAAGCCTTTGGCGTAAGTGAAGAGGAGAACGACACCCAGTTATTGTTTGACATGACACTCTGAATATACTTTTGATTACAATAACAACTCGATACGAGTCTGCACAGTGCTGTAGATGTGAGCACTTTCGCCTCACGGTGGGAAAATTCCCAGTTGGAGTCGAGGATTGTGCTTCTCTATGAGGAGTTTGCAAGATCTCCCTGTGCATGTTTTATCCAAGTCGCTTGGTTTCCTGAGGTGGTTTGTTGACTTTAAATGTATTTTAGGTGCATATTTGAGTGAGTGTCCACCATAGACGAAGCATTGCTTTGTGTTATTACCTCCTTGTCTTTTTTGAGGGCAGCCTGAGCAGCACTGAGGTCCAACTCCAGCTGCTTCCTCCAGTCCTTCTCCTCAGTCAGACGAGCTTCGAGAAGAGCCAGTCTCTCCTGGCTGCTGTCTCTCAGGTGCTTCATACACAACAAAAGTAGATTACAAAGCATTTAAATGTGACACTGAGCCATGCAATCTGAAGCCCGTAATGCAAATTATTTAATGAATGAATGTTTAATATTCAAAGCTTTAACTTAATATCAAATAAATCCAAAAATCTAAGAAGATGGCCAAATTCAAATGTAGTTGTAAGGAAGAACTGGTTTTAATTTGGTTCTCCGTGATTGTTTTTTTTTTTGGTCCAACCTTTTTATTTATTTAAATCAGATTTAATTAGGTGAATAGTAGTTACCTTATCAACCAATTAAAAATCTATTTAGATTATATTATATGCTCTCTGTTAATGTGTTAGTTGTGTTAGTGTTGTTAGGAAAATATTTTCATTATATATCATATACGTATTACCTTATTTCAGCAAAATATATGGAATGTATCTACGTATTTTCAACAGATAATTAGTCCTAATATAACAGTTCTAACATGTTTAAATGAATTAATTAATAAATAGGTGGAAGCTAAAAAATGGTTTTATTATTTATGGAGACGGTGTGAGATTATAAAGTTATAATTCTTCCTGCTCCTTTTCGGACATGCAACCAGATTACATCCTTCTGCTGTTAACTATTCACGGTTTGTTTGGTGGGAAATCTTTTGGTTGATTGGTGTGAACTGTTTATTTGACTTTGTACATGCTCGAAAGGATGAAAATGAAAATATGAATCAATAAGTAACGACATACCAACTGTAAAAAGGACTCCGTTGTTTTGACCTCTTCTCCGTTCTTCAACATTTTTTCATGAGCATCCTGTTTCTTCAGCTCTGCCTCCAGACTTTTGATCTGCAAAATCACAGAATCGTATGGGGGACAGGTTAGGAACGAATAATCTGTTCAGCTTTAATCCAGTTAAAAAAAAAAGAAAAGAAAAGAAAATCAGGAATGTTCGGCAACATGTCTGCTCTGCTCATCACCCTCCTGTGCAGTCCCTCCACTTCTCCTTCATGCCGATGCCTGTCCTCCTTGCTAACATTCTGAGCCTCCCCCAGCAGAGCCTCCAACTCTTCATTCCTCTCCTCCAGCTCCTCCTGTTCCTTGCGTCGTCTCTGGAGCTGCCGCTGCAGCTCTCTCACTTGAACAAGCCCATCTTCCAGCGCCTCGTGACACCTGTCACCAAACAACGGGGATGAAAGTCAGAGAGTGCGTGTGGGATGCAGAGTGGGTCACACTCTGATCCAAGACGTATGGCATGTTTGAATGCTACCGTTTATGAACGGGATCCTTTTCCAGAGCCGCGACAGCAGACTGATCGTTTTGTGCCTCACTGACTGAACTCTTGTTCGTTTGATCTTTTTTGGCGGTTTCATTCATTGTCATCTGAGCAAAACAACCAAGAGCGTTAAACTTCTGCAGCAACTTATGCCAAGTTCTATTTCGTTGGAATAATTCTGCGAATGCAAACCTGCTCCAGGAGAATCTTCCTTTCAGACTCCACAGTGAGCACCCTTTCCCGCAGTGCTCTGTTCTCAGCATCTAATATGTCATTTTGCTCTTTGGCTCGCTGCAAATTCGTCATATCTGTGGAACAAATCACAAAAACAACAATGTACAGAAGTATTTTGTCGGACTGGTCTTACAATTACATGATATTGTTTTGGCCTTTTGTTATGGGTGTATGATCAAACTGAGATTTCTCAGAAAAGGAAACACTTTGCCAGAGCAGTAAAAGAAACAAGGAAACATTAAATAGTAATAAGACCAACGCAATAAAAAATGTGTCCAGCTTCATAGAGGAACATATTTTTAAAGGCAATTTTCAAAGTATCTCTGTATATAATCCACTCCCGAATCAAAAAGCATTTTTTAGAACAATACCACACCCATCATCGCATTTCAGTGGTGAGCTAAAATAGTTGCATCCTTAACATCCCAACCTTCCGTATTTGTAGTCCATCACGTAAAAGCATCAAGTTTCAAAATCTGCTGATCAATTTTAAGATCCTCACAGAATGTGATGGCTCAATAAAATCTAATAAAAGTTGGAGGACCTCTGTCTCACCACAGTGTTTCAGTTTGTCCACTTCCATCTTCAGGTTCTCTACTTCTTGGACAGTTCCCTGAAGCTCAAGCCCTGAGATTACAAGCATATCGTTTGTATTTCTTCAGCAAAAGATTTTTTATTTTTTTACTCATTTGTGCCCTTTTTTTCTTTTGCGATCGCTTGACAATTTGCATTAAGGGAAGCCATTACTGCCAGTGTATGAGACATCAAATAATTTCATAAGTGCAACAACTTGGACAGTTACTGAGGGAGCCCATAGAATGGTAGGCGTTCATGTTGAGGCCCTTTTTAAAGACATATACAACACCAAACTGTATCACTGCAGTCCACAAAAGCATCACAGCAAAGTTTAATATAGGCTAACTATCCATCCAGGAATAGATACTTTAAGTCTTACCACTTGGCTCCATGTTGTTGTTTTTGGCAGCATCCAGCTCATTGGTCAGTCTGCGGATATCCTGATGAGCCATCGTCAGTCTCCTCGACGCCTCCTCCAGGTCGCGTTCCAGCCGCTGCCGCTCATTTCGCTCTTGAGAAATCTGCTCATTGTGGGCCTGATGGAGAGGGGGAAAAAAAATTAGGCCTGGATGGTTAGAGTGGGAGGAGAAGAGCAGGGAAGAAAATTGCTGGTTAGACTTGGAGATGCAAAGAACCGACATGCAGCTGTAAGAGGCATGCGTATAGTGGTGAACATTCATCATCACTGCAGGCCTGGAAAAGAGCAGGGGAGTGAGAGACGGCCTTTTATATCCGAGTTTTCACAGTCAACGAAAGATCATCAATAGATGCTGTTGCCTGTTACATATCATTCTGCCAGTGCGCAATAGCTCCTGGGTGGGACTTTTAGACACAAGGGGAGAGATATGACATGCAGGGAGGCCAACTGAATGTTGCAGCAGTGTGTTTTTGCACCTTTAACCATCAGCCGACCAGGAAATCGCAGAAAAAACTACTTCACAGATATGATGGTGACATTTCATAGCAGTCACGTGGATATTAACAAACAGTGTGAAAAGTATTTCCAAAAGCAGCAGCAGCACACCATGAAACAAGCTTGTGACGCCTCGGTTTGGTTCTTTGACACAATACCAGTGTTAGTTGATTGGTTAGCTGGTTAGTGAAACCTGAAAAGTGGGAACCTACAGGGGTAATATTGTGTTTGCTTTGACCAGACCTCCGCAGGCCAAACAGCTTCTTCCATGGACTCTGTGACGAACACTGCTGAGAGGGAAGACCAGCGTGTGCACAGTCATAACAGACACTATAAAACTATCCAGCTGTGTCTCGATATGGTCGTGAAAAGAAAATGTTCAGTTGCTTGTGGCTCCAAGCTTAATTACGTCCCACACCTGTAATTCAAACGGGGCAAATAAGAGTTTATTACCTTCGTCATGCTATCCATAGTCTTCTGTATGTCTTCTCGTTGCAGCCTCAACTCCTCCCCCATCTGCTGGCAGAGCCGCTCCTGTCAAGGCAGAGGACAGACTCGCCTTTCCAATCTATCCATATTTATCTGGCTTATACCTTTGATACTCAGCAAGTATTAAATGATGAGTGCATATACATTTCTACGATAAACACGACTATGACTGCACACGTGTTGTTCAAGATCTCATAGTTTCGAAAAAGAAAAAGAATCTGTGCCTCTTTGCAAAACAGTGGCCAAGAGCTATATATTCATAAGAAACCAAACGATCATCTGATTATACAGTATGTAGGTTCAGTATGTCCTCTTCCTGGTGGCTGACCTGCTCCGTGTTGCCAGGGAGACTCTGACTCTCCAGTCTCCTCTCAGCAGACTCCAGTCGTTCCAACAGCGTTGCCCGCTCCACAAGCAAGTAAGCTACTTGCTCGCTGGGGCTGCTCAAGCCCATCTCGCCCAAGTCCTCCTGAGCCAACATTTCAGCCAGCTCTTTGCTTTGACCCTCTGGAAGAAAAAGGGAGTTCCATGCAATCACATTTTGGACAAGCAGACGGTTCTGCATAAATAGAAGCGATCCCACACAGTAGCTCTGACAAAGCGGATTATGGTGTCGCTCAGAAGAAAGAAATGTCACATTAAACTACAGCTCGTTTAATTGGGACAGAGTCTGTGCATCATCAGCATTTAGCAAATGTCACACTGACCCAGGTTTAAATCAGAAGAGCATGTTTCTCCCCCTCCTGTGGTGTCATCATGATAGTAACATTATAAATGAAGAAGTATAATCCGACTTGCAATATTGCAGCACAAAGCATCGTCATGGTGCTTTAAGTTTCAAGCAGGTCCCTACAGGTCAGAAGAATCGTTTAGGCAACTTGATTATTGAGTGGAGTTCATATTTAAAGCTGTTCAGACAGCTGAAAATCAGAGTCTGCACTGATGACAACCCTAAAAGAGAGGAGCTTCTGCTGATCCTGCTCCCCCATGTCATCTGAACATGTTCACAATAACTGCACCCCATAATTGGGAGGGTGAGTTGCCGGGATAGTGTGAAAGAGACTTTACACCAATTCTACCTTGTTGCCGTTTGATCTGGTGAAGTTCATCCCGCAAGTGTTCATTGTCTCTCTCATACTCTGCAGTCAGGCATTCACGCTCTTCCAACAATCCTCGGATATGTGCAACATAGCTCTCCACCTGCCGGGCAATAAATGACGTGAGGCTTTGCAAAATTAGGGCTGGGTTAAAATTTCAAAATTTCAAAATGGGTCTGAGCTTTCATACATGTGCTTTAGTCATCAGACACAGCTCTGCATCATGTATATAATGCTCGCTACAGAAAAATGTCACCTCCTTCATCTCGTTTGCCTGTTGCAGACGTAATGTCTGCAACTCCTGGGTGGCTGACTGGAGATCCGCCTCACTCTTGCGCAGCTGCTGCCACAGATGTTGCTGCCTCTCTTCGGGACTGGCCTGTGGCGGCAGCCCATCCTCCTGAAGCCGCATAGAAATACGGTCAGTGTTGGTCAACACCTGAAGATCAAGAGGAGAAATTGGACAGTTTGTTCCCATGTACATCAGAATGTTCTCAAACTTTAATACGCAATACAATTTTACATGATCCTAGAGACTGGTGTTTAACAATATATGACATGCCACATAATACTGCAAAAATG
The DNA here is from genome assembly GCF_963383615.2 of Lipophrys pholis. NCBI lineage: Eukaryota > Metazoa > Chordata > Actinopteri > Blenniiformes > Blenniidae > Lipophrys > Lipophrys pholis. Next base: position 14,982,736 of record NC_137630.1, on the reverse strand, counting down.
TGTAATAATTAATTACATACAGTTGCTAAAACAATCATTTTGAACTCCCCTGATAACTGAGGTCCAGAGAAAAAAATGTCAACATCAAGGCTGCCAGTCTTGTTGAAATCTGATCTCTTTGACACATACCATAGTATAGGGAGCTGTCGTCAGAGTGGCACGCCAGCACTAAACACCTGTTGCAGAATTCAATACTGTACTTTGTAGAGCCTGAAACCGGAGAAGGCCTCAGACAGCCTTTAGACGGCTGCAAGGACTGCTGCTGCTCCAGCAACATGCAACCTATTGTCATGAGCTCAGCATCAGGTCTCATGTGTCTGGTGTACTTAAACATCAAACCAACCAGTCTATAATCTTGTTGAAAAAAGGTTGGACAAGAACAGATATAGACTACTAACATTATCCTGATACTGAAGAACGTTGGCTACAGAGTGTTTTTCTTTTAAACAGTCATATCCAATGTGATTCTTTGTCAATTTTACAATTCTGATATAGCAGTCAGGCTCTGAGAACAACAAAATAGCTACAAACAACAACAAAAAAAGCCATCTGTGAGCAGTAAACATTACCTCCTCATGCTCCATTGTCATTCATTAAGTCAGATGAGGCTGCATCATCTGTGAGGGATGAATGTTTTTGTTTTTTTTCCCCCTCAGCAGTGAAAATACTGGTGCACAGTTCTGCCTACATGATGTCTCCTAGTGCACAGCTCAGTTTGAGACGACGTGCCAACGATCAGCAGATCCTCAAACTTGTTCATTGCTGTTGTTGTAATCCATCCATGACAACTTCCAGGGCGTTAAACTCCCCTGCAAAAGATGAGAGTGCCTTTAGAACAAGACATGACACAGCCTGCAGACATAACAATGGCTACCTGACAGGTCGGGACAGTTTACATGCTTATATGTGCTGATTCCTGATCACCTGAGGTCACATAAAATGTCACGCTCGTGGGAATTAGCATCTAGAAAACAGTGTGATGGTGCCTTGAAATCCTTCTTTCCTTTGCATGGTGCGTTGCATTTTTTTCCGACACACTCTTTCCCAACTTCTTGCAGAGTAGGAACAAACTGCAGACTTTCACTTTACTTGTAAATCATTGTTTTCGTGCTGAACCTCGTCTCTCCAAAATGTCTGAGGAGGAGGAGGAGGAGCGAAAAGAGGGTTTTAGTAGGACAGCAGCCTCTTGCGTTCTCTTCAACCCAGCTCGGGTAAATACGGCCACAACAGTTCTGCTGAGCGGGTTGAGTTAATAACACCAACACAAGCCCCAGACTGAGTGATGTGAGTGAGACGCAGAGCTCGCTGGAGAGCAAACTTTATCTCAAAGTCACATACTTCAGGTGCAGCTAACGCTAGCTGGCTAACGGGCAGCCATAGCGTTCTCCCGTGGCCGCTTAGCAGCGACTGATGCTCCCGTAAGCTTGTGAAGCTATGGTATCTGAATAGTCCGGTGCAACACGGACTCCGCCGGGGCGGAGTGAAGTGCAGAGTGCATGCAGTGTGGAGGCCAAAAGTTTGTACTCACTTCTGAAGCGGAGAGAAAGCCCAGCGCGGAGCGACAGGCGTGGCGGAGTCCACTGGCTTCTAGTAGCGCCTAGGCAACGGACCGTACCATTCCGAGAGGCGGCGGGGGAGCATCCATCACTACCTACTGTGGTGTGGTATTATTTTGTGATTATCTCAAATTAAATTGATTTGGTGAATGACAACACTTTCACAAAAGCATTGTTTATTATTATTATTATTATTATTATTATTATTATTATTATTATTATTATTATTATTATTAAAAAAGAAAATCGTTTACACCAATTCAAACTACCTTGCATTTTTATTTAAACTTTGACATCTATGTAATTCACAATTACCATAAACATTAATATAGATAAGATAAACAAATATTACAATCTATTAACGTGTATACATACATGCATACATCTAGGGCATTAATATCAACACCAGGGGGCGACACAGAAACTGTTTATTCTTTCTGTATGGTTGAATATAATTTTTTCCCCCTAGCTCAGCAGTGTGGGTAGTAAGGAATCAGGATGGATGATGTTTGTGGTCAATCCTCCAGAATAATGAACAAAAGATGTGGAAAAAGACAGTGCTGATAGGAATCAGTGTGGAGTGGGTGGAGATGAGTGTCAGTGCTGATGAAGCTCGAGTGAAAGAGATTGTTTACAAGACAGTTGTAAATATACTATGGTGTTTGGCTTGTAGACACTGTTTGAGCTGAATGTGTCACAGATGTAGATGCTGAGATATTCATTGGAAGTGAGCAGGATGGACAGGACTGAAAAAGAACAGAGCAGAGAGACCGCTGAGTGCAGCAGCCTACAGATAAAGCTGCAGATGCCAGTTTGAGATAGTTTGGACATGTGCTCATGAATAGATCAAACAAAAGATGTTGGAGATGGAGCTCCCAGGCAGGGGAAGAGGAAGACCTCAGAGAAGACTGGTGGATGTTGTGATGTGCATAGTGAGATATACCTCTTTTTACAAATTATAAAAGATTACATTTTGAATTATTATTTCTATGTATATGATCAGAGGAGACTTGTTATATTACAGACGGGAGTATTTGAAAGTTTAGTCACAATACTTGCTTCGAAATACTTACCTATTATTTTCCCAGGTCACATGAAACAGAAAACAACAGAGGGGCCTAGACAATTAAATATTCCCAATATTTTATCATTTTATCAGGTGCATTTGTGCACAACTATAGACTGTATGTCAGCAATATAAAGGTAAAACATCTCATGAGCAACTTTTGGAGGAGCATTTTATCAGAAAGAAGAATTATTTGGAATTCAAACCTCCTAGTCCCTCCATAACTATGTGCAAATCAATAGGATGAAGCGCAACAGCTCTGCCATGAATTCTTCTTTTACTAAGACGATAACGTTCAATTACACTGGTTTTGAAGCTGTGAGGTTTACCTCTGAGTTTGTTTTGTTTTCTAATCTTATAAATGTACCTCCACTTATTCTAATCTATTTAGTTTTGAAGCTATCGCACATATTTTCCATCTATAGACGCCGCAAACTGTCAATACTCGTCATGTTCTGTTGGAGAGAAGTGTGCGATGTTGCAGCTGCTTGCTTATTTCTCAGATCTACCAATGGCATGGACTGATGGGCATGGCAGTGAGCTCGTTACACCATAGAGGACTGTTTACAGAAGAAATATTCTCATGTGGTCGTGTGTGTGTGTGTGTGTGTGTGTGTGTGTGTGTGTGTGTGTGTGTGTGTGTGTGTGTGTGTGTGTGTGTGTGTGTGTGTGTGTGTGTGTGCCCACGCTGCCTGCATGGGTGGGTCTCACTTGAGAGGTTTTTTTTTCGGGGGGGAACTACTGGCAGACTACAAGTTGGAGTTGAAGAGAGCTCTGTTCTCCACAGAGGAAATGGGCGTTCTCCTTGGAAACTTTGGAGGGAGTGAAAAAACAGAGGAGGTGTGGCAAAGCTGGAAAAGATTGGACCACCAAGAGGGGCACGATGTAGTAGGGTGGTGAAGCTGCTGAGATCTGATTCAGGGGAACACAGATTATTCCTGCGTGAGTAGATTTCTTTCCTAATTCTTTGATATCAATTCAGCATGTGTGGTGAAAACATGACTCCAAAGGACTTTTTATAAGAGAGAGGTGTCACCCTGTTGTACCACATCTTCCACCAATGAACTGTCATCAAATGTTCTGAGTCTTTTCATATGGTGTCGATGCTTCTGCTTTGAACAGACAATCTGCAGCATATTGTGTTTTTTGAACAAAAATGTCAACTTTCTGTCAAGTTTTACATTTCATTCTTATATGATGGTTAAAAAGCTGGAGTAATGGCATAATTTGTTTTTAACTGTGACGCCACCGCCCACCCTAACGGGCCTCTCCTACAGATACACATCTTTACAGGCAATTTCATCCCGTTTCCCCTTTCTCTGTCTGTCGTCTGTTTCATCTCTTTATTGTGAACTGAACTAACCCTCGACTACCTCTGTGATTGGGTTTGTAGTTGCAGAGTCAGATGTGTGTGTAAAATCCACTGTGTTCTCATCAGACTTTAATCTCGTCTCCTTTTACGAGTGGAGCGGTTTTAATGAATTCCAAATGTGAGTTGAATTGAGTTGAATTATCTGACTGTTAACCCTTCACGAAGACGAGGGGGGGGGGGGGGGGGACAACCTTTCAGAAGGGCAGAGAGGTTAATTGGGTAAATATTTTTGTACTATTTAGATTTCAGTGGGTTACACCCAGGTTTTTTTTCTTTTTTTTTTGCCTTGTTGCTTTGCATCGGCAACACACAAGGCCAGTCAGAGAGAGGCTTTAGAAATCCCTCCTCGCCCTCTGTTTTGAAGTGTGGCCTTACGTAACACAGAGTATACTCTGTTCGCCTTCTCATATTTTCCACTTTATGTCTCGAAGCAAAACCTCAGGTTAGCCAACACTGATTTCACTGAGGAACCAACATAGATGGTAAAGCGCTCACACACACGCACACACCCATCCCCTCGCCGGGTGTAATGTTTCACACAGTAGTTGAAATCTAAACGACCTTGTTTGTTTTCGGCAGGAAATTGAAAAATGGCGTACCTGCTCATGTTTGTCACCCTGCTGCACCTCATCACACTGGCAATGCTGTTCATTGCGACCATGGAGAAGGTATAGAGGTTTGCACACGCTGTTTGCTCAGTTCTAACGTGTATGCTGGGTCACTTCAATATATCCAACTGTATGTGTCTTCAAAGTCCTGGTGGGTGTGGGACGGCATGGAAAATTCAGACCTGTGGTACAACTGTAGGTTTGAAAACTCTACAGGAACTTGGCTGTGTGCGTCGTCCAAAGAAACTGGTCAGCAATCATTTTTATTTTACTGAATGTGGAAAAAAAAGAAAAAAGAAGAAGAATTTGAATAAAAAAAGAAATACTACAACCTAAGAAAATAAAATCCTTTCTCTGTCTCAGAGTGGCTTCAGGCTGTTCAGGTCCTGATGGTCCTCTCGGTGGTCTTCTCTTCGGTCTCCTTCTTGGTGTTCCTGGGTCAGCTGTTCACCATGTCTAAGGGCGGGCTCTTCTACTTCACTGGACTGTGTCAAGTCTTTGCAGGTAACAGTGGAGTGAAACAATGTGACGCTGACGTGGCCCAGAGTAATTAGACTCTCCGAAAAAGAGGGTGTAAAGGCAACATGGCAGGTCCAGGAGATGCACTTTTAAAATGGAAACTTCCCGAATTGTTCAGGAAAAAATCTAGACGTCAGCTCATGCGTTCGGTGCCTATTTGACTCTCTTTAAGTGCCAGGGCACCCTTGTTTCATTTTTAGTCGTATTTAAACGTGACTCGTGTGAAGCCCACTATTCTCAAATCTGCCTCTTGGGTCAAATGTGCAATCATTGCGAGACGATTTCTGTTTAAACACACGTTTCATCAAAAATGATAACACACAATGTCTGCTATCTCTGTAGTATTTACCCTCTGTGGATGCTGTAATTGATTTCTCTCTATCATCTGGGTGTGAAACGTATTTACCCTGGGTTCCAACTGTCCGACCGGAGCATCTATACCTGCTCATTCTAATATAATCTTTCTGTTTCTACCTGAAACGGGCAAAGTGGCTTTTGTATCAAACCCATACTGTGAAATTACTTTAAAAAAAAAAAAAAAAGCAAGAGGAAAGCAGCAAAAATTGAGAGGCTGTCCTGCAAATTTTGGAGAGCTAAATGAAGTCATTTGTTTTGGGGATGCAATAAAAGCATGCTGCAAATGAAGAATACAGTTTTTGAAAATTTTGCTTTATTTTGTACTTCAATGCATCGATAAAAATGCCAAAATTTTTCTTGAGAGTGATTTATTTATAGGTTATTTTGTTTTTGCTTTTACTGGACTGACACACTCAGGCTACGTTTTTAAAAGCGAGTCACATGCAAAGAAAACGCCATTGCTGCACTCCATATAAGAATAAAACATGTTTGTTTGTTGTTGTTTTGTGTCTTTACAGGTCTTACAGCCTTTTCTGCCGCTCTCATCTACACGTTACACAATCGGGAAATCCTTCCGGACTCCAAAGATCTGACTTCAGGACACTTTGGCTACTGCTTCATCCTGGCCTGGGTGTGTGTTCCTTTGTTGCTGTGCAGTGGGATCATATACATCCATCTGCGCAAGAAAGAGTGACCAGAAAAAGGCAGATGATGATATCTCCAGCATTTGAAAGATGATTAAACTGATTTACCTTCTTGGTTTTTCTTCTTTCTTTCTTTTTTAAAAAAGTGATGTGCAGATGGCTATATTATAAGTATGCACAGGCTTCAGCTGATGTAAGTGTATGTTTTATTTGTATATATCAGATAGTTTGGAAAACATATAAAGGGCATATTATGCTACAGTAACTCCATAGAAAATTCTGAATTGATCCACCCTCACTATTTGCTCTACAACAGTGATTTTCAAAGATTCGAGTGTTGAGCCGCTTCACAGGCTTTAAACCTTGTCTTGTCCAAATCTTGTCCAAAAGCCTCTGTAACTCGCTGGACACACAAACTTTGTCTCACATCTTGTACTACTTTTTGGTTGAGTGCTGGACTTTGTAATGTTTTTTTTTTTTTTTTGTTGGTTTGTTTTATTGTTTTATCAAAAATATATTATTGTTAAGTTCTGTTGGCATTCATAGGCATTAAAACGCTATTAGAAATATGTGGTATTTGTTTGTGTAACCCTCATAACTTATGGTTTTGGACTAAATCTTATGTTATCATTTCAAGTCTTGTCTATTGGACTTAATATATCGTAAGTCATTTATAAAGTGTGTGTTCAATAGTTTCTTCTGTTAATTCGTTTTGTCGATTCACTTGGGTTTTTCTCATAACAATTATAACATAACCATCTCATGGCGCATTGTCAGGGAAAAACAATCCCTCATTGAGCAGACATAGACAATGTCCATAAGGGGAAACTCCTCAATCCAGGAAGAAACCTCTCCAGAACAAGGTAACTTACTCTCAAGTCATTACCAATTATTCCCATGCATTGGAAACTACTGTAGTATTTCCCCACAGGAAAGTTTTTAAGCTTTTTGTTTTTAAGTGTTTGGTTTCTGTGCGATGTTGGTCTTATTAAACATGCTTTTTTTTCTTCCTGGAATTCTATTTTTGTACCCAAACCTGACAAAACAAACTATTTAGTATTTCCCCCAATAAATACCCCTTTAAACAGTCAAAGTTTTGAGTAATTATCTTTTTGCCTGGAGATTCTTGTGGCTGCCTCTAACAGGTGAGGGACAAAGATTACTAACCTAGGCGGCTGTTTATTTATTTTTTGCACATAACTAGTCCAGCACTGTTGGGAGCATGGACACAAAAAGTCTGACTTTTGTTAACATTTCGGCTGACCGTTCCCAAAGAAATGGCAAAAAACTGTGAAAGATTTCCCACGCAAAGTGGATGGGAGAGGCACGTCATGGAGGAGATCAACGGAAATCCACGTGAAAGGAGAGGCAGGCACATAAAATTTCCTTTTAGAATTTTTATAGTTGTATGTTTTAAACTTTACAAATGAGAGGGAAAGTGATGGAGTGGTCGCCATAGCAACAGTAAACATTCCACCCAACAGGACGCTGAAACTTTACCGAGCAGAGGAAGATACCACCGGGCTTGTATTTGTCTATTTTCAGCCGTACAAGATGAACACAGGACTTCCTGCTAGAAAAATAAATCCCCTTGCCTTACCTAAAGGGACGGAAAAGTTCTGTGAACTTTGTGAGAGCGTTGCTCGCCTGCAATGTGCTGCGTGTGAAGTCACCTTTTACTGGTAAGATGCATTTGTATCAAGGATTAGACGAAAAACTTGCTCGAACTTAAGGTGTAAACATTGTAACATGTTTATAAAAGATCAAAATCTGAGTTTTTGTGTGTGTGTGTGTGTGTGTGTGTGTGAGAGAATCTGGTCAAGTGATGTTCTCCAATTTGGTCGCTAGATGGCAGTGTTTGCCATGTTCTTATCCCCCAGCTGAACTACAAGCAGGTCTGTATGGAGGGGCGTGCTTTAGTGGCTGTGTTGTCAGGAGGAAAAGGAACACAGCTGGAAATCACATTACCACAACAGTTATTGCAGTTCACCAGACTGCTGCCTGCATTTCTTCTATTCTGCAAAAATCTTATTTGATCACTATTGATCCATGTCTTCCCCCAACGCACCATAAAGATGGTGCTGGATGTTGAGCTCCTTCTTGGCAAAGTAAGAGGAGTGAAGAGGAGCATGTGGTGGAGCATCCCTCCCTGTAGGGATTTGTTGAAAGGGATGAGCCACTAAAGCCAGTCTAAGGGAGCCGAAGGCCTCTTATTCTGCTTACTTTCCTGCCGGCCTTGAAAATGAATGAATGAGAGGCACATGTTTTGAATTTGATAAACATTTGTAGCCCATACATCATCCACAATATCCCAAAAACAAGTGATATTGTGGGGGCCAAGATGTCTTTGTCTTTCCATTGCAGATTACTCATTATGCAGTCAAAATAATAAAACTTTCACAGTTTAAATGGTTTCAGTGGACCCCAAATGAGCCATAATAATTTTATTTACTGCTTGTGGTGACTGTTTATGGTCAAACGACAAGGTTTTTGCACAGTGAAATCTCCAGAGACAACTAAAATCATCCTAGGATGTGCCTTCGCTTAGTCATGGTGTGTGCACACATATGCATAAGTTATGCCAGAGCAACTGTTGATGCAACGTGGCCAGATGTCTGCCTGCCTCTGCGTACAGTCCACATACACACAGGGGTAGATGCACATGCTCCTCTGCAGGAGAAACGCATGGAAAATCAAGACACTTTCCACAGCAGTGTGCAGAGCAGCAGAGCCAGATGAACAAAATTACAGACCAGTTATGTAATGCCATACAATTTAGTTTGCCCTCCGTTCACTCATTGAAGGGGAACATGGACTTAACTTTGAAAGTGTTGGTAGAATCTCTACATTTCATGCACATGTTTTACTGGTAATCTCTCACCCACTGTATATGTCTTGTAATGTGAAGTCAGTCTTGTTCCAAAACTTGATGACTTTATTTGCGATCCCCCAGTGATGCGGAGCACCAGCGTGCTGACTGGGTGGGGATCCACAAGAGAATTTGTCAGTTGCTTGTTCCCCTCCGTGACCCAGATCAGCTGTGTTCTGACAATCTTGAGTTCAACCTGAAAAAGGTAAGGGCGTTTGCATATTTAGGCTTTTTGCTTAAAAGCTTAAAACTCCAGGACATGTTGTTTTGTGTGTGAAATTCCTCATTTCTGTCTAATCATCCTATAATCTGAGAAATGTACCTGGTGCGTGACTCGGTTTTGGTTTCCTACCCAGGTAGAACTGATTGAGATTTGCAGGTCTGAGGCTCAAAACAAGCTCTCTCAGGGAACGCCTCACGAGGCACTGCCTGCTGCTCACTCCTGCCTTCGCTGCTCGATAGATGTCCACGGCTCTGGCTCGTATGAGCTGGCCCCTGCCTACCTGCTGCTGGCTGAAGCCAATATGGGTGAGGGAAGAGAGCAAGAGTGCACCTGCTGCTTAACGTCTCCTCTCCCTGTCACACGCTTGATCCTGCGCGGTGCCTTCATGCTCATTCATGTATTTGCAGGTTTGGGTAATGTCACTCTGGTAAAGCAGCTCCTGTCCCAGACAGAGTGGGTGGTGTCAAACAGTCCAGATTGTCCAAATGAAATTCACCACCGGCTGCACAGGAGCCTGGGCCGCGTCCATGTACTGACTGGAGACCTGGAAGCTGCACTGTACAACTTTGCAAATGATGTCGGTATCATTATTCCACACACTTCACAAAGAGTTTAAATACAAGATGTGTTTTTGACTATTTCAAATGAAATCTAGAGGCAGTCTTACGCATAGACTAGATGGAACTTTATTGAACTTTTTTGAGACAAACCAAGGACAATAGAAAGTGTCCAGTTGTTCAATGTAGTCCAGCCACTGCTCCTTCCCATCTTTCTATTTTTCAGAAAATAATTTATCCTGTTATTTCAGGCACATCGACTCTACATTACTGATCTTTCATGTTGTCTGCTGGAATATCACATCAAATGTAATCTGACTAGCACCAACGTCACAGATGCTTAGAAAAGAAAGTTTCACCTAATACCACACAAAAACGTCTATAATTTCTATAATTAAAACATGAAAGATTCCCAGTGTCGGTGGAGCTGGTCGACCAGAAGTCCAGTAAATTCTATTTGAGTTGACCTATTACCAGAATTTACTTACTTTACTTTTCACAAAAAGTAAATGTCAAAGCAAACATCACTAGGTGAGTCAATGAAAAGTGAAATTTAAAAATAAAAGAAGGCCTCACTGCTGCATGTAGAAGTAAAGGGAACGGGTTAATGTCTCTGTTCATGAGTTCAGTAGACACATGACATCAGGTAAATGTTGAGCTGTTCGACATGGCATTCAAACACAAGAGAATCATCACACATCATGAAAGCACGGTGGAGGGAGCATCTTCATTTGGGGCTGCTTTGCTTCCTTGAAAACATTTGTTTCTGAAAGACAAAAACAACTGCGTGACGTCAGATTCGGGTTCCCACCCGCTCAGTAGAAGGATGGTGATGCAGCGGGAGCCCTGCAAAACGTAAATCCAGTGCAGGATGGCAGTGCATGGAAAGAAAGTCCATCTCTGGTCGCAGAACACAGACTTCCGATCCAATAGAGATATTTTGGAACGAGGTCGAGGGAGATTGACAACAGACATCGGAAGAAGACGTCTGAACCGAGGAACCTGCACGAAGGGAGGAGACGGCGGTAATTCCTCCTGATTGTCGTGCAGGTCTGATTAGCCGCTTCCGGAGGAGCTTGGTTGAGCTTACTGCTTCTGAAGGACGTTCAACCAGTAATTAAAGCCAGAGTACAGCTGTGCTGTAAATGCTTCGTGACGGACCAACAAAGACATATACAATTTATTTGTGACATTCATGTATTTGGACTTGTGACCTAAATTCAGACGAGATTATATTTCACGATCAAGCCACACAGACAACCAGGATATCACAGCCTGTTTTTCTTTATTCACTGTATGTTTCTTTCTCATGTCTTTAACGTTTTCAGATATACTATGCCGCTGAGGCGTTTGGTCTAGAAAGCACCGTCGTCTCTGATGGCTATTTTCTAATCGCTGGTGTATTTGTCAAACAAGGGAAGTTGCCCGTTGCTCGTTCCTTGTACTCTGCGGTAAGCCAGTTCCAATATTAGCTGCAGCCCTTGTGACTAGATCTTCTTTTTTTTCTTCTTTTTTTTTTCATGGTTCTTTCCTGATATTGCAGTTTAAAGTCTTCTGCTCTTTTTGTAGGCCGCTGAATCGTGGCACAGCCACCTGACCGAGCTCCACCGAACCAACATCCACAACCCTCATTTCTCTTATGGTATATTTCTTTATTATTAAATATGTGAGACACGGGGGAATCTATAAAGCCAAAAATGTAGAGTATTCCTTTGCATTGCATACAGTAGAGTGAGGCGGTGATGTCACCAATCCATCATGCATCATGTCAGATACCAAGAGGAGCTCTCCACTGGCGTATCACTAGGAAAAAAAATAAATAAAAAATAAGGTCAAACTCTACTATATTTAGCTGAGCTGTCTTGCTGTGCAATCCGAAAGCTAAACCCCAGATTTACACGAGCACGCTTAGGGCTGACGAGAGACCACTGCTGACACATCTCTGGCCGTGCAGCATCCGCACCACTACCCTGTATCACAGCTGCTGCCCTACATATGTTGCTAAGCCTGTTAGCTGCACTGCAATTTCCCAGGCGTCCTGGGATGTTGACTGGAGGACAAAAGTGGCCACGAAAAGGAAAAGATGCTCCCAACAGACAGGAGATAAACGCAGGCCTCGACCTTGCTCACCTGAATCTTTTGTGTTCATTAAATCATGAGAAGTAGTAAGTATGTGTAAGTGTACAGTGCTGTCCAGTGCTTTTGGGCGATGGGCACGATCTACCAATTGCGCTTCTTGTATGATGGATCCCTTAGTGCCTAACCCTAACCGTGCTTCACGATCGGCCAATATGTGTGCTAATTAAAGATTCCATACCCAAACCCTAAACCTTGGTGCTGCGCCCGTCAGCCAAAAGCGCCAGACATATTCAAAACCATACAGAAAAACTTTTGCTTTCTTGTATTTCAATCAGACAAATCACAGCAGCTCGAAGCGGACAAGATGTTTCAGACCATGTTGGAGTTTGAGCAGAAAGAATCCAGCAAAGACTCAACGCAGGAAGCGCTGCTGAACCACTGTCTGGCTATTATATGGTTCCTCGGAGTAGACGTCCAAAAGGTGAGCCACCTGACGCGGTCAGGCATTAAAGGTTCAGATTGACCCCGTGACACTCTGACACAGTTCCCCTGTTTCCTCCTGCGTTGCTGTCTCGGAGCGGGATTATCTCTAATTGCTGAAGCCGCAAAGATAAGGTTGGGATTTAGGTTTTAGTCGGTGAGGCTGGCCCGACATTGTGACTTCCATCTTGGTTTCCAGCCCCAGCGTATATCTACGGCTCTATGGGTGGACGCTTTTTGCCGGCGTCAGCTAAACTGTTTGTGTGACGTGAATCAGCAGATTTCTGGTGTTTCATACCAGCTGAGAGGGTAAAACCACAGCAGTGTACTTAGTGCCTTCCGATCCGATATCCGCATAGACGGTTAGACACCACACAGGTCTTCTTGTGAGTAGGGGGTGAGGCTGGATGAGATTAAACGACAAAGCTCAAGCAGAGAACCATGTAGGACAGAATCGATGAATAAATAACGCACTCAAATTAATCTGTGTGTTTTGGAATTTGTCATTTTCACATCAAGTGCTTTGGTGGATTGAATGAAATAAATGCACTTGGAGGATTTTCTTTTCACTTCAGTTGCTACATAACTGCCACGCTGAGTAAAAACAGCAGCTGTAATATGGACTCAAGTGATTGGTTTGCCAAGATTATGCTCAAATCAAAGCAGCCAGAAGCTCGTTCCTCCCCATTCCTCAGCAGATTGAAAAATATTATTTTGCCCCGACTGTGAAATTTTGCCCCGACTGTGACGGATGGTACAGTTGGCTGCAACAGATATGTGTCCTCGGGGAACAGAGGAACCCTGCGTCCTCTCAAATACGCTCCTAAACTGACATGTCACGTAGCTCTGGTGGGAAGATGATTTCAGATGGCGCTCAATCCAGCCTAAAATCCACTGCTGAGTCTCTGTCTCCTTCTGTTCGCTGAACTAAGTCAAAGAAAATAACTGGGAGGTTCACTGGCGGTGGTGTGTAATGGCAATTTTGGTTTTGTGCTCTTTGTTTGCGTCGGACGTCACGGTTCTCCTGTGGGCTGCCGGGTTTGCGCTGTACTGAGAAAAAGGACATCACTGCAAGAAAACAAAGAGTTATTTTTATTAGGATCACTTAGTAGTTTTGAGGGGATGATGATGCGATGGATGGAAGAAACACCCAAAAAGCCCAGCTTTGATTGTGTGTATTCACCACTAAGTGGGTAGTTATAATTCTAAAGACACAAACAATTTACGGCTTTGAATCTTGAGAAGCTGGAAACATTCTGCAACTGAGTATGACGCGTTTCCGTCCCAGGTTTTTCTGTGAACAGCATCAAACAGAACCTCCACATTTCTGCCGCTGATTAACCGATGTGTGCGGGATACTGTAAAAGCCAAGCAGATCAGGGGTAAAGTGGGGTGAATTAAGTCAGCCGGGTCGCGGTCCAATTCCAGTGATATCATTATATAAGTCGGCTTTATTCTCCCCAGAGAGTCTAACAGCTGCAGTTGCTGTGTTTGTTTGTGTTTGTGAGCCAGGCAGCGGGATTTGGCAGCGCAGCCCTGCAGGCCAGCCAGCTGATACCAAACCAGGACCTGGCAGAGTCCATACGGGGCCTGTTGCAGCTGGTGCAGAATCCACAGGCAGACCCACGTCCCGGTTCTGACTAGTCATCGCACTGGATCTGTTCAAGCACACCCGCCCGACGACGGAATACCAACGAAACAGCTCGCCGTGTCTTTACAGTTGCAATAAAACGCACTCGTAATGAGTTGCACGTGTTGAGCTCTCGTTGGCGCAGTACAGGGAGGAAGGAAGGAACACCATTTCACTGGTTTTGAATAATGATTCATCTTTATTTTAATCTAAAAAAAAAAAAAAAAAAGAAAAAAAAAAAAAGAGGAATATATATTTACATCATTTTGCACATTTGTGAATTACATGATTTTGCGATCCATTTTTCCCCCCCAACACTGTCAGAATGATACAGAACAAGAATTGTCAAAGGGCATCTGTTAAAACATGTTTTTCGCTCATCTCGTACCTTTTCACCAAGAACGCCACCAACAAGTCATCGTGTGCAGATATAAGTTGAGACTTCCCACATCTTAGATATCATTAGTAGATTGCTGCATTATTCCACTAAAGCAAGTACATTGCATTTTCCTCCTGGAAATAAAAGAATATTGTAAACCTTTCAGCAGGCGTCAGTTTCGTTTTAAAACGGACATAAAATGAACCTGATCGCTGCTGTCGAATCTTACATAATATATACAGTTCTAAAACATTTATTCTTCATATCAAAACAATCCTTTTTAAAATCATCTCACTACTCGTGTTATTTGTATTGTATTATACAATGACGTGTGTTTTTATTTGGCATTCAGATTCAGTTTTTTGACGTGTTGAGAGGCAGCAAAACAATGGAAACACTTGGATTTGCTTATATTCCCTTTTTAGTTTTTGACCCAGATATACAGTAGCAGCAGTTTGGATTTAAATAGTAACCTTGTGCTCTGCTGTTAAACGCGTCCAGAGGTCCCTACACATATTTGTTCTAGGCTGGCCGAGCATCACACAGGTCTCAGTGAGACCTTCCTCGTAACGTGGTATCCCCGTTGCCTTACATCCACTACATCACGGCCGCAATCTGCCGGTACTGGGACGCTGTAAACCTCCAACCAGACCAACTCAAGGCATTCAGAAAGTTTGTTCGGGCACTGTGAAGTGAACCGTCGATGGCTGGATGGACGTGCTCTGTCGGCATAATTACGGATGTTTCTTAAAAACACAGGCGCTGGAGGAGAGAAATCAACAGTTCACATGTTCCCATGGCTGGCAGTACATGTCCGGAGAAGATATGTGATCGTTACTTTACACTTATGTACAAAGTGGTGGGACGACGGAAGTTTCGATAGAAAGGTGGGGAGTTTTTTTTTTTTTTTTTTAAAAAGGCGGAGTTTTTCCAGGATATGACTTGATGATGGACTCCACCAGCGTTTGCATTTCATTGGATTTCACAGTTATGCCTGTTCCATTCTTTTGGCTCTACAGACACCAGACAACGTCACAGTAGTGTAAATGGTGTCACTCCCTCGGTGGAGCCACTCGGACAACTCGACGGCAGACTGAACTCTTGCCTTTTCTTTCTCGTCTGGTGGAGCTTAGGTTTTGGCACCCTTCACCCGGTTAGCCTGGGAGACGCTTTGTGAATCACGGGCGCACAAAACAGGAAAATTAGATCAAGCTTCACAGCGGTTACACTTTATTGAGACAATATTAGTGCACAAAACCCACTTTCCTCTTTGAGAATACCATAAATTAGGAAGAGAACAAAGAACAATTAAAAAAAAAAAACGAAAAAAAAAAAAAAAAAAACAAGCAAGGAAAAAAAGTGCATGTTAACCATGGTGTACACCACATTGTCTTATACTGTAGTTTACAACCTTTTTTTCATTGTTGTTTGTGTGTATTTTGTTGTTTTGCTTGTAGGTATGTGTTGTGTTTTGGGGTTTGTCTCCCAGCTTGGAGGGGGTCAGGACTGAGATCCAGGCTGCTTCCCTGAGTTGGTGTTCAACAGAAAGGGTTACAAGCCTAAAAAAAAACAAAAAAACAAACAAAAAAAACAAAAAACAAAAACAAAAAAAACAACATGGCTGTCACTACGTGGAACAACTTCCCAGCTTTACATTTGTGCTTTTGATCAGAGCTGTAAAAATCTTTCGATGACTGGCGGATAACCTCGTGATGCCTACGACCGTGGTTTTCATTTCAGATGGCGCGCAGAGGGGTAAATCCAAAACGCAACTAAAACTGTAAACAAGGCTGCTTGAAATCCCTGGATTTTGGTTTTTCTTTCTCCTTTAAAAGAAAGAAAAAGTGACATTCCATTTTAGAAGACTGCAAAAATATAGTTTGTACATCTTGCCCAACGTATTTGTGGATATGGATTCTGCATCTTATCAACACCAAAACTATAAAAGTGAATCCGACAAATAGTCTGACTGAAAAAAAACAACAAAAAAAACAAACAATCGCATCTCGCCAAATCCAGAAAGTGTTAGCACCAAATTTCAGTCTCAATTTTTTTTTTTTTTTTTTTTTAATTTTAATTTTTTTTTAAATATTGCAGGTCTGTACAAACTAGTTTGTCCACCAGAGCTTATGAAAATGTCCTTGTTGGCAGTTAGTTCAGCCGTTCCAGTTTCACCCGCTGGACACCAGAACGCAGAGAGAAGGTCATTCGCTACCTAAATATTTACATAAAAAACTAAAAAGGAAACAAAAATACACAACTGTCTTTTTAGTTAGTTTCTACACATAAAGGGAAGGAACGCCCGGCGTGCCATGACGACCCGGGCTGATATGTACTGTATGTCTGAACGTCTGTGTGATCCTATGGCAGTGAGAAGTCACTGTTTTGAGGTATTTTTTTATTTTTTTCATTTATTTGTTGTTGTTTTTCTTTGCTTGAAGGTGCACACACACCTTTCACACTCGGCCTCGTCTTTCCTAAGTGTGTCAGCTGAGCGAGAACATTTTTTTTTTTTTTTATCTGTTTATCATAAAGTGCCAGGCATTTAATGGAGTGTTTTTTTTTTTTTTTTTTAAAGCAGCTGCTGCTGCTGCTGGTAAGGCTAATGAAACATATCGAGGGAAGGAGGATGAAATCAAACGATGAATCGATTTTTAGAATTGAGGCTGTGCCTCCGAAACAAAATGTCTCCTTGTTATTTCTGTGACCGAGCAGTTTGCTGGGGCGGGCCAGTCGGTTTGCTTCTTGTACAGTGAACGGCAGATGAATTCTAAGACAAAAAAAAACCAACTCACAATCGGGATGATGGTTAAGTCATTATGGGTAATATTCTGGGCTGTGCGTGAGAAGTAATTCACCGCGACACAATGTCAGCCTCCGGGTCCCGCTGTCGGCCTTTAATTTGAGAGTGGTTTGAACTGTAGTTAATATGCGGCGACAATCGGATCCGTTACTCCTTGTGTGCGTGATGGAAAGCCGGAGGCTTAACAGAAAATGTGTACATCCCCAGTTTGCTCCAGGACCGTCTCCATCCTGCTCTCTCGCCTGCTACATCGAAACTGACAGTAAAATGTGCCCAGCACGAGGATGTGCTCCTCTCCCTTACAGCTTGAAAAGACGCCGCCAAAGTCTGAAAAGATGATCTTTTCTGTGACGACGCACAGACAACACCTCAAAAAGGTTTTTGTTTTTCTCTCTCTTCGTTTTAAATAATATTGCCATTGTATGCACTCGTGGGAATCCTTCACCTACTCAAATGTAGAAAATAGGAATTAGTTAGAGGCCGTACTGGAAGTTATTTCATGTAAGGTATCCCGGTCCTGCCATAATGCTGCTGTGTTTGTTAAGTTTTGATAGTGGAAATTCTAGTTTAGGAATAGAGTTTCATAGAGAGAAGAGTCAGGGGAGCAGCCTCAGATCGGATTTTTTTTTTTTTTTTTGTTTGTTTTTTTTGGAGTAGGAGAAGGCTAATGTTTTGGTGTCAGTGCTTGTGTTAGTGTGTGCTGTTTTATCTCTGCTCATGTTTTGCCACTAGCATCATGTTTTAGTACTTTTTGGACTGATATGTGTGGTTGGAGAGGAATGTTCATTGCCATCTGTACATCTGTGTGTGTGTGTGTGTCTGTGTGTGTGTGTGTGTGTGAGTGTGAGTGTTTTAATAAGCGTTTGTGTTGTCTGTGTGTGCAGGGCGTCGCTTCAATCTCACTCAGTCAATAGCTTGATCTCGTTGGCGAGGAGGGTGTTGAAGTTGTAAACCGGATCGGGCAGGTTGGGCAGGGCCGGGGGGGTGGACTGGCGCGGCGAGGACGACTGGGAGGGCTCGGCCAGCTCCGGGTCGCTCTCGCTGGAAGTGGAGCCCACGCTCATGTTGCAGACGGCCTCGGGCAGCGAGCCGCCGCCGGCCGGCACGGCGCACACCTCGGGCTCGCTGCTGGTCTCACTGGTGCTCGACACGACGGACAGCAGGGACATCTTGCGGGTGAGGCGGCTCGGGAGCATCGACAGGGCGTAGTCGGCGACAATGCCCGCCACGTCCATGCCACAGGCCTGGTCGAAGGCGATGAAGCCCACGTTGGCGTTGGCCTCGCACACCACGAACGAGCCGTCGTTCAGCTGCAGCAGGTCGATGCCGCACACATCCATACCCAGGATGTTAGACACCTCGATGGCCAGCTGCTTGCCCTGCTCGCTCAATGGGCACATCATCCCGACGCCACCTAACGATTCAGACACACACGGAGTCAGTCGGTGAAAAGCAGAATCATCAAATCAAAGCAAAGCAAAAAAAAGACATAAAAAGCCATGTGGAACACTGAATAAATTCAAAATTCAAAATGATCAAAAGCACTTTTATCAGATCTGTCAGGAGTGAGTAAAAACATCATCATGAACTGTTACATAAATACTAAATAATCTGATGACCGATGTCCCAAATATGTCACAGTGCATTACAGCTTAGCTCCAGTAAAACTGTTCATGCTCTGACACTGAAAATCAGTCTCATCAGCGGTAGAGCTGCGCCTCCGGATGTCTTAAGGTGACACTAAGGTCGCGCTCGTTGGTTTTTCAGTTTCACTCGACGAGTATGTGAAGCAGACGCTTGACCACAAGCTGACAACGATTCAGTGTTCATGTTTAAGAGTGATTACAGTTTTCCAATGACCGAGGACACGTGGTCCGTTTGTTGGAGAAAAATACAACACAGGCCGGCCTGATCTTTGTTAACAGGCAGTAATCATGAGTCCATTTCAGTGGGAAAACAGCAGTAATGTTCCAGTTTTCCCTGCTTACAACCACCAAATAACTGAGCTCCAGGCCACCACCCGAAAAGACAGGGGGGGGGGGGGGGGGGAAGCAATTTTTGGAAAAATACAATCAGCCGGAGTTACTATGTAAATGCGGTGACCTTTGTGAGAAGGTAAAATCTTTTCCGTGTGCCTCAATTAAATCAAAAGTTACACTGAACACCAACTTACATTCATTTGTAAAAGATTTTTCTTCCCCACTGGTGCTGGATGATATAATGAGTTATTTGCAAATAAAAAAAACCTTCAATATTACTTTTGGGTGCAAGTTTGAAAATGGACAGTAAACTTTTACCGGCTTTACATGCACAATGCATCTCATTAAATGTGAAGTGAAACACAAAGTTGTCTTTGTTATTATGAGTCGCAAAAGCGTTTTCATAATAAAAGCTCAAACTGCAAAATATGAGTGTTGAAACACGAAATACTGTGAATCTGAGGACTTCAGAGTAAATTACTGGCAGCTGTGTTTGAACAAAAGTCAGTGCGACACATGAGGGGTTTTAGTTGGGTGGCATCATCAAATATTTGGGGTTTTACTTCAGCTATTCATTACTGTAACAAAGTATGCGCTTTTGTCTGTGTCGATCCTGACTCACTCAGGCCGTAGACATGAGAATCTCTTTAAACTCTTTAAGCAAGTTCCGTTGCTTCACATTTACTTCTTAGTTAAGTTAAAAAAACAAACAAATATGTAAAACGAACATACAAAAGGATTAAAATAGTTTTCATATGTAATTGGAGCAGAGCAGAGGAAGCGACACAATTTAACCACGTGACTGGGGGGGGGGGGGGGGGGGGGGGGGACCTGCTTTTATCTGTCTGCTGTAGCAGGACCGTCGTGTATACGAGTGTGTGTGATCATTGTCATCGTGCCTACCCAGCGAGCAGTTGCTCTGCATGCGCCCGTCGGTGGAGCACCGCAGCATGGAGCCGATGACGCGGCCGCCCACCAGGACCACCCGCACGTCGCGGCCGTGAGACTCCTTGACATACTCCTGAAAAAGGTAGGGGGTGTCATGGCGGATGAGGTGGCACAGGTCCGTTAGGTGGTGCTTGTCCCTCGCCAGGAACACAGCCTTGCCTGGAAGGAAACAAACGATGGAGGGAGACGTTGAGCGACGAGCTGGCCGTTACACTTCAGTGACACCTCAACCATCAACATTCATATAAGATGCTTGCTTGTGCAATTTCACTTTGTCTTGGATGACTTCCTTAAAAAAAGTTTTTGCTGATGGGCCGCGTCTTCTGCTGACCCCATCTCATGCCAGTTCCCATTTCTCATACAAAGGACAGGGCTGTGCTCTGAGCAGCCACACAACTGCTTCTCACACAGGATAGAAGACGCCTGTTTTAATTAGCACCGCCCGGCTCCGTCTCCTTGTTGCTGAGACCTCCGACCCCTGTTCCAAGGGAACACCGTGTGACCGCGGCGCGTGTCCGCGCACATCATCGGTGACATTATGGAGACGGAAGCAAGGAAACGGAGGCGCTATGACGTAACACTAGTAAATCAAAAACAAAAACGGGCTCTGTGACTTAGCTGGACACGTGCGCCTTCCTGGATGGTTTTAGAGAATTGAAAGGAAATAAAAAACAAAAAAACAAGGGAGATTATGCACCCGTGCATATCTGTGGGAGGAGGTTGAATTGAATTAAAATTTTGGATCGAGGATATGCTCCATAATTGATAGCAATGTGAAACCCTCTTTTGTATTTGTCCAAAGGACTGTGCTGAGGAAGGATGGCGAGCTGGACTTCGGCCAGTGTCAACGGTCAACTGCAGAGAGACTGAAAGCAACCCGAGACACAAAACTCCCCAAAAACAGGGTCAAGTTAGTGGTTGACCAAAGGCCGCTTCTTCTGACAACGTGTTTTGATGGCATTGCAGGAGCATTGTCACCTCTTCACACAATGGTAGAGCCCGCCAAGTGTCCATTGCTGTGAATAGGAAAGAGCTAATGGGTCAGCAGACACCGAGGTTAATCTTTTGCTCACGCAACCTTACCGCAAGCTTCTATTTCGAGTTGGCAGCAGCAGCAGCACAGTCCTAATCATTTAACACTCTGTTAATGAATTTCATATAAGGGTGGACTGGAATCTCATCAGGGGGCTCGGGGTGTACACAAGTCTGAGGCGTGGCGAGGCGGGAACATAGCAGGTGACAGTGAGAGGAGTGCATCACCTCTGTGGCCACGTGCGTTCTTCACCACCACCGGGTAGCCCAGCGGCTCCGCCTCGTCAATCATCTTCCGGAAGTTGTCGTGTCCTCCTGGGAAACGCCCGTACACACACACACACACACACACACACACACACACACACACACACACACACACACACACACACACAGAGTACAGAATATTAAACGCTGTCCTTGTTTTGATAGCATGGTTCACACATTACGGGCGACGTAGCAGGGCGGGGGAGAGGGAATGTGGCGTGTCGCTATGGAAACTGAAGCGACTCAAAACAGCGAGGCTGCAGGAGGGGTGTCCTCAGCTTATATTTGCTGCTTGATTCATGAGATCGGAACAGAGGAGTCACTGAACGATGCATTAATGTGAAGCAGCTGACCATATCTGATGCTGATTTATAACGGCAGCTCGTAGCAACAGATGTGCTTCGGCTTTCTCGGGCCTCGTCTTGAGTGGCGATCAGAAAATGTGTAAAAGAAATATTGAAAAAAAAGAAAAAGAAAAAAAGAGGTGTCGATATAAGTCCACTTCCTTGTTACGGTCTCTCTGTGTCTCTTGCTCTCCCTCTCTCTCTCTCTTTCTTTGTCTTCCTGTCTGTTCTTATCTGGCATTCTTTCAAGGGAACAGATGTGAGTGACCCTGTCACATGGCTTTTTCCAGATGCACTAACTCACATGTGTTTTCAGTGAGAAGGGGGAAGAAAAGGGGGGGTGGGCAGACACCAAATGAAATATGGTTAAAACCAAGTCATAAGTTGCATCAGCCAAGGCAATGCTGGCAGTGGCATCTCTTATTTTGAAAAATCATGAGGGGGCATGGGGTGGGGTCTTTAGTGGCAGGGGGGGGGCGTGTTACATAAGCTCTCCAGCTGCTCTGTATGCAAGGCCTGGCCTACTGTGTAGAGAGGAGGGAGGAATGTAGGCCAAACATCCCCCTCCTCCACCTTTATTTCTTTCACTATCTGTATCCTTCTCTTTTCCTCCTCTGAAACAATACAGAACAGTTTTCTTTGGGGGGTGGGGTGGGTGGGGTGGCAGGAAGTAATGTTTGTCCCTGGTTGACAGCTTTTTGTAGTGATTCATAACACCAACAAAGTACAACAAATAAAAACAAGTCATGGTTTTGTCTTCTGGCTGTTCTTCCGTTTTTTGAGCCAGAGGTATGAAACCGACAGTGCCGGAGGCAGTGTGAACATAATGACGAGCACTGGTTTGGTTTGGTTTGGTTTGGTTTGGTGGAGAGCTATGAGGTCATCCAGACGCTGTCTCTGTTTTGGAGCAATTACAGTGGAGATGTGGACGTCTGACTCAGGGCTTATTAATCTGTTTTATACACGCACATGTGTGCTAAAGCCTGTACTGCAACTAATGTGATTGAAATGTTAGAAAAACAACGTCAGTCAGTACCGTCACGTCTTAGGTTACCGGTTTAGGTTAGTTACATTTGGATATTTTAGTAGAATGAAGTGAAACTGAATTAACACAGGCTGCACAGTGAGCAGTCTCCCTTCATAGTGAGAAAAGACCAACCTGGACGTTAACAGGCGCTGGAATGCTATAATGGATGGATGCATCTATGCTTAGACGATGTTCGCATCTATTTTCGACTTGCACTGACTTCATCCATCTTCTATATCGCTTAATCCATCTTAGGTGTCCGAAAGTGAAGGCAGGTTCTACCTTGGACATTCCTCCAGTCCATCACAGGACAAACAGACGGCCACAAACTCACATCCCTGCTCAACTTAAGAGTCACCGAGGAATCAGAGATGTTTTTGCACTGATTCAAACTACTACTATACTAGTGTGTGGCCTGTTAATTTTGGTTCACTTCATTTGAATAAAATATAAATAATGCAACTAAACGATATGTCTTTAAAAACACAGTCAAATGAATGGAAATGCTGCTTCCCGTCTCCACTGCTCGGGCACTGACACACTGTGCTGTGTGCACACAGCCTAATGAGGCAAACAGGACGAGCACAGTGAGAATGTGCACGTGGTGACGGGTGGTGCTCCTGCTCAGATGTAGGCGAGAGAGGGGACGTGGCTCTGGGAGCGGCTGGAAATAGTAACAGGTGAGATGCGTGACTGATTGCTCTCTGTACTTCATGGGAGCCGACACATTAAGACCCCGGGGCCGACGAGCAGGAGCTGGAAAGCTTTGTTTTGCATTAAACATTAGGTTTCGTTACACCTCCAAGCTTTCCAAGCTCCACATCATCCTGGTAGAGTCAGACTGCGTCCGTCCCTGGACACACTGGACTATTCCTGACAGACACAATGTGGGAGGGTTAAAAGTGAATCCCTGCCTTACCGTAGGAGAAGGTGTCGGGGAGAGGCACCCCGTGGCCGGCCAGTTCCTGAAACGTCCAGAACTTGTTGACGCAGTTGAGTATGGCCTGAGGCCGGTTGATGAGCCGACAGCCCATCTTTTCCAGGTGGCGCAGCACGGTGATGTCACTGTCTGACTGCACCCAAGGTGTGGGCACCCGCACGACTACCACCTGTGGGTAAGACGTCACCAGCTCCTGCTCCACTCGGAGTCCTGCCAGATGACAACAAGGGGGATGGATTGGAGAGGTGGGAGAATGATCAGGATTAGACATAAACTGTTGTATCCTCCCTCGCGTTGCGCCATTGTTTACTGCTTCCATTACATCCTACAAGTCATATTTAAAGCCTGGAAACATTTTCAGACTGCTCGTCCTTGATCTGGAACCCATCCTGTAACGGTGGAAAAGTTTAGTCCTGTGATGGAGACTGTTTGTGGACACGGCTCCAGCAGTCGGCTGGCCTGCAGCGCCAGGAAGAGTTGGCCAGCTGCAGGGCCGATGTTGTTGAGTCGAGAAGTTGGAACAAACAGTGCCCGCTGATATGAATATTTACATCTGCCATGCTCCACCTGCACCGCCACCACGCACTGTGTTTATCTTCTGCTAAGAACTTTACTCAAAACTACATAGTCACAATTAAGAGGAGAATTTGTAAATACCACTGTTAACAGATAAAATGTATCCCTTGTGCTTTTTTCTGTTCCCCTCATTTAATAAAACTATTATTCCAGATGATAAAAGGTCATTTTTTACCTCCACACAAAAGACATTACTATCAGCCGACTTCTAATACAGAGGACAGCATGAATATTATTTGTATAAAAAAAATTCCTGAAAAAATTCAATGTCAAATAGGAATCCATCTGACCACACTTTGGCACGAGGAAGCAAAGGAGAAAACAAAGTATCAAAAAAAGACGTCGCCTGACGTAGGAAGCAACGAAATGAAAACCGAAGGTTCCAGCTCTTACTGGCCTGTAGAGAAAGACTCTTTCAGTTTGCACTCACTGTGCTTCGCCACTTTAACAATATACACAGAGACCTAATAAAAACTAAAAGCAGGGCTCACTAAAACGGCGCACATTTGTCGAAAGGTGTAACAACAAATATCCGACTTTCAATTTTGTGTTTGTTGATGACTTGAGATGCAAAGTGAGGACCTCTGACTGGGAAAATAATAAGCACACACAATTCTAACTGACATCACCCGACTCCAGGGTTTCTCAGGTGCGCGCATCTCCAGTACAAACTCCAATTTTGAAACAAGCGAAATCCTTTTCTCGAGATTTAGCCGATACAGATGGCACATTTCCGAGCCGTGAACCAACAGTTGGGCGGCGTTTCACTTGTGGCCGGTGATACTTTGTCAGCATGTCTGAGGGGAAGAAATGAAGGCAGATTGCGAGACTTCTGAGCCTGCGACGCGACAGCTCGTCAGGATGAGCAGATTAAGTGACGACAAACCCCAGCGCTTACATGCACGGTGTCACATGTACTCTTTGTACTGAAAAACAAGGGAGGAGACCTATTTGTCGCTGGCACAGCACTTCACCTCGACCGTGGCAGGGATTTCAGCCATCTTAGATTGTGCAGCCTCACGGGCAGCGGCAGCGGCAGCGGCACTGTCTGGGATCATCACAGGTCAAGAGAAGCCTGAAGCTTGCTGCACACGTTATTACAACAGAGAGACGTCCGACTGCCAGCAGATGTGCTGCGCATCAGGACCTGGTTGATGCGCGCCACGGCTTTCTGGGTCATTGTGTGCACGGACAGGTAAAGCACGGTCGACATGTAAAAAGGCAGCGGAAAAGGTCAGCAATGTCTTGTAGCTACCGCAGAGGAAACGTGGCGGATGAAAATAAGAGTATGAAGCTGCAAAGAGGCCCCACCCTTTTTCCTCCTCCTCCTCCTCCTCTTCCTCACAGCCTCAGTACAGAAGCAGGAGGATTCACTGTCTCTCCAACCCTATTCAGCACTCTTCACACACTGCTGTGATTGTGCAGCCAGCGAGAGCACAGTGAGTGGTGTTACAGTGGGAAGTGTCAGGGGAGGTGGTCTCATGGTTTTTGACAGACAGTGTTCACAGTCCTCGTCTCCGATCTCCAGGGGGACCAAACAGACACCAATGAGGCAACCGCATGAATCAGTCCTATTCATCTGCGTGAGCGTCCGTGTGCGCCGCGCCGCCTGTCATGTGATCGCTGCAACAGCTTTCAGAAATCCTGATCATTCTGGTTTATAATGACTGCAGCATTAGGCTTGTAAAGGTTGAATTTCTGTGGCTAAAACCTGTTCAGAGTTCCTCCTGACTTCTTCCATGGTCTTTGTGATGTTTTCACAGTTGGAGGCATTGTATAAGTGAGTGCCATTATTAATTTGCCTGACAATGCCAACAAGCATAACAAGCATTCTAAGCATGTCACTGCAACGTCACAAAGCAAGCCGACAAAACGCTGTGCCAGTGTTTGGCTCGCGGAACCTGCCAGCCCTGTCTGCAGTCTCACGGTAGAACTTGATGTCCTCTATACATCAGTGTGGCCGGGGAAACACTTTAATCCACAACCTCTTTCATTGCATATTTCTGTATCTCTCATTCTTAGAACACAGACAAAAACATCCATTAAAAAAAAGCCCACTGCAAGGCCCGGCAAGAGAAGAAACAACCACTTGTATATTGAGCAGCCGTGCAGTGAAAGAGGGACATTGCCACTCTAAGCCGTTTGAGGCTGACAAGACATATCAGAAGATAAACATTTGGCAAGAGAAGCATGTACAGTGTCACTGGACTATATTCAGATTAGAAGACACAAATCCATACCGCACTCGCTCAGATGAACAGCGACATCATTTATATCGGGGATTTAGGGCAGGAGAGTGCTTAAACACTGAATTCTGAAACTTTCATCTAAAAATCTCGGGAAAATTTAAATGCACTAGCAGTATCTCGGAAGGTGGAGCAATAGCATTGAGATGATCTTGTATGTAAGGTGACAGACCGTAAAAAGCCATTGTCTTTTTATTGCAAGGGCATGTAATGACTACTGTACTCGCATCTCTTTCATAAGGAAGATGTGTTTTGTGTCCCATGGCAGCATCCAAAACACTGACATAGCAAGCCACATAGAGTGTGACAGAATTCAGATCAATCCACATGTTCTCATGTCTGAGTTCCATCAGATGAACACTTGAGAATTTGTTAGCTCAGGAGGTTTCATACGATCTTCATGCTAATTCTAAGTAGTCATGACGGTGTTTCTTTTCCTTGCTGAGCAAAGGGATTCACGTGAAGGCTGATCCACATGAAAGCCAGTGGCGAAACTAGGCCTGCTGAATTCAGTCACTCAAGTTAAATAAAACGCTGACTACTGTGACTAATGACACCTATTTTACGTGTTGTGGTCGGTAACAGGAGAGTATCAGTGAGTCTGCCTGCACGCTCCCGGACGCCCGCGGAACGGCTATTTTTAATATTTTGACCTAATGCAATGTCGGAAATACTTTCTGACAAGTCTTGGTGGCAGAAAAAAAAAAACAACAAAAAAAACATCACGCTGCTGCTATTTTAGCTGTCACATGACAAAAATATGCATCCTGCGGGATGCGCCAGAGATATGGCAGAAGAAGAAAATCGGACAGGATGATGAAGATGCACCGTCATACCTTCAATAATGTTTATAGGATTTGTGGTCATTGACTGCAGTTAATTCCCATCACAGTTTCCACAGCGATCAGAAACTTCTTTCAGCATTGGAAAGTATGTTGAAAGACTTCAGACTCTAGTACCGGTAATCATAGACAAGGCACTATTCTCTCTGACCACTGCCACCATGGAAATTATATGCAGTATATATTTATATTTAGACAAAACAATTTTTCTTTTTAAAAAAACGTGTTTTGAATAGACATGCATTACAAGTCCAAACAACGCTTAATGCTGCATGTCTGACAAAACTAGTAATGACTAAAGTTGTAAAACTCAGTGTGTGAAGTGAAGATGTGTGCCGTGCAGGCTTCCATCCTATCGACAGCAAAACGCAAATACTCTGAGCCTTGTCAGCAAAACCAATAAAATGCAAATTGACCTTTTGCAGGCTGCATGGGAGAAGCTGCAAATGAGATACTGCTGGCTAATTTGACAAACAAGCCGCTTTTCTGGAAGAACACATCTATTAAACCCCAGAAAAGACAGCACACTCCCTGTATTGTCTCGGGATGTAACGCATGTCTGCCGAACATGTGTGTGCTTCAACCGGTAAGCCTCGCAGCAAATAACTTGTGGAGTGTGGTAACGCAACAAGAACAACGTGAAAGTTACTTGCTGCGATGGTGAAGCAGCAGCAATCATTAAGCCACCTTGAATCAAATATGCAACACACATCCAAACAGGGTTTTCTCCCCAAGACAACCAATAAAGTGTTGACATCAAAAGTAAAGCATCTGGGCAGCATATCTGTTGAAACGGACACACACACAGACGATAAATTGAAACCCAACCTGCCTCAATGTTCAGCCTCCACTCACACACAAGTGTTACATTTATCATCTGTGGGGTAAAAAAAAAAAAGAAAACTGAGTCTGGTAGCACACAGGAGGATCACGGAGGATTGTGGCATCAATTCATATCCGGTCTCTGCTTAAATCCATCCAGTCATGAGATGTGAAATGCCTCTAGCTTGCTGAATTCTGGCTTTAGCCCCTCATGCAGGGGGGGTGGGGGGTGGGGGCATCGTTTGCCATTTAAATGAAACAATGTGCATGTGTGAGACTGCGTATTGATCTCCCCTACTTGGGACACGTTGAACCCATTAACTTCTGCACAAAATGTGGACCTCAACCAGACTTAAAGACAGACGAGGCAAAAACCTTTGAAACAGCAGACTGTTAAGTTGTTATCAGCTGTAAGAAGGCAACTGCATTTTGACCTTTCCCAAAACAAATATGTGTGCATTCTTTCTCTTACTAATAAATGTTGATTGATCAACTAATGCAGGTTTTAAAGCTGCTTCTTTATAGCCATGTGATTATTTATAAACTGAATCACTTAATGGAGATTATCATTATTCATCTTCCACTTTTTGAAGCTTTAGGTGAATAACATTTTAACAGGGAGGTCTGTGACCACGAAGGGATTACTGATCTCATAACAGTCAAACGCTGTGTGTCGAATGGAGAAAGAATGAAAATTGTAAAATATACCTTATCTTATTTCTTAATCGATACTAACCTTTCCCTCCCAAAGTACTTCTACGTCCGCCTTCATACTTGTATTAACTCGAGTTCCAGTCCTTTGTTCTAACCCAGAAACATTTAAACAGCCTGGAGGGATGTGCATGTTACAAGATTGAAACCAACTCCACTTTAATAAAGATGATGCGGTCAGTATGTGAAATCCCCTTTAGGTTTTTGGACTGGAGACTTGTACTTAATGCTACGAGCACAAGGCCAGTGTGCACTTTCAAGACCCCAGCCATGAGGTATGAGCTCTGTGGCTTCCTGTGCAGCAAGCTGACAGCGTGGCCAATCTGTCCACTGGCCGTTAATCTGAGATGTCAAGCCCTGGCCCAGAAGACATTTACTGTCGGCAGACTTAGGGCAAGCATGGATTTGCAGGTCATGCAAACTGCCTTGCTCGTGTGTGCCGTCCTAAACTGCAGGTCTAGACAGGTGTTCACCCACATACCTACACTGGGTCATATAAGCTGTATTTCCGGCCATGTTTTGTCATCTTGTGCTAATTAGATTAGTTTGTTGTGATGGTGAGACGTTCTCAAATCGGGCACAGTCTGCACATATCTAATGTGCTGCACGGTGGAATATATGTCAAGTCCTAATTGACAAGTCTCACGCTTAAATACCAACCTGCTAATACGTGAACACTCACAAAAAGTCTTAGGCAGCATGGTGTGGCAGTATGAGGTGACAGTATGCCATCAGGAGAGGGACATGCAGTCCAGCCTCAACCCCATCACCCCCCCTTTCCAGTCCAATTCAGCCTGTGCCAATGTCAGCCTACACCATTTGTGTGTTAATTGAGAGTTTCACACCCCTCATAGTGTGCTCTGGCCCCACTTCGCACCACCCTGCTGAATTCCTTGCGTGTCCGTTTGCTGAAAGTTTATACTGTTACCGTCACTTCATTGAGGCTTCCTTAGTGAATATGTGATCATAACACAGTGTTGGTAGGGCAGATAAAATATCATGCATACATAATAGTAGGCCAAACCCAACATGAAGAGTTACTTTAGGTTTCTGTCAAGTTAATTCTAGAAATGGATCAGTTGAAAACAGACACATTGTCCTGCCACAAGATGCAAGATTCCTTCACAGCTTCTGGTTGGACAAAGATTATTGCTTTTAACTGAAATGTGTCACTGATACTGTAGATGTTCCCTCCAAGATGAGACTCGTCAAAACCTGAGAACACAGCCTCACAAGGCTTAGTAGTATTAATACGACTGTGTTCCATATGTACGTATGATCATCCACAGCGGTTTTATGTTTTTTTATTTTTTGGGGGGGGGGGGGGGGTCGCAGCGTATTGAGGGGAATTAAATGAAGCGTCATCGCGCCCCTCAGTCTGGAGGCAGTCTATCTGGAAAGTGGGTTAGGCGGTCACGGCTGTGCTTCCTTGCTAGCAGGCAGGCAGACCGGGCTAGCCCGTCTCCCCGCTCCACACCAGACAATGACCGCCAGCCATTAAGTCCGGAGGCGCACAACGCGCGATCGATCCCAAAATAAACCAAACGGCATCATTATCACACGCAGTTTTACGACCAGGCGAGCGCTGATCGATGTTAGGGGAAGAGGAGGGAGGTAGGAGGAGGGGATACTTGCCTAGCTGCCCCTCGCTGATCGTCAACACGATCTGATCCATGAGGAGAGAGCGGAATTCCACATCCTCGTCGGCGCAGCGCTCCTTCAGCGCCCGGAGGATCTGTACTTGGGGGTACTCCTGGCTGATGCGCCGGTCGGTCACGAACCATACCCGGGAACACATCTCTCTTTGGGGGATTGAAGAAGTTGTGGAGGTGGAGGGGGGAATCCGTGTGGGGGCGGCAGGTGTGCAGTGGCAGGCTGCGCGGGATTCGGGCGGCAGGGGGATGCTCACACAATGGAGACCTCGGCCGCGGCGGAGAGCGAGCTGATCTGGGCTGTGATGTGGCTAAAAACAAGCACCACGACTCAACCGCTGTCTGGACCGGAGCCGGCTGGGACGGAGAGTCTTCTTTATCACCTTTGTTTCCCTTCGCCTCCAGCCATCGACTCCTCCCGGGGTGCTGATGGTTGAACCCAAACCGAGAGAGAGAGAAAAAGAAAAATCGACACAGAGAATGAAAAAAAATAGTTTGCTTCAAGCGCAGAAACTTGTTTCTTTCAGCCGAAGCGCAGCTCTTGCTGCTCGGGCGAACAAAGCTCAGAGCTGCGCCGCTTTGTATTTCCGCTCGCCGACTCCGAGCTGCCGGTTGAGTTGTCCCGATATCACGGCGATCCAACCCGCAAACTCCTGGGTTTGTTACAGTAAAGTACAGCGACACACACGACCAATCTCTGCCGCCTTTGGCTGCTCTCCACGAGGTATTGGTGCTGAAACGTGCACGCGCTTCGTTTACAACTCCATTCGCCGCGTCCCCGTGCGCGACAAACTGTCGGGGGCGTGTCCCCCCAAAAAAACCAAACGCGCTGCGCCTCGTCGGCCAATCACAGGCAGTCAGCTGCCTCCCTGCTGAGACAACATGCGGAAGATGTGGGCGGGCCGCCGCCGCACCTGACCAATAGGACAGGGCCAAGCGGGGTGAAAGGGCGGGGCTCCGGCGAGGGCGCGCGGAGTGCCACTGTGAAACCGTGCAAGGAGGCTGCAGCAGCGCGTGCGCGCATGCACGCACGGGTCCGCGCGCTTTCCGAACCGGTTCAGACCAGAATGCGAGAGGTTTGGCGGATACCGACGACGCTTGTCTCCGCGTCCAAGTGACAGGAAATGAAACAAGGTCACGACAAATCAAACCCGCTGCCATCGTCTTCTCTTCGCCATCATTCTGCGTCGGGTTCTAAAAGACTAAAAGAGAGGCGTTTTCTGCACAAGTGTCTCGTGTTTAGACGCTCTTTTGTTGAGTGGAAGGGAAACACGTCGGCGTGTGACCCACTTCTCTCTTCCTCTACGTCTGCGTGAATAACGGACTGCGCGGCTCTCACCGGGGGTGCGGGTGGTCACACGTCTCAGCAAACACACGATACGGATATTTAGACAATTTAAAGTGGGACGTTCAACCGAATAAAATTCATTAAGCATTTTAGAAAAGATGCTTTTCAATCTGTGTAAATAGCCACGGTTTACATGTTTTGCTATACTACGGTAATTCCAATACATTCATATATTGAATATCTGAAAAAAACCAAACTGATATATTTTCTACATTTTTGGGTAATTGCTCATTTATTCAACTGGAAATATGGAATAAATCCACAGTTAATGTCATGGCAACAACACACTTCCTGTTTACATCCCTCAAAGCATTGTGGGAACTGTAGGTTTTGAATAAATGTAATATAATAATAATGACTCCTTAATTTAAAACAAGATTAAATAACTAAATATATTATCCAACATCTTAAGTTTCTGTTTCAATGTTCAATAAAATAATTCTTTTCAAGTGGCCCTACAGCATGTAAACAATATTTAAAACGGCAATATAATTTTATTGGATGAAATTTGTAAAGCGTCTTAAACAGAATGGAACACATTTGTTTTTAAAGTGAAATGTTTTGCACTGAATGCTATTGTTGGAGCACTCTATTGATTGTATAATAATAGCAAACAGAAATAATACCAGATATATTATGTATGAAAATTATTTACTGCTGTTTTAAAGAACATCTCGAGATTGGCCTGAAAATGTTGTTACTCAGAAAATGTTTTGGATTTAGAACCAATTTTTCAAAGCAATCAAAACATTAACCATCCATCTTATTGTTTTATCTGATTTGGGGTTGCAGGGGTCTGAAGTGAACCCCTGGTCATTGTAGTTAATCGATGGCTACGCCATACAAATGATCATTATGAAAACATTTAAAAAATGCTACGATGCAGGTTAGATTTGACATTCATCATTGAATAAGACAAAGCAATCCACTCATTATTAAGTAAATGTTTATTTAAGAAGTTAGGCTTAAGATATGTGAGTCATTGTTGAGACATGGTACAGAGTACAATAGAAACAACAACAAAGATTTGACAAGTAGAGAACATTTTCTGTGATACTTTCAAGTACATGACTTCCGTGCATGACCAACAGTCAAAATGTTTTGTATTGATCAATAAATAAATGTTTTTAAAAAAAAAAGTAGATATAACCTATCATTTTCACTCATTCTCACCATTGAATTAACTTTTGTTCAATACTGATCTTATATCCGTGTCCAAAACTGAAAATGTAAAATATGTAATTCCACTGAGCTGTGTTGATTTAAAGCTACACATAGTATTTGAAGTACTTATAATAAACTTTGGTCTGATAAATTGTTCATGAATTCTTTAATTAATAGGCCTATTAAAATATAGTTCTTTCTCTTGTAATATCATGAACCATTTTGGTCGACACTTTTGATTACATGTTGAATCAATTAATAATTCTAATCTATATAAAGATGTATATAGATTAGAATATAATTCTATTATAAACCGATGCATCTGTTCAAGCTTTTCAGCCATCATCGTGATTATTTTAGAGAAACGTCACACCGGATTGTTTCTACTTGACTTGAAAACAGCTTATCAATGAGTCATAATGTCCTTTTTTTCATTTACTGTGATGTTATTAGGCTAATGTATGAAAAAAACCCAACCAAAAACATTCAGTTGGGAATATCAATGAAACAAAATATTATCCAATAAAATAAATATGGTAAAGCACTGATGTGAATATAAAGCCAAATATTTAGAAGCAGTGTCTGGACAGCATTTGATACTGCAGGGATGTTAAGAGCTGCGCTCATCTGTTGCGCGAGCGCCTCTTATCTCGAGATAAAACGTGATTCTCAGAGCGCCAACAGTACCTCCCTTTAACACAATAAAGAAGTGGCATGATGATCATTGTGGAGCTGTTGCATCAGCCCACTACTAGATATGCCCATTTTGTACCAAACTCAAAATTAACACGCTAACAACTAATGTCATGCCTGAAATTTTACCACACACGCACTTAGAATAAATTATGTGTTAATGTGCACTTGTCTCATCAATCTGATCATTTATATTTGGGTAAACTGAACCTGAATTAAAAAGAAATAAAAATGAGTCTCAGCTCATCGTACATAGATTAAAAATAAATGTTCCTCCCTTTTATGACACGTTATGTTTTCTTGTCTGCTTCTTTTAACATTCCCTGAGCATAACGCACTGCAACGTCGGAGAGCCAACAGGATCAAACCGGGTAGAGCCAGCAGTGCTGCCCGATCATTACAAAGTGGGCGGGAGGCGATGGAGCAGACACATTCCTCTTTACGCACGACGCGCGCCGCGCGGTGCACAGCAGACGTGAGTTTTCTGCTGCAACACCGACCTCCCAGCTCATTTATCATGTCGGTTATGGAAATCAGCGCAATCCTCTGTAAAAATCGCGACGGCTCTGGTTACGTTTCTTTTGAAGAAACCCAAAGTGTTACACGCCTCGCAACAAAACGCAATTGAGATACATGTGGGTTCCAGAACTGGAAGGACTGTCTAGTGAAATTGTACATTCGGCATGGAATGTGAGGTTTTATATAAGTAGCAGCGCATAGACTGGCAAGTTCAATAATTTTAAACAATTTCAAAGTAAATAATCAGCCATACAGTAAAGATATACGATTCAGTTTTGTATTTATCTTGATGAGGCGAACAAATAATGTTCTGTTGTCTGTTACAATATGAAACGATGATGAAAAACTACGTAGTCGGGGTTAGATTAAACACGAACTTTAGTTCGCAGGAAAATAGTCTGCATTTGCAACATACAATGAAATGCCCCAAAAAAAAAAAAGTCGTCCATCTCCCATGGCAACGCAAACTCTCCTGGACAAGAGAGACCTCTGGTGTTGAGCTAACAGACTACACCAGTTTGTCCAGAAAAGACATCCACCCGGCCTGTTTTATTCATTAACTGTCTGTCTGTCTGTCCCTCTGTCCGTCTGTCTGTCTGTCTGTCTGTCTGTCTGTCTGTCTGTCTGTCTGTCTGTCTGTCTGTCTGTCTGTCTGTCTGTCTGTCTGTCCGTCTGGTTTTCTTTCGGAAAACATATGTATAATGTTATTTTTCAATACAAATGCAAGGGGAAATAAAATACAAACACACAAACAAAAAAATAAACCAAAGAAAAAAAACAAAGAATAAAGAAAATAAATTCCACATCAGTTTGTTGCAGGCAGAAGCATCACTCGGATAAACCACCCAGGAGATCATACGTTGGTTGCCTTGACAGAACTCGAGAGTCGGCATTTCTTCTGAATTTGTATTCTTGCTACTGGTGATTTGTGATGTCTACCCGAGGGCAACATTTTAAATTCATATATATGTAAATGTGCTTCTGTTCACAATCCTCAAGTTCCATGACATTTGTCATGAGCCCATGCAATCAACCACACCGTCCAGAGGAGTGCAGCACTGAGTTGTTTAAAAACTGCTCCTGAACGTCACATAATCAAGCTCTCAGATGGAAAGGCAGAGTTTCAAGTTGGACATGTGAAGGTCAGATATCACAGGAATTATATTATTCATATCGGATTAATTAAGGAGCATATATGTTATATTGCCAAAATTGCTCAGCTATCTAATGGCTGCAGGTGTATAAAATCAAGCACCTTGGCATGGAGACTATTTCTACAAATATTTGTGAAAGAATGGGTTGCTCTCAGGAGCTCAGTGAATTCCAGTGTGGTACTAAATATTCCACAATCAACTGTACTGCAACAAAGTGGAAGCGGTTGGGAGCAACAGCAACTCTGCCATGAAGTGGTAGGTCACAAAAATAGAATAAAATAAAAAATCAGCGCGGAGTCAGCAGATGCTGAGGCGCATAGTGTACCAACTTTCTGCAGAGTCAATACCTACACACCTCCAAACTTAAAGTGTTCTTCAGATTATCTGAAGAACAGTGCGGTAGAGAGCTTCATGAAGGGTTTCCCTGGCAGAGCAGTTCATCCAAGCCTTACATCACCTAATGCACTGCAAAGCTTTGCATGCAGTGGTGTAAAGCACATACCACCACTGGACTCTAGAACAGTGGAGACGTGTTCTCCAGAGGGACCAATCAGGCTTCTCCGTCTGTCAGTCTGATGATTGACGCGCCTGGGTTTAGTGCTTGCCAGGAGAACGGTACTGGTCTGACTGTGTTGTAGCAAGTGTAGAATTTGGTGGAGGAGGGGTTATGGTGTAGGGTTGTTATTCGGGAGTTTGGCCATTGTGATTGGAACTCTGAAAGCTTCAACATATCAAAGGGTGAACCAACATCATATTAAATCCTATGGTTTAAGAATGCTATGTCACTCAAGTTCACTTGCGTGTGAAGGCAGGTGAGCTAATACTTTTGCCAATATATTATATATTAAAGCAATTATCCAACATGAAGCTTCACATGATCATTTTTAGAGCAGGATATTGGTATTTCAGAGAGCTGAACATTTAAAATCCAATTAAATGACT
The DNA here is from genome assembly GCF_963383615.2 of Lipophrys pholis. Lineage (NCBI taxonomy): Eukaryota > Metazoa > Chordata > Actinopteri > Blenniiformes > Blenniidae > Lipophrys > Lipophrys pholis. The sequence continues at coordinate 14,946,388 of NC_137630.1, read as the reverse complement.
TTTTTCCACAAACAAGTTCAGATCGCTTATTAAAATCCTGAAATCACATCAATCTTCTTCCAAAATATATTTCTCATTCACATTGAAGGTTAAACTCTTTAACAGAGGATGTCATTTTGGGACTATTTTACCCTCATTGACAGGTATCAGGTGTCCTAGTCACAAATGTATTGGCACAACACAAGAATAACCCAATACCCAACTGTGCAACAGAAAACCGATAATAAGTAGAACTCCAAAATCTATCTGGTGTCAAATTCCTTGGAATAGTAACAGATAGTACATTAAGTTAGACGCCACAAATACATCATATTAATGTGAAAGTGTCAATATCAATTGCAATATGAAATAAGATTGAATACATCCCTAGGAAAACCTCGCTACGCACTCTATACTCTTCCCTCATCCTAACAGAACTTGATGTAGAAGGAAGGGGGAACGCATACACAACCTACACGTATCCGGTTTTAATTCTCACCATTCATAAAGTACAAATTTCAACATAAAGAAGTTGAATGAACTTGAATAACAACACTAGTCAAATGTCTTTCTTTGAAAGTATACATTTTTATTAATGCATAACAAACATCCTATACTATATAGATGCCTGGGAAGCATTCAGGATTTCGTTCGGGGTCTCAACTGTCTGCGATATGACTCAAACATGTGAACCTCCAATGCCAAGCCCACTTCTCTAACTTCTATTCCACCTCTGTTGATCTTTGTTTTGGTTGCAGTTACGATTTATGTATAGCAATATTTTATGTGTAAGGTATATGAGTATGTATATTCTATTGTACATAGCATATGTACAATAGAATAGAATAGAATAGAATATATAAGATAAGACACCCAATACTAACGTATTTATGATTTAAAAAAAACTTTTTTGCACCTTATCCTTCAAACCTTTTCTAACGTAGAAAGAGTCAGAAAACTTAAATATTTTCATTCAAGTTACAAGTTTCTTGCTTTTTTCCCTCCTTTTTATTTCAGCTGTGTGAATTTATTGTTTTGTTTGGTGAAAATGCTCGACATGAATACTGAACTACACAGATGGACAATCACAGACAGGCAGTTTGAAGTAATCATTGTACATGACAAAGTTATTATCCTTAAGTAATTAAGGTTACTAAGTAATTATCCTGAGAAAAGCCGCGCAGGAAGAACATGCAAACTCCACATAGAAAGGCCCAGTCAGCCTGCAGTTTGGAACCAAGAGCCAACCGCAGTAATCACTCATCACTGAGTTTAATGTCACATTAAATCGTGTTCTCGAGTGCTGGGTGCAGATAAACCTGTCGCAAGTGATGTAACAAAAAGTAAAATATGTTTTCCTAACTGTCATGGTGGAGTTTAATGTTAGCCTCAAAATGTTTCGGAACAGACAAGTTGACCGAAACCAGACTGCTCCATGACTCCTGCGATCCATTTCTTTTATTCAGTTTTTAGTGAGTATTTAATTCATCAGGAGTTATTTTCCTCATGGAAGCATTTGAAAGTTGTTAACAGTATATTAGACATGAATTTTGTTTACAAGTGACATGCTCTATCAGGAGTCGGCAAATCATTTTCTTGAGGCGCCACATGGAAAACAAGGACTGCTATGGCGAATCACGCCACAAGTTGTACTGAATATTTCTTTTAAATGAATTCATCACTATCAATAAAACACAGCGCTGCAAGGTTAAGCTCTGGTGTTCACGCTCTGCAAATGCCTTGTTCTAATTCTTGAATGTCTCTGCATGTTTTTGTCTGGAAATGATCAGTAGAAGGGTAATCCTTAAAGTGGTTTATTAGCCACTTTGTAGTAATGTTACCTTTTTACTATTGGCTGTTATTTATGTTAACAGAATTAGAATTAGTTTTAGATTTGCTATTCAACACCATGAAGATGGGTAAAAAGCCCACCGACAGCCACGGACATTATACACTGCAGAAAAAAAAAAGCTGACATCTTCACAAAAACGTGAGTCAGCTGTATTGTGTCCATCATGTTCCTTTCATTCTGTTTCAAACTGACTTCACACAGGGCAGTAAGGTGACGTCTAAAGCACTGCCTACGGCTTACAGACAGTCCTGCACAGATTTATGCTCTGTGATGAAATTATCACCATCCAGCATGCTGATGCCTCAGTGAGGCGCTATGGAGCTGGGTGTCAGGGGACTTGTACACTTGCTAAGTAAAACGTTTAAAGTGGCCTCTGTGTCAGTGTAGATTGAAGTCTTGATTGTCTCCTTCCCTCTAGGTCTTCTGTCCTAACTGAGCTGTACAGTGCTCACTGTCCATGAAACATCCTTTCACTTGAGCAAGAGATAAAGCTTCACAGGTACGGCCACGTCTCCAGCCTCCAACGTGTCATTATCTTCAATCAGATTTGATTGCACATGTAGTATTTGATGCAGGGCTGGTCCAAGCCTCCAAGGGGCCAAAAGCAAAACAGGATTTTTGGGGCCCTTGATCAATGTCAATAAAACTGGTCAATGATCATTCACACACCTACGAGAAACTTATTTCAAATTCCCACATGAAACTCGATGGGTAACTTTCCGTTGTTAGATTGTAATCCACAGTGATAAAGGTCGTGGAAGCAGATTAGCAAACGAGCAGACAAATCTTATTATTAATATGTGCCAAAAAAGAAGGCAACGTCCCCTACTGGCCGCACAGAGAATCTTGATGGTTGATATCTATCATGTCATCTATAGCAGAGCTGAGGAAGAACATGTGTGTCCCTCTAAATATTCGTCAACATTCAATATTTACACACAAAACATTTAATTCACAAGCAAAAGTAACATAAGACTTAGATATCTTTAACATTATGCATATTATCTCCAAAATACACACATACACATTGCACAGTGATTGACGTCCGCTCCAGGTGGGTGCGCTCTGCCTTCACATGAGCGTTTCATCACACAGGTCAACCTTCACTATGAGAGATAGGCTATATATATATATATATATATTCAATTTCACCAAAAAAGACAACGGGTACACAGTTTGGTTGGTGGGATTAAAATAAAACGACAACCAACAACTATATAGCACTTTATGTAACATTGTGTACACATCAGGGCTGAAGCATGTTGCCTTGTCTTTCAGTACCTGGAATTTTCTTAGTACACCAGTCAAAATCACAAAGTCAGTAATAATAATAATAATAATAATAATAATAATAATAATAATAATAATAATAATAATAATAATGTAATGTTTCCAATATAAATCTATTTTCACATTCATTCAAATCACAATTGTGACGGTAGGCGCGCTGCTGCAGAGTCTCGTGAACACTGAAACCGGGAACTAGTTAAATGGGATGTGATTTCATTTTTCCCCCCATTGTGGTGCATGAATTCATCTTCAACGTGCTCCGGCTGGCGTTGGAAGTAGTTCCGGTGGTTCAGCAGCAGCCACAGCCGAGCGGAGCGGAGCGCGAGCGCAGAGGAGCCGGGATCTCCGTGCGGCGGACGCGGATAGCGGGTCTAGTGAGTCCTCCGCCCCCCTCCCCGTCATGACAGTGGAGTGACCACGGCAGCGGTCAGCGTGACGCCCGCACAGCTCCGTGCACCAGCCCGGCTCGCAGCGCAACACACACCGCCGGAGCTTTTGTCTTCGAGGGGGGAATTTTTCTCTTTTTTTCCAACAGACGTCTGGAGCTTCTGAAGCAAGAGTACAAAAAAAAAAAAAAAAAAAAAAAAAGAAAGAAAAAAAAATCGAGCCGGTTCATATTCACCTACGACGGTGAGTAGTGTGCGTATTATTAATGTTAATGCATATTGGGTTTGGGACTATTTATGCTGTTTAAAAAGGTTTTCTTTCCCCCCTTCAAATGGCAATCCATGACAAGTTCGCTGTCTGTCACAATACGCATGCATGCAGGCACCGGAGCGTTTGTCTGTTCTGCCTCCATAAAGTCTGTAAGTTTACCGTCACACAGCCTTTTACGCAGCGGGACCAGGAGGTGACATGCTGCCAGCATTAGTACTGCTGAATAAAACAATTATCCAAGTGCTAAATTGTATTGGAGGCAAACATATACCGCGGACACAACGAGCTTATAAACGAGGTGACGCACCTTTAAAGCCATTTAGTCGTTTAAAGGTAAACTATTTTCTTCAAAAGTTGTGCACATTGTACAAGACGTTGCCATTGCAGTTGGGTTGATTGTTGTCACTTTGGAGAGGAAAGTTAAAGACAGATGGAAGAATAGTCAGGAATCAGAAATGTCGGACGCTTAATGAAGTTTTGCATGGTGACATGTGGTTTTATTTTATTTTATTAAATTTTTTTGCAATGGTCCCCCATGTACCCTGCACAGGTATATGCTGCGTTTGCATGCATGTGCTTCGACCTGCTCTCACCATTTAATATGTCAAGTTTCAGGCAATACATCGAGAGACTAAACAGTAGTAAACTTTCAGAATCAGGCCAGATACAAACATTTATTTCGACTGCTGTTCAGAGTTAAGCATGTCTTTGGAGATGATGTTAACTGTTTTTCACGTTCAGTGTAGGTATCACTACTTTAAAGCTTTTTGAAGTCTCTTGTTTAACAGTCTCGTTGATGCATACTTAAGACACTTTAACTATACATATTTATTCTTGAAGGCGCATGCATGTCACTCTCTTATTTTCTTTTTGTTTGCAAGCCTGAGTTGGATGTGATGCTGCTTTTGTGCTCACCCACTGTGCATTTCTTTTTCACAGGCTGCCCCGAGTGGATCAGTGTGGCCTCCTTCCCTGAAGACCTGACCATGAAAGGTGAAAGTCTTCAGCTGTAAGGAGTCGTTATCTTTCATCATACTGCGGCGTGGACAGCCGGCCAATCCTTCATCCCACCAAAAGTACACAGACAAGGCAAGGTGTGTATGCCTGCATGCTGTTTTTTTTTTTTTTTTTTTTTTGGTGCGACAGACTGAGAAAATGTTTGAGAGAACACCCTGCTCCTGATTTGGATGCGTCTCTAATTCCTATCAAGATGAGAGCTGTCTGAACAGATTTCTCTCATCATTATTTGCTCTGAGATTTACTTGTGCTTGTAAATGGTGTTGATTGAGGGTAATTTGGCTTTTTAATTGCTGAACAGCTGCCACACTCACTGCTGATTGCCATTGTAGACTTTCTCAGTAGATCACTCATAGACCCCTAAATGCCTCATTAAAACGTTATGCAGAATCTTATGAAACGTGAAGAGAAGGAACCCTCATAATGTTTTACTGATTCGTGTTTTATCATCGGAAAGGTCGTTGTAATTATCGTCAATGTCAGCAAATGCAACGCTAAAGCAACGAGTGTGGTAATGACTTTTTGAAAGTTGAATTAAGGGTTATTTGTGGATACACTCCATGCATTTTCAGCTGCTTTGATAAAGATGAACTCATGCCAGTTTTTGAATCAGTCATGGCTGTCAAAATTTCATGTTGTCTCTCTGCATATTGATTATGGCCTGTAATATATTCTTTTTTGCGTGACTTCACAAGCAATGTTGGGCAGCCAGTCTTTCTTCTCAGTGCCTGCCAAGAGTGACTTGCAGCGCAATTAAAACCCGATGAAGTTGACACACTGAAGTTCCCACAATTTGTGGTGAAAATGTGTTTTGTTAGGAAGCTGATGTTTGTAAAGAAACCGTGCGTTAGTGTGACAGTGTGTGCGTGTGTTTGTGTTTTTTTAATTTTGAGAAAAATGGTGTCAAAGTACATATGGGATTGAAACACAATCCCAACATCCTGCTGGCTGGCGCTGCGTTCACACCGAGCTTGGTTTATTGAAAAACCCAGCGTGATCACCGTTACCATGTATCATTCAGAAGTCTTTATTTTTCTTTTGCAGCTCGTGAGTAAAATCCAATCTCTTTGACATGCTGAGCAGAGGATGCTTTGTCTGCCTTAACTGCAGCATTGACGCCTGTAAACAATAAACATACACCTTTTTTATACTGCCGCCATTATGGAGAGCCTGCCTTTAACCTTGGGAAGATGTATTTGCTTAATGAAGAACTTAATAGATAACAATATGCTTTTAGCAAACAGACACCCACACTTTTCTTTTGTGCAGATGCGTGCCTGGAAGCTGTCTTGTACTTTTAATCATGACTGTTGGTGGAGGAGTCGTTGGTTAACTGCCTTGCTTGGTCTCAATCGCTTCACCTGGACAGCCCTTAATCCGTCTCTGCAATTATCAGGTCACATCACCGTTACAGGGTCATGAGGGTCATTTTAATTACCTTAGGTCAGATCAATAATCAGCCGCGATTATTGAAATGCGCACGTATTAGACCTAAAGACCTGTACGTGAGCGGGTTTGATCGCGCTAATTTATACAACAGACAGCATGAGATCAGGCATTGATTTTTCTATATACTGTGCCACTGTGGACCGCACTGTAATCAGGGTGGGGATGCAATGAATTTGACAACACATTAGAGCAGACTTTCCCTCTTTTTAAGTAGCTTTAAGTTCTCTGAGTGCTCCCAGTCACTGTGATTTTTTATTTTTTTTGTCCTGTCCCCAGGAAAGTAGACATAATTTGAATTCAAATGCAGCAAATCCTTTTATCTTGTCAAAATCCCCTTTGATTCTGTTAGTAAAGCATTGCTGTGATTCGTAAAAAAAAAAAAGAAAAAAAAAAAAGGACGATGTAAAAGATAAGATAGGGGATGATCACTTTTGAAGGGCTGTCATTTGGATTGAACTCAACAGCTGCGCTGCCAGCGACACGAGTTTAGAGCAAGGCTTCCTCTGTGAACCAGGCGTGGAGCTCGTGTCTTACACCAGCTCATCGTGCTATACTCTGCTGGTTATGTTTTAATGAATAACAATTGTTGGCCAATTTGCATGTAAAACAATGTAATTATAAACAAGCATCAAAAAGCTGTAATACTTCTAAAAAATGTAAATTACTCTCCATTATAAAGCGCAACAAAACCTAAGCCATGCCTCCGAGCCAGGGCCTCTAGGTTTTGGATGCTCACTTCCATTATTAATGCTATTCACAAGCCAAACTTTTTAGGTTGGTGCAGTTGGGCCCTTTAATCTATTTTTGCTGTAAATTAATGAATTTTTAAAGAGGACTAGTCCTCGCTGAATAGGGCTGGATATGGGAATGTAGTTTGAGTCGCGGTGACGCAGTGCTATAGCCCCCCCCCCCCCCCCCCCCTTTACTGTGCAAAGCATGAGTTCACAAACAGCATCCCGTCTCTCTCTTGGGACCTTTCGTTGAGGGAGTTTGCCGAAATGCTGCACTCCTATGTTTTATTTATGACAAAATATGCCTTTTTAACTTCGCCGTTGTCAGAATCTCGAATTCTGATAGCTTTTTCCTCGTTGGTAGTAGTAAGTCTTCTGGGTCGCTAACTCCCTCTACCTCGGCAGATGTTTTCAGGTGTTATGTTCTGTGTGGGCTTAGCGACTTAAATATTTTACTCCAGGCCTTGAGGGATTCAGTGGAACCCACTGATTTCCATGCTTTCTTTCAATCAGATTTTCTTTCAGACTTGAGAAAAATGGTGTGAATCAGTACGCTGTGTTTCAGGCGCGGTGCCCCTGGACTGACTTGTCTGACACCAGCCAGGCAGCAGTTTCCACAAATCGTGATGTAAAGCTTTGGTCTGTCATGGATAAATTATCGTGCTCTGTGATCCCCCCCACCTCCCCTTTGGTATCCTTTCTTTCAAACATTACTATGCCTGACCACTCGGTTTAAGGCCATCAATGTATCTCACTTTTAATCAGTGTCTCTCAAGGTCTTGTTTAGAAATAAGTAAACGTATCAAACGATAATTGCTTAACCCATCTCTATTGAGGGACAAGCAAACAGCCACTACGAGGGCAGCTGATTTGCCTTGATATCTTATAATTGAACCTTTTCAGGGATATGTTTTTTAGTACTGAAGCTGAAAGTAATTAAGACATTCAATACTGCTTTTTGGACCTTTTCCTCCTCCTTTTGAATGGCCCACACTTCTAGACATGACAGCTCTCAGTATGCCTACAGACTTTCTTTTGACACGTTAGCCTTACCCTTGCCAAGGCAGTCCTTTCCAGAAACCCCCTCTGCTCTGTGCGCTCCGGGTGGGTATTTTGTCATTACTTCATTTTCCTCTGAAAATATTTTGATGCCTCTTTCCTTTGGCTCCCTCCCCCCCCCTTCTCTCACCCATCCCCCGTCACTCCATTCAAAGTTCTCTATTAAAATGCAGAACTGTAAAGCCTCTCTCAGTCTAAAAGCCTGCTAGCAGCGGGGGACTGTTAGCTGTTAGTGATGCATACAGCTGAGTGAGTGCATCACAGCTACAAAGTCTAATGGGTGAATACATTCAATCACACACATACCCTCAACTCTTTTAAAGGGACAATGTTCCCAGTCATAAAAGCTCCATCCACTGAGCAGAGAGTGATGTATTTAAATTCTGCGGAGGAACAAGATTTCTTGTTCGCGAACTTCCAAAATCGTGCCCTTCCATTTTTTTCTGATGTAACATTTATAATCTCTTCTATAAGTGCCAGCTAGTATTTCAGAACTGTCAAGTTCAGAAAGTTCACTTTAATGTGCTTTTTTTTCTCTCTCTCTCTCTCTCTCTCTCTCTCTCTCTCTCTCTCTCTCTCTCTCTCTCTCTCTCTCTCTCAAGCAAAATCTCAAACTCTACTATAATTTGAATGTCTTCCAACATTAGCCAAAACATCTACCGCTGAAAACGTATGTTCTGACGCTCTTTCAAACTAAAACTACTCAAACTATTTAATCAAACACTGCTTTTCTATATGTTCATCTGCCAGAATATCCATCTTTCATCACCTTTATTCCTCATTCAGCTACAGCTCTTTGAAACGTACCTCATCTCTGAAGTTTCAGATGTTCCCCGAACAGTGACACAAAGTTGGATTTTGGGTTGTTGACTAGTGCAGCCAGGAATTGGTTGCTTGCATGGCTGCCAATGATTGGCAAGTATCTTTCTTCTGAAAATCTCCCCCAGGAATAGTTTTCCCGAGCTGCCACATAATTTGATGTGTATCTCCCTTTTTATTACTAAATATGCAGATAATCATGTATCCGTTAATGTAAATGTTAGAGAAAACTGCTTCCTCAAATTGTTTCATTCTTTCAACTGTTCTTGTCAGTCAGGTAAAAGCCTACCGTACTTAAAGAGGTGCATTGACGCAGCAGGTTCAAGTCTTATTCTCCTGAAACCCCCTCTGACAAATTCCGGTTGTTTCATTTTCAGTCTTTGGCTTCACCGTAATGTTTTAGCAAATCAAAAACTAGCAGACACAAAAAACAACAACAACTAAAAAAACAACAACGAAAAAGTGGCAACTTCTCATGTCACCTTTAAATCCTAAAACGTGTCTCATTATGATTTTCTCTGACATGTGGAAATTAAATTTTACAACCATGAGCTGGCAAAAACCTTGAGCAAGGTCATGATCTTCCCCCAGGGGAAAATATGGACCCCGGCGTTGGGAACCAGTGGAGTAGTGTGCTGTCAGGTTCTGGTTTAATAAACGACAACAAAATAGAGTCACAACTGCTCTTTTAATTGTTTTAAATGCTCCACTCAAGTTAAAAAAAAATGAAATCATTGTACCTGATACAATGACATCTTAAAAGTCAATGCATGATGATGGACAATGATTTCATTAATGTGTGCTGAAGGCTATTAACAGCTTTGAAAAAACTAATACAGTATATTATAAGGCTGATAATGGTCTAATATATACATAACTACCAGTATCAATTAGCTTTTTCTACAACATTATATGACAGCATCTTTTACAGAGCAGGTATAATAAAGTACAATTATATGTGATATCTTGTCTGTTAGAGAGATTGCTTAATTTCTCTCACTGAGGGTTATTCTGCATATATTTAGAATACATTCAGATAGTCATGAGCAATTACCTAACATGAACAAGTCACCATTATGTTGAACTATGAATCATTGGTGCCTCTCAGCAGTCTTTACAACACAATGTATTTTCATAGAAAACTTATAGCCCCGGGATAAGCAGAGATGTACTGTAAGCTGTCTTCTCCGCAGTGATCTTTTTTTCCCCCTCCAGATACCAGGCAGTCCTCTGAGGCTGATGTGAACCACAGCAGATATCAGAAACAAAAGGCACAGTGCCGAGGTTAGCTCCGTCACTGTGGGACCAGTTGACTGAGTCGACTAGGTAATTGGTTGCGTCTACCCACCCAGCAGGGCCCCTCTCCCCAGCAGCCAAGTCATGCTCCTCCTCTTCCCTCTCTGCTCTCCTCTATTACTCATCATCCCAACACCTCGCCAGGCTAGCGGTGCAAAGCTTCACCGTGCCGCCGCGCAGCCAGCCCACGCTCCCAAACTTCCCGACAACAACAACTACGGCAGCGCAGCAGGTCGGGGCTTGTGGCAGGCTGATTTGCAGCTTGAGCCTCCTTTTAATGAGGGGAAAATAAGCACTTGTTGTGTGTCTTCTGTGTCACCACCTCCATTTCCACCTACCCACCACCACGACAGCTAGCAATGCTACCTTCCCTTCAGCAAGAAAAATGGGGGGAAAATAAGGTGCACTAATTAAGATGGCTTCCTGGGATTTGGAAAAGGTTTGGGGGGGGGGGCTACGGATTCACTGGCAGTGGCCTTGAGCAGGGAATGGGGGTGGTGTTGTGCATGAGGCCTCATCAGGCATACCTCTTCTCTCTGTTCCTCTTCCCCTCCTGTTGTCCCACAGCTTAGCTTGTTTGGCTTGATGAGTCTGCAGCTAAACATGTATTTTTTTCCTCCCCACTACTTGTAATTAAGCAAGGTTTTTGCCGGAGTGGGGTATTTCCCTTCTTCTTTTTCATCCCTCTGTATTGGCCTCTCTGGGGGGATCGGCGGAAGGAGAGACGGAGGGGTTTGTGTTCGTCTTGGTAGGCTTGCTCATTGAAGTTCCTCCACCTTGATGATACGCAGCGTGCATGAATGGAGAATGCGTGGGCTTGTAGGCTCTTTGTTGTTCAAGGACATATGAAGGTTACTGCATGGGATGCTGATAAAGGTTCAGCTCTGGATTTATATATCTTTGGGGGTTTGAATCAATCCAACTATTGTTCACTGGCACTGGCCCGCTCTGTACCCATCTCTACTGCTGTGTACCTGTGTTTTAAAAAAAAAAAATGTAGGACACGTATTTTCCAAAAGTAGCAAGCATCAAACAAGACGGTTTTCTTTGTTGAATCAGTGCGTGGTCTGTGGAGTCTTCACTCCTGTGATGAGTAACAGTGAGATGACATTCTCAGTCCAGTAGTGACAAATCTACGAATGTTCTGTTACTGACTGAAGTACAGAACAATTGGTGAGTAATTTCTCCTCTGTGTACTAATCCATTGTTTTGTCCTGAATCATGCTAAAACTATTTGTCAATGTCCTCTCTGCCCGAAGAAAAAAAAAAAAAAAAAAAGAGTACCTACACTGCTTAACACAGGACACGTTTTTGTAGGTTCAGCGTTGCTCTAGAAATAGCTCCCAAAATGAAATGTTGCTGGAGTTTTTTGTTTTTTTTTACATTGTTTGTGTCTGTCTGACAGCGATCTGAGATGCTGAAGAGGTGGAAGTAGGGTGGGCAAGGACTTGACGGGAGAGTGAGGCACGTCGAGTGTCGGAGAGTGAGAACTCGGTGTGCGTCGGTGCGTGCGCGTGGCAGGGTAGACGGAGAGGGAAAGGGGGACGAGCCTCTCAGCTCCTCTAGAGGGTTGGAATTCCTCCCGAGCTGTTCCCCCCATTTGGCAGGCACTTGTGAAAACAATTCCCCAGCTTTTAGTCACTCCGCAGATCCAATTGCCATTTCCACTTTGGAGGGAATGAGAGTGCGAGGCAATCCAGATAGACAGAACACAGAGAGAGAAAGAGAGAAGAGTTTTAATCGGGTTGGACAGATGCCGAGGCCAGTTGAACGGTTGTGCGATATTAATATCTTATGAAGGCTGTCTGGCAGAGCCAGCTCACCGTCTTGTGTGGTTTTGTGTTTGTATGTTGCAGCAGCAGCCATTGCAGTGGCTCAATGAAGAACTTGTGAACATGCACAAGGGAAGGACTCTACCTTTCACCTCGGTGTCTTCCCCAGATGTTCTGGCCCAAAGAAAGATGGAAAGGAATAAGAAGAGTAAGACACTTCACTTACTTTGCTCCTGTTACGCGCTCGGCTTCACAATGTTTCATTAATGGAATAAAAATCTTTGAGGAAAGTTTTTTTTTTTTTTGAAAGTTTTATTTATCCGTCATTGTTTACGATACAAATTGTATTTATTTCTAGTGTTAACAACTAGCGACAAGCATGCCAAAATATTTAGTTTTCCGTTAAACGTAGATACACTTTATGTGGAAAATGATGTGCGAGATAACATCTGCGCGACTTTGCCAAGTCTGCTTTCTGCTCCAGCTGAAGGAGATGAATAGGCATAGTAAACAAACCTCCTGCTTTTCCAGGCTTGAGCCAGGACTGCTGCACAGAACCCATTCAGTGAGCCAACAGGAGATCCTCCGCACGCCACGTCGCCGAGCCTCGCACCTTCCCTTTCGACCTCACAACCGACAAGCACTATGACCTCTGAGCTGGAGAGCAGCCTCACGTCAATGGACTGGCTTCCTCAGCTCAGCATGAGGACAGCCATCCAAAAAGCCGACGCGGGACACCACCACCACGGGCACCACCACGGGCACCACCATCACCACCACCACCACCACACGCACCATCACGGGCACGGGCCTGGCAAGAAAATCATGCACTTGGAACCAGGAACCACACTTGATCAGGAGGAGGCCGCACAGCACAGAGACGGCAAACCTCCCTACAGCTACGCCAGCCTGATCACCTTTGCCATCAACGGCTCGCCGCGGAAACGGATGACCCTCAGCGAGATCTACCAGTGGATCTGTGACAACTTTCCCTACTACAGAGAGGCGGGCAGTGGCTGGAAGGTAAGACCCGGCATAAAACACATGTCACATGATGCAGACTGTTGCCATCTTGTTCACTGTGACTGACTTTCTTTGGTAGAAAACAACAAAGTGAAACACAGAGGTTGCAAGCTGCTTGTTCTTTTTCTGGTGCTGATGGATTTTCTTGACTGTTGGTAAGCAGGAATCACACTTGACGTGTCAAAAAACGTATGTATTGCACTTTGAGGTTCACCGTGCAAGCAACTAGTAGATTGTTTGCATCTTTTACTGATGATAGTGTTAAATTCAGCTTTACACTCAATAGGCAGAGGTGGGTAGCCTCAACTTGAGGCAAGCAAACTGGCAACCAACAGTTTTCTGGTTTGAATCCCTCTGCCAGCAAGGCACTACTGAACAAAGTGCACATTTTTTTACTTCGTGCTCAGGTTGCTTCATGAAGGGCATCCACAATCAAACCTGTGCCAAATCATGCATACAGATTGCATGATCCATTGAATGGACCCCAGAAGCAGCGGAAACAAGATTCAACCTCAGTCTTTAATTATTTAAGTATATATTTGATAAATGCAGTTTTGTCATGCAAAGAGACAGAGAGAGCCGTTGTGTGAAAGATCGAGTCATCCACCAAGTGAGCAAGCCCCATCAATAATTTGCCCTCTAGCTTGGGATTTCCAATAATAAAATTATTGCAGAATAAATGTCAAACAATTCTAAATATTACAATTAAAAAGTGTTTCCTCTCATGGTGCTAATCTGCATAAGAAAAGGTCAGAATTGTAAAAAAAATCTTTTTGTGGAGTTTGCACGTTCTGTGGGTTTCCTCCGAGCATCCGGGTTTGAGTTTGTGTGTGATTGTCTTTCCTTTGGTTAATGCATTCGGAAAGCGCCCTTAGTTGGCTGGGATTGGCTCCAGAGCAGCACAACTCTGTTATAGAAGAGAGATGAAAACTAATCAGACGTGAATTCCAAGGTTTCTTGTGAAAGAGTTTGCGGTCTCTTTGTCAGAAATGCTTCGAATCACTTAAAATAGTCTTAGGTTAACCAGACCGATCCCACGGTCCCTACTGTCTAGTGGTGTTTATTCATTTATTTGTTCACGTACCATTAACATTCCACAAGATGTTTTGTTCCTTTTAAATGCAGAAGCCAAGAAGCAAATTTTCACAATACAAGACTTTACAGGTACACAACCACAAAAAGTATCAGGTCAGTGCCAATGAGAAGTTCGCCTTTGTTTAAACTACATTAAACTGCATATTAACTTTAAGTTTTAATGTTGAATATTCAGTACTTTCTCTTAATTTAGAAGGTAGTCTTTTCCAGCAGTGGGTGGTTCTCACTCAGGAGGCTATTTTTTCTAAACTTGTTACATCTGTATAGTACAACATGGTCTCATCTAGTGGTTGGCCTTGTTGTCCTGCCGCTTCCATCCGTCTGCATTATGAGGTGACTCTGTGGAGGAGGTGTGAGCTCGTGAAAAGTCTGGAGAAGAAGGCTTGTATCTGCAAAATTAAAAATAAAAATAAAAACTTTTCAAGATGAAAAAAAAACAAAAACTAAATTTTCGCTGGTTTTAAACGTTACTGTCTTAGGTGTTTGGGCTGCGTATGTCTACCTACGTCTAATAATCTTGTTGATTGAAATATGCCATGACATAACCCAGCTCTGATCATCTGGGTCATAGCTTATTATATTGTTGTATTTAAACTAGGATGATGTAGGGAGACAGTTCCTCAACAGGAAACCAATATATTAGAATTTCATTTGCATATCCAATGGTCGTTGAATCTGGTGATACAATAATACCAAACCTTACGCAGTTAGAGAATATTCTGTGGACTCTGAAAATGCAAGTTTCTTGTGTTTTGAATGGGTCAGTGTTTGATGAGGCCTTGTCTGCCACATGTTTTGGTTATACTCATGTATATTTACTATACCAATCACATGTGAGTTTTTGTTTTTTTTGTATATCTATCATGTATCTATTTTTAAAATTAAACCTAAATTTGATGAGGGTTTTGAATGAAATTCCCGAGCAGACTTGATACGGGATAAAAATGTGATCACCTCCTATGGAGCTCATATTGCTCACGCACAGATATACACAAACCCAATCCAGCAGTCGCCTCGCACAGCACAGAAACCTTTTAGTGAACCATGAATGATTGACAGATGCATTTCCTCTCATTCAGATGACATTATTAAATCCTTATGCAAATGTAGCTATGCAAATCCTGGCTAATATGAGCAGAAAGGTGGCTGTGTTATTGGAGACAAATGAATAGATCCCTGCGGTTGTGTCTTGGGGATTTTCTGCCTTATTAGTGAAGAAGGGGATGGATATAGTCCTTCCACTGACACTCTGAAAAAGGCTGTCTGCAAACTATCAACCAATTCATCTCTCTGAGAGCAGGAACATTTTTTTCTTCTTCTCTCATTATTTCTCTCTCTTTCACTTTCTATCTTCATCTCCCAAGCACTTGCACTCCACTGAACCCCCTCCTCTTCTCCTTCACTCTCTTAGTCACTCACTCACTCCTCTCTTCTCTTCCTCCTTCCCTCTCCCCAACCTGTGTTTGTTCCCCGTCTATAATCTTCAACACACCGTTCCCTGAAGGAAGATGCATGCCAGAAACGGAGACAAAAAGGTTATGGTACGAGCCAGGTTGTGTTGGCAGAGCTCCTTACTTCACTGTAGGATTCAATCAATTAGTTTTTCTGTTCGGAGAAAGCGATAAGGGTTACTGAGACCATTCAGGCTTTCTATCACTGCAGCTCATGGTTGCATTTCCCTGCTGGTTGTATTTGAGTGCCAGGATGTTTTAGTATCCCATAATTATACTGCTAGACTCATTGATTTGTGTGTGTGTGTGTGTGTGTGTGGCTGCATTCTAGTAGCATCATTATGGCGCTACGCTGATGGCGTTCTGGTGTTCTTTTCACACGTTCTGGCATTTGTCCATGATGCCCGTGCAGTTTGTTGTGAGATGCACAGTAATATTGCTTCAATCATTTGTCATTGGAGCAATATTTGACAAAGAACATTTCATTTGGACCGCAAAGATGGGACTCTAAGATGTTCATATCAAAAGCTTACGAGGTGTATGGCTTTTTTTCTTCCGAAAATGTCACAAGTATTGGATAATTTAGTGTTTTGGATTTTTATTTTTTGGGGGGGCGGGGAAAGAAGAAGATATATTCCACAGCTAGTGGCCTGCCTTGAACCGATATTTTACAAGTCTGAGGAGTAACAAAAGATTCCATAAGTAAGTCCCATTTCCATTTCAGTTGAACGAGGATGGTGAAGCTGTGCTTCCTGGATGACCCAGCCGAACACAGTGGGGCTCGGTTTATACCAGCCGCGGCCTTCACATGGAAAGTTACATAAGTCCGGTTCATTCCAGTTCAGGTGATTGCTGTCAGCTGTACACAGTGGGATGCAGATGCTGAGGTTGTCTTGCTGCCATGTTCGGCAGACATTGCCGGCTCGCGCTCTCAGAGATGCGCAGTTTTTCCTGAATGTGCCGGCTGAAGGCGAACGATGTCAGAGAACACCTCAGACGTGGCGTGCCGCGTTTGCCGTCTCCTTCACCCTCTGCCTCACATGCGTGCACACACATACCGGCTCATGCACCCGCAGAGAGACTCCCACTCAGGTAGGCAGAGTACGTGTGCAGTCTGCAGATTACACACGGGGAGCTCAGCAGGAGATGAGATGTGAGGGTGGAGGGGGCCGGGGTGGTGGTGGTGGGGTGGTGGTGGTGGTGGGGGCTGTCAGAGAGCAGAGGAGAGTTTTACTACCCAGCACACGCACTCCGTCTGCTCTGTATGATAATGTGAGAGTGCAGGAACGGCAGGGTTGAAACCAGGACAACAAACAGTCATACACAACCACACAGACACACACACACAGACACACACACACACACACACACACACACACACATGTTCGCCAACTTCAGAACATGGACGTGCACACTGGCTGACCGCTGCAGGATCGCCGCATGTGTTGCACCTTCACGCACTTTCAGATGCACGGAAAGCCAGTGTAGTTAGCTTTTCTAACCATGTAACTTTCCAAGGTCATGAAATTTTTGTGCCTTTGCTGGGGAAAAAAAATGAATATGGAGATCTCTTTTCATCTGAGAAGTAATGATGAGAAGCTTCCTCCGGAGCTGAGGAGGAGATTTAGAATCCCTAACTAAAAAAAAATAAATAAAAAAATTGTGAAATTTAATAGCACATGCATGCATAAGCGAT
The DNA here is from genome assembly GCF_963383615.2 of Lipophrys pholis. Classification (NCBI taxonomy): domain Eukaryota; kingdom Metazoa; phylum Chordata; class Actinopteri; order Blenniiformes; family Blenniidae; genus Lipophrys; species Lipophrys pholis. The sequence continues at coordinate 14,929,202 of NC_137630.1, read as the reverse complement.
TTGTTTATGGAGCTGAAGCCTCTGAATTCAGCTTGTGTAACACGCATGGCACTGCTTTTCTTTTTTTCTTTCTTTTTAAGAGCGCAGGGATAAACTGGAGTGGAATGCAAACCGCGTTGCATCAGGCTGCGTCATTCCAGCCTTATTTTGTATCACTGGAACATCATTATCTCTTCTATGTTATCTTTGCCAGCCTCTCCCTCGCTCCCTCTACTTGTGTCCTGCACTGTGTACCACTTTACTTTCTCATGCCCTCTGCATCGCGCTCACATCCTTTTCACACCCACATGTCCCTCCACTGTGGAGTCCACCACAGCTCAAAATGAACACACCGCAGGACAACCTGACCACACAGGGGTTCCTCTCTCGCTCTTTGTTTTCGGACTTGTCGGTTTGCAAAAGTGTTTTTATATATGAATTTATTTGGTCAATTCTCAGATTATTTTGCTCTCCCTTGATTTGGCGGTTTTACAGTAGACATGAAGAGGAACCATGGCGAATGAGGGCAGGGCAATAGCTTGCAGCATCTGGAGGCGACAGGGCAGTTTTGTTTTAAGGGCACCACTTGGCCATGGGTTGCCCCATGCACTCAAAAATTACAAATCCAGAAAGTGCCCTTGAGCATGCAGTCTATAGTATCTCACGTTCAGTATCTGGTGCTGCCTTTCTTTCTTTCTTTCTTTCTTTCTTTGCTACATGTTTTAATCGTTCTGACTTAAAATGTGTGAAAATGCTTGAAATGTTATTTTCTACCTGGGTAGAAAATAGTGATTGTTTTCAGTTTAAAATTGTTAGGTTATATTGTAAATAGTCAATAAACGTACATTTTGATTAATTTAATACGTTTATTAGATATGGACTGTTTGGAGGGATGGTGTTTTGACACTGGTTGTCTCTCTAGGAGGGCTCTTGTTGTGTTTGAGTGTTGGCAGCGTCGGGTTTGAGGACTTAGGTTGAGGACTGGATTTAGGTTCTGGCCTTGGTGTATATGATGCTATGGCGGCTACTTGGATGTGTGATTGGGGCGCCTCACGTCCTCTGTATGGGTTATGTCCCTCAAACGCACGATCTGCACTCGGACACAACAAGATGCCATCTCGGACATGTCTTTGTTTTGTCCTTTCCATGTGTTCTTTTATTCTCATTATCAGTCTATCTGTTCTTCTCCACGTTATGCACTACTGTTAGAAAGTATGGTTGAATAAAAAAAGGTGAGTTTTCTGTACTCTTGTTAGATTTTTTTCCTCATATATTCATGCTGAATGTAATGATGGAAAATTTTATTCAGAGCTCTTCTTGCCATTATGTTGTTGTTGAAATGCGAAGGTCTTACCATTATTCAGCACTTGAGAACCGCAGTCTAGACCTGCACTCTCACCAAATGGCTCGTTGCAGCCTGTGCTGACTAACCTGCTCTCTTGCGACCCCTCTGGCCTCAGGCCACCTCCCATGCAGCCGGGCTAATTGCCTGCGAATTAGCAAGGCCTAATGTGACGTTGTAAAGGGCAGCACTGCCTCAGTGCCCTTTGGCCTTTGGCTGAACACCACATGTCACAGACAATCACCTGATATGAATCAGCACTAGGCCATTATTTTGGCTTCCTTCCCTTCCTGCCTCCTCTATGGGAGTTCGGCGACTGAGCACAGCAGAGGTCGATGCTCAGTGTCAAGTGTACTCATGTATGTGGAGGAAGTCTGTTGTCATTGGCTGCTGGGAGTCATTATGGAGCTGCACCGAAGCTCTTGAGTCTTTATTGTCTCATGAGTACAACTCAAATTCAACCGCTGAATTGTGCTCATAGTGATTCTGTTTGGAAACAATCTGAAGGTCTGCACATGTGCAGCCTGTAATCCTGCATTTGTGTGTCTCTGTGTGCAAGATGATGTCTTTATACGTGTAAAGGGTGTGTGTCTGCTGCTGCTGCTTGTTTTGTATGTGTGTGTTAGTATGCTCCCGTTTGTGTTTTGCAGAGTAATTTCAAAAGAATCTGATAGGGGAGACTGAGAAAATGCCACAGCCGTATTGTTAAAATCTCTCCTCTTACATTATGTTCATCAGTATGAAACTCAGTACCACACAGAGTTGGTATTTACTTGCCGTGTTGGACCAGTCTGCCTTTCAAATACGTTTGTATGCGTGTCAAGGTCAGTACTTCTTGAGTTTGTATGTGAGCATGCTGCTGCACAGTATAAAGTCATTGTAATTCAGGCTAAATTAGCCATGACTCATTAATCTGATTAGATACATTAAAAACAAGTCGCAGTAAAGTCTGCATAATTTCTGCTTTGTTTGCACCACAGCATGATCAACGAGTGGTCCAGTGCGATGAGGTTGTCCACAGGATGTTTCTCCACAATATTCCGAATTCCAGAAATATTTCACAAGAGCTTGCATGGTAATACATTTAAATACAAGCTGGCTCATCTACTCTCATAATTGGATGAGACAAGACTTAAAGGCTGTGTAACATATTTTCTCAGTCTGTTTTTTTTATATATCCAACAGGACAACAGTGCTTCTGCCAAAGTTAAAATATTAGATTGTTTTTTATTTTTTTTATTTTCCTGCTGAAATGTTTTGAGGGCGCTGGAGTTGTTCTCAGCGGACTGTAGGCGAACCAAATCATGGACCGGTCACCTTCAAACCTTCTCTTTAAGAGTCACCAGTTAACCTCATGCTTTAGAACTATGGAGGGAAATCCATGCACGCATAGCGGGAACTCGCAAACTCCACAACCAGATATTAACTGCTTTTTGCTCCAGTGAGTCAAGCGTGTGAGCCACTGCTTTATTTACCAGAACCTGAAGACCCTATTCTTTAAAGGTCCTGTTAAGTGAGCAATGCTGAGTGACATTTCACAGAAGGTTTATGTAATTATATAGAAATAAACAATTGGTTAGTCAGTTATTCCAGATGAGGACCGGCGACAGAGCCCCCCCCACCCCCATCCTATTTTCTTTTTAATATAAAGCCACTGATTGAAAACTGAATTAAGATTATCAGTATTTGTGTGATTCTTTTTTGACTCTCTTCATACTTCGCGCACATACTCCCTTCCGTGTGTGTCTGTGTATGCGTACACAGGCGGCACACATTGATGCAGCTATTAATTATACTTGTATGCGAAACACTGCTAGAGCTTTTAATTACATACTAATCACTAATACCAGTCTCAGTATTAAATTCTTAATTAAAAGCGTGGAATTTCTTTGCTATCTCCTCGAGCATTTGGCACTCCTCCAACTTTGTGTTTCCCCTCTCTAACCAGCCAGGCCTGTAGCACTCTCCATATGGCTAATAATAGGCTTAAGGCTGGTTTCCCGAACACTCAGGAATGCAACAATTATACCACAGAATGAGCTTATTTGCTGGTTTCGGGTTTTGCATCCTGCCCGACAGGAGCCTGTCTTTTGTCAGACCTTAAATAACATCAGGGTATGGCATAGAATATTCGAGGCAACTGTAGATGTTTTCTTTTGTCGGTTTAACAGTGTTGGGGTTGGCAGTTTCTCTCAACTGCACAGCGATCCCGCATTTAAAGCCTGTGTTGTGCATCTATGCGAAGCAATAATGTGCATGAAGTGAAGTAGTGTGGCACAGCCAACATTTTCTTAGACAACAGATAGATGGTTAGCGTACGGTGTGCAAATATAGGCCTGATACCGGCCAATCATTAAGTGTGTGAAACATTATATATACACACAGCAAATAAAATGATAATTCACCTGTCATTGCCAGTGATAACATCGAGATCAAAACAGTAAAATGTTTCAGACTCCAAGCACACTGTTGTCCAGTTAGATGACACAAGAACAAAACCTGGGAGGGTCGATGACCAATCGAGTGACATTCAGCTGTTAGAGCAACGTTTCCTGAGCAGTAACGGTCCACTGTGGTCACAGGTGGAAATGGAGCTCAGATTCTAACAGATAACGGCTAATAAGCCAAACTAATGAAGTTCCCTGACATAAGGTGACGTGAACTTTAGTTGCATGCAAACTCACGTAGCTGAAAACCAACTGACACAATACATAGATAGGATGGATATCCAAGTTTGTTGTTTTGCATGTTTACTATCGTTGTAAGATTGTTATGTAGCGGCTCGAGTTAACGTCAAAACTATCAAGTGGCCAGAGTTCATTCATTGTGTTTTCTACGCCTCCTGTTGGACAAATGGACAAAAATAATAGGAGGAATACGGAATAGTTTTCCCAGTCAAATGTGGGATATTGCTGTACTGTGAATGTAACTGTTGGTATCAAATTGTTTTAGGTTTTTCATGCCTCAAGCTGCAGGCGGAAGATAAATTGTTTGCCATCGAGTTTTCCTCAGTTTTACGTTCGGCGTATAACTTGCTTCCTTGCAAAATAGGCTTTTTAGCCTTTCCAAATTGTGGATGACCTATGATTAACCCTGTCCCTGAACGCCTCCTGTACGGACACACTGAGACGCGTCGCTGCTGCGGCTGCCTTTTGCTCTGCTAATGTGCTGCTCACTCAAGGTTACATTAGACCAAATCATGCTAGAGACTCTAAGCCTGTTAGGTTTCTGTTCATTGAGCATTGCTTCGGTGGAAAATGATGTATAATAGATAAGGAAAACATGGTTTTGTCGACAGTTCTGACGCATCCTGCAATACATAAATAGTTATCGGACATGACTTGTCAGTCCATCTTTTATTACTTACAGCTTGGTTTCTGTCTCTCAGTCTTTTATGAAGCACTCGCTAATAATTTAAAGCCGGTGCAAGATTCAGTCTGGTTCAGTCTTTGTGTTGTACTCCATTTTTTTTCTTAGAAATTTCCTGAGTCAACATCCCCTTCAGGCCTGTATTCAGAATATTAATACAGCTTCTTACAGCTCACTGAAGATCCATAGTTTTTGGCGCACAACGTAGCAGTGTAAAGAGTGAACTTTCAATGTGAAGTCATGCCCGAGTGTTGAGGGCGTGGAAGTCACCGAGATGTTTTTGAGGTAAATTATTTGTGCAATGCGCTTTTAAAGCAAGGCCAGTAACAGCTGTTTCTGCTGCTGTTCGGAGGTGCCAATCACTTCCTTATGATCACAAGGTTGTCTGTTATTAAATATGAATCAGACAGAGAGGTCAGAGGGGACCAAAATAAAGCGTCTTAACTTCTTAACTGTGTCTGAAAAGGCTAAAAGAGTTTTTGGGGGAAAAAAGGCCGAATTTTTGGAATGATTGCAGCTGTGAGGAAGTGGAGAGAAAATGTGTGGTTTTCTTTCTTCTAATTTGGAGGGATGCTGTGGATTTTGTCTATACCCACAGGCAATTCACTGCCGTCTCAGTAGTTATGAACCGAATGCACCCCAGAACAGCTCAACACAGCTCACCTAATTAATAAGTTCATGATTCAGTCCAAGCATGGCCTTCGTTTCCTCAAGAAAGAGCGAGGAGAGAGAGAGAGAGAGAGAGAGAGAGAGAGAGAGAGAGAGAGAGAGAGAAAAAAGGCGGCTGTCAAACATTTTTGGGATGCAAAGTATAACCAGTGCCCTTCTTCCTGCTCGCTCTCTTTCCTCCCGCCTGCTCACTCACCTCCTCTCCCGGAAAGCCGCTGACAGAAGCTGTCACTTCACCACAGCCCTCCGCTTGACACAACCAGCAACAGGAAGTGTGCCACCGTGACCTAGTTTGGTCTCAGTTATTTTTGAAACACTATATTAAAATTACAGCTGAAAGGATTTGTCTTTCTAAATAAGTTGTGCGATTAGTAATCCTGCTAATGTGACACAGGAAGGACGGATGGATGTTCAACAGAAAACTTACACCGGATTCGTCCCGCTGCAACACAATAAAATGTCCCAAATGCGGAGGCACAGTCCTGGATGATAACCGCTGCTCTACCTGGGAGCGCGACAGTTGTGTATTTACAAATGTAATACAATACATATTGATAATTCAATACATGTCCAAGCACAAGTGCGGGAGTTACGATTTAATATATGTTGTACAATGCTGCAAGCACAGTCATATTTAGCGACTTTCTTTTTGAATTAAAGATCTACTATAATGAAAAATACAATCGCATGTATAATTCGTGCAGCAGTCCAAATTGCTTTTTTTTTTTTTACATCTAACATCAACCTCATCTTACAGCTAATGCAAATGAAACCAGCTGCAATAAAAAAAAAAAAACTTGTAATCTTTCCTTAGTTATTTTTTTTCACAGACAATATTCAAGGAAACAGGAAGCCAAGTCAACAAGCTCTTTTATTACTCGGGAAGCAACAAATGGCTGGATAAGAAACCATTTATCTCCAGAGAGAAATCCAGAACTTCTTTTCCATTACTTGATCCACTATTATCAATTGCACTGTATAAGTAAATCGGAAAAATAATTTGTTTCACATCCTCAGTCTTTCTATTGATGACCCCACAAAGGAGAAAACTGTCCTGTAACTAAAGAGAAGAGCAATTCTGTCTGTCAGTATAAAAAAAAAAAAAAATCATTTATCATTTTGGCTTCAAATTGATTCATTGTGTGTGTGAACTTTACAGCTGTTTCATTGTGTTTATTGTACCTTTAAACTTAAACACCTTTGGTGCAACTCGATGGCTCAATATACCCGGTTTTGTGTCCCTGCAAATAGCTGCTGATCTGCATTTCCCTCACCTGACACAAAAAGAAGACAACAGAACAAAGAAAGCAACATCTCACCAATTGTTTCCTCTGCTTGTCCGTCTCATTGGGAAATGGCGCCGCTAATGAAACAATGAAGTTTGAGTAGGTGCTATGGGTCCATTGAAGATTGAGTTCAGTATTAGTTCAAGAGTAACCAAGAACCTAATCCAGAATGTACCAGGCTTCAGAGGTGCTGGATCCTTGTAGCAAACATTTTGCTCACATGTACAGATTAATTCCTGTTTGGCAGAAATTGATCAAGACTACAAGATAAAGATCAAAGGTTTTTTTGGAGCTGCACCAGAGTGTCTTTTCACTGATTATATATACTAAATATGATCATTCAAAGTCACTGCAACAAGTAATTATGGCCGACTGACCTAAAGGTTTATTATCAAATTATCTGCAAGTTATTTCATGGTTCTCTCTTCAGTATTTCTTCTATCACAACCAAATTAAAAGAAATGAAAAACCCCATTCAGGAACAGTTTTTGGGAAAGTCAACTCGTATTTCTTTCCCATCCATCATGTCAAAGTAAGACTTTTTGGCATTTGCACAGCCTCCTGGCTATAAGGACAGAAACTGCACTAAGCCAAAAATGAAAGAAAACAAGGAAATGACTCAATATATGATAGATAAATACTGCATTAAATGCTTAAGAGATATTATTTAATGACTTCAAGCTGCATAATATTCTAACAATTTACATATTGCTCATATATGTTAGGTATAATGTATAAGCTAATGTAAATATTAAATAATGTAGGCATTAGTTGGTTAATAAATTGGAACTTAGACCTTTTAGATTAGTCTATTCTTATAAGTCCCTGATGTTACTTTACACACAAACATATTTACTCCTTCAATATTTTTGACTGTTTCACCTGGATCAGTACAGTGAATTACTAGACATGAACCACAAAAGCCATTGGTTACCCTTGTCTTACACTTCAAAAAGAAAAGCTAAGAAGACAGAGATTGATCTGTTTAGGTTATAAGAATGCTCTGAATAGAATCAGGCTGCCAAGTCTTTATATCTGTCATTTTAATATTGGCTTTTAGGGATTTCGGTTTCTGGTTTCCCCATTGAAATCAGCAGGATAGTTTTAGTCACCTATCTAAACTACTGTGTGGTTAACGCAAGACGGAACAGAGCTCCAGACTGGTTAGAAGCATTGGGACTTTTTTGACAAGTCACCGTCAGAGACACTTGTTTCGGTCAAGCTGGTCGCATTCATCCATGAATGCGACCAGTTAATGTGTATAACTCATCTCAGTGCTGCGATTGAAGCAGACTCAATCTGTGGAAATGAAATGCTGGTATTCACTAAGTATGTACCTGGGATTCGATGACTCCATATCTGAGAGGCACCAAACCTGTTTAAGGACTTTCAGAGGAGCACAACTCTGCATTTTGGTATATTTGATTGTTTTGGAGCTACTATAAATATCCCAAGAGACAGCAGCACCTGCACTCCCACCTTTTCTCTGATGTTTTAGTACCAGTCTCAGCACACACACACACACACACACACACACACACACACACACACACACACACACACACACACACACACACACGTTAAGAACATGCATGCAGATAAATACGTCTTAACTCCTCCGACTCACGTGCACGCACACCTGCTTACGTGCATGTCTCAATGCAGGTGTATGCACAGATTAACAAAACTCTGAAACACTACACACACACACACACACACACACACACACACACACACACACACACACACACACACACACACTAGTCGGGCCCAGCTTGTAAACACACAGCGCAGTCACACACTCCTCTCATCGTATAGATGACTTGTGTGGAGTGCTTGAGCGAGGGAGTGAAGAGGGTGGGGGAAGGGTCCATCAAATGAAATGAATATGTATCAGATGGGGTTTGAAGTGGTGACTCGTATTCAACCCTGCATACTCACGGAGCGTCTGTCACTCCGGCACCATCAGGATATAATAAGGCGTCTCAATGATGCTTAGAACCCAGGAGACTTTTACATCTAAGACACCTGTCCGTGTGCGCGTGTACCCCCACACTCCCTCTTGCAGCCGGCTACGGCGCTTTATTTCTTTGTGCCTCCTGCACCCTCTCCCTCCTCCCAAATCCGTCTCCTCCGCCTTAGCTTCAAACCTCACCACGTTTTACCCTCTTTTTATGCACTGTATGAGTTCAGCTGAAAGTTAATAAAATCTCTTCTGTCACTCTTCTCTCCAAATATCCCCTCCTGCTATAGCTTCCTTCCTCCTCCCTCGCTTATTCCTCTCCGTTGCTCTATCCCTTGTTCCGTCTGTGGGCGCACAAGGACTACCACGACGCATTCATCCTGAAGGGCATGGGAAAGGCTCTCCAGAACGCTGCTGTGTGGGTGTGCACTTGTGCGTGCATATAGCGGTCCATAAGCTAAATCCCTGGGTAGCGAACCTTTTTGCCCTTTGACCTCGGTGTCCCTGCAGACACACCGTCGAGGAGAGGTTTCACTGGGACCTGCATTCGGGTTGATTTGTTACATTGTTTAGGAGAGACTCACAAGGTATGGTACTGAATATTCATTTATACAAAAATGTGAAAATTCATGGCTTGCCTGTTTCCCATCTCCAAATATAAATCATCTCCAATACCCAAAGGCCCACTTAGTTTGATTTTCTTCAGAAAAGCAATTTGTAAACTTCTGGTGGCTTCAAACCTTAATTAAAAAGATTTTGTTTCTAAACCGTTGGACTGAAAATGGTGTTGAACTCCTGCTGAAGCAGTGGAGCACTCCACCTGTGTATCCTTATATTGTTTCTGAAGACAAATAATGGGGATGCTGCGAATACTTGTTGTAAAACGTGAAGCAATTGCAGGGCAGCATGGCAGAGTAGCGGGCTTAACTCTCACCTCACCCAGAGAATACTTTAGGTTCAAGTTGAGGCTTGGGTGTGCCTTGCTGAAAAGAGAAGAAAGCCCAGTTTGATGCTTCGCTGCATTGAACCCATCCCATTCATAGTTAACCTGAACTGCACATGTTCAAGATGGTTGATTTCAGTTTAGGAGAAATGCCATCTTATGGAGTCACTATTAGTACTTTGTTGTAACTCTGTTGCCATGACCCACATCTTCCAAACCTACCACTTACGTAACTTTACTCTTTGCCATGTGATCTGTTTCCTTGGCGTATCTGTATGTGAACACACACACACACACACACACACACACATTGCACATGACCTTTTCAACCGTCTTTTCTTTCAAAATTACATCCCACTTTCTCCTGCATGCAGGAGGTGTACACCCCAAAAGTTTGTTTCCAAAGCCTTGGCTTTTTGTCACGTTCCACACTATATCACATTGCATTTTGTGAAGAAGTCCTCCATACTTGGATAACTCACCTCATCGGGGCCGTCATGCTGCTTTCCACACTCAAACAGCAGTAGTCACTTATATTGTCTCTGGCTTGTAAATATATATATATATATATATATATATATATATATATATATATATATATATATATAAAAGGAGGTCAAACAACATTTTCTTTGCAAACGCATCATTACATATAAAGAAATAGTGAATGTATGCACATTATATATATATATGTATATGTATATATATATATATAATGTGCATACATTCACTATTTCTTTATATGTAATGATGCGTTTGCAAAGAAAATGTTGTTTGACCTCCTTTTTTCTGTGACAGAACTTCACTTTTAATATTTCTCCTGGGAAAAATCACGAGGCATGACAGCTAGTGTACCACTACTGTAAGTTGTTGAATGACTTTAGGGAGGTGCAATCTTATCGGCTGTCAGAATCACATTTAAACTGTAATCAGACTCACTTATGAATGATGACATTATGTCCGGAAACATTTTGTGTGTGTCTTTTTCAATTCTGTTCAGATACATGAGTTGTATTTTGTCAGAAATTCCAGTTCCAGCCATGTGAGGTGGGAGTTACTTGCGGAGTCTATGAATGTTCTGACTTCAGGTGTGGATGCAAATTCAGGCTGATTGCCTGTCGCCCCAATCATGACCTGACAATCTCCAAGGTAGCGTTCATGATCTGAGGCATTTCTACAATACAACATTTATAATTTGTCATATCAAACACTACGGTGAGCCAAATCCCGGGTCCTTGCGTTTCTTTTTACACGCCAATCCAGGTGAAAAGGTTTTTTTTGAAGCTGTACCTCTGCAAACAAGCCAATCACTCACTTTTTGTAGAAACATCACATCACAACAACAATGGCCGATCCAGTGACCGTGTTTTTACTGAGACCAGAGATGGTCAACTGGTGTTCTGTGGACCAGATGTGGTCCCTCCATGATATTCTGGATTATGATCATCTGAACCTATTATCAGTTGAAATGACCTCAAAGCTTATTTAGAGTTTAACAAATCCATGGTCATGCTGAGGTTTGCTATCCCAAGAACTAGATGCTCCTTTTTTTTTTCTTCTTTTTTTTTGCGACTATGTTATTTTATTTGTGGAGGCAGTGACGGCCAAGAGGTTAGAAAAGTGACAGGGTGGCCTTTGATGGGAGGCTTGCTTGTTCGAATCCCATAAGAATCCATTTGGTGTAAATCTTTTGCCAAATCAAACATTAGTTGACGGGCTAAATTTAGAAGAGATCAGCTGAAATGTGAAAACAAATTCAAATATAGTATATTTGAATTTATGGTTAAACGTTTGGTCACAAATATATACTGCCACAGTATTGCAATTGTAGAAAGTTTTGAAGCAATATTTCTTATTGTATTTTATCATGGCTGAGTTTGGGTAAATGCCTTCGAAGACAATAAATGGCTTAGTCACAGGGGTGGCAAATAAATTGATTTACCCCCTGTAATCAATAATTCTGTAATCAAGTCATAGAAAACTTGGGTTATATATTACAATCTGCTCACAGCAAAATTTATAGTTTACGAAAAACATGTTTGCTTGTTTACCTTGAAGCAACAATTTCAGCAAGCACGAGGCTGAGCGCCAATTAACTCAACTGTATATGTTCCTTGGTTTGGCTTTGTTCGTGCCAAGGCTGTCAGGACTCAACTAGTGGTCTGGTCCATTGTCCTTCCTGTATTTCACTCAAGCACTCTCACATGAAGCTTTGGCCTGGGTGGTCCATCAGATACCGGGTCGGAGTGGGCACGGTCACGGGACGGCCTGAAAAGCTCATTAATCAGAGAGGAGAGGAGAGGAGAGGAGAGGAGAGGAGAGGGTGGAAGGAGGACGCCCCAGTGAATTTCCTTATCTCACTTCACAGCACTGCTAATCACTACATTTATCGACGATGGCTATCCCCATACAGCGGAACACTGCTGTTTCTGTTATCTGTATGGAAGAATGCATTTCTATACACACGTACGATATAATACTTAAGCAGGCGTAATGCTTTATGTGTGGAAGGACGGTCGTCTTCGCTATGAAGGCACACGGATACACGCGCACTCTTCCACTATTATACACCCCTGTTACTAGATCCTTCTCTTCTTTGCTTTCTCCTTTATTTCCTGAATTCTGTCGGTGAATTTTTGTTTACCATTGACCGGTGCGCATGTGCATTCGTACTGATGTATAAAGGTTTGTAAATGAAACGGTCCTTTTATTCAGTGATGAATATAAACCACACTGTGAATTCAAAAGTATGGCCCTTCCATTCAACAGTTCATTTGGTTTATCAATGAGAACATAATCCTTGAAATATGCTGTATTTTACGTATCGAGACACAAACTGATGCATAACATAAACATGCGCAATGTGATGTGATGACATGAATCTCCTCAATGTAACAATAGAATTTGACATTGTGTGGAATTAGTGGCCATGGTGGAGGTTTTTTAGTGGGTTGACCCTCCTGTTTGGCACAAATCTCCTTATTTCCATGAAGCGTTTGACTCGTCATCTATTAAGCCGCAAAGTTCCTATTTCAGTCTTATATCTTCTCAGGCCATCAAGGTTTTTATTGGTTTACCATTATTAAATTTGCCTCATAAATACAAGCATATTGCATTGCGTTTTCAAATGCCTACGTTGTGCATTCCTATTAAAATATAGGAATGCACAAGACTGTTGTGGTCTGCATAATCGCTTCACAGCAAGAAAGTCCTGGGTTTGTATCACTTGTTTAGGTTGAGAACCTTTGTGGAGTTTGCATGTTCTCCTGTGAGTGTGTGGATTTCATTCCAACCCCAAACAAGCTCAATAAAACGCCACAAGGTTAATCGGTTACTCTAGTTTGCCCTCAGATGTGAGTTTGTGTGTGGCCGTCTCAGAAGGTTGATTCTGCCTTCACCTGCTGAGAACGCCCTGGAGTTGGTATAGAAGATGGATGAATTACATGTATATGATGTACAACAGCTCATCATTCAAATTGGATTTGTTCAACTTTATGTCCAGCTCCACATTCATAGATGAATCCCGCTTTCATGACGGTCAGCGTCCCCAGCAGATTCTGTGATTTCACTGAGATAGGTTTTTTTTTTTTGAAATTCAAAAATTATGCAGGGAGTATTGACAGGCATATGTACGTCGGAGAATAAAGCTTTAATATTTATGGAGAACTTATTGTTGCCATTGAAGCAAAAATGCCTTTGCCTGTGATTTCATGTCGAGGGAACCATCCAACACGTCTCCTATATTCCTTTTTATCCCGACTCGGGTCACGAGGGGCTGGAGCTTACACTCGCAAACACATAAAGAGCATACAATCCATCCAGCGATAAGCTCGCCGACTTAAGGGCGCTAACCATTGTGCGAGCTACTCGTTCTTGGGTGTTCAGGCTCAGTCCTGCAGCGTGGAAGGAATTCACCGGTCCAACGCCATTGCTGTCAACATCAAATCATCCATGTCAATTCTTTAATATCAGAGACACAAACATGCAGCGTTCAGGTAATGTGATATAGAAGTTTTTTCTATTGTTTCTGTAGATTTACACCGCCTCATTCCTCATAATTCAGATTTGGCGTGGCGCTCGAGCTAATTCCAGCTAACAGGTCGCTGGTCCATCTTGGGGCGTACGCAAAGAAACACAACACACAATCATTCACAATAGCTGCAGAAATGCCCCGGGGAGACGGGGGCAATCTATAGGCAGAAAGGTAGAAACACTACTAACACTACTCCTCAACTCCCAGTTTCTTCCAAATTATTGCTCTCGATTCACTGGAAAAGGGCCAAACCGTGGGAAAAGGATTTACTTGCAAACTTAAATGATTCGAACAAAGTTTGGCGGATATTAGATTTGAATGTCGGCAAACTTTTTTGGCACACACCCCTGGACCCGTCAAGAGGACACATTTGTGCAAAGTCTGAAATACATACACAAGCGTTGTGCAGGCATTGCAAATAGCGCTCAGCTGTGCGAAAACTGCTTGGGCGATAAAAAAAAGTAGTGCGTAAATAAATAAACAGAAGGGAGAGGTTAGCGAAGTTGGGTGGGCTGGCCGCTGCTGTAGCCGGGACTCTGTGTTAATGATCCACCGCCACGATCCGCAGGAAAGTTTCTGGAACAGATGGTTGCCGTTGTGTGGCGAGCTGGTGCTGGGCCCTCTCTGGCTTTTTCAACACCCGACCGCCACATGTTTCCTTGATGGACGGCCACCGTCAGCCAGTGATCCGCTTAGGAGATCAGCTGGAGACCGCCGGGGCATTTCTCCAGGAGGAGCGAGGCCGAGGCAGAGGTTGACTGGGCTGTTAAAGTGTGCGGGGGGGGGGGGGTAGAGAGAGAAGGTATTTTCTGTAAGAGAAACAAAGCAAGCGCTGAGCATAAGAACCCCGGAGAAGAGAAAGGAGAAGAGAAATTCCTCCCATCCCTCTGCCTCCTCCCCTCCTCCTCCCCAGTGGTATTAATTAGCAGCAGCAGATGAGTGGAGAAGTGGAGCCTGAAGGGAGAGCAGGTTCATGTCAGGTTAGCGTGCTCGCTCTCTCTTTCTCTTTCTCTCTCTCTCTCTCTCTCTCTCTCTCTCTCTCTCTCTCTCTCTTTCTCTCTCTCTCTCTCTCTCTCTCTCTCTCTCTCTCTCTCTCTCTCTCTCTCTCCCTCTCTCAGAGCGCACACACAAACAATAGGTGTTACAAATTGTACAGCTCCTGCTTGGTGCAGCTCAGATTGAATGGCATCTGATTAAAATAATGCCAATTTGATTATCCCAAATGTAGAATCTTAGTTGTAGCTTCTTTATATATTTAAAAAAAAAACAACAAGAAAAAAAACCAAAACAAACCCTGAGCACCTCAGACTGGGACACCCCAGATGTGCCAGGATCTCTCTGGCTTACCTCTCTGTAAATGCATTTCGGCCTCTCATTTCAGGTTCATCTGTCAAAACTGATGCACTCCAGCACTTAGAAATACAGCCGTCTGCGTCTGCTTCATTTCACTCACAGCGTAAGGCTGTGCCAGCTCCCATTGCTCACAACAATGCGATTTGACTTGTCGAACAATAAAAACGATTTACTTCATCAGACAAGTGACCATATTTGGCGACTTCTTTTAGCTCTTTCCAATGCAGGTTTCCTTCTCATAGAATTTATTATTAATTAAAGGGAGTTCAGTGGTTTTCTCCACTGTGCTTCAGAAAAGCTTCTCTTCCTGTAACACCTGATTGAAACATTTGTTTAAAAAAAAAAAAAAATGCCTTTTAAAAATGTGGTTGTTTTTTCCTTTTACAGCCCAGAATATATATATTTTTTGATCATTGTTCTTCCTTTTAACCATTTAAGCCATTTTAGCAATGTTTCTTAAATACAGCCTGCTACACACACACACACACACACACACACACACACACACTCTTCAGGCATTTGTTTTTATCATTATTTGTTATATTTGTATTATTTTATTTGTATTATTTTGGGGGTCTTTAAAGACCTTTCAGTAGCACAGTATATCAATAATAAATCTTGTCAATGTGCATTGTGATAGTTGGCTGAAAATGGCTCCTTTGAATATTATTGAAACTACCAAAATGAGGATGAAGTCAGGATATAACTTCTTTTTTTTTTTTCAGTGTAGCACCAGATACAGACTAAATCGTTTGCTGGGAGTATGTTTGGCACCAGCTGCAGCGACCGCTTCATCTGTGCATCTATTCAGAAGGTGTTGAAGGACATTTTCAAGTGTCCTGTATATAAGAATTTTAGCAATATGAGCAAAAGGATGAAAAACGAAAAATAAGGACTGACGGCTGAACGTCAGCCTTTGCTTATAGAACGTCAGAACGGCTGAAGTTTGAGCAAAAACTACTTTTAAATCTTAATGTTTTAGAGTAAATGTTGAATAGTTTTGGTGAAGGTCAACAGAGACACAGTACACATCACATCCACAGGTACGGGCCGCCCGTTTTAGCATCATTGCTTCAAAATGCATGTTTTTGGACTTTCATAAATCACAGAATGAACATGAAGAAATATGCTAGAATTGGGGCACAAATTTCAAAAGAATTTAATTAAGATATATGGGATTCACAGCAGAATAAAACAAAATTGGTTGGAACATATGATCTCAATATATGTGTTGAAGGAAATATTATCAAAACTAATAAGTCCTTACTGTCCACTCCTACTCTTGGGTTACTGAGCCTTTTGTCTGTTTGACCTCTTAAGTCTTATAGAGTAACACATAAAAAGCTCCTATACTGTTAAATATCATCACGAACACAGTACGTCTTCAGAATTTTTCATGAAATCCAATTTTTTTTTTTTAGAATTGACTTCACGTTCTTGCTCTTGGAGCAACTCTGAACTCCCTTCATCACTGGTGGATTTGTGTTTTATGTCTTGAGTCGGCGGCTTCGTTCACATGAGAGCGCAGATAAACTTTCTCTGGGGGCATCCACGATGTGGCAAGGTCACCGACTGGGTTTGTGTTTGTTCCCAGTCTTTTGACTTTTTTGCGAGATATGCAAAGGAGGCTTTCAAAGAGCCGCGGTTGGAGTTGACGCCATAAGATTGGAAACGACACGGGCAGATTTGATTCTAAAGTGATTTATTTCTATATATTTGCTTATAGAAGTCGATGGAGTGTTAATTCTCCCTCTCTAACTGTTTTGCCCTGTTTCTTCTTTTCTCCTACCTTTTCCTTCCCTTCTCGCCTCTGTCTTTCTCCCCCTGCAGAATTCTATACGACACAACCTGTCCTTGAACAAGTGTTTTCTCAAAGTGCCTCGCTCCAAAGACGACCCTGGAAAAGTAAGTATTTCCTGAACAATATAATACGACTGAAAGGCTCAGCTTGAATTACTGTGCGACGCACAATGGAAAATGTAAGATTTCAGCGGGCTCGCAAAACAGGGCCGAGGTTGACTCTTCACGTGTTCAGGTGCGCCGGCGCCACATGTTTGCACACAATTCCATAAGTGCATCTGAAGACGCACGCACACGGCTCCTTTTGTCTCACACATACACACAGACACACACATGCAGAGAGTGTCTGCACTTAAAAGCAATTTGTAACTCCATAACCGGCTGTGCTGAATGCCTAATGCCGCTTTCTCTTGTTTTCTGTGGCTCCCAACGATATTGATTCTGCCAAGTAATAATGTGGTACAGGGAGTAATGAATAATAAGTATATGTAGGTACACTCCTTCAGATGCAAGGCCTTTCACGCTTCTGTTATGCTTTATTAGGGCGCATTTCCCTGTGTGTGTGTGTGAGTGTGTGAGTGTGTGTGTGTGTGTGTGTGTGTGTGTGTGTGTGTGTGTGTGTGTGTGTGTGTGTGTGTGTGTGTGTGTGTGTGTGTGTGTGTGTGTGTGTGTGTGTGTGTGTGTGTGTGTGTGTGTGTGTTGTGTGTGAGAGAGAGCGTCGCTCTCTCTCTCCTTCACTCTCGGACAGAATGGGAGGAAGCTTTAGATGTGTTTCGCTGCTGCTGTTAGGAAGCACGGCTGCCACGTCCACTTTCAGCAGTTTGGTAACAACAATTTGCCAAGTCTTTGTCCGTCTGTGCCAAATCGAAGGATCCGGGAATCGGATTTAATGAGAGTGGATCAGTGGTGCTTGTCCTCGTGCAAATTCTTTACACATAAGCTCGGCTGTCTGCATTTGAACTCATCACAGGGTGAGCGTGAGAGATCGTCCACCACTTTTACGAAAACTGACAAGCCCAAACTTTTCATTGAGCTCTTGAAAAAAACAAAAACAAACAAAAAAAAACCCTCATTTTGTTTGGGGGGGAAGTGGTGGAGGGGGGGGGGGGGGGGTGGATTTTCTCCAGGCTGCAGGGATTTTGGAGCCATTGAAAAATGAATTAGGGGGGGAAGAAGGTTTAAATAATTCAAACAAAATCCTTGGGCTTGAGTGGAAGCCTATAGTCTGCAAAGACACAAAGAGAGAGCGGCTCCCCCCTGATTAGCCTGACTTGGACCTGACCAGCACCTTAATTCACACCACGGATCGAAGTGGTCGATACCTCAGCGTGGGGGGGGAGGTCATCTGTGTGCGGAGAAGTTGAATGTACATGCTCTGTTTGAAGCCACAGAGAGAGGGGAGAAGCTAAATCATGCATGTGCTAACGTTAATTGGCTGTGTACTGTTCAGTGATGTGGGACTGAGAGACAGGGGGAGGAGAGGAGGCAAGAATACGGGGGGTGGTGGTGGTGGTGGTGGTGGTGGAGAGCGCGATGTTGAGAGATGAGCGCCGTGTATGTGTGGCCCAGATGAACCTCTTCAATTCAGTCTGCAGCTTTGGACCTCCTTGGGAGGAGCGAGGAAAAAATGAAAGTGGGGGGGAAAAAATCAGACCGGGAGGAAATCAAGGACCTAAAAGCAATTGATTTCCTCCTCTCTCATTGTATGTGTTTATTTTGGAGACCGCTGTGTTTTAACACTGTGTATCAAAAGGATTTCAGTGGATTTTCTGGGGAACAGAAGCAGAAGCCTTCACCATAGGAAAACGAAACCTTCGAGAAATCTGATTTGATACGGAACCGGATAAAGAACAGAAACATTTGTTTTTATCAGAAGCAGCGGATCCGGCTACTTCACATTTTCCCTCTTCATGAACATGGGTTTTATTATATAAGGGCAGACGTGGCGCAAAGCTAAATAGTTCTACCTAATTACTGTACTTCAGTCGTTGTTTTTTCTAGACTTTTTACTTTTAGTGGGCAACTATCTGTACTTTGTACTCTTCACATATCTCATGTGCAAATGAAGATTGAGGATGAGGATGGTAACAGTTATTGACACCGAAGGTTGACGACTGGACATTTTGATGAAGTTACTTCTATAATGATTAAATGCCCAGACTTGCCCAAAGAAACCCAAAACATTTATAGTATTTTATTACCACTTTTTATTAATTAGGAAAATAATTTAGTTTGTGACTCAAGGCAGTGATACCAGTTGATGATAAGCAGGGTTTATACTAATAATCTAGCTGGTGAGAAAAATAGCATTACAACAACAGTATAGCAAAAGCAAGGAAGTTGAATCAGTGCTTTTACTTTCCCCAAAGTATCTCTATTTCTTGACTTTAAAAAAAACACACTGCCGCTTATATAAATCTAGACATGCATGGCCAGATGTGACATGAACCATGAAAATATCCCGCTTTCACTTCTATAGATATTTTCTGAAGCACCTTCAGAATAGCCGACTTCACTGAAAACTCATAACACGTCCGTTGTTTGCCTCACGGTAATCTATTAAAGGTCTTCATTATGGTATACTTGTTATGCGGTTTATTTCATTTATGTCATCTTGTTTGGCTGTCATTCAGTGAGCAGTGTTCAGGTTATGAACCATTTCTGAGGCAAAGCAAAGAAGAAATGATGGAGCGTTGGATGGTTCAGCCATTCATAAGGAATGTGAGTGTAGATTTCATAAGAAGAGATCGTTTATCCTACATGTGTGTTACAATGGTACCGACAGCATCTGATGTGTTCCGCGGATAAAATAGAAAACACATGCAGTATATTGACTTCAGTAGATATTCAGATATAAATCTAATTGAATGAGTTCGACTTCTCAGCAGCCTTTAAAAAGTCAGTCAAAGCTTTCCTGTTTCGCAGCAGAGGTCAGGACCTGTTTTGCTGGTGTCTGCCAATAAACACATAATAAAATGTTTGGTATTCTTTTTAAATACATTTGCGATTTTATTTCAGCTCTGGCAACAGATTTGCTCGAGCAGCCTTTCAAGGACAACTCATAGGACAAAAGTTCAAGCAGACTTTAGTTCTTGTCTTGTTCTGCCTTTTATTAGTCGTGGAGCTGCGGACACGCATCAAAGGTTTACGGCATTATTTTGTGTTTAGAGGTGAGAAGTCTTTGAGAACCTTTGAAGTAGTGGAGTTTATTTAAATCCGATTTTGTAGTTAAGTTGACAATGTTTTCTGTAGATCTTTTAATTGTTCCTGAACAAAGCAATATTGTCCTCACAAAGTCTTTTCTTAGTGTGACGTCAGATGTAGTATTTATATGCAGACTTAATAAGCAGTTGTTGCTTATCAATAACTCAATGGGGTTTTGGGGGTTATTCACTTGTTGCCTGTTTTACTTTTTACTATTTTCAGTTGCATGGCCTATGGCTGGCTGTTTCTTTACTATATTGATCGATGAAGATCATTTTATTATTTACTTGCCAGGCATGCTCCAGAGCTCCTTATCGCCTCCTGAAATATGTATCTGTGTGTTAGTGTTGCTGCTGCCGTAAATTATATATTTCATGTAACTTGTAGGACCGGCATCATGGTTTGCTCCAGTTATGAGAGAAGATAGGAAATTAATTAAAAGTTTGAATATCATACCAGATAATTGCTGCTGAAGCACTGAATAACAATAAAATTCACAACTTACACATTAACCACCTGCAACGACAAAAAAAACATAAATACACTACTTTTTTCGTATTAATGCGTGAATGATTGTCATTTCTTCTATTATTTATGCATATGGTGAAGGTTTGTATTCATCGGTAACATTTTTAGAATCTTTTCCTGGCAATGAAACGCTATCGGTTGTCTCCCCTGTGATGCTTCTTTTGTTAATTGAAGCGATGATTTGTAGACTTTCTGCACTGCTAAGTAAAATAATTTAAAGGTTCCACTCTACTCCAACCCTCAGTGCAATCTCGATCGGTGGGGAAATGCATTAACAGTGCAGCGTCTGTCAAACGGGACTGAAGCATGTCTTCTGATCACCTTTCAGGGTTCCTACTGGGCCATAGACACCAATCCGAAAGAAGACACAGTCCCCAGCAGGCCCAAGAAGAGGCCGCGCTCTGGAGAACGAGTGAGTACCTCATCCGTAGTTTGTTTTTTTCCTGCACATACCAGAACTTTGTTTTTGTGCATAAATGTGCAAAATGAGGAAGAGACTGAAGACAAATCGACTCATGAATGTGAATCGATTCTAACAGATGAAGTATCTTACATCATTCACGGCTAAATATCACAGAATGAGATGTTTCAAAACGCCTCAGATGACTCTGGAGCAAAAGAACTAGAAAAGCTGGTTAGAACATCTCAGATGGAGCAGAAACGTCTGAGCAGACTGGCGTGATAACTCTGAGCAGTCGGCAGTGTCGATGGCTCCATGAGGATTTCCTTGTTTAGCATCGTAGCATGCGAACACTAAAAACTGTATTTATTCTGAAATCTGAAGGCCAAGTAATGCAGCGACATGGAAAGTCACAAAATTACTACATTTTTGGGACAATAGTCAAAACTTTATGAACTATCAGCAACCAGATAGAAATCAGCCTGTAAAAACAAATGTATTTAATTTTAATGTGGTTAATATAATGCATATACTAACTTGTATGAATCATAATCCAATACATGTAAATGAGAAATATATGTTATTTTCTTTAAATCAATTAGTTTTTACGACGCTCATATTTTAAGTTATTGGGGTTAAAAAAAAAACTGTATCGCACCTTTTTTTTTTTTTTTTTTACTGCTTTAAACTGTTGGTCACATTCATCCATTCACACAGAAAAAAAACCAATGGCTGCTTTAGAGGTGACAGACCTCCACTCCACTGGAGAAATCTGGGGTTCATTGTTTCTCCCCGAAGACACTTCAACATGTGGTCGGCGCCACCAAACTTTGAACTGGAACAAACTCCAAAGCAAGTGATGAAATGATGAAGTTTGCACAGAAAGCACTGCTGACGCATTTTCCGGCACCATTTGAAGCAGCCTGAAGTGTTTTGTTTTTTGGGGGTTTTTTTCTTAAAATTTGACATCTTATTTTCTCGGTTCGAGGTCATAACTGCCCTGATTGTGTGCTGTGCCTGAATGTCTCGCGTACAGACACACAGAGGGGCCGAAGCTGCTGTGGACACACGGTGCAAACACTTTTTCGACACAGGAAACCCAGCATGAGCCGCTATTTAGCAGAGTGCAGTAATTGTCCACCATATTGGAAACCCAACATTTTGTGTGTTATTTTTGCACTTTAAAGCTACAAAAACAACAAATGTCCATATTTTTATTTATTTATTTTTTCTCCAGCAAGGTTAAAGTGTCAGACTTCTCCTCGCTGTGCTCTGTTTGACTGATATTAACTAATTTTCCTACGGGACAAATTAGGGGGGGGAAAAAAAAGTCGGTGCCTCGTGATTTCCCAATCAGCTCCATGTGTGCCATTATCACAACAAACCAAAGCAGATCGTAACAATTAAACACCGGTATGAGTTTATAGTCATCCATGTTAACCACAGGCTCCGGCTTTTGCAATTTTCAAGATGCCACAGAAACAGCGGGAACAAGCTACAGGATTGATGTGAGAACACACTAGTAGGAATGAAAATTGGTTTTGGAAAATTGATTGACAGCAGCCGAGGCTATAAATATATGTAACCCTGCATCAGCTCGGCAGAATGCGGCTGGTGTTCAGTCATTAACCCGAGGATCTGAATACAAAAGCAGAGCAGCGCGAGCTCCGTGATGTATCGCGGGTCTTGTATCACCTCCGTCTGCCTTCATCACTGTTGTTTTGGCTCCAACTATCTCCGACTATACTATGTCATACTTTTAGGCGCCGGTTTCCTCGGCAGCTGATTAGTGCACCTATATATCTCGTGTCGGCTTAACGGTGAAACTCTCTTTCTGATTCTGTGTGCAGCTCAGTGACGTGATTCCAATTCCTCCGATTTTCACTCCATTAAACTTAATATGTTGTGACCAATGCTTAATATAAACAGGAATAAATAAAAATGTAATTAAATTTAAAAAAAAACAATTTACTACAAAAACATACCAAAATGTATTAAAATAGAAATATTTGGAATCAAACTTAAGTTGTAAGTGTCTACATATGCCCTGATCAGCCATGACATTAAGACGACCTGCCTCATACCGTGCATGTCTCCCGTTTGATGCAGACAGCCTTTAAAAGATTGAAAAAGTATGATACACACAGACCTGGCCACCCAATTGCATCAGGCTGTGATCCAATGCTGATGCCCATGTTGCCATTGTAGCAGCATTCGTTGGTATAGGAAGAGGTATGGAATGGGCATCCTGACAGAGCTGCAGCTCCACACGGTGATACACTGTGTTCTAACTCCTTTCTGTCAGAAGCAATATTAACTTTTCAGCAGTTTGAACCACAATAATTCTCCAGTCGGGTTGGGTTGGACCACACGGGGCAGTGTTCACTCTCCAAACTCATCAAAAAGTGGCTGCCTGTCAGCTTGCCACTGGTTTTTCGAGTTCTGTTGGTTTTGTCCATTTTGTTCCCCTCACAGACCGAGAACAACCCAAAAGAGCTGTTGTTTTGTTGATACTCTGACCCAATCGTCAAACAAATCGCTGTTTTCTTGGCCATTTTTCTTGCTCTCAACGTGAGTTTTAAAGACATCATCAACACTTGCTGCCGAAATATGTCCCTCCTGCTCTGTGTCATTGACATCACCGTTCAGTAGACATAATGTCACTATTCCTGACATCTTCTGGTTTCGGGGACATTGTGAGACTCATTGTTTCCATCATCAATTATTCCGTTGATCATTTTCTTCTCGGTTCATTGATTTGTTGCCTCGTCCTCCATTTCTTTTTTAATCTTGAAAAATGTTGATCTGTCTTGAGTACAATACTAAAAATTATTTGCAAAATATAAAAATTATTCACACAGGAAACGTGTAATTAGAATACTTGTGCTAAAAACCCCACAATCAGACCTCCTATAAAGATCATCATCTAAATCACTGGCGTTTATCATATGGCATACGAGAGGGTCCCTTCTGGCCCACTATGACCTTGTAGCTTGTAAACTTGACAGAGAAAAGATTAACTTTATCTTTTCAGTCAAAGTAACTACTCTGTCTAATTTATTCACTGGGGATCACACTGTTTTAGTAGGAGCAGCAGCGATAACACAACACAGGGACCCGAGATCTTTTCTTTTTCCTTTCTGATTTTGTAAAAAGTTCCTGAGTGAATGTTGAATTTTTTTTATAATTTAAATGCCCCTCTTTGCAAAGGACACATTTTAGAAGCTGTTGTCATTTCTATGTTATGTCACATACTCACGGATCCATTTGGCTGGTATGTGGCTACCGAACCCCATTTAAATTCACATTCTTGATCTAAATAGTTTGATAGATTTTCTGTTCAATTAGTTTTGTGTCTAATATTGTAGTTTGGTTGCTTTAACCACAACAATCCGACGTCCTTTTTAAAAGAAATTGTAGCACATATTGTTGCCTTGAGGAGCTGACCCAGTGAGATTTTCCTGAATGTACCGATCCTAAGTCGTTGCATTAAAGAAAACCTGCACTCTTTTATCGTGGTCATCTGGGTTTGTTTCTCATCCAGTGCCTCTGTCACTGTGTGTATCTTGATCATTATCTTTGTGTTTGTCTGCCACGATTTCCTCCGTCTCTCCCTCCTCTCCCTCCCGTGTTGCCGCTTTCGTCTTCTCCTCTCTGGGGAACTCAGGCAGGCGTGGAGCGGCAAAGTGCACAATCACTGTTACTCATTGGAGGAAGGATTGAGGTAAAAGAGACAGAGAGGGTTGGAGGGTAGTGGAGGAGGGGGGGAGAGAATCGAAAAAGTGCGAAAGAAAGTAGGCAGAAATGAAAAGAAGACATCAAGGTACGGAGCGCATGGAGGAAAAAGTCAAGCTGCAAGGAGGTTGGGGGGGGGGAGAAAGAAGTACGAGGAGTGAGATGGAGAGGAGAGAGGAGGGCGAGTATTCAAGGCTTGTGTTCCAGTTAATTACCACAGAAGGCCCTGGGGCTGCCGTTAGACATATTTTCTTCACCAACGATTTTTTATTTTTTTTATTACAAACATTAATTAATTCAGAGCCTTGTCATCTCGTCTTACATGGATGGGCCCTTCGACCCCTTTTCTTACGCCTCACTTGCACCGCTGGCAGACAAACTGTGGGCTGTCACATGGGCTAAGGAAAAACGGGGGAGATTTTAAGTGCTAAGATTTATGGCGGCATTACCGCCTGGGAAAAAAAAATAAAAGGCGGGCTAAATGTGACTTACTTGTTTTCATTGGGGTTGTGTTGCACCTAGGTTACACCGTCAAAAGACTTAAAGTTGGCAGCGAGGCTGAACGTCAGCCACGTTAATGCATTGTTGTATAAATGTGTAGACAGGCTGTGTACATTTAGTTTACTACCTGCTTCTGCAGTGCCCTCAGCATAATCACTCGCTTTCATTTCCAGCCTGCCTCCCCATCTGTCTGTCTGCCTGCCTGCCTGTCTTTCTGTCACCACTCAATTATCTGGCAACCTATTCTTCCCTCCTCTTCTCCTTCCACAAGCCTTCCCCAGTCCTCTCTTCACCTCGCCGTTGTCTTCTTTTTAAGTGCCTCCACCAGGGAGCCGACAACCCGTTTCGCTGGGAGTTTATCATAAATTAAAGATTGCATTGTTACCAACCAATCCTCTTACTGTAAGCAGTTTGGGAAGGCAGGCAAGCTGTCTTGAACCCTGAAAGGAGTCAGACAAGGAGGAAAAAAATATCTTCCTCATTTTTAATTTTTAATTTTAATTTTTTCCATTTGGCTGGCGTCAATTTAGCTCATCATCGATCTTTGAATATTTACCCCATATCATCACACTCAGTTAACTGCACGTTAGATCTTTCTGAGGACGGCAGAAAATGAACTGTTGCTGAATAAATTTCACATGTGTGAATAATGCATGAGGGGCGCCTTGATTCATCTTATCAAGTGCGAGCGATGTGTCCACTTTCCCGCCTATTTAAGGGTCCAGCCGGTTAAATGACGAGTTCACATAGTTTGAGCTCAGGTTGCATGTGGCGATTCAGGAGGCTCACCCAGGAATTCTGAACTCGCAGCGCTCAGATTTTCCTCATAACTTTTGCCGTACTTCATTTCCTCCTCACTTTCACTGTAAAAACTCTCTGGATGTTTGCATCGGTGGCGAGTGTTTGAGAAATTACGAGACCAGACATGCGGTTATTATTTAAGAATGATTCGCACACACTGTCAAAACTTGAGCAATTTCAAATTTCAAAGCTGACCTGACCAATGTGATCCCAACATTACTTTACTCCTTATTCGTTTACATAAAAAGGAGTAAAATTAGTGTTTGGCAGAGTATTATTCTTCGCAATAAATCTTGCACTGTAGTAAAACCTGAATGTTTTGGCTGTAGGAAAAAAAATGAAACAAAAAGAAGGGGGTCGAGTTTGTCTCAGGTAGCAAAATGCAAAGTGAAAAGAACAAAGGGAGAATTAAAATATAGTTTATATTTTGCGACTATCCTTTGCATTGAAGCTGCATTTTACCAGGGTGTCTTATGTCTTATGTCTTTATAACTTCCTGAAACCTTTGCAAAGTTCTATGTGTTCGTTTGCTTTAATTTTTCTTGATCTATTTATCCAATATGATCGCTATATTGTCTTAAAGGTGTTACACAAATGAAACCTATATGAATGAATTGATTGTATAAAGCTTCATGACTAAACTGGTGACTCTCAGCAGAGCCGTCATGTACTTGCTCCACAAAGATGTTATTGTTCTTTCAATGTTCAGCCTCGAACGGAAAAGAAAAAGAAGTGTATCCCTTTTTTTAAAAATTGTTTTTTAACCCATTTTTGTGTCACTTTTTATCCATCTACCCCCAATTTTCTAATTGAAATCATTGTCCCGAGCATATTGTCACAGCTACAGTTATATTGATGTAAAAACTCCTTTAATGTAGCCACAGATGGTAAAGGATCTCAGCAGAATAAGTACTAATGTCTCTTTGTCAGACAAGAACCAAACAATAATGAGACATATCTGGTTTTAGGAGCTAAAATAGAAATGGAAAACATTCTTTGCTCTGGAGGAATACTGCGGTTTTTTGGGGGCAAATTTGTGGTTCCACTAAACTGTGATGGATTTTATTTTATTTTTTTTCTAAAAGGTATTTTGTCTTTGGCGCACAACAGATAAAATGTGCAACCAAGATTATTTCATGAAGTTTCAGTGAGTAAAACCCGCAAACATATTCTTTGCTTAAGTTTACAACTTGAGCGCTCTCAGCTCACACAGTATTCTTCGTTTTAGCGTTGACGTAGTTTTCTCTGGGTCGTCCCTCCAACGGCAGACTTACAGGACAGTGGTCATACATTTGATTTTATGTGTCTTTAAGCTGAATCTCATCTCTTCGCTGTCCTCACCCTGCACGTCTTATTTTACAGTCCTCATTTGGTTGCTATAGAAATAATAAAGCACTTGGAAATCAAAGTAGTGTCCCTGAAAAATGCAAACTGAGGGGTAATGAAGCGGGCTTGCTTATTTACCACATGGTGATGTGGAGCCGAGGTGCAGACTGTGTAAAAAATTATAAGGGTACGGAGACAAAGGAGACCTTCCTGCTCTGTGTTATTTAATGCAGCTGTCATCACTGGTATCAACAATCCTGACAGACCGCCTGACAGACCTCCCACCAATGGCTCCCCCCCCCCCCCCAAGGTAGAGAGTTCCCAGTACATGGGATTTATGAAAACACACAATGGGAATAGATGAATGGTTTTAATAAATACATAATTGAATGGAATAGAAACTGAAATGCATTTGACTTGTCTCTGGGAGTGTATGATGGTATTAGTGTTAAACATTTTATTTTCTGATATTGGACTTTAAGAGAATTTAAGAATTAGCTTGAAATTAACAACACCGAAGCGGGACTATAAAAAAAGCTTCATGCTTGAATACACATATCATAATTCATGGGTGTTTAAGGTAACCGCAGCTAAATGAGCCACATTTTGGTCTCTGTAAATGTACAAACGAATTATATTCTGAAAGTAGTTTATAATGAAAATTATTTGCATAATGATTTAGAAACTTGGTGCTATTTGTGGCTGAGTGGAAGCAAATGTGCAAATATAACTGTTAACAATTGGTCGAAGGAGTCGGACACAAATAATGCCGTTTCGTCAGAAGAGACGTTGGTGTTATGATAAAAATAGTAAAAATGAACATTATCTTTTTGTCTGCAAAGATCTAAAGTCTCCCACCTCTCTATTGCTGTCCCTTTGCAGGCGTCAACTCCTTACAGCCTGGAGTCGGAGTCTTTGAGGATGGACTGCATCATGTCAGGAGGGGCGTCTCCCACACTCGCCATCAACGCTGTAACCAACAAGGTGGGACCCCCCCCCCCGCCTGTGGTTTACGAGTTTGTTCAAGTCAAATTTGAAATACAATAAGAGTGTGTTTTTCCAATATATGGTGTTTTGGTGCAGGTGCGGCTATTTAGTGCACCCCTCCCCTCGAGTTACTAAATATAATGAATATATTTCATATTTTCAATTAATGATTTGTTATGTTTTTTGTTTTTTTAATCAGAAGTCCATATATGTAGTGATATTACGTTCAGGACCTGGTGAAATCCCCAAACTTTTCCCAGCCATATATTTTAAGTTTCTTCTTTTTTTTAATACTCGCTTTAGTAATAGTCAGAGGTGGGAAAGTAATTCCATACCTGCTTGCGTTCAAGTTACTAAGGTGAGGAAAACCAAAATGGTTTTGCAGCAGGTGAACCTGACCTTTCATGTAGTAACTCTGAGCTTGAAAAGAAAAGAAAGAAACACTGCAGTGAAGTCATGCAGGAGGTTTTATAATTCAGGCGAGTTGAGAACAAGCAGAATTGGTTGACCAATTCCTGGTCAGATTTAATTTTGTGCTTTCCTCCCAACTGGCAAATCAACGAAATTCAAAACAGGGAGCCGGCTGGCTGTGGGGGACAGGCCACACACACTGCAGCATAAACCAGAATTGACATGGAGCCACGTAGACATGTTAAACCATTGTGGTTAAAGCCTGTTGTCACTGTTGATCACTCTCACATGAGGGTTCACGAGCCTTTGATATGGTTGTTACAGTACTATTATCTAACTGGCTAATGACCAGACTAAATCAATCAGGGACTTTTTCAGGATAACTGTTAACATGTTAGTCTGCTGGATTTCTGAGCAGTGAGGGGTTGATTTCTGTTTACTTCCTGCGTCCTCACTCTTATCACCCTTCAGGGATCAGAAAAATTACACAAACTGCTTTTAAATATGATGAAAACTTCAATTTGATGCGGCTTGGACTCTTATCTCTAATGAATTTTAATTTCTCAATGAAGTGCGATGATGTGTTTGACAAGTGAATTAGTCATAAAGATGTAGTCATTTGTCCTCGCTGCTGAGAGGAATGTGCTGAACTTTGTGACAGCTATAAATAATGCTGACCGGATGTTGGATGTTTCTGACTAAAAGCTGCCCAATCAGAAGTCACTTTCCCCCGACACAAACACAACCACACGCAGTCTTAAAAGGCTAAACTGGGTGTGATTGTCTTTATTGGGGGGGGGGGTCAGAGGTCAAACGTGGACTGAGACCTCTGATTTCTCTGACTACTCTGGTTTCCTCCCACAGTGCATCAGGAGTTAATTGTTCACTCTAAATTGCCTGTATGTGTGAGTGATTTTCTATTTTATTTTGTGTGTCCTCATATTGTACTTTCTACCTGTCCAGGATCCTGCCTTCAAACATTTTTACATTAGAAAAGGAGGTTTATATTTCCTCGCAAAGTTTTAGTAACTGATTCGTCTTCTAAAATACGACAAATTTGCTAACTGAAAATGAGTTTAAAAAAAGACCAGAGTTGCTGCGTTTTCACTCGCATCTAAAACAGTGCTGGCTGGTTATTGCTGTCTCCCAATATTTTTCTTTTTTTTTTAATATTCACAAATTAATGCAAAAGAACCGGAATGATTGAAAAGGAAGAGATCAGCTCTTATACTGGCGAGCAATGAGTCCTGACCCCAATCCAATCTTTAGAGAGAGCTGAAATCTGCCCCTACATAAAAGACTCCTGCATGAGGCATCTCCATGGATATAAAAGATGTTTATAGACATTCATTCACTGCCGGAGGTTCACGAGCCAAATATTAGCCAGAAGGTGCCAGTGACCAAAGTACATTTCAGGATTTATTCTCGTCAAAGAAAATGTTTTTTGATTTTCATTTGTCCAGAATTAATTCATATGAATTGTATTGTAACCATGCTGTCAGTCATGGGGGTGATCTCTGGCATTGAGGTTTATGCTGTGCACTGTGGCTACTTTAATCACAATCACTTCTAAAAATGCTCGATTTAAACAATATAATTACCTTGCATTGATTTCCTATTAATCAGACACGGTATCGTCCCATTTTCTACCATAATACAAAAAGGGATGATATCACGGTTACAACACCGCTTTCATCGACACGATTGGACGACTGTGCAAAACAGTGTGTTTTAAAGTGTGTGTCAGGGTGGTGCAGCAGCTGGAAACATCCGGGGTTCAGGGGGACGCCTATTCCCACAATGAATTCATTTAATTTATCGGATGAAGTAAGTGGAAGGAAAACACACCAGGCCCGTGGAAACGCAGAAAACGGATTGATCTGTTTGACCTGAAAACACGTCGGCTTGCGCTCACTTTTCCCGCGCTACTCCGGGAAAGACTAATGCTCGACGCGGCTCAGACGTCCCCATACATTTTGAAACAATGATTCAGAGCGGGGAGAGGAAGACCTTGATGATAAGGATGCTGATGCCAACGTCAATGATATCCGCCCACATCCAGACAGGTGGCGTCCTGCAGGCACAGCAGTGCGTCACAGCCTCTTCTATAACACATTTGCTCACTGATATTCTGTTTGCACCCGAGCACATTGCTGCTTTTGAAAGAGATAGCCCTATAATTTCTCTCCAGGAAATTAAAGTAGCACATCTTTCCGATCTTAAGTAGCTTGAGGAAGATTGTTATGCTCAACAAAAAAATTCAGGCATTGTAATATATCAGAAATATGATGATGTATAATTATCAGTGCTGCTTTTCCTTTGCACCGCGTACACTGTTACACCATGAAGTACAAAAGTGCCTCGTTCTGTTGATGTTACCAGATCCACCAAAAGGATTATCTCCATCCTGCTAGTCAAAAATACTTACATTTTTTTTCCCTACTACAAGATGTCTACGGGGTAGAGCACTGCCCCAGAGAGCCTGTGCTGTTGTCTCACCCGAAGGCGATATTTTCACATTTGTCTATACAATTAAATGTTGCCTGGAGGTAACGCTGGCACGCTACTTCACAAGTCCTGACAGTCAAATAAAACAAGCGAAACACGATTCAACATAATCCTGAGGCATTGCTTTTAAATGCCTTGTGATCTTCCTTCCACAAGACAATAAATAGTGCCGCTCCTCCGGAGCGAGACTCCAGACTTCGCCGGCGCTTGAGCCCCCTTTTTTTCTTTAAGTTAGCAGTCGCTCTGTCGGTCAAGACGTTTAATCAGAATCAACAAGTCAAGGAATAAACATCGCAAATTACTGAGACTCTCTAATTCCCATAGACATATTTCATCACGAGTTGACTCATGGGTTGATGGTGCACAGGCACCTTCCTGGATATGAATGGAGGGATTAGAGAGTAACAGCATAACCAGGAGGCAAGATAAAGTACATCTGCCTTTGAACAAGCTTACATGCTGCATCGCTTTGAAATGCTGACCTTGGGTGAAACTGTCTGTACTGTCATGCGAACACGAGTGTGTATGTGCGTGCGTGCAGGTAGCGCTATATAACCCCGAAGCAGAAGGCAGCGAAAGTCCTGGGAGTTTGGGTGGCAGCCTGAGCAACAGCCTCTCGGAGCAGAGCTTGGCGTCCGTCAACCTTAACAACCTGAGCACGGCTGTCAGCAGCGGCGGCAGCGTACACGGCTACACACCAGTAAGACCTCTTCTTCTCCTGGCTTCAAAACTGTTTTTTTGCAGGGTTTTTTTTTTATTTTTTTTTTTGCTTTGTGCACAAGGACAGGACAACACCTGACCACCGACACTTTCTCCCACTCCTCCTCCTCCTTCCTTCCTTCCTTCTTCCCTTTTTTTTTTTTTTTCTCATCTTCAAGCGACAAATTGAAACGACCATTCAAATTATTTTTATATGTCCTGTGTTCGCTCTATTCTGACATAATCTGGATGATTCAGTCACCGGTCCAGACTCTCATTTGGTACAGAAGGTGTCTGCTGCACCCTTAACAGACTGAGGAGGTGGTAACCAGCTAACGACATGTACGCTGGATCTGCAGTACACTGCTCAAGCTCACATTTCCTGCCAGATATTCAGAGTTTTGTAGCTAATTATGTTCTCAGGGTTTCTTAGTAGAGCACGTTTATTGTGTTTTAATGGTCGATGACTTGGACAAGCACCTTTTATGTAATTAAATTGTGATTGTGCGCATTTCCTGTGTGTTTAAAAAAAAAAAAAACTAAACATGAATCATTGATTAAAAAAATGTTTCGCTTTTTGTGCATAAACAGTCGAATAGAGCAATTCAGTCGGTGCTTCCTACAGGAAGAATTTATTTTGGCTCCACAAGCAAGTCGGATTGACCCCGTCTAGCGAGACTTGGAGTTATCATCTCCTCCTTTTCAGGGGTGTAGAAACGCCATCGAAAGTGCAGATTGATTGAAAGCGCACTCGCTCGCTGTTGAGCGTTGTATTCATATGCACTGATTATTTAGCTTGCGAATTGAATTTTGTCTTGCAGCAGACTATCAATAATGTTCGCAGCACTTCAAAACCCCTCAGGGTCAAACGCCACAAAATAATTTCTGAACCTGTGGGGAAAGCTGATGTGCTTTGATAGAAGCTTTCTTCTGTCACGCGAGAGATAAAACAGCAGGAAACAAATACATCGCTATCATCTCTGGTGCATTCAAGCAATGCCTGAACGCTCCAGTATTAACAAATTTCAAACAATGGGGACA
This sequence comes from Lipophrys pholis, assembly GCF_963383615.2. NCBI lineage: Eukaryota > Metazoa > Chordata > Actinopteri > Blenniiformes > Blenniidae > Lipophrys > Lipophrys pholis. Next base: position 14,896,324 of record NC_137630.1, on the reverse strand, counting down.
AATTATGTAGAATTAAGGCTGATGATTACATTTGCCAGCAATTAGAAGGAGATACTGTGTCGTCCTTGCAGCCTTTAAGGGAAAAGCTGCCACTGGAGAAGATTTAATATTCTGTCGGTAGCGGTTGTCGGATGGTTGAATAGCTTTGGATACCTGCAGCCCCCCCTCAACTCTCCCCTCTGATACCGTGCCTACTTCAGACTAGGGATGTCTGTCTGACTGTTTCTGTAACTTTCCAACGCGACAGTCCGACATTCACACCCACTTAACGCTGTGATTGGCCAGCTGTGCGGAGGTGAGGAAGAAGGAGCCAAGGACTCTCTCTCTCTCTCTCTCTCTCTCTCTCTCTCTCTCTCTCTCTCTCTCTCTCTCTCTCTCTCGCTCCCTCAAAGTCCCTTTTATTTATTTTTTTACTAATTGCATCAATCTGAAAGCCTTCCTGGGAGGAGATTTTGGATAAAAAATCCTGCTCTTATCCCACATATTTAACCAACACTACCACCCAGATTATTTACTGCCGCTTTGCGAGTGGCCATTAGGATTCGGGTTTTTGATTTCCAGTGTGGTCGAACAGCATTTTATTGGCTGCTTTTGACAGGCTATAAACTAGCCCGGCAACTATGTTATTGTTTATGTCTGAGGCCCGAGTTTAGAGGAGGTAACCGGTAGCCTGCTAAGACACTCTGCCACAGTTACAGATACATGCATATATGCACACCCAGGCGCCACTGTGAGGCTTGATTTTAATCAAGGCCAGCCCGTGTTGTCTGCTGTGAGAGGGCCTGCAGTCTTGGCTCATGTGAAGTACACACATATCGAACTTGGCAGGCCCCCTGACACACATCTCGGATGTATGTGGACAGATTTTGCACTCAATGTTTAAATGATTCCTCATGCTTATTTGAAAAAAAAACAACAACTAAGAAAAACAACCACAAGGTCTTCTGGCAATTTGAATTGATCAGACTTAAGTGGCGTGAGTGTGAGGTGATAATAAGTTCCCTTTTTATGAAGGCGGGACTTGATTGGACAGCCCCATCTGTCAGACGATAAACGGTCCCCTGTGAAGCAGTTAAGACTTGGTTATGAATATTTAACAGGTTATCAAAAGATCATCAACACGCAAGATGTGGCGGAAGCTGCAGTCACCTGACCTCTTATTAGACTTTCTCTCAGTCACAATGTGTGAAATGACAGTAAGCAAACACTGTGACAGTTCATCACAGAGGTCAAACTTGCATTCCCTAAACTAAGATTTGTATGTAAAAAAAAAAGTTCATTCATAATTTCACATCATCATTTTCTTATTCATGTTCCCACGTGATCATAGTTATTTTATTCTGCTTGTCACTTCACTATCTGACCATTGAAGTCATTTAATGTTGGAATGCAGGTTTTAATGTTAAATGTTTAAATAAATCATGTTGGTGTTGACCAATAAACACTATTTCTATATGAGATTAAAATGATGCTTCAAACGATTGAATAAATATGGCATGTTTTACATTAATCAGGTTGCAGCAGTTTACTTTTTTCTCCAGTAAATGTCTGAAAACACAGTTATTTATGTCTGCAACTGTCAGTGGGCCATCGCAATATGAGTAGGCATAGAAATATGTTAATTTACTGTAAAAAGAACTCGTCGTTAGGTGTAAAACATATGTGTGTGTAACGATATCGGCTAAAGGAGGTGGGAAATATCAGCATATTGGGAAAACATCCAGTGTTGTGCAGCCCTGTTTAAACTCCTCTCAGTCGAATCGAAATGAATGACTTGAGAGTGACAAATACATCAAATACAGTGCATGCGGCAGTGTTTTTCCTTTTAAGCCAAATATAATACAATTGTAAAGGCCAGCCTGTGTTCGGAAACATTTGGTCTGAAATTACAGGAGTGCTGGAAAATCCCAACTCTTCATTATTTCTCCCTTGTAACAGCTGCTCACCTTTTTACCATCAATCACTTTCCCCCGCTCACCTCCCACCTGCATTAGCAAAGGTCAGCGCAATCTCATCTCGTTAACCTCTCATTTCCAGAGGCCATCTTTTGTTTTCGTCCTCCCTGCATCGCCGCCTCCTCCCCGTCCATCCTCTCAGAGCTCGGCTCTGGCGGGGTCCGGTGGGATCGGGGTTAGTTCTGACTCATTACCTGGTGCAGGTGATACCCTGCTGACTGACGGTGATTACCGGTGGCATCGCTGGCAGACATCTCCAAGTTTGCGGAAAGGCTGCCATTATTGGGTGGAGGTAGTTGTGTGGGAGATGTGTCGTGGTAAGTTGGCTTATATTGGCGGAGGCACACTGATCACTGCAAATTGCTTGTGTTCACTGGGTGGATGTGAGGAAGATGACAGCTGGGATGAGATGATTTGAGGGTGGTGGAGGACAGGCTGCATTCACAATATGAGGCAGAGATTTCCAAGCACTATATTTTGTCTTTGTGCGATTATGTGAGGAGAAATGAGTGGCAGCAAACCTTTCGCTTTTAATTTTTGCGGCATTAAATTTTCGATCATCGTGATTTTATTGAGTGACTGAATTTTAAAACTGATTTGTTTCAATCGTTAATGTGAAAATCCAATTGAAGGGGGGACAGCAGAAAATTAATTAAATCCTCTAAAACAGAAAGTGATTATTATTAAATTTTGCTTTTCGAAAAAATCTATTTTAGACTGCAGCTCCTGTAGCGAATCAGGCCACAAGGCTTGTCTTTTCCCCCTCGCACAGGGGTTTGCCTTCACATTCATGAATTATTTGGCGCTTCATGATAACACCGCCTCAACAGGGTTGCTAATTTTATCCACCCTGACCTGCCTGACCTGATAAATGACAGAAGCTTAATTCAAAGGTCATGTTAACCAAATATTTCCCCTCATTTACCCTTTTTATTGACACTGAAAGGAAAAGTGTGTGTGTGTGTGTGTGTGTGTGTGTGTGTGTGTGTGTGTGTGTGGGGGGGGGGGGGGGGGGGGGGGGGGGGGGGGGTGCTTTCATTTTAACAGATTAAAATGAGTAAATTACTGAGTGGAGATACTTTCAGTGTTGCATCATCATCTAGATCAAGAAAATGTGAAGTTAAAAAAAACTAAATATTATGTAAGTCAGTGATGTTTTCGTATTATACCATGATCACACTTCTATGCAGTACCTTCAAGCAGTGACTTATTAGACTGTGATGAAGTTTCATAGTAAAATATAGTATGTTTCTCAATTTTATAGGAATTTATTACAGCATGGTGCATTTGTCTTGACTGTAAAGTGTATGGGCATTGGGTTTTCTCTGTGTATTTTGGTCTCACTCATGTGGTAAAGATGACGGATTGAGTGTTTTTCTTTAAAAATTACACCTTTTCCCACATTTCTAGCCTTTTTTTCCTTTTTTTTCTTATGAAGGTTTCTGCTGTACACCATTATGGTAGTTAAGTGTTCATAATAATACTTTTATTTTAATAGAGAAAGTAGAACAATAATTTGTACTCTGCCATCTCTCTGACAAATGACACAAACAATTCCTCTAACTTTAAGATAAGTGTAGAGTTTTATTGCTAAATCTTCTACAAACTCCTTGAATGTATTATCCAGGCTGGCAAAATAGGCTTTTTTTTGACACGTTATCTATAGGTGAAATTATTTCTTACACTCAAAGCAAAAACCCAAACTATCAGACCATTAACAGAAAGCCAATTTAAAAAAAAAATGGTTTTGTATGTGTCGATGTGGAAGCTTTATGTAGAGTAAAAGATTTTTCAGGCAAAAGTCACTGGACGGCGCTTTGAAAGCCAATTAACATCAGTTTGTGCACAGGTAAAATTACACTGTTTACTCAGTAATTGAGGCTCGCTGTCATTCAACCAGACACAGAAAAGGCGAGTTGCCTGTTTAATTTGTTTTCTTGCGTCCTTGTCGTCTTTGTCTTCCTCACGACCGTCCCTAAAGATGGAACAAACACAAACCTGTGTGTCGAGCTGCTGCGTTCAGCAGTCCAGCTCCTTCCTCCTTTGTCTCCTCCTGCGTTAGAGTTCAGATGCCTCTTGAGCGTTTTAAGTGGAGGATCCAGTGTGTCAGAGGCTCTGATGTGGGATTTGTGAGCTCAGGGACGGTTCTGTGTCAAGCTTGTGGAAACCTGAGTATCACATTGACACGGCTTTATCACAGCGCTGAAATGACTGAATTATAGCAGAACATATAGTACGTACTTTTAATTATATTTTTACAGTCAATTATCCATGGAGACCATGTACTTTTACCCCTCCCTTCATGAAGGCATTCACTCTATCGTAATGTCCCCTCAGTTGATCTCAGGGTTTCAGCTGCAGTGCAGAATTCAACCTTCAGTCGATCTTGTCCTTCTTCCCTGTCTGTCTTGAAGGTGAGCAGCCACCCGGAGCCCTCGTCCCAGTCCCTGAGCCTCCAGCAGCCCACCCAGCCGCCACCGCCACCCCCTCCTCCCTCGCAGCCCCAGTACGGTTTACCCGTCCCCGAGTCGCGGGACAAGTCGCTCTGTTTCTCGGACTTTGAAGACCTCAGCGCTTCTTTCCGCAGCCTTTACAAGTGCGTCTTTGAGCAGTCCTTCTCACAGCAAGGTGAGTCTCAGCCCTCAGTCTTATGTGCGTCTGTACGTAGAGCATTGTTTTGTGTGCATGTGTTCGTGTGCAGAAAAAAAAAAAAGTCTCATAAACTCTCTGTGTCAGGCCTCATGCTAATAATTAACTGCCGAGCTTAAGCTCCTCATCAAATTCAAACAATTTAACATTGCTTTCGGAGCAGACATTTCAGCATTAACCTCCACCACACATTACTCCTACTCTATTGTATTTTAATAAACAAACAATCTGTTGTTCTGCATATCTGAATTTTATGGCTCGCTCAGTCAAATGAGTAAAGGCAATTAAGTGTAAGAATATAACAGAAGGAGAAAAAAAAGAAAAAAGAAACTCACAAACACATCTGTAGTCGAGCAGAGCAAAGGCTTCTGAAGCTTTGATAGCAGCTAATTAGATCGGTTCTAAAGTTTGTGAAGCATCCCACTAATTGCTTCCTGAAGCTTTCAGGTCACCAGGCCTCCTCCCTCTTGGACCCCCCACCATCGTTCCACCCTCCTATCACCTTCTCTCTCTTGCTATAGCTCAGACACACACACACACACACACACACACACACACACACACACACACACACACACACACACACACACACACACACACATGCTCGGATGTTCTGTAACGGTGGAGACTGATGCGCTCTGTTGAGTTCTGCAACTGTTGTCTGGATTCACCTTCTGACAAGGTCCCTTTCAATTTGTGGTCAGGAGTGCGAACAGAAAAAAAAAAGATAAGACAATGAGAATAAAAATTGGGGGTTGGGTGGGTGGGGCGGGGTTTGTTGATCTCCACATACAACATGAAGATCTAGAAGAAAAATAATGAAGACAATGGGTTTAGCGGGTCCTGGTAAAGGTCCTTTCAACATGAGGCTGAGCTGAGAACAGTTGTCATTGTATTTGAGAGTTTGAGTCATACTTGAGTCACAGAGACAGCTTGTCGTCTTTTTTTTTTTAAAAGCCACAGCGATTATCAGGCCACATGCCGGAGTGTAACAGACTCAGGTGGTGTCGCAATTTGCAGGTTAGCTCCAGACAAATGAAAACACCCATCCTATTTTATTTTGTACCACTTCATCCTGTTCAAGATCGTAGGGAGAATACGCCCTGAACAGGTTGCCACCCTTTAACCAGGAGGAGACCAGAGTACAAAAACCCACACAGGCACAGGGAGAACATGCAGATTCCCGACACCCCCACGGTGCAGCCTGAGACAAAAGAATAAACTTAATGAAAGATAATGAATCAATCCTTTGTTCGCTTTCAGATCTGGGCAGGAGATTCATTTATTCTACTGTGTGGCTTTGAGAATGTAAAGTTATTTCCATGGCTCCGGTTCTCTGAGTGAGGCTCTCACTCTTCAGAAACTTTACCATCAGTACACCAGACTGGACGGGCCCTTCTTGTCTGTCACCGTCGGACAAGGTCACGCAGGCCTTTCTCCATTGTGACACGTGAAAAACAAAAAGCTATGAAATCCAACTTCCCCTGTGTCACATTAACAAAACTCACTGTGCTTCATGAATGTCACTGCAATCTTGAGTTCTTTGTTGCTTTACTTTGTTGATTCCAGTGAGAGTTGGTCATTCTCAAAATACCCACACAATAATTTGAGAGGGGGGGGGGGGAAACATGTGCTACAGTGTTAAAACAAAAAGCATGTGTGGCTTTCAGTCAGGTGTAAATTCAGATGAAACAATGACTAAGAAGCTTTTTGAGAACGCTGTGACTAGATAGGGAGCCGAGAGAGAAAAAAGTAACAGAATTTCCTTCTTTTTTCTTTTTCTTTTTCTTTTTTTTTAAATCACTTTTACAAGCAGATAAAGTGTAACGACTCCCTGGTGGCAGCAGAAGAATTCACTCAGTGGGCTTGAATAGACTTGATACACTCATCCGCTTCCATATTATTATCTTGTTGGCGAGATCTTAACATCACCGTCGAAGTTGTTTCTGCTTTTCAGTGATAAGCAGTGACACGGCAGATGAAAGAAAAGGTCAGAAGACTTTAATAAGACCCTGATGTGAGCGATATTTAACAATGAAATGTGAAAAGTTTGAGGAAGTTGCACTCCGATGGTCCACTTAATGATAAACTCTTAACAATGTCTCGCCTCCACTATAACGCCTATGTACAAGAGACATTCACATTTAACTCAACTTGCATTAAAGAGTTTGAGAAAAATACTTAAACCACCGAGGTCCGGCTCAATACAGCAGGAAAGACAATGTAACATTGTCTGAAAATTTAACAAGGCAGCCGCCAACTGAAAGTTTCTGCAGCTGTCAGCATCAGTGATGAAAAGTGAAGCAGATACCCTTGTGGGGTAACCTATACATGCGAGAAACTGCATTTCACAAGAATCCTCTGCTGTGCTGGGGGAAAAGAAAATACTATAAAATCCATAAGTTGATGAGGGAGACGGTGTGTGAGCGTCTGTGCATCAGTAGACGATTTTCATAACTAGCAGCAGGAAAAACCACCAGCCTGAACTCATTATTTTGTTTAGAGCAGCTTGTTTTTTTTTAGTTTTACACCCAATGTTTCGATTTTTTCTCGGAAAAGTAAAAAGCCTGAAATAATAATAAGAATGACTGAAAACTTTGAGAAAATTTGTGCTACTTTATGTATTACTATATTATCATTTCTTTGTCTAATAAAGGTTTTAGGGTTAATTAATAATAATAATAATAATAAAAAAATAATAATAATAACAAATAAAAAACGCAACCATACAAAATGTAAGAAACTATCAAATGGATAAAAGACAAACTGCCTTGCTCGAATGTGACCATCATTGTCAGTGCGATATAAATATTCACAGTAAACAAATCCTGAAAGATTCGAGTGAATTTAAAAATGACTTACTTGCACCATGGTTACTTGCACACTCTACATGGAAACATTTGACCTATTTAGCCGCAGCTCCAATCTGCAGAAACCCTCAGATAATTGGTGTCAACTGGGAGGGTAGTTAGCACGGTAGCTGAGCAAGGAGAGAAAGAAGTGGATGAAGAAAACCTTGTGATGATAAAGAACCGCACTCAGGGCTCCGCAGGGACATTATTTCTTCTGGCACCACCCCTAGATATAAATATGCGCTGGCTGGGGAAATAAAAGAACGTGACCAATACCATTTAGAAAGAAATGATAACTAAATGCAGACTGCTGTGATTGATAGATATCAGCCAAAAAGTGAAGTGGCTGCTTTGCTCCTTGCTAACAGAAGCTTGGTGTATTATTGAAATATCATTGAAACCTCCTATTTCACCAATAAAAGCACATTCGCTGGTTTGTCAGAAATCTTTGGCTGTGTAGTGTCACCCATGATCCCCTGTGTGAGCTTGGTGATAAGCACACCCGAGCTCTTCCACCGCCACAAGCCTCCACTGCGTTTTACATTGTAATTGGATACAAATGGGAGCATCGCTGTGTGCATAAATTAAACAATAAGGTTGTTAATAACTTCAACTTTTCTTGTTTTGTTGTTTATTTATTGGTGCACACACGTTTGTTATTTATTTATTTATTTAAATTTCAATGAAATGTTGGAACATCACACTTAAATTAAATCCTGAACACATAACACATCTTCCTCATGTGGTAAATGATAAAAGGACTTATTACAGTATGAGGTGCAATTTGATTTCGATGGCTGTGGAGGACATATACCAAAGGAGGGGTGTATTATATACTGCAAATTTATATCCTGTGCATTGTGATTAAAGTATCTTCAACTCCAGACCAGACAAAGCATATCAAATGAAAGTGTTAAAATCTAAATAAAGCAGAGCTGACACTTTTCATCCATTAACGGAGATCCAACCACCGACTTCAGGATGGGAAGAAACTACCAACTGAACCAAGCGGCTTCTCAGCAGGCCTCCATTTCCTTCATGTAGTTGATAAAAGTTCATGTTTGTCTGATGCATGTATTTCTTAATTATTTACCATTCGTATCCCCGCCAGTTATGAACCATCTTAAAGTTGTTGTTTTTTTTAATTGGGTAGGTTTGATGAGTATGCCCGGCGACTCCAGTCAGCAGGCCCGGACCGCCTGCTCCTACCAACACTCCCCCGGCGCAGGGAGCGGGGGAGGCGGTGGCCACCATCACCAACACAACCACAGCCAGACGTCGCACCACCCTCACCACCCTCACCTTTCGCCTCACTCCACCCACAGTCAGCACCAAGCGCACGGTCAGCACTCTGGACACTCCCAGCAGCACCCGTCTCTGTCCCACCACAGCGTACAGACCTGCCCCACAACAGGTGAGCACACGGCTGAAAGAGCATGACTTGGCTTGTCTGGACCGGTTTCCATTCCCAAGGCCTCTACAGTAGGTGTTGTGTTTCAGCGGGAACTACGCTATTAAACAAAGAATAAGTCACTTTGTTAGACTCACAGCCTGCCCAAGTACAACAGGGCTTACACCCAATACACATAAAGATTTTCAGAGCTTTTTCTAGAGATCCTGAATAACTAAGACATTTGGTTTCAAGAGGTTGTACTTGTACAGGTCTTTTTTTGTACCACAATTTCCTTCTGGAGATGCTGTGATCAAAAATCATACAACACAAGCCTTGATCTTAGTCAGAAGATAACGACACGTGTCGCTGCCGTGAGGCAGAGTGTGAGTTCAATGTGAATTAGACAAGGGCACAGAGGCAATACAAAGCATGCCCTTCATTCAACCATCTTCATCTGGTGCAAAGGTATTCATGAAAGAGCCATATCTTGAGTTTAGAGAGGGATGAGGAAGATCAAATAGAGCTGCTTGTTCCAGCACTGTTTTTAATGCTGGAGATGAAAGAAAAAAAATATAGTGTCACATTGTGTTCCCTTTGAGAGTAAAGTGTGCTTGCACTTTGCCAAATTGGTGTTTTGTTGATGGACTTTTGCTCTATTGAGTCTTTCTGTTTTTTTGTTTTTTTTTAAACAAGTGCTGTGCACAGTAAACTATACTGACTGAACACCGCTATCTTGATAATGCGTCCTTGAATTGACGGTACAACTTTGGTCTTTCAAGACTTGGTTGTAGATAATCAGCTGCACGGCCTCCCCGCTGCTTCAAGATAACAATGTGCCAATGATATACAGGACCACACCCCATTTTAGGACCGACACACACATGCATGCTGACACGACTGCAAGTAAACCTAGTATGAGGACAATACAGCGTTGGATCATAGAATGACAGTTTTCTTGTTGCTGTGGGTCATATTTCAGACAAACCAAAGACGTTACCATTTAAATGTCAGTTTATTTGAATATTAACACAGGAACATGTGAATCTCCTGAGTTATTTCATCGTATTCAAGGTAACAGCTAAAAAAAAAAAAGGTGCATCGTGAAGTGAAAGGCAAATCCTTTGTCCACTTGTTTCAGAATTCACTGCCACACATATGTTAATACGTATAATCATAAATCCACACCAATTTCCTGACATTCCGGGTTTTCTACTATATACGGTCAAAGTTCTAAATAGCTATGTACACAGTAAATAGCCAATGCTGATAGCTAATACTGACTTACTTGATATTTTCAGTCTGCCAAAAATGTAAACAAATGCAGGCACAAGAAAGCATATCTTATGTTTGCAGCTCGGAGCGAGTTGTCTGCAGAGGGACCCACAGTGTTAGGCTTTGAAAACCTTGCTCTAGGATATTATTATTGCCATCAGGTTGCAGTAATTCAGCCTCATTAATGAGAGATCATACTGTTTCTGGGAGTTGGGTGTTAGTGAGTTGCTGCTTTACGCTGCCCATTTTAATGCTTGTTCACTACTGCTGTTGTGCAGAGTGTAAATACAAGCAGCAGAAACTCAATCATGTCAGTCTGCTTAGTTTATCACGAGGAGTAAACGTGAGGCACTTCTGCTGTGGTTCCTGGCACTCCCACCACCAAAAACCTGGCCGGTGTCTATCGTTGCTTCGTGCTGTTCTTCTCGCTCGCCGCTCTGCTCTCACCCGAACCAGCCGAGGCAGAAGGCCTGACGACCTCTGAGCCTGCTCCTGTCTGAGGAGGATGAACATGGGGGAAAGACATGTATATTAGGCCAATTGGTCTCGCTGAATTGAGGTGTGGTCATCTGTCTGCGTGTGACCTGTGATGGACTGTTCACATCTTCAGTGTGTACCCTGCGTTTCACCCCCACTGTCAGATTGCATTGGTGCTCGCCTCCAAGTTGGACAAAGCAGCATATAAGAATAAACTGAGTTCATGTCATCACTCTCAGCATCAATGCAATATCCTCATTCACCCAGGTTTTGAAGTAGTTTTTGCCTGAGATTATAAAAGTATTTTGATTATAATGAATAAGATACTGCAGATATGCCCAATATTTAGAATACCACAATGAGAATACCTTTAGATTTATTTAATTCCACCTCTGAGCGATCAGTGGGTATACCTGTCTCTATATCATGGCATCAAGCTTCAAAGTCATTCATGTTCATGTAATTTTGACAAATTTTTAATATATTACTCACCATTTACAACAAAAAAATACCTTATGTGACAAGGAAATTCATATTTCAAAACCTCCGTGTCCAATATAATCATTTTTGCCCTCTGCCACATATCTCTTTTTCCTTATTCTGGTGAGAGGAACTCTCAATGTACTTGGTATAGATCCCCACAGCACTGCAGCACAAGTACACCTCCTGGTTCCAAAAGCCACATTGGTCTGAATGAAATTCACCTTGTGCATCAAAATAGGCTTGTCTTTGTACGAACTCGTTGCATTTATATTATGTTCTTCCCTCTATAAGGTCCCAGAGCAGATGATATGATGAGGCTGCACTGATACAGTCTTCTCCGAGATTTTTTTTTCTCCCGCTCGTATTCCCAGTCTTTGCTTTTTTTTTTCTTTTTTTTTTTTCCTCCTCTGTGTCTCTCAGGCCAGTGAAAAAGACTATTCAGACATTATTTATCTAGGTTAGTATTCCCCTCCACAGAGCCGAGGATGAATGAAAGCAGCCCCTCTGTCTTTGATCCACGGCCTGCGATGGTATTGGTGTTTAGTTTGTGATGGGGAAGGTGGTGAAAAGCATCTTCTCATTTTTTTTTCTCCCTCAGAAGCAAAAGCCTGCCGTTATTTTTCTCTGTGTAAACTCATACCACCTTGTGGTTGTTTACAGAACAGACAGAGACGCTTTTGCATCATTTTGTCAGTTTACTGCTTGGAAATAATTTAAAATACTTCAGCTTAACCTACTTTTGACATTTAAGTATATTAAACAATTTGTGTGGGCTGTTGACGATGGGGGAGGGGGGGGTGCATGCATGCGTGTGTGTCATTGTACCGTGCCTTTACCCAGAATTGGCTGGGATCAGATCCAGTGCCCAATGAACCTCAGTGGATGTTTGAATCATTTTAATATAAAGGAGAATAATACAAGAGAGGTCATTTAAGCAGTGTGATGTAGAAGAAATACAACAAAAGCATGACTAGGAAAACCAAAAAGCCCCCAAAACTTCATAAAAAAGTCACCTTTCGTATTCCCTCATTGGCAGCTTTATTAGATGCACTCGTTCAATGTAATATGATCATGTAACACACTCCTGCTATAAATTCTGCCTTTGAAAAGGTAATAATGTTCAATATTACTCAAAATCATCTGAGACATTTTAGTTTACCTATGTTTATTTTCTCCTTCAGTCATATGTTTTAATTAAGTGGCTTAAACATTACAAACAAATGTGAAACAGTCCAGTGAAATGTTTTTGACTTTAATTATAAGAAGCCAGTTACGATGTTGTCAGCTGTCAGCACATAACAAAAAAATAACAATCTCATCTCATCTCTTGAGTGAGCATTCTCAGCAATACTTATTATTATCATTAATAATTTTTTTAATTGATATTTTGAATTATAATTTTTTTTTTTTAATAAAATAGTGCATTATATCAATGTCATCAAAGTCATTATTTCCATTGATTTTAAGCAGTGTCTGTGATTTTGGAAGAAAGGTGTAATTTGGGGGGAAATTCTCTGGTACTCAACTGCAGACTTCCTGTAAAGCGTTTAGAAATATATTTGAGTGTTAGTTTTAAGGACTGTGTGTGTGTGTGTGTGTGTGTGTGTGTGTGTGTGTGTGTGTGTGTGTGTGTGTGTGTGTGTGTGTGTGTGTGTGTGTGTGTGTGTGTGTGTGTGTGTGTCCCAGGAATGTCATCAGACTGGTACCCCAACCTGGACTGGCTGAAAGAGAGCTGCCGCATTGCTACGAGCTACAACTGGGCTGACGTGGACCTCTCCCCGTTTCAAGGTAGTGCACATACACAAACACACACGCGCGCGCTCTAAGAGCAGTGACGCCGTCAGTGTGGACGTCTGAAATGGACATTGATAGAGCTTGTGTGTACAGCATGTGTCTCCACTAAAACATGGAGAAAATTGACAAAATGGTTATGATGCCAATCAGTTACTTTGATTAAACCATTGTGATTTCTCTCAGTGCTTCAATATACCACTTGCCCTTGAGGCACAATATTATAATATCCAGCGTTGTAATAGGGCAGGCCTAATAAAAGTCATTATCCTGCATCGAGAGGTTGCCGCTCTATGTTCTGTCTCTCTCACACACACACACACACACACACACACACACACACACACACACACACACACACACACACACACACACACACACACACACACACACACACACACACACACACAAAAGGGCTGTCTCGCTCCCTCCCAATTGTATGATGTGAATAATCCAATTAGGTCCCAGCTCAGTAACAGCCTCTTATCACGGTCAGTGCACAAAGCCGGCAACATCCACACACGATTGATGACGACGGCTGGTCTTATAACACACAGGCTGCTGCTGTCTCTCTCTTCCTCTCTACGCCTGCAACGCTTGACCTCCCTCACACCGCTGGTAATGCCATCCTCCACTGTCTCTGGCTCGCCTCCAAAGAGACGGGGCTGAACCTCTTGTCTCTGTCGCCGCCATGCACACACACACACGCCTTATGAATTTCATTTTGGGAAAATATCAGATGACAGTTTGATGAATAGAAGCTTGGGTGTGTCCTTTTTGGATGAAGTCAATACAAATAGTGGTTTTAGATTCAGCGTCTGGTCGTACTAGATGCGAGCGGGCATGTTGTCTGGAGAGCAATACTGAGTGGCTGTGCTTGAGGTTGACTGTAAACCATCGTGCCATTGAGCATCACTTCACAATGATGTATAATACAGTGGGGTTTTTGGGGATTGTTATAAAACACATCTCAGACTTTACGTATACATTTTCGTTAAGTTTTCATAAAGATTGTCACCGATCCAAACACAAATAGGCATGATACATGCATGCTTTTGTTTTGTGCATACAGGTGAGTCAAGCTGAGTATTTCATTGGCTCATAGCCTCACACTGCCACCATTTTAACGATAACCTTGAACCTCAGGACAGGCATCATTGTTCTTCACAGATCATTGGTTTATATTACAGTAGTTAACGTCCTGAGAAACAAAGCATGTCATGGGAATAACATAATCTACCACAATAAGGATGTAAAAAGGTAATATACTCCAGTTTGCATTATTTGATTGTAGGATGCTGCCTGATTACAAATAAAACTACTGCACTGTACTGTAATTAATTTTGGTATTTAATGAATTTGCTTAAATGAGAGAAAAAGTGTTGCTTTAATGCAACAACAACCGAATAAAAATATCTGCAGATATTAAAGCACTTAATACACACATACACATTCTGATTTTATGCATAGTGTATGATCTTCATGTATCTTCAAAGTAGGAATAGTTGTCTCAGACTGTATGTCCTTACACTTCTTAAAATGATACAGTCTTATACAAATTATGCATTTTGTTATATGTAGTTGTAGAGTATTAATTCACTGCTTTTCACATTAGGGCTGTCATAGAGTATTATGGGAAACAAATGTCTTGATAATAACGGATTCTTAATTCAATATATGTAAATTGTACCTCAGATTATACCAGAGAATCTCAGGTAAAAGTACAAAACACTGAAGTTAAAACTACCCAAAACTGTATTATTTACACACTTGATTCAGAGCTGTTTCAGATAGTAGGAAATGCTTGTGGGGAGTCATATGGCAGGAATATAACCGCTCTCCGCCTCGCTAGACTTTCCCCAGCCGCTGTCTGTCTGACTGCAGCCACTGCTGGCTCCCTTCAGCTATCAAGGCGAGTTATCAATGAAGGCTAAGTGGTTAGTTGTTGCTGGAGGAGCCATCTGTTCACCGATGTATGATGGTGTGAATAACTAAGTATTCCTTCAACGTGAGATAAGACCTTAGTGAAAATCCTCGGAGAGATGGAGAAAAAGGTGTGTAAACAGGTTTGTTGTCTCTTCCTCTTTGGTGGATGCTTCTGTGTGTCGTCAACTTCCGGCCCATTTAACAGAACCCGATAAACTCAGATACAGGACAGGAAACTCTTTTCGGGTTACAGTGTTGTGCCGTCATCATTGCCCACCTGTTTGGTGCAAACACTTCTGCCACACATGGCTGCAGCAGTGACCTGGGAGCCAAGCTGACGTGCCAGCCAGCCACTCGCACTCATTAACTCCCGCTGTGTGCGTGTGTTTGTTTGTATGTGCAAACGTACGTGTGGAAGGGTTATACCATGGACGCCCTTAAAGAGGGAGACAAAGCAGCGCCGAAGAAACATAAGAAGAGATACCGGCTATTAAAGAACTGAACACATGTTCAACCGGATGATTAACATGATATTATCAAATGCTCATTTAAAATGTCAGAATGCAAGAATACAGTCATCATTTATATTACTTGCTGCAGTCCTATTTCATATTTTGTGTTGCAAGCATCAAAGTTAAACTATAATATATTTTATCGTGTCTCAGCCTGTGTCTGCTTCCTCCGTCTGTCAGGTCTGAAGGAGAGCATGCGGCAGGCCGAACTCAACAACTGGTCTCTGGATCCCGCCCAGATGGCTGACCTGTGTTCCTCCATCAACCAGTTCTTCACTGCCACGGGGGTCATCCCCCCGCAGAGCGCCAACCACCCACAACCTCAGGTCCAACACCCGACACCGCCGCAAGCGCCGCAGCAGCAGCATCCGGCTCAGCCGCACGGGGCCATGCACCCGAAGCCCAGCCATCACAACCAGCAGGGGCAACACAACCAACACATCAACACGGGTCAGTCCACACACGTTTTTGATTATATAGGTTTTCCTAGCATGCTTGTATAGTGTGTTAACACTACGGTCTCACAGCAAAAAGGCTTTTGGTTCAAAGTCGCTCACCAAACGGGCCTTTCTGTATGCATGTTCCTCATGTACAAGCATGGGTGTTTTGTCCTGGCATGTTCTCTAACCATCCTAAGACATGCCTATTCGGTGAGTCAATGACTCGCTTGCTTCACAGTGCATGGTCATTTGGTTACCTGTGAGATCTGACAGGGTGCCATTTGACTATGATAGCTGGAATAGACTGATGAGCTCTGGACCTTCACTTCCTTAAAGTGGAAACAGAATATGACTGGATGATCGTATGGTAATGAAACTGAGCTGTAAAATGAATGCATTAGACATTCATTTTCTCCTGACACTCTGTGAAAAATATCTATGTAACAAGATAAATAAAACACTTAAGAAACTCATTACTGAGTTGCCTAATTTCATCCTTTGACAATCGGCCTTCTGAAACTTGCTCAGGGACATTTCTGAACTCGCTCGCGGTGACGGACGCTGCAGCTCAGGCCTTGAAGCTGAGTTACTGTCTCCCTGCTCGCTGTGCCATTGTTGGCCCATTATATATTTACAAGGGAATTATGGATGTTGTCAGTTTCGTGGCAACTGAAGTAGAGATACGAAGACGAGGGGATATTTCTCCAGTGGGAAATCCACTGAGTGACAGCAGATTCTGGGGGATTTCTTGGGCTTAGCATAAGATGGCAGTGAAATTGTGTGGCGCGCATGATAACAGCTCGTGTTCTGTAAAGACAAGTTTGCGTGTGTGAATGTTGGGAAAGCAATCTGACAGTTAGTCACTGGCCTTTTGTCCGTCCTCCCGCAGGGAACATGTACATGGACTCGAGACAGAACATGTCTTCTCTGATGGGACCACCAGGGTATCCACACCTGCCTCTCATGAGCAACACGGCTCCCGCCATGACGGGAGACTCCTCCATCGCCCTGTTAACAGGTCAGAGGCCTTCCTGATGTGGAGATATGTTTGGGTGATAGTTTCAGCTTTAATAACAGATATTTTAATTTGTCGATTTGTTAGTTTTGATTCTCTCACCTCACCTTAAAAGAATCATCAATACAGTTAAAAATGTTCTTCATCAGTTAGTTTTTCACCTCCATCAAGTTGACGGACTCACAAGAAACAAATCACGTGACATTTTTTGCTATTTAATTTTCTCAACACACAATAGTTTTAATGATCTTCAAATACAATTTGATGCCCATTCAGTATGTTAATATTGTGTGCAACGAGATGAGATTCACAGAAGTTTTCCTGAAGGCATTACAGTCTTTCCAAACATCATTTGCTTCATCAACAAAATAAAAAAAACACAGTTCAGTTTGTTTTTAAGGCTCTTCTGCATCTCATCAAGCTGAACTCTTACCTCAGAAAACAGGTAGAAATGGCTGGTTTTCTTGGAAAATGTGCTTTTAATGGCCTCAATGTCATTATAAGCAGTTTAATTATGACAGTAAAGCTTCCCGTCCTTGCACTTTCATGCGTTTCTTTCTTGATTTTCTTTTTTTTTTTGCCACCATTTCCAGCAAAATTAGAGTAATAACATTGTGAAATTCTTGTAGATTCTGCATTTCTTGAGAAAATGGATCTAATAACACTTTGGCAAAATGCTTCAGAGATTGCAGTATAATCACGAAGCTGAAATTTAACTTCTATTCCCCTCTAAGAAACTGAATGTGGAAGTTATGGTAAAGATGTGACTGTTACAGCCTTAGGTTGCATTATTGGTGCAATGATAATGTCACAATAAGAGTCATGACTCGTAGTATTGAGTCTATTTTTACGTGTATTACAATTCAAGACACGCTCGTTGTTTGAATTTTGACTTGTGATCGACATTGACAAAATCACCAACCAGAAAATATTTTACTCAGCCTGAGTTTCCTGTTGTATTTGAAAAGGCTGCGGAAACATTCACTCAGCACCAGCAACAGATGATTGCAGCTAAAGCATAGAGTGTCTGTCCTTTTCTTCACGTTCAGGTCATCACAGCCAGCTGAGCCAGCAGCAGCAGCAACACGCACTGCCACCGGGTCACTTTCAGGTGAGACGCATGCTCGCGGCAGACGACATCCAAGATGACTTTGACTGGGACTCCATAGTCTGAACTGAGCCGTCGGCCAAGCAGACGATGAAGGGTAGGGCTGGAACCGCGATGGAGACACAGAAACAATGTGGGAGGACGGTGACCCGAGGTCGGGGACGACCTGCTCCTCTCACCTGTGTTGAGCAGACAGACGACAATCCGACACGACACAAACGCAGAGTCATTTTTTTCCTCCAATCATGCAGGCCGTTTTTGTTCTCCCGATCCCAGTGGTTGAGTCTAAAGACAATCATTGAAATGAGTTGGACGAAGCCAAGATGTGAACACATGCTTTGCAGAGCAAAAGGACGTCCGAGGTTTTCTGAATTTTCTCATGTCGTATCCTCCTCGACTCACTGCCAACAGGGTTACAAGTCGCCAAAGTGTTGTCAAATTGTCTGTGAATTGCTTCCTTTCTTTTTATAAACCTGTTTGCCGTCACATCTTGTGTCCCCAAGTTTTAACACTTGTGACTAAAATAGGGAAAACAAAAAAACAAAAAAAAAACAAAAAAAAACAAACGCATTTTCAACCTTGATGCAGTAAATCATGTTTTCTCTCACACACCACCACAACTATGTTCTTATTTATTATCATTTGCTGCTTCAAACATTTCCGTTCTCACTCTTTCTGTGAGTCTCACCAGTATAAAGCGCCATTACCGTTTGGTGAAAGGAAGAGTTGGTGCATCAACACGAGTGAAGCACAGCACCATCTGCTGCTTGAAACGGGCAATATTTCTGCTCCTGTCACTTCACAAACATCTATGCATCAAAGTCTGCTCCGTCCCAAGTTCGTTTCTTTCACTCTGAAAACCAAGGCTGATCTTTTTTTAGTCCATTGCACCATTTCTCAGGGTGTAATATCCACATTGCATCCGTACATTTCTGCCATAGACATCTCTATATGTGAGAATAACTGTGTGTTGTATGGTGCTGTCAGTATTCAAAATCCCGTGGGCTAAATGGCAAGCGTCCCCTGTAACTGTAGTCGAAAGGTTTCAAATCTTCATCTGTCAGCTGTATAAGCTAAGCTAATACAAAATACTGTGGAATAAGCTTTCAGTAGCTCATAGAGCAGCCACTAATTAAAGTGAAAACAAGATGCTGGCTAGACTCAGACGCTCTTTTCTGCGATATACAATACTGTTTCTCCAAGTCCTGTAATTTGGGGAAAAGTGCATATTATTTACAGCCAGGCAGAAAAGGTTGCTCGTCCATTTTCACGACGCCTCTTCTTCAAGAGGTGGAGCAGTTTTTGCACAGCGCCAAGCTCGATAGCATAGAGTGAATAGGAAGAATGAAAGAAAACGTGACTTTTTTTTTTTTTTTTTTCTTCTTCAATTATGTATTCCTATAAAACAACACAAAAAAAAAACCCCCACAAGAATGGAAAGGTGAACAGAGACTAAAACAAAATGCTCAAACGTTTGTTTTTTCACTGTGATGTTATTTTTGTCTATGTGTACAAGTGTGTATAGTCCTCTCTGACTTTCTTTAACATACAGCTTCATACAGCTTGAAAAAATAGCATAAGAATCTAGTGAATTTCTTTGTATTACTACTTGAAGGTCTCATATTTCCCATGTTGAAATGTTGGACCTTGAAGTGCTATTTGGTTCGAAAAGGTCTCAGTAATTGTTCAGGTGGTCAAAACAAGGTCTCATTGTAGAAAAAAGAAAGAAAAAAAAAAGAAAAATACTCTTTAATATTACCATTAAATGCTGTATAACAGTGACCAGCATATATATCTTCTATGTTTTGTGTGTTGTTGTCCTTGTAAATAACGGTATGTTACTCCTCTGTTTGCCCATGAAAAACACGGACTGATACAAAAAAAAAAAAAAAAGAATCTGCAAATGGAGACTGTATTTTGTTATTTGTCCTTCAGGAGACACATAATGTACATACCTTCAGTATATTGTAAATAAGTGATTTAAAAAAAGAGAGGAAGAGAGAGAGAGAGAGAGAGAGAGAGCTAGAGAGAGAGAGAGAGAGAGAGGAAAAACTGGCCTTGGCATTTTGTGTGTCATAGATAATCTGTGTATGACAGTTCAGCAGTTACAATCTGTTTCAGTGTTTATTAAAATGTCATTGACCATTTTTACTGCGCTAACCCTGCATCTGCTGTCGTTATTTCTTCCGCGTTTTGCATGTTTGAGTTATTAGTCCTTTTAAAAAAGCCTTTAAATCATGGATGTCGAATATGAAGCCGCTAAACAGAGGGGCCGATCTGGCCCTCGACATGACTTTGTGAAAAGTTCTAAACATATCACTAAAAACATTAACCCCCTATTGGACAGAGGACATTTATAAACTCCCGCATTTCTGCTTGTTTTATTTTTAAAAAATTGCACTGATTATGAGTTATTAACAGTCATAGAATACACAGAAAAAGAGATTGAACGCTGATGGGCAGACTGGAATTCTGGTAATGGTCAGACTTCTCGTATGTGAGAGAGTTCTGGAATGTTTCAGGGTTCTAGAACATTTCAGAATTTGTGAATTGTAGACTCTTGAGTGTTCTGGAAATCCAAATCTTTAAATGACGTCCCTCATTTGTTTTCACTTGTTGGTCACAATGTTTTTGAATACAGTAGTGACTGTATCCGTAATGCTTTATTACCAGCAGAGTAGCGTTAGCTTTCAGAGCTCGGGTTAGTCGGAAGAGAAACGCCACATTAGATATTTCAGATCAGCTCTCTCATCTAATTTGTCAAATAAAACACCAAAAAGTTTGGTAATAAGTTTGGAACGAGGAGCAAAAAGACAAAACAGGAGCTCCATATTAGAAACATGAATTTTGGATATTTCACTGGACTTTTCAGAAATAAAAAAGCAGAATGTTTAAATTGCACTTATGTCCCTTTCAAAACTGATTTCTACAGCTTAATGAAGTGATGCTTAATTAAATGGAGACAATTCAACTATGTACTCATACTTCATAGTTGTCAGAATAAGTTATCATGCTCTCATTTTTTCTAGTCTGACCAACGTGGACTCAAATTGGGCTGGATGTTGCCACTGAATATTTTATTTTTGTTTGTAAAAAAAAAATAAAAAAAAAATAAGAAAGAAAGAAATTACTACAAAGTATGAAACAGTCCTGTTTTGGTTGTTAAAATAACTTTTTGTACCTTGGGATTCTACTGTCTTCTCCCTTCTTGGCTTGCTGTCCAACAGGTGTCAGCCTAGTGCCAAGCAAGCGTTTGTTTGTCCTCTATCATATATAAACCGGACAGACCACCCATGCTTGGCGGTGTGAAAGTCACACAGTGTTCTAACTGTATTTACTGCTCCTTTTCATTGGCAAATTGTTTTTAAAATGCAGCTCTCTCCCGCTACCATACGTCACCCATAAATATTCCTAAAAAAAAACATTCACTGGTGTCTTAGAGCAAAGGTGCAGATTCATTGCAGATCTGGTTTTATTCAGTATTTGCCGTTTTCGTCAGTGAAGAACTGTTAGGGATTTTGACAGCCTACATGCAGTGAGGCTCTGTTTTACTGCAGACACTCACTTGGCTCTAAACTCTGTGATTAAAGTTTATTTGAGACAGCTCAAAGTTCTGTTTACATCTGCCTCCATTCATTCAGGAAGCATTTAAAAACCTTGTTACTTCAGCTTTTTAATTGCATAAACCAGCTTGAGGTTCCAGTCGCGTCTTGATAAATAAGCCAACTGTCTGTTTATCTGTATTTCCAAGTGTGCGTTTGCATGTGAGAGAGCGTGTGTGTGCGCTGCTGATATTGCAGGCTGTGTGCAGACAGGAGGGCTGTCCTGGCAGCGCACCAAGAGGAGAGCGCGTCTTACGCGGGGCCGGACCACAAGAGCTGAAACCACCTTACCCCCTTATCCAGACGCCCTCCTCCCAAACCCAACCTGCCCCTTGCTCCTCAGCCCGCCCAGCCCACCACCACCGGCAGTACCAGCACCCCTCCTCCACTCTCAGTCACTCACACGCACCCTCTTTTCTCTCTCCTGCTGTGTGCCATTCCCTCTCTCTCCTTGCACTTCCTCAAAGTGGCCAGAGCTCCACTCTTTTTCTCCTTGTCCTCTCTCCACATCCCTCTGCCACTCTTTGATTTTTCCTCCCCCTCTCAAGAGTGACCAGGCCGACCCTCGGCCCGTCCATCTTCACCTCCGCACCTTAAAACGGGATCTCAGGCTGCTGCTCTCCATAACTTCCTCCAAACGACTTTATTTTCATTCTTGACCTTTTTTGGTCCCTCTGGAGAGGCCGGTTCAGTTGTGTGTCTGGCGTGTGCGAGGTCTCTGGTGTCGTGCTCTTTGCCCTGAGGGAGCCCCTAAAAGGTTTCGGCTGGTGAGAAGATCGCACAAGAGTTTTCAACATGATGAAGGTTCAGCTGCTGCTCCTGTTGGCCCTGGTTGGCCCTTTCTGCGCCTTCACACGTGCAAGTAAGTCAACTCTCCACTATCACTGTCCTACTGTGAGCACACTGTGTCCCCTCACTCCCTCTGCCTCCATGTGCCCACGCCACACCAGTCTTTGTCTGTTTTAAACCCCGTTTATTAAATGATATCACTCTGGATTTTGGATTCAAACAGGAAGAAAGTGGTGTTCAAACTGTTTAATTTTTTATTAAAAAAAAAAAATTAAAACAATCATTTTTATGTTTAACTGACTTCAATATTTCTGACAATTCAAAATAAAATAAAATAAAAAAAAGCATTTGATTGAAACAGGCTTTATTTGAAAACTCATCAGAAAATCACGAAAGTGAAAAACAAATTTTTGGGTAACTGCGTTGATTCAACAAATAGGGAGCGACTCAAATCGAGACCCTGTGCTTATTTTACCAGATTACCTCATTCCAGCCTGTTTGGTTTCGGTCTCATTTTTGCACCGTTACCCACTTCTGAGCTCTGAGGGAAAGGAAAAGTTTGATTTGCAGACAAGAGGGAAAAATATGATGTAATAGCAGCAGCTCTGCTGCCTCGTGTCTGTAAATTCTTGGCACTGCCAAAGAGAAGAAAGGAATATCCTTTGGAAACCTCCCAAAGCAGTGCTCATTCGCTGGGAGGGAGAGAGGGTGGGGGGGAGAAGATTGTAAACTGTAACGTACACCGTACACATTTATTTGAAAGCCTACCCGCTGCTTCCTCTCATTTTACTCCTGATTCTCTCATTTCTCTCTGGCTGCAACGACTTTCCTCCCACTTTTTCCTGGGACTCTCTTCTTCACATGGCAGCTCCCATTCCCGTCTTTCTTCCCCACTTTATGTGTTTTTCCCATTCTTTCGTTGCCTCCGCTTCCTTCCTTTGCCTTGACCAGCACTGTTTGCCCAGGGGAATAAGCAGGCACCAAGAGGGGGGTGTGGCCGAGGCCTGAGGGAACTATCGGGCAGGGCCGGTTTTGCGTGTGTGTATTAATAGATAGAAGCTCTATATTTAAGAGGGTCATATGGATGAGAGAGGAGATGTGATGAGCTTTAAGAGCTGCTCCACCCTCCCGTGCCCATATGTTGTTAGTCCCGGCAGGCGCGCCACCTCTTGGCATTTACCCATCTTTGGTGGGGTATCAAGCTTTACCACTTTAACCCTCAACCGCCCCACACACTCCCCACCCCACCCGGTCTGTTAACGGCCCTCCACCTTTCTCCAACTCTCTGCCCCCTTCCCCTGTTCCAGCTTGATGAGTCCAGCCCTGGGGGACAGAGTTAGTGTGGACACCAAGGGGGGGCAACAGAGAGGGGACGGGTCTATTTTTAAACAACAACCTTTACTAGCAGACACTGCTTGCTCATTTCCACGGAGATTATAATCCTTAAAGTTTTGGGAATAATTCTAAACGCTGTCATCTCGGTTTCACAAAGAAGGAAACGTAAGAAAAACCGTATTTCTCTGCTATGCCTCATGCATGAGGAATGGGTTCCTTTATCACCATCTTACTCAGCTATGAAACCCCATGAATCCTGTAAAACCTTCCATCTCCTCCCGCTCTCTCCTGTCGCCCCCACCCCCAGCCACCCACCCTCAGTCTCCTTCCTAATGAGTTTTGTCTGACTCGCCAGGCCAATAACATCCCCGTCACATCTGGCCGCTGAAGGGAGAGGTCAGAGCCCTTTGTCCATGCCAGCTCTTAGAAATGACTCAAATGTTGCGCTCATACTCCAAATATGAGACACAGGCCAGTAAAAAGAGACCTTGAGCAAGGAGCGCTTCTCACGTCAACCGAGTCTTATTTTGGGGGGAAAAACACACACACACACACAAAAACGCTCAGTCATACTTTTAAAAATTTCCGCAAGCGGACAGAAACATCTGTTTATGGAAAGGAGGCTGAGCCCACACCCTGACAAAAGGAGACTGAGGCAGCTCCCGTCATATGAGAGTGGCAGCTCCTGAAGCATGTAAAGCCATGTGTAGCTCAGACCTTCCTACCAAAAGTTTTTTTTTCTCCTTGTGCCTCTTCTCTGACACAAATGCCTCATATCAGTAGCACCTACGTGGGCTGACGTAAGACATGGTTCAAGAAGGGAAGGAAAACTGTAGAGGCGCTGACAGAGGATACAAAACTGGGTGCTTAATGATGTGGGAGTGAGATTTGAAGGTTAGAGAAACACATTAAGAGGCCAGTTTGGTGAAATCTTGAGGCTTACAGATATTGATCTTGTCTGTGGTTGTTAGATGAGCTGAAAAAAAAAAAATAAAGAATGTTTGAAGAGCATAACCTGTTTATGTAGGCATTTCTACAGTAGTTGCATTTCCTGTTCATCTCTGCTCTGAATCATCGCAACCTAGAAATGTAATCAAACCTTTAAGGCCGGAGATTAAAGGCCCACTTGATCCGGTGCCAGCTTCTGCCCCTGGTGATGGAGTCCAGATGGGACCTGCTGCATGTCCTCACATCTAAGTTTGAGGAGGAGGAGGAACACAGCAGCTCCCATCTGAGGGCAGTCGCTCTTTGTGTTGCATCTGCGATAAGACAGGCTGAGAATATTCCACTCTGGCCCGTCTCCTGCTTGAAATCCCCTGCGTGCATTACATGGCACACCCCGGTATCATTAGCGATGACTCCTCACTGGTTTAGCGGGGGAGTGTGCACCGTGCAGCATCTCATATTGGTACTGCGAGATGGGCTGGGTGCCTATATCTTCTCTCACTTTCCTCCCTCAGCGCCACAAAAACATTCCTGGACGCCAAAGGTGGACACACTCGCACTCCCTCACATCGTCTACACAGACGCACTCCCTCCCACACAGGACTGCGAATTAGTAACACACACACACACACACACACACACACACACACACACACACACACACACACACACACACACACAGTCACAGTCACACAGTCACACATACACACACCGAAGCAGGGGGCCTCAGTGGCAGCTGATTGTGCTTGTAATGGATGGAAGCTGCTACTCCCTCCTTTCCTGTCTCACACTGTATATTGTGTCCCTCTCTCACTCTTTCTCTCAGTTTGGAGGTTTTATTTATGAGAGACAAGAGTGAAGCCCCACACGGGTGCCTCTACCTCTTTCTCACAGCGTTTTGCTGTGTTGCTCTCCCACTTCCCCTCAGCCCTTTGCCCGCCTACTTGCCTTTTACACTGTGATATTCACCGTTCCTATCCGTTCTGGTGTATCACTCCAGCCTTTGTGGTGAGGAGTTATTATAGTCCATTAATATTTAAATACATCAGGGACATATTTCTGTTTGTCCAACTTGTCCATCGACGTGTTTTCTGTAACCTGATAAATTTAACCGCTTTCTGTGGAGCTTATTTGAAAAAGCTTGTCGGAGTCCAGCGATGACCCACAGGTTCACATGCACACGCACACACATGCACTATGAACTCGGCGGCAGTTGCCGACCCCCATCAAGTGACAGGATGATTTCTGGCAGTTAGATGATGTTTCAAGCTTGCTGGACATGGAAATGTATGCGAGGGGAGCTAGTGTGTGGTCAAACTTGTGGGTAAAGTGACCTGACTGCGCAACTGAAATTCAATGAGACAGATATGTAAAGGCCTTCGCTGAAGATGGTTGGACTGGAGCAGCGTGCTTTGGATGAGAGTGTCTTTTTTCTGGATTTTTCCAAACGTGTCCAGTCATCATATCGATACATGAGAAGCATCAATGTAAAGTTATGCAACCGTGCAAAGGTCTCTTATACTTCTTGACCCAGGCTGTGTGTCGGTAGAAATCCTTACCAGCTTCAGGGGTAATGTTCAGTGTCTGACCCTCTCCTCGGAGGCCCTTCCGAGGATTAACACGGTCACTTTACATACCCGCCACGACAACACAGTCGCACATCTTGCCGCGAACCAAACGCCATACATTTGGAGGGAGGCAAACCACGGTGAAATCAAGTAGCAGAAACGATGCCGCTTCCTGACTTCTCGGCTTTGAAACAAACCATTCCCTCCGAGCTCTCCTCCGCCCTCTTGCTTTCTCTCGCCCTTTCTCTCCAGGGATTCGGTCTGCTCAAGGGTTTCGGCGCTAACAAACTTCTCCTCAGGGAGTGGCAGGGTCAGGCCGAGGAAGATAGGCAAGAGGTAGATTAAAAGGAATGGAGAGAAATGTACCGAGGCCGCTGAGCTACCAATGCAGCTGTATTAACCCTGGAGGGGTTAGCACAGTGGGGAGGAAATACTACTCAGAGCTAATTGTGGGAACTGTACACATAATGAAACAATTGTTGGTGGAGGTTGAGGGGGTGATTACACATAGTGTGCAGCTATACTCTGTGAAGCACAGACCGTTTTATTATTGCTCACAGACGTCCCAAACAAACAGTCGCCATCTGAAAACCCCCTTCAATAGTCTGCCACAGTGGGAACAAATGTTTTGTTATATTTACCCCGCCTGTTGCTAATGAACACGCGGGTCTGCACCAGTTGGGAGACAAGTCCAGCCATTCAGAGTTATTTTTACCCCTGTAAAGTATTCTCTATTATTTCAAGTATTTAGAAGAACTGGACAAAAAGGGGATGGAGAGAACATGATGTCACATGCTAAGTTTAGATAACGCACACACTCAGGCACACAGTTTCTTTTCTGCTCTCTTCAGAAGGAGCGTTTTTGAGGGAGAAGCAGATTTAAAAGGGCTTTTTACTTTTCCAAAGAAAAGAAGCCCTTTCAGGCCAACAGCTTGTTGGTGGAAAGTTAACTCCAGACTGTAATTTTGATGCCACACTGAAATCTACCTCCTTAATTTTGCAGCAGTGCTGTCCAGGCTAAGCTTTCAGTTGTGGCTTAGAATGATGAACGGGGAGGAGATGAAGCAAAAGTTATTAGAGGGAAATGAACTCGGACCAGTTCATCGTCCAGGCCTCGATGAAAGACAAAGGGATAAAAGCATGTCTTTTGAGTCCTTTGCAAGCAAAATTTGATTGATACCAAAACCTTTGAAGAAATCGTGCTTTCAGTACATCTGACTTTTCCTCGTGTCGTCTGTCTAGCATTTCATTAAATCCCAGAGAGCAGATAGACTTAATTCTTCTGGGATTGTCCAAAAAGGCCTCAGATCGTCCAGTCGTTAATTCTCACACTTTTTAGCCCTTGCTCCTGCTGCCCCACCTTCCTCCGACTGCACGCATTAACCGGCGCAGGGTTAACAAGCCTTCTCGCGCTCTCCTCACACATTGGCTGCCGCAGCAGTGGCAGCTCACTCCACAGGAAATGAGGCATAGGATGTGGCATGCCAGTGCGCTAACACGCAGCCTTAAAGACAGGATGGAGGAGAAGGCGGGGTGGTGGAGGAATAGAAGGAGGATGTACGTGTCGTGAGGTCACTGGGTGTGGTGTACGTGCGTCGTAACCATATGCCGATGTTGGGAGAATCGCTCAAGGCGGAGCATGAGGAAGAGGAAAGGTCTGCATGGATGCATCATGATGTCAGAGAAACCCAAACATTTACTTTGAACTTATTTGTGGATGTGTCTGCCTCTCCAAGAGGCAGGACAATGGATAGGCATGCTGCTATCAGCTGCTATAGTCATTGATTCTACTTTTATAGTTGGAGTCTTTCAGCTGCTCCCTTCTGGGGGTTGCCTCAGCAGGTCATGTGATACGCATGTTTGATTTGGCACAAGTCATTTTGCACCGGATGTTCTTCCTGATGCTGCCTCGCCATTCGTCTTTGCTCTGGGACCGGCACCAGAAGTACTCAAAAATCCCCCTCCAACAGCCGGCTACATACTAAAGAGATTTTCTTTCAGGATTTTAAATCAATTTAAGAATCTAGATACATCTAAATTGACATTAAATGAAAGTAGATACATTTTGCAAAATGTACATCACAGCTTTGATTTAATATATCTAGTACATAGTTTATCTTATTAATAGTGAATTGACAACAGTATCAAAAGTCTCCACAATAGCTTTCTCTGCCCCTTTAGATCAATGGATCCTCATATAAAACAGAGTATGTAAGCATGAACTTGTAGCATCTGTAAAGAGCAGCACTGCACGGACCACTGAGGAGCCTGGAGCTACAACCTCAAGATATGACCCAAACTAATCATGACTAGGAATTTACCACCTTTAACAAAAGTGAAACTAGTCATTTAAAATGAAATGGAAGAAAAGTAACATTTTAAATGACAGAGTTGTGACTTGCATATTTTTTTATTTCATTTTAAATTTAAGTTCAATACTCCTGGGAACACTCGAAAGCTTTTCGGACACCAGCTGTCGGTTGATAAAAAGCTCTTGAACAAACTCTCTGAGCAAATTTCTCTGTTCCTGCACAACATGTACAGAATCAGCTGGTTGGGGATCAGAGCATCTAGTTTGGGCGAGAGGGAAATAAAGATAAAAACTGAGCCACGAAGAAATTTGTAATCTTTCCACTGATCACTCTTTCAGGCCCGACAGCGATCCCCGAGGAACTGGACATTGTGACCACTGTGGCAGTAACAGAAGGAGCGGTAACGGTAGCTCTCGAGGTTACAGAGGTTCCAAAAGAGGAGGTCATCACCCTGGTCACCGGGCCCCCTGCCACCGAACCAGCGGCGGCACCCGAAGTAGCCGCAACAGAGGCTTTCACCGATTCTCCGGCGCCCGTTGAAACGGTCACAGAAGAGGCTGTAGTGGAGACTGAAACGGCTGTCCTTGCTACAACTGGAGTACCTGCGCCCCTCATCACCGAAGCTCCCGCTGTGGAGAGTGAAGCCCCCACTGAGGCGGCCGAGGTCCCAGCCGAGCCGACGGCAGCTGCTGAAGTAAAGGAAGAGGTGCTCGTGGAGGATGGCACAGAAGGTGAGAAATTGGAAGGATAGAGGCTGGGATGGTGTGAGGAAGGTCACTTTAGTGGGCGGTAAGAGATGTGTTGCTGCTCCGCTGCTCTCCTGATATGAATATCTCCGCTGGATTGATGGTTCATTTCAATCAAACAGAGGAAATGACTCACGACAACAAGGCGTTCAGAAACGGTGACATCAAAAGCAAGCTGCTCACAGAGTCTAAACAGTGTATTTCCTCTTGTTCCACAGAGGGCCTGAGCTCTGGTCAGGTGGTCGGCATTGTGATCGGCGCCTTGCTGGCGGTGATCATCGTGATCGCTGTGGTAATCGCTGTGGTGAGGAGGATGGGCAAATACTCGTAAGTATCCGACTGCACTGGGGCACCTGTATACGCACACCGAGAGATTGAATGCATGTTACGCCCTGATTCATTGCTTGTTGCTTCCTCTAAATGTGGAGTGAAAATAATTGAGCGTTGTGTCACCGCTGACGCATCCGAAGATGAAAAAGAAACAGGCAGTGATGCAATGATGTTCCTGTGAGATAAGATGGCGTCAAATGGCCAACTCAAGCTGCGGAGCGCTCCAACCATAATTAGTCTCCAGGTGGCGTATTTATTTTGACCTCAAATGTTTCCTCTTACACGACTTCTCTTCCAAGTTACAGTATTCCCACGGACCGTCCCCTCCCCAATGCGATGTGAATAATTAATGACAACAGTAATGATGATGCATGTTTTTTGTGCCACAGGTCTGCCAAGAACAAAAAACCTGCCAAAAAAGACAGCATTTTGGTTTCTGTAAATGTCTCTATTTGATTCTTTCAGCTAACCTCTCAAATTGTATTAATTTATTTAATTTTTTTTAATGTTACAGATGTCCCCCCCCCTCCCCCCCCCCCCCCCCCCCCCCCCCCCCACCCACCCACCAAAAAAAAGAAAAATACTGACCAAGTCTGACGGTCGTTGCTGTTGCTCCTGTTGCTGACACACAGTCCTTTCTTTACTTTTTTGGGGGGAAAGAAATCAGGCATTTACGGGAATAAGTGGCCCTCTTAGGCCTTAAAATTAGGCTGTTTATTGACTCAGAGATTATCTACATGACCACCGGTGATCAGGTGGACCGCTGATTATTTCATTCGCAGCTCAATTTCATTCCCACAAACAAAGGACTTGTGTTTGTAAGAAGTGTGGCGGCAATCCAGAGTTCACAAATAATCTCCCAATAACTAATCATCAGATTTCCTGGGTTTATTGACGTAATAAATGTTTTTCACAGTATATAGACTTGCTAATTCAAACTACAGTCAAAAAGAAGACAAATGTGCCCTAAAAGTTCATCTTTTCCTCTCCTAAATATGACTATGTCAACTTTATTTCTTCCTTTTCATAACATGTCCTGAAACTTTACCTCAATATACAAACTCGCCTCTTTCTTTCTTTCTTCTACACGCTTGTTTCTCTATCTTTCTGTCTTCATGGCCCAGCGATATCATGAATAACACATAACAAGTACACCAATTAATTATCTTTGAGATTAAATGAACCTTAAAGACTACCATGATTAACATTATCTCAGTGATATAAATCGTTGTTCCGTCTCTGACTTGATTTTCCTCTTTCTCCCTTAGCCCCTGAGGAAAAAGGCAGCCAAGCAGCCGGAGCGCCCAAAGTTCTGGAAATTCTGAACTACTGAACTGTGACGTCAATACTGATCATTAAAACAAGCACGACACCAGAACTAAACTCGTCTAACCAGGACTCTGGACTGTAGCCAAAAAAAAAGAGAAAAAAAGAAAGAAACAAAAACAAAAAGCAAAACAAAGATGGGGAGGGAGGTTTGTGTGTGTTAATGTATATACTGCATGTATGCGAGGCGAGAGTGGGGTACATGAGCTGACATCCTCACCTCCCCTGCTACCGCCCTGATCCCCGGGAGCCGCTGACACAAAGGGCTCCGTCTACCCCTGCTCCCTCGGAGAGAACAAAACAAGGTGACGGCAGGATGTCACAACGATTTTCAGGGCTTTTCAAGTGCATTTTGTAAAGAAAAAAGAGCGGAGAAGGGAGATTATCTGGCATCGGGGAGGGACCATCCCCTCCATTAAAGTGATGTAGTGCCTGACTTAGATTGAGGTTAGAGAACAGAGCAGAACATGGAAATAGGAAAATACTGACAAAACAGAAAAGAAAGTGTCTCAAACACACAAGGAGGCTGGGATCTGTAAAGAAAGCAGGAAGTACTGTTAGAAATTCCACAGGATGTATATACAATGCAAGGGGACTACATAGTATACAGCTAATGACTTTCTCATATGTTGCAGTTGCATAGGCTAGCATTTGATATTATGGAATACGCAGTATGTACAGGCAGCCTTAGGCTATTTTTGTGGCTAGAAACACCCCCCCCCCCGAGCACCAGTCAAAGCACGTTCTCATGCAGCCAGGATCTCCGGCATGTCGCCCAACTGTATGAAGCACCGTGTGCAGAGGTTGTTCTGACATAACACTCATAAGCTCTGAGGGCGAGCAACAAAAAAAAAAAGAAAAAGAAAAAGGCACCCTCATTTGCAAGAGTAACGTGACATTCTGCCCACTTTAACACTGACGTATAAAAACCTAATACATATCTGTGAAATTTAGCAGAAGGGTTTGTGCCACTGTCTCTGGTCTTCTCTAGCTCGCTCGGAGGATTGTAACTTTTGAAGTGCATTATTAAATGTGAATTGACTTGTACTTTTTGACTGCCACCCATTCCAAAAAGAAGATTGACTCGGGACGACTTCTGGCTTGTTCTTTTAAAAGGATTACACTCTCGCCAGTGGGTTGTTAGACATAGTGATCGCATTGTCTCGACGGTGCATTCGCAACACTTCTGTTAATAGTTAGATTACCAGAACAGCCACGCAGTCTTTATATGGCGCTAACCCCGGATCGCATGCACATGAGGACATTTAATAGTTGCACTTAGTTTTAGTGCACAGTGTTAGGCAGTTATGCCCCTTTTTGTTATTTTCGCAATTGTAAGTGTGCTAAATGGGTGTACAAATAATGAAGTCTCAGCTTACCCCTGCTTGCTTTGCAGACTTGTTTAATATGTGCACTGAATGAGTGGTGTAATGTTTAATGAATAGGATTTAGACACTGCAAATCTTTGCAACGATACTTGTCGGTTTCCTCCCTTCTGCTTTGCCACACATTATCACTTCTAAGTCTTTAATTTGTGCCATCTGATTCATTCAAACCTTTTATTTAATTGCAGTGTTTTTGTTCATACTGTTTCAATAAAAAACTGAAAACACTCTGTAAGACTTTTGACTAAATTTTCCTTTTCATTTTGGGGGAAAAAAACCCCAACATTTATTAGTTAATCTATTTACTTGGTCGCGTCGCTAAAACTGGTTCGTGTGCAAGCCTCACTATCTTATCCTAAATCAGGTCGAATGACTTTTTACCCGCTTGGAATTTAAACCTTCACACATTATTAAAGAATATTCATTACAAAGCACATTTAGTCACAAAATTGTGACATGACATCAATCTATATATGTTATTTTTTTGTTTTTTTTTAATGCATTCGATATGGAAACGTGCAATTTCAAAGAATATTTAACTGTACGATCTGCACTTTATGAGGAGGATGAAATGCACATAGCAAGATTAACAACTTTCCACAGGGGCAGCATCCAGCTGCCCGCTCTGATTGGCCGGTTCAAGAAAGGCTTGAAATTTTCAAAAAGACAACCCCCTTTTTTTTCAGCACGCACACAAACAGGACCAAATATGGAGGACCATATGGCCCTCAAGTCGTTGGGTCGGTTGAGCCCGCTGACAGTTAGGTGTGTTTTTTGTGTCATGTTGTGGAGTTTTTCATACTCCGCTGTTAAGCTGAGGCAAGGCTCCAACAGTAGGCTGCGAGTCGCACAGAGATGCTCTGTCTGGCTCCCTCTCCTCCGTGTGGTTTTAGGCAGCGACCCAACACCCACCACCCCTGCCTCTGCCCCAACGGCCAGCTTCATAACTCTCTTTAGCTCGCTCTCTCTCGCTTCAGACTTCTGGGAACAATGGAGTCTTTTGAGGGAAGCAAATGGAGAGGCTATGGGCCGTGGCTGCTCCACCAAGGGGGGAATTCTGTACACTGCTGCAGGGTGGGGTCATTTCCTGGGTGGGCCCGGGATCGATCATGTGCTTTCACACACACACACACACACACACACACACACACACACACACACACACACACACACACACACACACACACACACGCACACGCACACACACACTGAGTAATATTCCAGCAGTGACATGAATCATAACTCTGTGAAGATGAACACGTGTTAAAACTATTATAACTGTCATGGGGCAGTAAAATGTCTCGGCAAAAGCGTCCATTAAGATACACGATAAAAGTGCGGGTCTCAGTCCCATTCATGACCCATGCTTTCAACAGTAGACACATAGGTCACATTTCATCCTTCAAAATCTGTCTTAAAATCTTCAAAAGTCTTCAGAATTTCCGCGACCAACCTATATGAGTGTCAGTTATGTTGTTGAAAGACAGTACACAAAGTTTTCCTGCACTCAGCAGTGAGACTGGACACCGTTTGAGAGGAAGGAAGAAACCGCTCCGCCTGAGCAGACAGATGGATACAGTAATATTTTTCCTCTAACATAAACCAGACTGGTGTATGGGGGTTTAACAGAAGAGTGTCTGTACAGTGGTGACCAGAAATACTGTCCCGCACAGTCTGTGAGCGATGTTTTGCACACCGTGGACAGACTAAATTGGTCATCTTTTCATTTGTGGCAAAGCTGTTGGTGCTCACTCAGCAGAACAAAAAAACAAAAAAAAAACAACTAATCCCAAACAGTGTAAAGAAAGAACAGATTGTACAACAATGAAGAGGTGACCATTTCTAAATGCATGATTATGAATAAACAACCAGGCATCAGGCTAATTCTCTTTAATACGACATCTTGGCTTGG
This sequence comes from Lipophrys pholis, assembly GCF_963383615.2. NCBI lineage: Eukaryota > Metazoa > Chordata > Actinopteri > Blenniiformes > Blenniidae > Lipophrys > Lipophrys pholis. Next base: position 14,862,201 of record NC_137630.1, on the reverse strand, counting down.
AGCCAGGAGCTCTCAAACTCTAAACTTGGAGATGCATTGAACTCTGAAAAGACACAAGGACAAATGACAGTCATGTTTTGAATAAAGACTTTATTTTATGACAGGTGGCCTCATGCATCCTTTTGAGGAGAAAGTGCAACGCTCAGTCTACTGTAAATGTTAATTTACCAGCTCACTCTTTGCACGTGGTCATCTGCAGCGGCAGATGGTTATGGGCTGAGGCTGGTGTCAAATTACGAGCACACTCGGATGCATCCGTGAGAAACAAAGCACACTATCCTCTGCGCTGTTGTAACAAAGCTCTTCTGGAAGTGGGTTTAGACTGAAGTGGGCTCGGGGGTTGAAAAAGTAGGGCTCGTGCTGGACCGATGAACTGATGAGAAGCAGAAAAGATGGAACTGCATGGAACAAATCAGCATTGTCTTCAGCTTTTAGTGTTTATATATACCCCAGAGAGGAAGTTTTGTTCTACTCACGCTGGGTTTATGGAGAGTAGTAATCACAGGGGGTCTCACATGCTTTTCTGCATATTCATGACACATGCAGTGTGACTGGTCTGTGGTTCATATCAAACATGCCTAATGTGTAAAATGACGAGTTGAATCATGAGTTTAAGGGACTTTCTCTGAAGAGGAGGTGCAAGGCATTAGTCTTCCATAAATGGGGAGAAAAGAATAATACAAATTTCCACTTGGTCATCTGCAGCAGCAGATGGTAAGACAGTGATGCTGGGGTCAAATTACAAGCAGACAATGATTAATGCAAAGTACAGTAGAAACAACAGCTCTCCAGGATTTGTGCCAATCAGAGAGAAATAGGGGTTTTTTTTCTGTTGAGGATAAATCTGACGGGTGGCAGAAAGGGCTTGTTTAAGAGAAATACCCATTTTCAATGTTTTCCTTTTTGTTATTGTTTTCAAGCAGAAAAAGAAAAGCTTCCACAGTCAAGCTGCACAATATAACAAAAACCTATAAAATAAACCATGATACGAACATAATGAGTAATTGTTTCAGTCCAAAGAAAAAGATACTCCACCCAGAAAAAAAAAAAGAAAAGCTTGAGAAACCAAATTCCAGGCCACTTTAATTGTTGCTTGTTTGTTTTTCCAACCATCAACACAGTTTTGGAAGGTTTTTTTTTATTTTTATTTTTTTAAGTGCGCAAACTTTAAATCCCTGGAAAAATGTTAATTGCATCTTTTATTTTTTTTTTTCAACTGAGAAAAACAATGCTTTGGGTTAGTTTGGTGGCTGTTTCTGTTATAATGTGGCCCCCATGGAATAGTTTTGCCATCAAAAATGATATTTAATTAACTGTATGAGTTTCCTTTCTGGGCTAAAAATATATCATCAACACTATCATACATAAATCAAAAATGCACTTTGATTACACATAGGTGAAGCTGTGACCAAGCACTTAACAAATTAGATCAAACGAAGGTTTATGACCGCCTTTTATCGTCTAAATTTCATCACACAGTGCCGACAATTTAGTTGGAATGTGATCAACGTGATCTTCCTTCTTCCATCGCTCGTGAAACAACGACATCAAAAACTTTCCCACAGTCTCACATTTGGCTGCCGTAAAGCATCACAACGTAATCCATCTCGATTTGCTCAGCTTCTGTAAAACAAGATCACCAACAATTTAGCAGATGCCCCCAAAATCTTCCATCTGTTTTCAGACTCACTTATCTTAATTAGGATTTCCACTCACACTTGTGGAGAGGCTTCTGCGTTGGATTGACACATTCACACCTATCAGCAGTTTCCAGTCCATCGGACAGCCGAGAGGGACGTTTTCAACAGGGGGGTATGTGGGTGGGGGTTTTTTTTCCCAGCATGTCCTACTTTTTTTTTTGTCATTTTAAAGAGGAATCATGTTGGAAAAGAAAAAGAAGGTGTAGTTTTGACTGTGTAACTGAAGATAGTGGAAGTGTAATGAAGAAAAATCCTGTTTGCCGACTCAGCACAAGTGCAACAGGGGCTTTATATAAAGAAGTCACTTTTCACAATTAAAGCCTCTCGCCTTGGTTTCAAACAGTCCATTCTAGTTTTTGATTCTCACAATCATATTTAATGTGAAGGCCAGCTTTCGGCCAAACATTTTTATGATCATAAAACTTGAAGTTTCTTACAAAAAAAAGATACCGTCTATTTGTCCTGTAAAATGCAGATTTGCTGTGATATAGTCAACATGTCTAAAAACAGTTCCAACATGACGATTCAAACTGCACCGGCGTTCCAAACTGACCTAAAAGTCTAAATATTGTTGTCGTGGCGATTGGAGACATGCAGGAGTTCACGTCTGTGCTGCTAATTTACAGTCTCACCCTGCAGAATTGATCTCACGGAGCCGACATGAATACCATCCCACTGTGACCGGAGCTGTGCAGCAGTGACGGTCCACCTGCGTGCGACGAATGCCACATGTCAGGCCTGTGAGGCGCAGAGGTTTGTGATGTCACGGGCGAAAATGTCAGCCCATGTGCCCTTTGAGTGCCACGGACAGCTGGACCCCGGCGTGGGTGGGTGGGTGGGAGAGGCAGAGGAGGGGTGAGAGGAAGGGTGTGGGTTGGGGGGGGGGGGGGGGGGGGGTGCTTCATGTTGGGTGACAGGGATCGGTGGCATGTTTGTGTGTGGTCAGATACAGTATGGAGGATGCGTTGGGGGGTAAATGAATGTGTTGGTGTGCTGCAGCAGGGAGATAGTGAAAGCGGAGAAGGGTTCTTGGTGTGTGGGTGTGTGTGTGTGCACAAACGTGAGAGGAGACAGGGATCCTGGAGGGCACGTTGTGCACGTTGTGCACGTTGTGCACGTTGTATTTTTGAGCGATCCTTAGCATGTGATTTGCGTGTGCATGTGGACACTCGGCCCATAAATTCGCCGCACAGTGAGCTACAGTTGCATTCACCCATGTTCAGCATGGTGTTTTTTTGCGCTGTACAGCTTGTCCTTGTGTTCCTACATGTCCCCATTTACATATTCGGCCTTGCACATCTGGCGTCCCACAACGAGAAGCAATAGAATTTTATTTCTGCTGAGTGCAGTGACATGTTGTGTCATCACAGGCGAGTCTTTGTCTGCGCCGTGGCACACATTTTCTATAAGAGGCCCTTATTGTTTTACGCCAAAGTCTGGCTGTGTGATCTGCGTGTAACACAGACACGTTGTGGACCACCTCGCCCTCTCTTCCTTCTTTGTCTCTCTTGTCCTATATGTTCATGTGGATGGTGAATGTTTCATTGTGCGCAGAGTCATCGGCACAAAGCGGCGCCCACTGCAACAGGATACGCCATCAAGTATCTGGGACACACTTTGTTTCAGTTGACTTTCTTCATCACTCTGCTTCCTCTTTGCTCTTAATTGGTGGAGGGAAACATATTCAGGTCCTTCATTTAAATACAAATACTTTTTTTTTTTTTTTTTTTGCCTCACGAAATCACTGACATCAAAAAGGTAGTTCAGGTTATAAAGTAACTTCACTAAGTGAAGCACATTGTGGAGCCGCCATCCCGCGAAGCACTTCATCCAATTCGGGGTCACAAGTCAAGACAATTATAAGGACAGAAAATTTACATATTCAATGACTCATCCAACTGTAACGCAGCACAAATGGAAACACTCTTCGACAGTTCTTTTCATTATTCCAAGAACTTTATTCCTTTTGCTCCAAAGAGCTGTTTCTGACACAAATGTAAAAGATCTCTCACAAAGTCGTTTTTTTAATGGAAGCATGACATTTGTTTACATTTGACACTTACAGGAAGTAAGACTGGAAATGTCAGATGTCACAATACAATCACAAAACCATGAACAAATACCAAATGCAACCAGAAAGATACCCACACATCTAGGAACGTGAACTCCACAGCTGACTTTTACTGGAGGGAACAAACATGAAGACAAACTGGAGATTCTAACAGAGCAAATAGAAATTACTCCACGTAAACAACTGTTACATTAAAAACTTGCAAATTCATTTTTCACTGCAAATCGATCGTGACTATGGGCGCACTCCTCGCTGTGTTGGACGATTAAAATTTGAATCGCCATTACCAGTCAAAACATGCACAGAAACACGCGACTTGGCTGACGTAGAGCAGGATTTTATCCAAACTGTGTCACACCCTGCCAAGCGATGCGTTCACATTGGGCAGAAATGAGTAAAACTCATGGCTCAGCCCGCTACAGTTGCCCTATTGTTTCATATTTACCACTCAAAAGAATGAATTGCCAACTTCTGGGATACATGCTTTCAGATTTGCCGAGACTACCAAATCCCTTAAATGTCTTTGACCCTGTGATTGTACATTTATCTTTAACTAAAATGTCTAAAAGTGTCGAGCTCAGGAGGTGAAGCTCTGACACCAGCGTGGTGTACATGCATGCATGAGCTCACCTGCAGAGATGACTGTTCAGTTGTAGACGCTCTCATTGAAATGTCACATGTGTACATAAAGCAGCCACTGGAGTTGCTAGTAGTGAAAATAAAATCACAAAAAGCCCTGAAACAATCTGAAATGAAGGAAAGTACATGTGTCCCTTGTCCCTCAGCTCCACAGGTCGCCGTTAGCCTTTTTACAACCTAATGACTCTCTCTCTCTCTCTCTTTCATTCAGTGCTGAGGAATTTTGTTTTCAAGTTTGCGTAAACATATAGTATCTCATAGTACACGTGTTGAACTTCAACTTGGCAGTGGAGCAACTTGCCAATTTGATCCCCGGCAGATGCTATTTGTCCCCTGATCACCTTTTCAAAAGTCTCAGGAGAGAATGCGTGAACGGGACATGTGGCAAATTCAAGCACGCGTAATCCGACGAGGCAAACAAACACATGAACCTGAATGCTTTCCGAAGAATTCACTATCTGCAAACCTACATTTGCCCCCGTGATGATGTAAAGGGAACAAAACTGCTCCCTAATGATGGTACAAGCTGTACGGGCTTTATCGATTTCTCGCCGTGCTCATTCTTACATCTTTGACTGCTTGGCCATGTGCGGGACGAGTCTTCCAGGCAGCCAGCACCTGCTTTATGGGATGATTTGACGTATGTGTCTGTCCGGCGGACCTGACTTCGAGCTGCTCGTTATAATTCCACGGCTGCAATTGCCATCAGCTGTGAAAGACGTGCTGGAGCCCGGAGCATATCCACGGTGACTCACTATGAGGCGCTATAAATAAACACGATCACAGTCAGCCTGCCACAATATTAGCTCTGCAGCAGCTAAAGCGGGCTGCACCTCAACAGACTGGTCGGGTCTACCGCCCCAAAGTGTATCAGTAACCTCAGTGCAAAGTTTCAGAGGTTGAGCGGGAGGGAGGCCTGCATAGAGGGGAGGTTATTGTCACTGTTATTTATGAGCTTTCATTACAGCTCGCAGAGGCCTGGCATGTAGTCCGATAGTGAAACACCATTCTGCCCACACGGACGACATCACAACAAGAGACATACCATGCATGTGCCATGAGAACACCACCCATGTGCTGCACTATGTGCTCGTGGGGTATGGCCGACTCCTACGGAGGATCTCAAAGACCTTCTATGATGTCGTGGAAATAATGCCACGTGAAATCAGATGGCATCTTTTCTGCCAGTGTAGGTGTGAACTTCAAATGGGCCCGTGCCCTGAGATTCAATTGCAGATTGTTGGGAAAAACAGTGAAGTGGTCATGGGGGGGGGGGAGACGGGCGCACATCATCAATCCTCAGCTTGTCGGCACAATGTGGCATCTGTTTTCCAAACAGCTGGGAATCAGGGGGACAGTGGCAATTAAACGGATTTGAATATGACCTCTGTCTACCTGTAACATCATATTTGCAATAGTTGCCAAGCAGTTGCTACATAATCTACATATTCTTTGGGGGGGGGGGGGGGGGGTGCTTTCCAGAATTCAAGAAATAACTACTTTCTTATGCTGGATCTGTGGATAAAAATAAAGTTGAAAGTTTTTCAGGACCGTCTCTCTTTTTAACACATGTTGATAATCACTGTTGATATAAATTTTAGAAGCTACACACTGTATAAACTATATACAGTATATATATATATATATATATATATATATATATATATATATATATATATATATATATATATAACTGACGTTACAGTACAAAACAGAAAAGTACACTGAAGCGATATTGAACCTCTTTACGTTGAGAATTTATTATGTGGCGCCCTCTAGAGGTCTAATGAGTACACTACGATGGTTTCTGACCTGTTTACTCAGTTTTATTGCTACTTTTAAAAAAAACTTTTCTTTAAGGTGACGTATCTAAATTCAAGAAAAGAGTGTAGGACATTGGTAAGTATTACTAAGTAAGTAAAATGGATTCATTTAGCGCCTTTCACTGGTAAAGTGCACAAGGTGCTTTACAGCAATAAAAGCAGAAAGATTAAAACGGAAATAAAGAACAGAGTTGGTGTTTGTATTAAATCTTTATAGGACTGTGGCTCTATGTGAGAAGAAGAAAGCTTCTAGTCTGATATTGCTTTGATATCAGACTAGAAGATTTATGTTAATAAAATCAAATGTATCTGTCTATTTCATTGTTATGCTGCCATTAGGGATATTTCAAGCCCATGTGATGCATTTATAAAGCAATCTGTGTTTATTTGAATACATAATGTACTGTATATACAGTTTGAATAAAATGGATATTGTGATGTGCTACGTCAGGCACTGGGGCTGCTTAAACAAGAGGATCAATTCATGACCTGTTCCTGAAATTGCACACTGAAATTAAGACAATTAGTCAGTTCAACAGAAACAAATAGCATTACATTAATCTATTCTTGAAAACTGAAAGAAAAATGCAGACTTGTGTTATTAAATCATATTTTAGCTCTATCACACAATTCCTTAATATCTGTATTTGTAAATAAAAATGATAATGATAAAGATTAAAATGTCACTGATTTGATCTCTTTTTATGCAATGAAGCAGCTGCAACAAATAAAATGTTGCAGATTTCTTCAACAATCTGCCCCAGTGATGGGCAGTGGAGATAAGAAAGCTTTGTTTGAGCAGGGAAGAATGGGGCATGTTGTCACACTCCTCATATATCTTGTGACAAGTACATGATATTTGGTCAATTTAAAGAATAAAGTCTAAGGCATGCATTTTATTTATGTTTATTAACTTTTGTTATTGCTTTTTTGGTTATTTATTGTCATATTTTCACACTTTGTGATTCTGAATGTATATGCACAGCAAATGAAATATATTATGAATTTGTTCATCGTTCACATTCTGTGTAAGTAAGGACTTACGGACATTTAAATGATGTGAGCATCAATCATATATTTAACGATGAATTTAATTACCACCTAATACAAATGAAAATTAGACAAACCCTCAGAGAAAAGGTTCAGCAATCAATTTCAGTCTCTCTTTGGTCTACTGTTTGATAAAGGCTCCACGTGAAGGAGGCACTCCTCCTCATCCGATGTATAAAGAGTTATGGTCTTTGTTTTCATAGTTAAAGCACACCTTTTCACCTTATGGTTCAATTTCAGTCTCAAGTGCCTCCCCCATCATCCAATATTTTTACTTACTCCAACTTACATTCAATATGGGTTTATTCTTTTCACTAAGCCACAAACTGCTGCTCCAGTATATTTTAAATATATTAATATTAAAGTTTCGACACTTCTGTTGACAAACCAAAATAGATATCAGTCAGTCTCATTATTTATCTCTGAAGCTGCTGTTTACAATCGAGGATAAAAAAAACAAAAATACACTGAGCATTTATACTAAACCATTGTAATTTGGGTGACTGTTATAATTACACTAGTAAGTTAAGTACCCAAGTCCATTTAAAGGATAGCCGTCAATCAAGAGCTGTTATGACTTCAATAATGAAGCTTATTTTTCTGCCAGGCTACATGAACATTGTTTGATTCCGTGTCATTTTATATCAGCGATTATTGGTAGCAATCTTTATCCTTGGATGACTGACAGCCCTGATGTAAGCCTTGAATGCATGTCTTTGAAATGAAACGGGGTTAATGAAGAAAACACTGGGAAAACAGGTAAACTCCATACAGAAAGATCCTCAGGCTTGGACTTGAACCAGGGGTATTATCTCTGATGCAAAAGAAGTGGGACGGCCTGACAAAATAAATCATTTACTTCTGGGAAACCTTACAGTTTAATGTACTTCAGTGTAACACTTACACAAAAATGCTTAATGAATATAATGCACAGCTTTGATGCAGCATTTAATAAAAATGGGGTCACATCACAGTCAGCTCCAATGTTTGGCGTCACTGCCGAGTTTAATCATTAATAATTAAACTTATCATCTGAAGTAAGTAAACTGCTGAAAAGCATAATAAACTGAAAACAACCCTTCCTTCACACTGACTGCCTCGACTTTAAGAAGCCGGCCGCTGATTGGTCCATTTTTGACATCCACCTCCTGTGACCAATCAGAGCACTCCACTGCCCCTGGTCCATGGAGGAAGAAACAAACAGCTGTCTACAAGCTGCACCACAGGAAACCTTTCCTGCGTTTCTCCTCCACTGCGTTGGTCTAACCTGCTGCAGACACCAGTACGTACACATGCCGGACCGGTCGCATGTAACGGGGGCGATGTTTGTCGTGGTGGGGTGTCAACACTGCGGTAGCTGCAGCCGGGGCTCGCGCGTTAGCACTGCGGCTAGCAATGCTACTGTCAATACTTTCATGGCCGATAACAGCTGATTCCCTGTTTCCCCCCCCTCTGGTGAACGACGTCTTTGCCTTGACGGGTTGATGCGTGTTCGTTTTCGAGGCGGCTCTGTTTTAAAGTATGAACGAGTGGCGGCTCCGTTGACCTTCCAGCGGAGGAGCTAGCAGCGCCGTGTGACGACGTGTTGACTGGCCAGTTAGCAATGGTGCGCGGACGGACCGGGGAGCGTCACGCTCCGGGGGAAGAGGCGTGTGACTCGAGCGCTCCAAAACAGAGACGATTTATCATCGAAGTAAACAGAGAGAAAAATAATCTGCGGAGGATTTGTATTGACTCGCCGGCTGATGTGTGCAAATAAGCCTGTTACGGCGCATGCAAGTGGAAGTAGAACTTGAATATGAATAATATATAAATAGTCTGTAGGCCTTTGAATGATACTGAAACATGAAAACAAAACATTTGCAAATATTTCAAATTCATCTTTTCAATGCGTGTAACAGCACTGCACAGTCGTATTGTTTTTAGATAACACGACGACGCGGTTGAGCAACAGATAAAAGTCTTCATTTACATTTCTTCTACATGTTAAATAAAACGCAGTAGGGTAGTCGGCACTTGGTAAATGATAACTAAAGTCACATTTGAATTAGACTTATTATTTTGCTATTAGGTGCGCATTTTGTCGTCTGTGCATGCCTGATCTGGCCCATGGTGGGCCTGCCATTTTGTCCTACCAGGCAGAAGATGAATGTCAAAATGAAACAGTTTTTGCACAACTTTATTATTAATCACAGGACGTGTGGCTGTCACTAGGTGTGAGGGTCTTTTATCGGTTTAACAAGTTTGCCTAGTGCCAAGTGTAAATAAGGTTATCTTGAGCTATATTGTAGGGCTTTACTTACTGGTAGTAATCGAATTAACACTATTGTAAAGAGTTGGTTTGTGTTGGACACTTTTGCATCTAAGCTTGATGTCCTTGAGGGATATTACAAGAAATGATCAACCCAGGAGACATTTTTTTTAAAGCACATTTATCTTCTTCAGAGGTGGCTGATCTAGGTCCTGTAAAACTGCACTCCTGTAGAGTTTAATTGTCTACCTGCCCAGGCACACCTCAATCTAGTAAATGTGTTTTCATAAAGCCTGAGAAGCTAAATCGGGTCAGATGTGTTGAAGCATGGAGATGTTGAATTTATGCATGACTGTGAGCCTCTGTGACCAGGTGAGGGCTCCTCTGACCTACTCTGGCTTTACTGCTGTTGGGGGCAATACGCTTTTTAATCATTTGTTATCGCTTATGTTACAGGACTGCTTTTAAATTCGTTTTCCCTCATTGTTTGTTTTTCCAACAGAAAAGTGACCTGGCAAATTAAGCTTATGCCCCTTACTGACTCCTAAAATGGTAAGAGGTCTTCATATTGTCTTTATCTGTAATAGTCATTTATGGATAACACATGACCTGTAATTACATGTTGATCTTATACAGAGGAAGTAGGCAATATTACATCCATGTGTACAATGTCTTTTATATTGTTACAGCACAAGTACAACGCTAATTGTTCAGTCGAATGCTGCATCATCTGTTGATGCTGTGAATCCACTATGTTGCCTTTTGGTTCTCTTGTGTTGAATAAGTGCCTTTTTTCTTTCAGGTCTAATTCTCTTGTCTGCTCCTGTAGTTTATGTTTGTTGTACATGAGATGTAATTTTTCAGATTAAAGTCTTTTTTTGTGTGCGCATGACTCTAGCATTTAGATTGAAGTTGCTTTTTAATGTTGGAATCTCTGTTAACATAACTAAAGTAATAAGTTCAGGTATTTGTGTAAAAATGTGTGAAGGTTAGATACCTCAAAACTCAAATACTATTATGAAATGTTTGTACGTTGTTACTCCTTACCATAGCCGTTTCAAGCAATTCTTACGTTGTATTCAACTTTCATGAACAACAAGATTCTCATCAGTATTTTCATCATCTGTTCAATAGGACTGAAAACCGGCCGTCTGACCGACGTCCAGCTGGATATTATCACGACAGAGGATGGAGGACTCTCCTCAGCTGTACATCTCTGAATTTGGAGACCGTGAGGACGTCGATGAGGAGGAGGAAGAGGACATTTATGAGGAGGAAAGCGACAACTCACACCCTCACACTCAACCATCTCAAGAAGCCGAGGAAGACTGGGACTGTTTCCTCTGCAAGCACTGTGAGCAGAGTTTCACCAGCACACAAGGCTTGGAACGACACATGCACACTCACGCTTCGGTAAATGATGACACACAAACACACAAAAGCAATACGGGCATCATCTCTTTTGGTCCGATTTTAGGTCAGCAACAGCACGAAGAAGCGAACACGATGGATTCCGAAGGCTCAGTGATGCAACTTCATTCTTTATCTCCCTCCAGCCCCAATGCTTCTATTATGTCAGCAACAGATCTCACTGCGCCCCCACAGAGGCCAGGAGTCTTCGAGGGGCATCATGCCTGCAAGTACTGCGAAAAGATATTCACAACGCATACCAACAAGCGGCGCCATGAACGCAGGGCCCACGAGAATCACCTGCAGTACACACATGTGGAAGAAAACCCAAAGTCTAATGAGGAGGATCTTCAGGAAGTAGTCAGTGGATCATCTCAACCAACACAGCTCAGTGACAACACAACACCTGTGGCTGTCCTGGAGAATGTGGTGGAACGTACAGAACAGTACATGTTAGATGTGTCCAGTGATGTTTCCGAGAATCTCAGCTTTTACATTGATGGGAGGATAGTGTCAACGAGTACAGTCAGTAACTGTGAGGCAATGGAGGTTCTCTCTGGGTCTTCAGCCTTAGTAGGACTCGATGCCCTGATTCTTGACCCCGCCCATATCAGCCACGTTCTGACGGCAGACTCGGCCGCAGGCAAGGAAATCCCCGGGCAGCCACTCGCCAAGAGGAGAACTGCCACGCCCCCTCTCCTGCCACAAATTAAAACGGAGCTGGAGTCCGAGGTGGTTGTGGCTTCTTCCTCGTCATCACTTGTATCTTCTTTGATAGAAAATCTACTGCCCCAGAATACAGAGTCTACAGTTGTGCAAAATGAAAGGACAGTGTTTTTGTCACCAAAGCTAAAGCAACTCCTAGAGAAACAGGACGGCCTTAAACCCACACTCGCCCTCATCACCGATAGCCAGAAGCCATGCTCCCCCGTCTCCCTCTCTGTTTTACCCTCTGGAGCGGGAAGGTTTAAAAGGAGAACTGGATCTCCACAGCACAATACCTCAAATGAAGACGCATCGATGGCAGACACGGGAGATTTTGAAGTGAGTACGGGACAGATGGAGACTCATCATAGTTCACCTGTGCACCAAATAGTGAGTGAGATCGCCTCTGTATCTCTATCGGAGTCAACGGTGAAACCTGTTTTGACCGAGAGCTGGACGCCTGTGACCAGCGGTAATTCCTGCAACCAGCAACCTCTGGATCTTTCTAAAACAGTCAAAAGAAATGACAACGTGGCTTTAGCTGACGCGGCACTGGATTTAAGTTTGCAAAGAAAGTGCCCAGATGACTCTGAAACATTCAAATCAGTTTCACGGGGAGATTTAAATTTGGACTCCATGTGCATGTTGGAACAAGCGTTAGTAAATATTGGGGAACAAAACTTAAGTCTTGTGAATCCCAAGGCTCCATTGGTCACTGACTTCACTATAGTCACAAGTTCGGACATTGTGACTCCAGTGGATTCGCTTGCAGAAGGGCTCGTTTATAGTCTGACCCTGCCTCCCAATTCTGTGACTCCATCGTCCACCTCCCTCACCCCCGTTGCCCTGCAGCCAGCTTCACCGTGCACTATAGCTTTCGCTTCACCGGCCTCGCATACCGTACTTCCCTCTGCACCCTCATTAATCACCGTTCTGGCACCTCCACCACCCATTTCCAACTCTTTAGGCCAACCTATCCAGGTGCTGGCCCCAAACATATCATCTGAGCCCCTGGTTCTTTGTGCAGATAATGCATTAAATTCTTCAGAGTGTGATTTAACCACGGCATTTGCCACTACAAACTCTGCCAGTCTTGTCACTCTTTCGCAGCCCTTCAGCCCGACTCTCAATCTGCCCGGCCACGTGTTCCTCACTGATCCAATCGCTCTCAATCCACCCATGATGGAATCCACTTCTGTGTCAGAAGTGCCATTCACGCCCACTGTAACTTTAAATGATTCCCTACTCAACTCTTACAACATTGCCAGCAACACGGTGTTGATCGAGTGTACAATAGCCCTTGAGGCTCCGGGGAGTGTCGTCCCCGCTGCGATTACCTTACAGGAAAACACAGCTGAGCCTCCAGCTCCAGGACAAATGCTTGTTAATCACGTGGAACAGCAGCAGATTGTATCGGCGCCCGACCAGCAAACTGCAGATCCCACTATTCTTGTGTCATCCATCGAAGAGTCAGTATCTCTGTCTACTACCAGTGCTGTGATATCTGATAGCCCCGCTGTTGCTGAGTCAAGTCCCCACCCTAAAACTGTTGTTGATGCAGAGCCTCCAGCCATAAAAGTTGATGAAGCGGCCGACACTTCTGTTCCCACATCTGAAATCTCATCGAAAACCTCTCCCCCTCCTGAGGAGGCGGAAGAGGCGGAATCTCCAAATGACACAACAGACGATGTAGAACAGCAGACTTTCACCAAGAATTTCATCTGCAACGTGTGTGATAAGCTTTTCCATTCAATGAAAGAACTAAGCCATCATGTGGGCGACCATGCTGATGAATGGCCCTACAAGTGTGAGTTCTGCCTGCTGCTCTTTGGCAAACCCTCCGCTCTACTGGACCATCGCTCAAGCCTTCATGGTGTTGGGAAGACTTATGTTTGCAGTGCGTGCACAAAGGAATTTGTCTACCTGTGCAATCTGAAACAGCATCAGGAAGAGCTGCATCCTGGCCAGCATTGTACGCACACGGAGGAAGAAAAGGGAAAACTAAGACCGCAAAACTACAACAACTCCCCAAAAGTCGAGTCAGAGCCTTCTGGTTCGGACGCTCCAGAGGAACCCAAAAAAGCGGTGAAGAAGGAAGAGGGCGAAGTCGACGTGGCTGCTGAAGAACTGTTTACGACAATTAAAATTCTGGCCTCAGATGGAAGCAAAATCAAAGGGCCTGATGTTCGCCTTGGCATTAACCAGCATTATCCCAGCTTCAAGCCGCCTCCTTTTCCTTATCACAACCGGTCACCTGCAGGCTCGGTGGCTTCAGCGACCAACTTCACCACCCACAACATCCCACAAACCTTTAGCACGGCTATCCGGTGCACCAAGTGTGGAAAAAGCTTTGATAACATGCCAGAGCTGCATAAACACATCTTGGCTTGTGCAAACGCCAGTGATAAAAGGCGATACACACCCAGAAAGAATCCGATCCCTTTACGGCACTTTGCCAAAACTCAGAATGGAGTGCTGTCAACAACTAATTCTACCAACAGCATCAACGCTTCAAACAGGGTCAGCCAGTCGAACAGAATCAAGCCCAACCAAGAAACCCCGGTGAAGTTCAAGGTGCTGAACAAAAGGAAAAAAAAGTTGGTTCAAAGGGTCATGCCGCAGAGGAACAAAACCGTCCCTTCGTCCAATAAAGTGTCGCCGGCACATTTGGATGAGCGGAATGAAATATTCATCTGCCCTCACTGCAACAGGGAGTTCACAATGCGTCGCAGTCGAACCAAACACGTGGCCGTCTGTCCCCGGAAACCAGCGGAGGTGAAGAAAAGGAAAGACGGAGGGATCTCTGTGACGAAGGAAAACCATGGACACCTGCACAGAGGCGTCTCCCGGGCGGAGGACAAGCAGCAGTCGTCGTCTCCTCCCCACAAGACGAGACTCCAAACATCCAGCTCCGCAAAGAGAGCCGCTGTCCTCCCGGTGCAAACCCTCTTCTCACACAAAAGAAGTAAAATCATCATAAAAGAGAGCACACAGCCAAAGCAAGAGGCCGCCACTCTGAACGAACTTCCCATCGTCCGCACCTTCAACCCCGCCATGCGGCAGTATAGCAGAGTGCAGCACAGTGGCAAAGGAGCACCTATTAAATTCACCGTGGTGAAACCTCAACGTGCACCGCAGAAGGACGAGTTCCCGCCATCCCGCAGCCGAGACGACGCCATCGGAACGGTTATCGGCAGCGCTGGGCAGAGCGCCACGGCATAACGGGGAGCAGCAGGTGTGTATGAAGAATAAAGCCTTAACCAAGGGTAAAATGCCACACAAATATCTAATATCATCGTCTTCCTCAATCTGTTTTTTTCAGGCTTCTGCTCTATGAATCTCCATCAGCGATCCAAAGGCGGGAGAGTAGTAACCACACTGTAAACCCAACGGACTTGTGGGTCATACTGTAACTAGAAATGACTGAACAGACGGACAGCGTCCAGGATGCGGCAGTGTGTGGACGTGCACAACAGAGTGTTTGAATGCTTTCGTAGTGGCTCCCAAGTTTTGTAGGTTTTCTCCTTTGTTTTGCAAACAGCGGCTTGGATTTGCACTCCAACTTAATCTGACCGCAACACGTCACAAATTGGGAAGGAAGAAGGAGGAACTGAGGTGTGAGGCCGTTCTCATTACATACTCGGTGGGTTATTTTAGCCGGGGTGGCAGGTGGCAATCATTGTCAGCATGCATTTGCACTTTTTCTTACCTGTTGTCTGTGGCCTTTTTGTTTGAAACTCTTAGTGCATGCTGTCTGTGACCGCCTATTACAGCTACATTCATTTCATTATGTTGATGCAGTTTGGCCTTAAACACTGAATCTGATGAGGATCCTTCAGTTTGGTGGGCGTTAACAAATTTAAGTCCAAATGAAGACACGGTAAATATAAGTACATGTGAATGTGGACGATAGTTTCTTAGCACAAGACGCACCAGCAGGAATAACCTGTAGTGCATTGTAACCTTTGCCTCAAGACTCCTGTCAAAGTCTCTATGAGTGATCTCGGCAACATCGACTGTTATGAGCAAAGGCAGTTTCTCATTGTGAATGTAGCGTTTAGATTTGTTGCTGCGGCTGTTTTCAAATTTAAAATGATTTCTTATGTTTGCGTCAGCTGCTAATTCATGTGTTCGTATAAAAGTTATAGAAGTGATGCTCTCCGTGTGCCACCACATTGAGTAGGATGCTAAATGTGGCATAGTAGTGGTGGAAATGTAAAATGCAGCTCGGTGTTTTCCCAGATGGAAGAATTTATTGATGAATGATTGCGATAAACTTTTTTCACCTTTGCTTGTAAATTGTCAGAACAATTTGCAACCTAAATCATGCGTTTCATTTCGAGGCCACCATCCCTCCGTCTGTCTCCTACGGAGCTTCAACCAGTTTGAGGTCTGGGAGGGGAAATGAGAGGCGGTTCACTGTGGAAACTACCAATCCGTCCCAGTGCAAACACAGAGACGGTCACACACACATGTATGGGGGGGGGGGAAACCCTGTTTTTGGACTGTCGGAGGACGCCAGAATCACCCAGATGAAACCTGCACATAACTCATCAACAAAACCAGAGAGGAGAGGGTAACGTCAAATAAATTCTTTACTTCTGGGAAAAACTTACAGTTTGGTGTATTTGCACGGCAACCCCTAAACAGAAGTACTTCATGAATATCTTGCTGCTTTATAACAATAGTAGGTTCACGTTTCAACAGCGTTGACTGAGCCAGCTCCAGTGTTTGGCGTCACTGCATTTCTTTTTGAAGATCCTAATATATTTTCAGTAGTCCAGTTCTGTTAAGCTCTTCATTTGCACCTCTTCTGAAGAAAATGTGGTTTTGTGGTGTTTCCCCATTCACTCAGTAGAAGTACAGTGGAAGTCTTTTTTTTTTTCTTTCTTTTTTTTCATCTGTAACATACAAGCACTTCACCTCTATACTCTGTGTGTCAACAGTTCAATGTTTGTTTAATGAAAATCAACATGTATAGATCACAAAATGGAAATGTGCACATTTAAGAGTATTTTTTTTTTTGGGGGGGGGTTGTCTGTATTTTTTGCTGTAAACTTGTAGAGGTGTTTGAAAATGTTTTGTGGCAACAAAAAAATGTCACGATCCTCAAACAGTGTGATGCATTGCTACTGTTTGATTTCAATTTTTATAAGCTACTAATTTAAAGATTCACTGCTATACAGGGTAGATTCGACACAGTGCTTGAATTGAGTTTTGTTAGTTTGATTAAAATCAAAACTTGACAACGGTCTGTTTCTGAGAACGGGAGTCCTTCAAGCACTTGTAATTTACATTTGCCTTTGAGACTCTTGCTGGCAGGGACTCTTTCTCTCAGACAGACCACAACACGTTGGATGTACAGGATGATTTACGAGACTGTTATTTAACTGTGAAAAGTGCTTGTAGCATTCTGAAGTGTACATTTAGTCATGTATATTTATTAATAATTTAAAAATCATGTTATCAGTCTTTGATCGACCCCCTCCTCCTCCCCTCTCTGTATGATTTGCACTAAAGTTTTTTCAAGCGAGTGTTAAATAAATGGCGAATGTAAAAAGTTTGTGTGACGCCTTCTTGGTGGAGCGGCCACAAGGTGGCACACTTTCCTCATTCTCGCCTCTGCAGCATCCTTTACTGAGGTGGATCACATAGAGGCTCGCATCTCTTCCACACTCCTACATTCTGTTTGAAGTATCCATTTACAGTGACATGTGTTTTTTTTTATGATGCTTTAAAAAGAATCTCTCCACTATTGCTCGTTAAAACATTTAGGATCTCGCTGCCAGAAAATCTCTACGTGAGCATATCTGCAGCCACCAGCCTGTGACCTGCTTTCGGGTAAAGAGATGAATAATTATGTAGAGTAGCTGTTTAAACATTCTTTATGTTTATTCAGTGTCAACAAGTGGAGTGCATGGAATGGAAAACAACCAGAGCACACAGAGTTTTTATGTTGACTCTACAACATTTTAAATCTATTATGCTTTCTAATTATGTGCAATATATTGTACAGAAGTGTACATTCTGGATAGATTGGTATCAACTTCTTAAATGGAGGTGTATATGCTGTGGCTCAGGGGGCAGAACCGACCTGAGAGATGACAAACTCAAGTCCAAAAATTCCAAATACAACTGTAATTTATTTTGTGCACCTTTTTAATAAGATTAGCAGGCACGACGCAGCAATGAGACCTGGAGCTTAACATCTGATGGCAACAACATGCTGCAGTGAAAATTGGCCACTTTTTTCCCGATTCACATTCAATCCAAACAAGAAGACACGCTGAAGACTGCCGAGGTTCAGGTGAAGACAATCATTGTGGCAAAGAGGATTTTAGTTTGTCCGTAAAAGAAATACCACTTGATTGCACTAATACAAAAGGAAACATTTGGATTTGTCTATCTTTAAATGTTATATCACTAATGTCTTACTGGCTTTCTTCAACTGACTCTAAGCCGGGCTGAACCCTCTCAGCTGAAATGAGGTTGACACCCCTGCCCCGTACTATAACTACTGTTCAATAGACGACAGCCAGTTATTTTTGGAAAGCTTTCCGGCGGGCAGGCAGACACAGTGAAATATGGCATTTGTATCCTTCATTTCTGTTTCATCAGATTAGTTAGAACTCAGAAAAGGTTCAAGAGTATAAGTCCTTCTGACCTATTGTGACCAGGCTGTTAAATACAATTGAATTTATGTCTTGGCAGAAATAAAAATCCGCCTCATTCGTGTCGCAGCTCAAATCTCTCTGCCCTAATGGGAGTTGTAAAGGCATTTGTTATATTTTTTTTACATTTTTCCAACGGCCTCTAATTTATAAAATAGTTCCTTTTGGCCTCTCAGCAGTTTAAATAAGTCCTAGATAACAGTGTTAATAGCTTTTTTTTTTTTAAATTTCTTTTCACCCTTCATGTTACTAGATTGCATTCCGTGACCTTTTGTAGCTCAGCAACATCAGCTATAATTCAGTTCGCAGTAACAAATGATCCACTTTGAGGCCCCCCCCCGTGTAGCATCAAACATTGTTTCGTAATCGTACTCCAGGGGCGAAGTTGAGACATTTGCATAAAATGTGATGAGTCAAGTCGTGAGTGGGAACAACAAGACACGGCAAAAATGTTCTCCAGAATATGTGGGGATTCAATTTAGCAGAAGGAAGTATACATGTGACTCAAGGCAAAAACAAGAAGAAGGAAAAAAAAAAAAGCAGCAGGAGCATCTATCCTGCATTGCGCACCACAGAACTAATCTGCAGTAGTTCACTGTAGAGGGGAAGAATCTAATCAGGGAAATTAGCTGAGCAGGGAAGTGTGGGGACAAAGAGTTTGGGAATAAAAATAAACCCTCAGTAAAGTTTACTTGTACTAAAAGTTCAAGTAGGGGGATGCAGCAGGAAATCAAGGGAATAGCTTTTCCCAAATAAAACATAGTGTGGGAAGTAAATCAACTCAAATACAAATATTAAGGACTAAAGTCACTGTCATGTGTAAAATGAGGTTGAGTGACTTAAGCGCTATGAGGATGCTCTTCACAACCCTTCTGATAAAGACACTGAAGTCAAGGATTTTCTGTCTCGGAGGGAAGTGTTGTCACCACTGAGCTGCTCTGATGCTCATGGAAACTATTCAGTACGAGGCCCAAGAGTGGGAAATAAACACAGAAAGGGTCCAATGAACCAAACCAGCTGTCTGCATGGTTTGTAATCAAGGACGGATTACGAGACTAACGGACTCCCGGGCACAGACTTGTAAAAAGGCCCCCCACTGATCTCAGAAGACACGCTGACATAAAACGACTGCAGATGACACTGCCGTGTTTTCAGCCTTTGTGGCTGCTTCACATCTCTTCTTCTGTTTGCATTGATTTTACATCATCTCCTTTCAGTCTTTGTCTCAAACTCTGTTTTTATTCTGTGTACCTTCACTGCAGCTTCACATTTATTTGTAGTTGCAACATTCCCTTTGTGTTTCTTCTGCATTTTAAATTTTTTTTTGCAGCCATGTTGCAGAGAATAGTTTGTATGTCTTGAATCTCAATATGTCAGTGCTGTTGCTCTCATTATACTTGCAATAGAGTGAAATAACACCATAGACAAGATTGGTCAAATAAAATGTTTCGAATCAAACTAAATAAGCCTAATAACGGATGTGTTTTAATGGCAGAGTGGGAGAAGGTTCGAGCACACATATTGGTATGTTTTTTAGGTCTGCTGATGAAGATCAGAAGGGGCAAGAGGGTAGTGAGGGACTAGAGTGACCACGAAGAGCTTTCTATGTCCAAACAGAACAAGGAGGAAAAAAATGAAAAGGAACCTTTGAATGTTAACAGCAGTATTTTGAATAGTTTGACCAGGTGCGAGTTTAACAGACGAAGAAGAAGACGAGTGTTCGACGAGTTCGTTTCAAATGATGGGCTTTGTGTTCTGAGTGTGCTGAAATCCCATCGGCTCGCGTTAAGTGTGCAGCCATGTTGAATCACTGTGGATCCAGTGACGTGTTTCCTCGGTGTCTCACAGGGGATTTTGTTTCATTTTTATCTTTCCAGGTGGTTTATATGTCAGTCATTCTTTAGCTTTCTACCATTTTTTTGTTTTTAATTCAACTTGCATTCGTTTAAAAGACAAAATGACAGGATGTAACGTTAAAACGAACGTTCAACCAATTAGCGAAAAAGCTAATTGACTACCTAAACATACACGCTTGTCCTCTGTGTTTGAATTAGTATAAAATCGATCAATATATGCACATATATTTTTCCATATGTCATCCAATTAGTTGAAAGATCCTTGTAAAATCATGGAAATGCAGTTGCATTTGGAGAATCGGAGTCTCTGTGACTGTGCTGCACAATGATAAAGTGCAAAATTTTAAACTCCTGTGAAAAATAAATAACTGTTAAAAGTGCTCCAGGCGAAACCAAGCCGTGCTTTTGAAGTGTCAGTATAACATACGGTGCTGTCTAACGCAATCATTTTAACTTAACTATTGGTGATTTTAAATCACTGTCAAGAAAAGCAACATTAAAAAAAACTGTTTCTAATGCATGAAGGGAGATGTTTGCCAAAGATAATATCTGCCTCTTAAAATCACAAAAACAAAAAAAAAAAGGGCTGTTGCTCAAATATATATAGATATATAAAACATAAGCACAAATTAGGCTTGAATCTATATATTCAGCTACGTCTCCTAGTTTTAGAGGCATCGCAATGTGTATTATAGGATTTCAAACGTTGAGTGTTATGCCAGAAGTCATATTGGTTTTACCCTCAAGCATTCGAAAACATCATTGGCGAAGTAGTTCACCAAAGTACTGAGATGAACTCCAATACCGGCTGAAATGGAAACTCTGAGCTCTTGTTTGAAGGTTGTGAGACAAACAGAAGATAGTAAAAGATGCCGTGAGGCTGTAAAGCGTGTCGACACGCTGATCCTATATGGACCGCAGCATCGCACTGCAAGGATACGATGTACAGAACAAGATCGACGGGTTTTGCTTTCATCATGTTGAAATTTGCCTTCTGCTCTTTTTGATGAGCCGTGTTGGATTTTGACACGCCGACATAGAGTTGTGTTGTTAGTTGAACCTTTCTCTCTCTGCATTACCATTATTTAGCTTTTTGTGCTTGAGGTCACAGCTCTGCTCCCTGAACAGGGAATCTGCTGTTAGAACATGAACTAACCAAGAGGAATAGAGTGCAAATCAGGTAAACGCTTAAAAAAAATAGGTGGTATTTTTGGTGCATCAGACCCACCTGCCACTCTCCGGATGGCTCCGGCACATTTGCAGGTGAAGGGTCATCGTTCTCTGACTTTAACTGGCCAGATGTGTTATTATTGTCAGCAACAACACCGGTGTGACTTTACTGTCTTTGGAAATACGGAATATTTTCACACTAGGAGTTTGTGTTTGCTTAAAGCTACAGTTCTTTCATTTCTTGCTCATGAAATGTGACATGAAGTCTTTATTTTTTTTTTTTCAGGGAGTTTCGTATATTCCATTAGTGATCCATTTAGTGATCGCATCAGATTGGTGAATCTGCAGGCATCATGTGTCGCAAACAAGGAAGCTAATTGTAAAAGCATCACCCCCGTGGAGGTACAAGTGGTGACATGAAACACATAGAACATCCCAGATTGTGCACTTGAGTTAAATCAGACAGCCCTCTTTCTTCCTTAAATTAATCATCAACTGATAGCTGAGTCCGCGTCAACAGGAATTGATATCCCTGCCTGCAGAAGCCAGGTCTGAGCGCTTGCCTCTGAGCACGCACTCACTATCAAATTATTACCCCACAACAAAGTAATCGCTGCCTAATTTTAACCGTTCATCAACGTGCGCAGCAGTGGACGTGCGCTTAATTGGAATTGTGCAAAGCCTTTATTTGCTCAGGGGCAAATTATGGCAGAATCCTGGGGAACAACTTTTCTATTTTTTTTTTCTATTCAGTTTTACAAGTGAGTGGTGGAAAGAGCAGCAGTGCCATACATCAGTTTGTGACACTGACATATTGCTGTAATTGCCCCCCCATCCCCTCGTGTCATGGCTGTAATACAATGCAGATCCACATACCTCAGCCACAATAGCAAAAGTAACTTCTCGGTAAGGGCTTTTGGTTTTGTTCTCCTGCTGTCGACACATATATTGTCGCTTTTGGATAAGCTTTTAGCACATTTGTGACAAATGAAAGCGAGCCTGGATTTTCCTCCGTCATGTTCAAAGCTCCAGCAAATTGGTTCGGACTCAAATTGAACACAGAAGGTGGAGAGCACTCGCTTTATAGCAGCCGAAAGCTGTCAGATTTTATGTTCAAAGCAATTTAAACCGCCGAATGTCCTTTTAGTAATTAAGAATCTCGAACAAGTCCAGTTTACGGTCCCTGGGAATCAGGTGTTTTTTTTAGCAGCAGCACCTGGCTGCTGATTCTCTTTTTTACTGTGAGGAGCTGCGCCAGTGCAGCGACAAACCGCAGCCTTGAGCTACAGGGTCTCCCAAAGCTCACGAGCTCAGCAATAACTTCAAACTGCGATGCTGCATTTGTATGCTCAACACAGCTTGGGATGTTAGCCCAGGGCCATGTTGAATTCTCATAGGAAGTCATGATGAGACGTGAGGACACACGATCAGAGATAATCGGAAACAACAAAAAAGAAGAAGAAAAAAAAAAAAAACCCAACAAAACCCAAGCCGTGACACAAGTCTAGGGAGTGTTTGATCTCCCTTTCGTTCATTTCATCATCTTGATTGAGAGATTAATAAACAATATGAATACCAGACCGAGTCAGGAATGCAGGGATAGACGGATTGTAATTTATTCTCAGTGGAGACGAGTTTTGATTGTGAGAAGCCGAAAAGATTGGTGGAGTGTGAAGGATGAAGTGGATCATCAGTAGGTGCAGATTAAGTTTTCATGTGCAGGTGAACAGTGCCGGAGATGATGACAGGACCTGTCAGGATCCCAGTGCTGTGATGGAGACGGATGAGAGGCTCCTGTCACACCACCTCTGGCGAAGCTTGTTCAGATTAATGTTTCGGGGCTGTTTTTCTTTTTTATGGGGTGTGTGGATGGGATCTTTGCCGCATCATCGCCTTTAATGAAATCATTTTTTTATGGGTTCAGTTTTGATTCTTTTTTGTTTTCCTTTACAGTCAGAAACACTTTGGTTAAAGATACATGAAGTAAAAGTTCAAATGTTTGAACACTGTGAGCTTGCAGACTTCCTCCCACTAATTTGCTGCCTCTGACAATGTTGGTTAGTCTGAGTTCAAAGGGAAGATGGACGTGTCTGTAGCATTATGACGGTAACCACAACCAATGAGTAGCACCGGTTTGAAGCCAGAAAACCAACAGAATAAAGTCATGAAGTACTTTATTCCCCCCCCATTCTCCCGCTCTGCATGCTGTTCATGCAGTAGCAGAATAGACATGGTAACGAGGACATTAATAAAGGATGCCGATTCATTTTTAATGATCCGCTGGCCCCTTTAGTTTGCAACAGAATTTTTGTGTCCGTGGTCGACTTTGCTGTTCAGAACTCCTGTTTTGATCTGAGGGGTCGCTTGTGATGGGGCTGATTTTCTGCCTGCACAAGCAAAGCGCTGCTGCACAAAAACCTCCATGCACCTGGCTGTTGTGTGTCAGATAGATGAGAGGGAGAGAGAGAGAGAGAGAGAGAGAGAGAGAGAGAGAGAGAGAGAGAGAGAGGGAGAGAGAGGCAGTCT
Organism: Lipophrys pholis; assembly: GCF_963383615.2. NCBI lineage: Eukaryota > Metazoa > Chordata > Actinopteri > Blenniiformes > Blenniidae > Lipophrys > Lipophrys pholis. Next base: position 14,838,329 of record NC_137630.1, on the reverse strand, counting down.
TTTCTGTCTATATTTGGAGGATAATCCTCAAGTAGGGACATAAGGGGGGGATAAAAGAGGGGAAAGAAAGAACTTCGGATTTACGATTCTGAGAGGAATGTTGGGGTTTGAAGCGCACAGTAGCGTTGTTAGAGATCAGAAATCAGAACACTCTGTATGCTTGTGTTTGGGAGTCTTCCAGAGCAGCAGCATCTTGTCCATTTCCACTCGTATGCATGTCAACTCTCCACCGAGGACTCGCACTGGATGAAAAGGACAGAAGAAAGTGGGAAACCGTATAGCCAGAGACTACAAGTGGCAGCAGCTGTGGTATAATGTTAGAAGTGGTGACACACACACACACACACACACACACACACACACACACACACACACACACACACACACACACACACACACACACACACACACACACACACACACACACACACACACAGTCATCTCTGTTCTCACTTTCGTCCGGGGAGACAGTCTGTCTTCTCTCTGCAGCAGCCTCCCCTCTCTCTCTCTCTCTCTCTCTCTCTCTCTCTCTCTCTCTCTCTCTCTCTCTCTCTCTCTCTCTCTCTCTGTCTCTCTCTCTCTCTCTCTCTCTCTCTCTCTCTCTCTCTCTCTCTTCCTCTCATGCTTTGTTCATTCTGTGTTTGCTCTGCTCTCTGTCTGAAGGCAGCGGCACACTGGAGCACTAATGAGCGAGCAGAGAGCAACCCAACGCAGATCTCCCATCAGCTGAGGAGCAGCAGCATCTCTGACGGCATCTGAGGAAACAAGACGCGGGACTGATCTGCAGTCAGCAGGGAGGCAGAGGTGGAGAGCGAACCGGAGCCCTGGGAAAGGCGTAGGAGAGGGGTGGTGAAGTGGCATCACAGGCAAATTAGCAGGCAGTTGAGAGAGTGAGAGGAAAGGATCAGTCCGGTGTGAAAGCACGACTTTCTTTTCCCCACACTCATACACACTCACACAGACACACACACTCACTCACTCGGAAGCTGACCCTCAAGACGAAGGACCTTTCCCCTCCTGGAAGAGCGCAGCCATGGAGGAGATGCTCACCTGCAACCGGAGCCCTTTCTCCCAGGTGTTCGGGCGTCAGGGTCAGCTCATGCAAGCCAGTGAGTGTTAACGAACCAGTTGATTGATGCATGTGTTTGCGCCCACGATTCCTCAGATTTATAGCGCACTGTGAGTCCTGTGACACTGTTCAAATTGAAATGTTCAAGGGGGCAACAGATGGGAATGTACTTCACTTTTGCAAGTTGAAAGTAAAGTCTGGTTGATTAATCATACTATTATCCCGATAAGTGTGATCATTACTCCCATGTAAATGGTGAAGTGTGTTGTTTGTGTACTCTCCTGAGAAATCACCGTCAGTCTATTTACATTGTGTTCACCCCTCGATTTTTATATTTTGTACATCAAATGCGGCAAATATAAATATGTTAAATCAACTCTAGTCTAATGCTGTTTGACAAGGTGTTAATGCTGATGGAATGTGATGCTCCTTTCATGCGAAAGTGAGATGTCAGGTGTGAAAGCGTGTGTGTTGGGTGTTCAGGTGGGTCTGAGGACTCCAAGATCACTTTTTAAAAATAAGACTACTGGCTGAACGTGCCACAAAAACATAAAAAAAAGGAAGAAATATTTAGTGAGATAAAAATTACAGTTGAAATAATGTACAGCGACACAAACAACAATAATGTTTGTTGTTTGTTATGTTTGTATGATCATGTTTGTCCACATGATCGTCCAAAAATATTCACCACCAAATCTACAGAGTGATTTTGAAACAGCATATGGTAATTATCATAACTCTCACAAAATTCAGAGTTAATTTTTTTTTACCTGGCTTTTGAAGACATTTTGAGCATTTTCTTCGCCAGACAATGTCGGCTTCATTCATACTCCCTGTGAATGAAGTCAAGTATTTTTTTGGGGGATATGCGGCTTGCATCAGAGTGAACTGTGTGTCTGACTTTGATGTTTCTTTTTCAGGATCAAACCTCAGAACATGAAAAAAAAAAACCCTGCTGCAAGTTCTCTGTTGCAATGTGTCAAATCATTTCCACAGGAGAAAGGTCCCGCTTGGCCGTGACTGGGCCGATGTCAAACATAGTGAGTCGGGATTTCTCGCAGGTCTGACTTCGAACTTCGATGATTGGGTTTTCTTGGTGACTTTATCCTCTGCAGTACAGATTCTTTTCCCCCTCTGAGCTTTTCAACTGAAGCAAGACTATGTCTTTCATGTCGAGCTTCACCCTGCCTGATTTTATATCCCCGTCCATTAATAAATAATGTTTTTCTTTTAGGCTGCTATTAGCAAAAGGAAAACAGAAGTCCTCCACTGGTCTTCTTCACAATTGATAATGCAAGATTTCCTTTATAGATTCTTCTTTCGTAGAAAGGCTCCACCTTTCGTTTGGTGATTTGTTTGATGGCTCCTGTACGTTTCCTCCTCGGAGTCTTCAGTTGTAATCAAGATGTCCCAGTTTGGATAGGTTCTCCTGATTTGAATGATTGAAATGATTGCTCTCTTCTCCGGTGCTCATCCAGGCATGACGAAGAACACAGCAGGCGGCATAAACTCAGTGGAAAATCAACGGGAAAGACGTGACTTGTTAAATGTTTGGAGTGCACGTCGGGCTTCCTTTGTGCAGTTTGATTTTGTTCCATCGCGGCCTGAAATGTAGACGCAGGGAATATTCCCTCTTTGTTCCACGTTTTATTTTACATTAGCCCCGGGGGACGTTATGCTCTCCGTCTGTTGCTTTTCTCTCAATCCAGCTAAATTCACTGACAACTTTAAGTCGAACTGCGGGTTCTTTGTAGTGTCCCCCATCCCATCCGACGCTTACCCATCAGTCAGTACAGGTGAGAGCACCGGGTGCTTTCGGCCTAAGCGCCACTCAACAGTTGTGAGAAAAATGACAATATCATTGCATGTGTGGTGATGAATTACAGTCTTGCTTTTCCCCAAGTTATCTATGCTCTTTGAAGCTTGTGCTGCACGTCTGTGATTTCGGATGAGTGGGAGAGGGAAGGGATGGGGAGATGGAAGGAGCAGAGCAGGAGGGGTTTGGCGGGGGGGGGGGGGGGGGGGGGGGGGGGGTGCAAGAAAGTAAGCTTGCTGCAAACTGTGTGAATAAGAGATGGGTGTTTTATTCTATTTTTAGCAGCAACCTTACATACTGTTACACAGCTGTTGGAGGACTAATCCACAGTAGTGCTGGCTCGCAACATCTGAACAGTAATTATGGGGGGGATTTTTTTTGTTATCTTTGGCTGTCACCCATCATTGGATCAGTAGTCCCTCAGCCAAATGCAAAGGCCTGCTTGAATTGCAGAGAGAAAATCCATTCCATGAGTGTTCCACATGCCCAAAGACTTGAATATTAACAACCTTCTGGTGGCACCCCGGCAGAATAAACACTTGACAGTTCTATTTTTTTTTTTTTCTTCCTCTTCTTCTCTTGAATCACTTTCACGTGGCAGTGCCAGGTGCGTAATCCTGCTACAATTCTCTAACTCCCCACCGGTGGTGTGATTTGCGCTCTCGTCGGTGTTGTGATGTGTTGTCAGAAATCCCTCAGCTGCCAAAGCTCCTGTTTGTAGGGGGAAGCGTGACAATTTAGTCTCCCGCCTTTTAAATTGTTAAAAAAAAGAAAAGAAAAAAGTATTCAGCAAAACTTTGCTTCTTACATTGCTGACTTTTCAAGGTTACTCCATTCAAGGTAGAGCAGTATTTCTCACAATTACCCATTGGGTATAATTGTGCTGTCAAATGCACTCGACATTAAATTATAAGATTTGTTCCTCTTGAGGATCAAAGACGGCTCTCACACACAATAGCGCTGCAAAAAAGAGCACATAAGAAAGAGTCTCCCAATTTGTAGTTTTAAATTATTAGGGGCATATTGAGTTCATAATGGTAAGCCATAACATTATGACCATGTGCTTAATATCCATCGGGGCACTGCGTTCACTAGACCTCTGAAGGTGTGCTGTGAAATCTGGCACTAAGATCAGCACAACCTTTCAGTCCTTTTGGCCTTCATGGTTTCACTTTCTTTTCCTTCTTTGGTCCACTATTGATTGATACTGACCACCGCAGACCAATCATCCACCTACCGTCTTTCCAGATTGTATCTTGATCCCATGTGTTCCCTCGGGAAGCGACGCCTCCTCTCCAGCCGTCACTAGATTCATCTGACCAGGCCACATACTTCTATTGCTCTGTGGTCCAGCTCCAATGCTCACGTTCCCATTGTTGATGCTCTCGGCAGTGGTCATAACACGGAGATACTGATACATTATTAATTTCCCCAGTAATATTGATTACTGCAATGCCATGCTTTCCGGTCTCTCAACTGTCACTGGGGCTGACTGTGAGCTTTTTCCCCCCTTTCTGGGTTTATGTTCGGCACATGTGTTGACGGTTGCCAAGGGCTCCATTTGAATTGGAAATCTTTCCGCTTTGGTTTGCGCCCGAAACATATGTCTATGGGTGAAGGGAGTACCTCTGTGGTTAACATTTAAAGCACTTTGTGCTGCATTGTACTGTATGAAACATGCGCTATAAATATAGATTAGTTGCTTTGATACTGGCGATACAGTTTCATGATTCCAACATCCTTCTATCAGCTGTACCTGTTGGATTGGACCACACAGGTCAGCCTTCACTCCCAGACTTTATTGAATGTTCTCTGGACCACCTTTGATATATAATATACTGACCACTGCAGACTGAGAACACTCTACATGAGAACAACCCCCCCCCCCCCAACTGTTACTCTTTTGAACCAAAGCTTCCTGTTTCCCATGTCTTACATTGTTTATTGGCTCAAATTCCAGAGACACCAGCGTTTATCAGTCTGAAAATAAACCGGCATGTAACACGATTAATATCCAACACATGAATTTTAACGGGATTTGCCTCTCTAAGCCGTGCATTTTTGAATTTGTTGATTCTGGATGTTGTTGTTGGAAGTTGCAATGATACCCTTAAAAGTCTCACTTGAAGCGGAGCTTTATGAGAGTGTCAGATTACCAACTCACGTAGGCTGAGGCCACTACATCCACAATTTGAAGGCAAAGGCAACTAAAATACAATTAAAAAGAAAGAAAAAAAAAAAGAAAAAAGCTGCCAGTCTATTATCCTCATGTGTTTGCCTTGCTGGGACTGTGAGTGTGAGCTGTGGTGTTATGTCTGTTCGTTTCAATGCAGCCAGACTCTGTGGACAAAAGCCGCAGTGAAACATGGCAGAGTGGCACATCGGGGTGCAGCTCCACCACCGGCTTGATTGGTTTGCATGTTATTGTGCGCGGCCCTGGTCCCCCCTCATGAAACGTGTCATGTGCTCATATTGCAAGACTCACACAACAGCACAAACAAAGCAATCAATGGATTCAGAAATGGAGCAGAAACTGTCACGTTGTGCCGGGAAAATACGGCTCTCGTCAATGTCTGGTGCCTTTGAAGTGTAGAAAGAGTGATAAGCACTTCAATTTCCAGTCAGGAAAGAACAACCCCCCAACAGGAGTAAGACTGGGAGTTTGGTTAGTTCACCTCCTTTCATTATGTTAGAATGTGTTTTGTTGCTTATTCCGGCCACATATTTACTTTGTTCAGTTCATGCCACGTTACTCTAAATGTAGGATGTGCTGAAATAGAAGAAAACATTGAGAGAAAAACAGTAAATCAGTGGAAAAACTGATCTGGATTTAATGTATCAACCTTGACATTTTGTTTGTTTGAGACTTGAAACTTACTTCAACACTCAACTGTATTTTTAGGTCACCTAATAAAGTTTTTAGACGTTCTCTTTCTTTACCCATCACTTTACCCTTGAATATCCTCTTAATACCTCAATAAACCGTCGGTAAATCCCCGCTGAGGCGAGGTGGACGTGATTTGAAGTTTTAATACATGACCATTGCAGGTGTAGAACATATTTTGGTCTTCTTTGAAGTGATTAATTCCTCTCCTTTTTCCACTCGTGGTATGGTTCCAGCAGACTCACAGATTCCTCATACCTCCGTACCCGGTGGGCTTTCCTGCAGTAACAGATTAGCTTCATGCTGCTGGTGTTGCTAATCATGTAGAAGGAGTCACGTTGCAGGAGGTTTGCCAGGATAGTCGGTGTGAGCACTTGGCAAAGTAACATTTTTCACATGATGGGTCAGGGATTTTCTTTTTTAACCCGAAACATATTCCTATTGTTTTTTTGATATATATTTTTGTTACGTCTTGAGGTAAATTGTACCTCAGACATTATCACACTGCTGGGACTTTTCCCTCTGGGGTTAATAAAGTATTCCTATGCTTTTCTTTTACGAGATCTGTGCATTGATTCAAATAAAACCGGGTTGGCAAATAGACGATATGACAACGTGGGAGAAATAATATCTCTGAGTCATTTCTCTGCACCAGATCATAACCGAGGTGACTGTCAGAGACAATAATCATGGCTTCAATATTTGGGGAACAGTTTAGTGTGTACACATTGCTGCTCGCGGCTCACTTTTTGTCATGTCGGAGGAAATGAAAAAACATTTGTGTTTTTTTTCCCACTTTCCTAGGGAGTAGTCATGCAAGGATTTTTAGGATTTCCACACTAAGAGAATTACGACTTACCTTTTCAGAATAGTCTGCGCAATAACATATCCAGTTTTGTCTTTGTTACAAAATGATATAAAGTGCACCATCCAGACAAACAGAAATAATGTGCATATCAATGGGTTTCTTCCTCCTTTGTGCTAACAAGCCTACAGCAACACAGAGAGAAGACAATGTTCTCACAGGAGCTTCTCTGCAGTGTTTGTGACTTATTGCTGCATAACCCAGACAATAATATTGAGAGCGTAATACGACTTCCACAGGCAGATATACGGGGAGCACATTTTATTATTTCATTGGCTCTCTGGAGTGGGAAAAGTCCATATTAGCAATTGTTTTTTTTTTGAAGTTAAGCGATAATTCACTTTAAAAGCCTCACAGACAAATAATTATGTAAACATATTTTCACTGTACTTTTGGTGTGTTATCGACTGTTTCGAGCCAGATGAGTGCAGGTCATCCATCTGCACCAGTGGGCTGATTAATCTTCACATGGGTTTGAAGTGCTGCCGTCATTGGCATCTGGAGCTCAGTCCCAGCGTGGCATCAGAATCACATGTGAAACATAAAGTCTGCTGCTTGTGCTCATACAGCCATCCATGCAGAAGACTGGCAAACAGTGCAAATATTTGTGTCTTGTTATTATTATTATTTTTCAGATAAAGGGTGCCTGAAAGTGTTCAGGTTTTTCTGCGGCAGCAGCAAGAACACTTTGTGTCAAGTTGCCCTGAGAATTGCTCTCATAGCAGATATCCACCATCTAAGTTTACTCTTCAAAACCCCTCACAGAGGGAAAAATGCTGTCAGTGCAGTCACTTCACCGAGGTACACCTGGCACATTCTGAAAAATTTACAATGCACCCCTCGTCCCCTGTCCCCCGTACTTTGAATTGAACATCTCCGGGTTCCATTAACCTTCAGATAGACGAGCAGGCAGCCACAGGAGCCTCGACTGGAAACACAGTTAGGGTCAGCAGACTCTGCCTTTCCATTTCCTCCCTTTACTTGTTCTTAATTCTATCTCTGCTAAACCATGTTCCTTCTCTAAAGTTTGTTATCACAGCCTGTCACACACAGAGGTCATTGTGAATACAGATTACATGTGTTTAAAACTGTAATGGTCGTCTTACTTTGCCGTTCTTCTCCGGAGTTGACATTTACAGTTTGCCACTAAAGAATACTGCAGCCAACTGATTTTATCTCCAGGACAATGGAGGCCATAAAAGAGATAAAATGTTTGATGCTGTGAGGATGTGATGCAGAAAGTGTGGAAAATGACTCTGCTATCGTAACACTATAACATACTTTCAAGGGCATTACAGTAGATTGAATCTGTGCTTTGGAGCATCTCATGGATGTCACAAGTCCTGCACTTTGTAACATTTTACTTTTATCTCCCTACTGTTTCACAGAAGATCCTCTCCTGGGATGTTCTCATGCATTTTTAACAACAAATCAATAGAGAAAAAAACAAATTTCTGCTGCTTGAAGCCCTTTAACGCAGGACATTGTGGTTTGAATAAATGTGTAATTATTTTAAGCTAAATGAAGTCAACTGAAAAGCATTAAAACTCAACAACTGTTCATTAGCTGATCTTCTGCCGCGTGAAACGATCATCCATGAACAGTCTTTTAATATATCACTGCCTCAGAGTGCTCACATTTAAACTTGATCCACTTTTACATCTTTACCCACTTTTGTTTATTCTCTTCTTTGTGTTTTGGATGAAGGTGCATTTGCTCCAAACTGTCTGCTTTCATCCGCTGCCAAAACAAGGTAGAAAACCTACCACCCATTTTTAATAATGCAGTGGAACTCATTCAGCCTGTGTTGTTCTAGAAATAACTGAACTGATAAGACGAGTGGAAACATAATTTGAGCAACATAGTGGACAGAAAATAAAATTCCAAACCTACAAGTGCTGCTTTTGGCACAAATTTGTTGAATGGTGAAATAAGACATTTTGGTGGTAAGATTAAAGGTGCATTAAACTTATAAGAATAAGGAGGTGGCAAGCTAACATACTCTAATATTTCATATATCATTATGTACTTAGGGGTACATTGTCCTGTAAAGTTCCTGAAAAACATTAACCAGTACTTGTTATTATCAATGTTATAAGTAATATCATTACAAACGTTTTCTAGATTGTACAAGCAATAAGTAGTGATGTTACAGAAACACAATACTCTGGAGTTATTTCTAATGCTCTGTGCACGCCAGTGGACACATTGGAAGTCTTTTAATTTGAAACGCACACAAGAAACCGGTTTTCCAGGTGGATTGACCCAGCTCAGTCTCCGTAGTTTTCCTGTCAGCAGCTCTGCGTGCAACATGCTGGTCTAGAATGTTGTCTGTCTTTCTAGAGAAAACCCAGGAGTGATTCCTGCTTGAAGGTGATCATTTTACGAATTGATTTGCAGATAAAACACAGGTGTGTCACTGAGAAAGAGGCTGCTTGAGTTCCCTGCAGGTAAAAATAAGTTGGATTTAACTGATTGAACCTTTCAATCATGTTTATAAATCTGTTCAGGGGAAAATTAATTTTTACACTGAGGTGTGCAAATGATTTGTCCTTCTTGTGTGGTCTCAAATCTGATCGTCTGATATTTCTTTGAGCTGTAAACTTATTTTACTGTTAGGTTTGTTGGAGAGTTGGAAATAAAATGTAAAAAGTCAATGTCAGTCAATGCAGTGTCCAGATGAGGTATGAATATGTGTGTATTTGCATTTAAGGTGCTTAGTTGCAATTAATAAGTGTGAGACTAGCCGAAGTATTATGCAATGGAAGAGACCTCGCTACAATATAGTGCGCATGTCTGTGGCGCACTGAGGCGGTTTAGTTTTATGGCACTATCCAAACACAAAGCGACTCAAGGTGCTCTGCAAGAACTTGGACATGCATTTAAAGAAAACACTGAAGGGTTATTAAAGCTCCTTTTCAGATTATTTAAAACAAAAACAAGACAATAAGTAAATAATCATCATAGAAATGGCTTTAAAAAAGCAGACAGAAGCGGCACAAATACAAACGATCTTAATGAGTTTCCACCACAGAGCTGAAGGAAAGGATGGACATTGTATGTTTTGCTGTGCACATTTATAGAAGTGTGGGTGAAAAGAAAATGTATTGACTATCAATCATTGTACTTCCAACTACAATCGTAATTTGCCTTTTAGATAGGTGTATTAAAAGTATTAAATTATTATATTGAGTAATATATGATTATAGTCCCAGAGAGTTACTTAGGTTACACATATCAAATATATCAATTTAGATAAATGTGATGAATGCAGGAATAGTGCTTTAGGGACAAATTCTTTGTGTTTGTTCCTTTCTCTAGACACCTGATTACGAAGTTGTTAAAGTTGCTGAAGGAAGGAGAGCCCAGTTCCATTTTCTCCTCTGAAAGAATCAACTCTTCACACACAAACATATTGCAGCGCCCGGATGTACAAAACCATCCGTTGGCGCTCAGCGGTTGTGTGATTATCCAATTGGTTTGAGGTGATGCACAGAATCACGCTGGCAGGGCTGCTTGTCAGCCAGTGGCCAGGGATCTCTCACTCCCAACTCCAGGCGTGAACTGCGCCGGCTCATAACAGGGTACGCCGTTTAACCACTGAGTTCAGCCATTTTGTTTTGCCTCTTAATGTCCACCCCCCCCCCCCCCCCCCCCCCCCCCCCCCCCCCCCCCCCCCCCCCCCCCCCCCCCCACGAAACGCTTCACCCTGGTACATGGCTTTATTAATCATTCATGGTGCATTCAGGGATTCAGCTGCTGATGAGACACAAAAAGTAGCTGTGCATCTTAATTTGAAGGAGACTTTTAAGACTTTGTACAGAATACAATGGAGGTGCATTGAGACAGCCATTAGTGAAGGAACCTGTGGTCTTTTGTTTCTTTGCAACTTCCAACACACCACGATAAAAAAGAGAATGATTGCGACTTAACATAGATGAAAGCACATTTTATTGTCATATTGCCATGTGAAAGGTGATGAAAACTAATTAAAAGATTGAAATCAGCTCATAACTAACAGGTGTGGAGTTGAAGTGGCTGATATTATCGCCTAGTTAATCCATCTTCTCCACTGCTTCATCCACCTTAGGTCAATGGTGATTAAAGGCAGGTTACACCAGTCCATCATAGGGTCCTTGAACCTCAAATGCATGTTTTTTTTGGGGGGGGAGAGGGGGGGGGGGCAGTGGTAAGAAACCTGAGCACTCTAGGGAAAATTAATGGTGAATTGAGCTGGTGTCGGCGCACTGTGAAGTGAGAGTACAAACCGCTGTATCACTGTGCAGCCCCCTTTAAGTAGCTTCACCAATAAATCTCATCAGCCACGGACAAGAATACTTTAATGTGAAAATACAAGCGTATGATCCAGTGTGAGAGTGTATGTTGAGGCTTTAATAATGTGAGATTTATTCTCAACTTGAGCACGAGCAGATCCTGCTGTAGTTTGATTTTTAAAGGCTTTTATCTTATGACTGTTGTCTGATCTTCCTGTGAAGTGGCCTCGGGCTGTTTCCACACCTGTCAATGCTGATCAACAGAGGGCGGGGGGGGGATTTGCTGTGGACCAAAATGTAAGTTTGCACTTTGTAATCACATTTACACCAACTGGAAGAGCGCCATTTTAACGTGGCTACACCCCGAGTTTCCTTTACTAGTGACTTTGTGCATCTCCTCCAATCACTCGCACTCAGATTTTGGTGTTTTTTGGTGTTTGAAATCTCGTTTTACTGACAAAAGCTTATCCATTATTATTTTATTTTATTTTTTTTCTGAGTTATTGAGTCATTGAACCTCGTTTTGATTCCAGGTTTGGGTTCGTTTGTTGGTTCGTGTTTGATCACAGAGCCAGACACCACTTCAACTGGATGAAACTTTGGGCAGCTGCTTTGGACCCACCAGAGTGAAAGTGGTGGTGCTTATATATCCACTGGCTGTAAGAAACAAACACAGATTTCCAACATTAATAGTGTTGTACAAACATGTGCTGTTTGTATAGAAAAGGGATTAGTGTTTCCTTATAATTAAGGGAACAGAAGCTGTTTCTCCCTCGGTGTACACGGGGTTAGTCTGCAGGCACAGAGTGCAGCCGGGAGGTTTATGTCAGATTTTCTTGTCCTGTGTACAATAGACTTATAGGATTCAGGAACAGTCTCGACAAAGTGTCAGTTTCACTCTATTTGAGTGGCCACAGAGAGTGAAGTTGTATTTCAGGGACAAACAATTTCTCCTCTGGCGAGTTGCCTGTAATCCTCGCTAAACACTGAACGTTGATTGTTGTTTGCAGTTATGATTTTTTCCGACAGCTTGTTTCAAACTCTCTGATACTGCTGTACATCGCCGTCTTTTTTAAAATTTCTTTCATCGCTGGCTGCATTTATCTTCGACGGCATGTTGGATGATGTTTCAGCATCGGTGCGATTCTTCTGCCAATCACGTCAATCCTAGTCTGTAATCCCTCACTTCTCCCAGCGTTCTTAAGCCTCACTTCAGGCGTGTGGGCTCTCCCATCTTGACTCCCCATCTCAGCCAAGCTTTGCTCCGCGAGATGAGAGATCATTGATGAGCGATAAAGGCTTCAGACTTTAATCCCAAACGCACACAGGATTATAGAACAAGTGTAACGCGTTTGAAGTAAAGCAGGAGCGCCTTTTGTGACTTTGACAACACGACGTGGGACGTTTTTGAACCAAACCTAAACTGTCCAAGTACATTCCGAATTTAAATCATATTACCGACTGGTGCATCTCAACTCTAGTTTTCTCAGTTAACCTGCATAACATTCATAGTGAAAAGCCGCCGTTGCTTTAGAATTTTAATTGGCCTCCAGTTGAATAACATGAAATTCAACTGATCCTCAAATATTAAAATATTTTGAGAATTATTATGAAGAATTAAACAATAGTGGCTTGGAATATTCCAATTCATGCATAGTAAATCCAAAATATATGGAGATTTGATTCACATTACTTCAGTTTTATTCACACATGCTATCCATGGGCCAAACATTAATACAATTTCAGAGTGTTAAATAGTTATAGCAACGTGTCCAGGCTTCAGACTGTAACTGTACCCTCCTTGATTGTGATTGCAGAACAATGCCTCCGTCCTGGCTTTCTGGATAATTATATTATAATTGTATGTTCAGTTCTCCAACAGCAGATAAAGAGAATGATGACGGGATGACGAAACCCTGATGAAGGCCAAGCACTGGATTGCATTTGTCTCCGACTGCGCAGTACATTGAACAAGCGTATGATGGTTTTGTGTAAAGAACAGAAGTTGCCACTCCTCACTTAAGCTTCATACTAGCCACAGGAATACAGCGAGCAGTGAGAAGCTGTAGAAATGCACAGTGTTTTTATGGCTTTGGTTTGATATCAGTCAGGGCAGCAGACGCTCAATGAAAATATCCCCAGTAGAGTTTTTTTTTCCCTCTTTCAGACAAACTGCCGCAATGCTGTTACCTCACTTATTTATGAGAGAAGTGTCACAGATGGATAAATTATGCTCTCATCAAACGTTGATTAGAAGCTGAAAACCCAATCAGGGATAATTTAATCATTATTAGAAAGTTGCCACTTTTTCCAGGTGAGAAGAGGTTCAGGAAAAAAAAGAAAAAAAAAAGAACAGCTGTATTGTGTAACCAAGGTTAGAGGAGTGTGTTACATTTCTCTGGATGTGTCGAGGCTTAACATCTCACCCTCCACTATAATTATCAGAGGCCCCCGCTGCCGGAGGGGGTAATCTCACTCGAGCTGAGGTGTTAGGATGGCGCAGCGCAGCGAGCTGCAAACCCTCACAGAGCTGACTGAGCTGACCTCAAAGATTGTTCAGGCTTTGAAGAGCGACACACAACTTGTAGACTGACTCCGCTGTAACTTCTGTGACACTTCTCCAGAGGGAGCAAAACTTCTGGAGATGAATTATTTAAAAATGTAGGAAATATGTGAATTCATCCCTGCAAAAATATGTATGTCATGAACCCAGTGAAATGAATGCAGCACGTTGGGAATGATTAATCTTTCAATTTCACGGGGGAATGGTTTCAATGTAGATTTCTGACGATCAACAGCACATAAACAAACGCTCACCTGCATGCTTTTCATTGCATGATTCATTTTTGTCTCAATATTCGAGAAGAAATATACAGAGGATGAAACTATTAACTGTTTCATTAAACATATTTCAGCTACTGGATAAAGACGCCGTCTTTTAAAATTTAAAGGACTTAACAAGCATGAAAAGGGTTTTATTTTGTTGCTTATGAATCCGATAGTTATATCGAAATGTATTTCAAAATTTTGATGAAAGTGAGTCCTTGGTTGAACCCAATGACCGAGAGTGAACCGGTTTGTCGATCTGATGACTCTCCACATTCAGATGTCTGCGAGTGATATTTTAAGTTTCATGATCAAACAGTCGGTTCTCATCCTGTCTGCAGGAGCCCCACTTATGATTAAAGCTTCAATCTCAAAGTTCAGTCACATGTCCTGAGTCTGAGGGCTTTTTATTCTAACGTCCTGCTTCCTACATAAAACAATAGTTTTATTCTACATGTTACACTGAGTTTATCTGTATATCAATACCAACCAGGACATTTTTTTTCCAGCTTGTAGATTCAATATATCTCCTGCGATTGCTGCTGTCACCTCACCACAATGAATATTAATGCAGGACAATATTACACGGCAACTTGTCACACTATAAATATTATATCAATCTGCTTACAATTATTTTCTTTAGTCTTTTCATCAAAAGGAAATTACCCTCTTAAAATGTGTTTCAAGCTTGACAGTCCTTAGCCTAATAGCTTTGGGAGGGATTTAGTTTTATTTTTTGCGGGAATAATCAGAAAAGTTTGTTTTGTGAGGTTTTTTTCATTCTATACTTTTTAGGTTTTAAATCATTTCAGTTTTTTTTTTTTGCCAGTTTAGATGAGCTGAAGTTTTGAATGGTGAAATAGTTCTGAACTGCGATATAAGTATGTTCAGTTTTGGAAACAGTGTTGAACACTTGCCTCACGGTGAGAATATCCCAGGTTCGACTCTGCATGTAGTTTGCATGTTCTCACTGCTGCCGTTTCTCGCGACACTCAACCAAACATGTGTTTGAGGTTTACTGGTAACTCTGAAATTACCCGCATGTGTAAATGAGAGTGGATGTCTGTATTTGTGTGTGTCCCCCCGTCATCAGCCTTTGTCCTCCAAATAAGCAATAAGTAAACCCAAGTTGGATAAAGAGGTGTAAGGAACTGAATGGATGGATGAAAGCACACACCAACTGCTGTACTTCATACCACCACTAGGGGGTATTCATACCCCAATTTTTGAAATCCGGACATAACTGACAGTATTGTACAGAAGGATTTTAACAGATGAAAATGTACATTTTTAACGTCAGACAATAAAGCCAAAACTAAACTTTAAAAGGACTTGAACCAAACTTTTTGACAGACGCTGATTTCTTGGTTATGTAACTACTTCCTATAACAACAGCACAGTAGTTGAACGAACATTTGCATACGCCGTTAAAGCTTTAAAACAATTTACATCTCATTTAATCATAGTTTACTTCACACACAAAAAAAAGATCTTAGATTAAACACACCACAAGCTTTCAACTTAGGCACTTAACCCTGACAAAGGACTGTCGTTATACATGTAATTCCTCTTGTTCGTGTTTTGGCAGCAGCTTCCAGCCCCTGCGGTCATATCAGCAGGGATGACAGGGACAGAAAATGGTGACTGTCAAGTGTTACTCCTGCCACCCCCCCAGCTCCTCTCACAGACTGCAGAGCACAGCATCGTCTTCACTGGCCAACACCTTTGCCTGCAAATGAAATGCATTAATGCTGAAATGCTAATTCCTGCATCTTATTAACTTTATTTTCTCTGCTCATGCATTTGTTGGTCATAAAGAGGAGAGGCGTCGTCCTGGTCGAGAACATTACGTACACCTTCTCAGTGAAAACTCAACATTTGTGCAATGTTCCAGAGGAAATAGAAAATGTTTGGCAGGTTCAGAAACTCAAGTTTCATTTTTAGGTTGAAAGTCCCAATGAATCGTATAGGAAATCTTCATATAGAGGCAAACTCAACAAACAAACAAACAAACAAACAAACGCCTGCTTTCACACCAAGCGCACACAAAGATCCATCAGCCTCCAGATACTTGTCCCAGATCCAAACTTTGACAGTTTTTTTAAACAAAGACAGTTCGGAGCTGCATTGTGAATTTCAAACTCTCAGACCACCCAGTGTTGCGGAAAATACTCCACAAATGTTCTCATGGCATGAAAAAGGGACAGTTTTGACTTGAAATAGCAGTTTAATCTCATCTTGGATCTGAGACGTGTGTGTGTATGTGTGGGTACTTCCTGTTTGGAAGAGCCTTGTGTTGGCTATAACCAAACCCAAATACAAACAGTGGCTGAAGAGCTTTTTCCCTTTCAACCCAAGAGGCCGTCGTGTGTTTATGAGCTTCAATTTTATACGAGGCCTTATTATTAAAGGGTGCAGTTAATGCACCAACAAAGGTTTTCCCGTCCTGCAGCGTCTTCTGTCTCTCTGTGTCCAGATATCAAATGTGGTTCTTATTGTTCTCCATCCCAGGCAGGGATGGCATATCATCTCAGGCTTGTCTGTAAATCTATTCATCCAGCAGTCAGGCATATCGTTACAACTGGAGCAGAAAAACACAAGAATGAGGGCAGACACGAGAAGAAAGCCTCAGTCATGTGAAGCTCAGCAGAAACAGAAGGGAAATATTGAGGGGGATGCGTCCTCTGCTGAAGGGGGAAATAAACACATAAGGTGAACCAGTGCCAGATTCTTCTACCATACACACACACACACACACAAAATTTAAGTGCACAGGCAACCACCTCCAGGAAACCACTTCCCATTTCTGCATCTCTCCCTTTATTCCGCCCATTACAGCAGTAACAGATACGATTAGTGGAGTTTAATGAGCTCTGCCGAGATGAGAGTTGTGCTCGCTGCTCTCTGCTTCACAGCTACAGAACCCCCGGGGTTCGGCTGCACCGAACAAACGATGTGTGCACCGCGGTGTTTGCACCATCTCCCACTCTTTAACAACCTCATGGAAATGTTGTGTGGGTACCGTGGCTGCGATGGCATCACATGCACTTCATGTATGTAAATGTGTTGGTATGTATCTGTAGTTTGCAGTTGACATGAAGTTTATTCCTAAATGACCAAACCTCCTGACTGAGGCTGCAAAAGAGGATTGACTGAGGAATTATTATTTCATCACATGCACTTCTCTTTGCATATTTTGTCAGGATATATCCAAAGTTATGTTGGAGTTTATCAATAAATGGTGAATGTGTTGCATTTGTTGATCACAGATGGAGGCTGCAAAAATGATATGATGGATTATTTCTTCCTTCGTAATGTGTTTGCGTACAGCCTGTGCTTAACATACAGTTAAGATATCATGCGACGCATTTGATACTTGCAGAGTGAGGCTGATTATTGATTACAATGGAAGGATTTTTCATGCAACAGCAGCATTTAGCTGAACAAAATGAAGCAGATTATATATAGAATTCAATAAAGGACAGAGAAAAAAAAATCCTCCGAACAAGTAGGAATTTACAGGATTAGTTCTTTCCCCCTGATTATTATCTAATATCCCAGATGTTTTGTTTCTGACAATGATTATGTTTCATAGCTTGAAATTACAAGATTGTCAAACACAACTTGATTAATAGTGATTATTAAAAACCCTATACATTGTTCAAAACCACTTTGATTCTGCGTATGACAATGTCTGCAGATCTATTGCTTTGGCTTGCTTTAACATTTATAATTCAGACTGAATCTAATTGATGTTTCATTGTATGCATAAATATGCACCAGGATTGTTTTTTTTCCTGTTTTGATTCTTGTGCATGTGAACATTCTCACACTCTCCTATCAGATCACACATCTCCATCTCTTCATCCCAGCCCACAGATTAGAAGTTGACATTAATTGCCGTGCTCCTTTTCATGTTTTATGAGGCTAAGCCGGGAAGTGCGTCTCACCCCAATGATTTGTTTGATTTGCATTCATTTCACAGTGTGATTAAATTACGAGAGCGCTGTAAACAACATCCGACTATTTGGGTTTGCATGCACTATGATGCATAGAGACCCGTGCTGTGGTGGGACGCTGTTGCCATTAGGGGGCAGTATTGCACAGGGCTGCTGCAGAACCACTTCACATTTTAATGGTGCATTTGGAGTGCGTTAAAAATGTTGTGGCATTATAAACCTATCCACTTCAAAGTGCCTCACATCATTTTAGCTTCAACTCTGCCCGGCGACTCCTCGCTTTGTGATTTTCTGCTCTAATTTCGGCTGCAGATTGAGATCATGGTCGGGTCTGTGGTTCAGCCCTCAGTAAAATACCTTGCTTATTTTTTAATTGTATTGGTCCCGCTAATTGTGGCGTAATAATAACATTTTCACCATGTAAATATGCACATGGATTTGTCTGAATCAGCTAAACCATATTTACTCCTTCCCTATCATCCCGCTGCCTCTCAGAGCCAAGCCAGAATCTCTCACTGCCTAGAATAACTGTTATTATGATGTTAATGATGCTGTTTATGATCCTGTGCATGCTTGAATATAGAATTTCATTAGTTTTTCTTATCTTCACAGCTATTATAGCCCATCTGTTCAATTGGCCATGAAGCTTAAGAGGTTTTATTTCAAGCCGTGCTTAATTGTGCACTGAGCCACAAGTTTCTGGTTGAGAACCAAAGAAATTAGTTTCACCAGTGTGAAAACCAAACAGGTGCTCGCTGGCAGGATGCGGAAGCCGTCCTCTGTTTTCCTATTAGGTGGCTGTGCTTGGAAAGTTAAGTACACAAACAAGCTCATTAGGGCTTTCAGGTTTGGATCCCTATATGACCAAAAACAGTAATAAGTTTTATTTTAATTTTTTTAAATAAGCCAAAATACTCACGTGTTATTCTATAATATTACTTAAAAAATGGTCACAACTGCTAAATTTAGGAGAAGCTTCATCATGAATAATAAGGTTCAATAAAGGAGAAAGTAAGAGCGAATACATTAGATTTAGAAACTTGAAGTCAAATCGAAATTGATTTCTAACACACAGAGCAATCCATCTATCTGTATTGCTTTTGTACAACTCATGGTCATGTAGCTCTGGAGCCGATCCCAGCTGACTGTGGGTGAAGGCAGGTTACAGCCTGGACAGGACTTATCCGTCATGGAGCAAACACAGACAGACAATCACACACACACACACACACACACACACACACACACACACACACACACACACACACACACACACACACACACACACACACACACACACACACACACACACACACACACACACACACACACACACATCTACAGTCTGTTCAGATGAACCTCATATGCTGTGTGAGGAAACGGGAGCAACCAGAGAAACCCCCCCCCACCCCCCACACACACACACACACAGAGAAAACATGCAACTTCTGCACAGCCAACCTGGACTTGAACCCGGGCACCGAGCTGTGATCTGGGAGAGCGAACCACTGCACCACTGTGTGTGGCAGTCTGCAGTGCCCAGCAGCAAATGTAGGTCTGGCATCGTCTGACGTCAGACTCAGAGTTTGGCTCATCACTCTCCGCAGTTCTAAACATTTTGCCAAGACTTCATGTCTTTTGTGAACAATTCCCATGAAATAAGCCAATTTTATCTCGACTTGAGCCAGACTCCTGTACCTCATCCTGTTGGGTCTGCTGCATACTTTCTCTTTTTTCCAGTGGAAGTGATCTCATATCCCTCGGCAGCTGTGGTTCTCCCTCTTGAACAGATAAACCCTTAATGTGATGCCACTGTGGTCTCTGCCGCTCATTTGTTGAGTTGTTTCTGCAGAAAAAGAGTGAGAGTTAGGTGGAATGCCATTTTTCAACATTTAAAAAAAGAAATCCCTTGCATCCATTGTAACATAACCGCTGTAATTTGAGGTTTCTTTTCCCATCCTACCTGCATACCTGTGCCTGGCTTTCATCACTTTTCATATTTGCTGAAGGCAAGCTGCGGGTGAGATCTATTTCAGATTTCAGATGAAGACACAAGCTGACAGTCGCTGGAGTTCTTTGCATTTTGCATCCTTCTCCTTGACTGCAGAGGCATTTGATATCGAGTTACTTTGCAGATTGCCACGCAGTATTTCATTAAAAGTTTATATTGCAGATACTGTACCTCTGTGGTAAAGCCATTATACTATTCCATTTTCCTGTTGCAGAAGGAGCCGAAGTCTCCTCAGCAACGGCTTGTATTGAATAAAGCTTTTAGTCGGTAACTGAGGATCTTTAGCTTATGGTTGAGAATCGTTCGGTGTATTGATTGAGACAACCCTACTGAATTGCACATTGATTTGTTTGTTATTAACACCTTTTAGGAAAAGTATTGATTGTGTGCTTCATTAATCCGGTTAATAGTGTGCAGGTACAGTGATGCCTTTAAGTGATTTTAGTTGTGCCTTGGTGCTTTCGAGGCTCAGCGACCTCGGCATACACCACCAAATAATCAATGTTCAATATGTGGCTTATTGAGGACTGTATGTGTACTGCAACTTTTGTGTCTGCATTGATTTTAGTGCAGCTTTCACTTCAGTCTCACGTTTATACTACAAGGGTCCTTTCTCTGTTTATTATCTTGTGTTTGCTTTGAATTGAGACTTTAAAATAAAAAATACCCTTGCTAATCCTTTTTGTCATTTTGAAACGTTGCTCTAATGCTAAACTTTACACAGTGAACAAACATCCAGTAAAAAAAACCCACAACAAAAACCTAAAACGAAACTGAATGAAGGATTAGCTTTCTGTAATCTTTCACCTAAACGGTCCTGACAGGCGTTGCAGTGTTCTCACTGGTCTCGTTGGTTGTTCACAGCACAGCTCAAAGGCCAAAATGTCCTGTTGTCAAGTAATAAACTCAGATTTTGTTTGGTTTTAAATGTACAATCACTATTACCTGGTTGACAATTATTGTTGGAATGTAGAGTAATGGAATCCAACACAGAAACTACAATTAATTTAGCAGACCTGTATGTTATTGATTTTATATATCTCCGGTTGTATTTATAACTTCATTGAGTGTGCAGGCACATCTTAAAGAAATGAATCAAAGCACTTCTTATTATGGAGAGGAGCTCGTCGAGGTGGTCTGGGTATCGACTGAGCATGCCCCCAGGACTACACTAGGCGTGGCTTAATATGACAAAGGAAAACCCTGACCCAGACTTTTTCTACTCAATTATTGATACAAGAGCCAAAAAAATGAGGCCCATTTTTTTCTTAATCCCTCATGTTTCTTCAATAAATGCCTTTCATCTGAAATTAAGCAGTCTCACTCAGATCACACTGATTCAGTGGTGAAAAGCACTGAAGAATTTGTACATTGTTGCTGTACTGATGTACCTTATTTGAATATCTGTACTTTAGTAGTCAGCGTTTTATACTCTTTCTCAGTGCATTTGAAACTGTATATCTATACATTCTTATCTAAATATTCTTGAAACTGGCCCATCACTTGTTTGAACCTCCACATAGGATTCAAACTTATTTATTTATTTAATTATTATTATTGTTATTATTATTATTATTAGTCTATTTATTTTTTTATTTTTTTATTCATTTAGATTCAGAGTTGCAGTGATAGTAAAAGTCATTCATACTGTTCATCAAAGGTGGTAGAATACCAATACTTCCAGTTACCATATAAATATAGTATTTGATATAGATACTAGTAAGACTTTTACATGTTTTTTATTCAGAAAATAACTTTCTGAGTGAAAAGTTGGATCATGTTATGCATCATTACTTATGAATAACCTGGTGTATACAAGGTGATATGGTTTTATACCAACATCACCTCCACACATGTTTAAATGTGCTCGAGAGAATTATGCACCAGCAAAGATAAAAGTACATTTTTACTTTTGTACCTATGTTTCTGCATCAGTACTGTTTCATTCCTGCTCAAAGAAAGAAGTTGAATCAATAATTTTACTTTTAGAATTTTGTTTTTTTACTTCAGTAAAGAATATGAGGGCATTTGCCGACATTGTTTGGGTGCCTGTATGTATGCCATTTGGCCACTAGAGGGCACCAAGAGTAAGCAACTAAAATCCCATCTCCCAAAGCTCGAATGAAAAGTCAACCCAGACCGATCCATGACTTTGAGAGTGTGCAGTTTCCACTCGATCAATAACTAGGCTGAAATAACAGGAAGGACAAATGTGGCCCTTTTGTCAATATATCAATTATGATTAGGAATAAAATGAAAATGTTAAGGAAGAAAACTCTCACTTACCAGCTCACAGCAGTCCATCTCTTCACGTGCTTGGGCAGTGTTGATGGAGCTGAAGTGGCCGGAGTGTCTGCGAGCTCAGGCGACATCCCCCCTGCTCACATATTCATTATTCTGACGTCTGCGCCACTCTCACCTCGAGGGGACACAGTCTTCCTCTTCAACCCCCTCATTCCCATCTTATCTCCCCCGCCTTCAGTGCCTACTTGTCAAATTTCCTCGTCAAAGCGTGTTGGCTTGAAAATGTCAGCCACGGTGAAAGAATTTCTGGCTTATGTAACACATTAATCTATGCTCGCTTCCTTTCTTTCTTTTTTTTTCTTTTTTACATTTTGCGTGGGCTTTTGTGTCTGAAAGAGGCTTTTCACATCCTGAAAACAGCCCATCCAGATGCATGGCCTGAAATCATCCTACTCATAAAGATTTTAGCAGGTTGGATTTCTTTATTTGGCAGAGGTGTGCCGATGCTAAAGAACCTGTAAGACACCAGAGAATTACCGGCTCATAGTTTGTATAGGACGACTTCTGAACAGAAGGTCCCTCATTGATCACTGCACCACCGTGTCCATTCAAAAGTGAGCGTTGAGGTCTTTATGAAAGTTTAGAATTAAAAATGATGACGAGGCATTTTGGGTGGTGGTGGTGGGGTGGGAGGTTATTGTGGCGGCGCATGAAAAGTACAGAAGATTGTTATGGTAACAAGGATCAAAATATGGAAATTTCTCGTTCTCAAACGCTTCATTTAGCCAACATTTCCAGCGTGTGGGTGGCCTCTGAAATATTTGTGGTGACCTTTCAGAGAGCAACGGTCAGTTACATGTAAATGGGAAGAGTGTTGAGGAAGTGTGTGTGTGTGTGTGTGTGTGTGTGTGTGTGTGTGTGTGTGTGTGTGTGTGTGTGTGTGTGTGTGTGTGTGTGTGTGTGTGTGTGTGTGTGTGTGTGTGTGTGTGTGTGTGTGTGTGTGTGTGTGTGTGTGTGTGTGTGTGTGTGTGTGTGTGTGTGTGTGTGTGTGTGTGTGGAGAGGAAACCTAAAAGGAGAGGTTTGCCAGGGACACACAAGGGCAAGAACATGAGGGGAAACAAAAACAGGATGGCTCGCAGGCCGGTGTGGAACAATGTGGACCAGGGAGGGCGTCGACAGAGAAAGTCGGTGACAGTAGGAAATTGTTCTTCCCCTGTGTTATCACTGCTCCCTATGAGGTTAGCAATCCCTCCACAGAAAAAAGGAAAAAAATATCTGAGTCTGTTTGCGCCGCTATGTAAAGGATTATATGACCCCCCCCCCCCCCCCCCCCCCCCCCCCCCCCCCGCTGCACTCAGTTTATGTTAAATTCCCCAAACTAATGACTGACAAAGCAGACGGGGGGAAAAAATAGAAACAGCTCCACACGCTAACATGTTGAGTTTTATTTTTGTGTCTCCCTCTAGCTGTGCAGTCCCTGAACAGCCTGAATGACCAGATTGCAAACTTCATGGTGACTGGACCCAAGCCCCCGGAGCCGGAGGAGCCCCCTTTCCCTCCTCCGGAGAAGGAGACAATGCAGAAATCCATGACCCTGATGAGGCACCTCCTCGTGGATGCTCAGGTACACCAAACAGTCCCTTTGTCAGCTCTCAAGAAAGCAGGTGGTGCAAGAGGCTCGTCCCCGAGTTCCTATTTTGCCTCCAGCTGGAATCTCTAAGGTGGTTTTACAGCCTCGTTGCTCCACAGTGTGAAATGTTCAACACAGTTATTAATAACATCGTCATTCTATCTTGGCTCCATATCTGGTTCAGTAGTCTTTTGGTACGCTCCCCCTACTATACCGACAAAACTTCAAAAACTACAGCATCTTTTAGTTTTTTCAGATAAATTGTATATATTAGTGACACAGAGTCATAATAGTGAGTCAGCTCACAGACTCAATGGTTTTGGAGAAAGAAGCTGAAACACCAAACTCATTCAAATAATGTTTCTTTGTTTTACTGGATGAGACTAAGTCAAAATTTGAATTAATTAAAAAATGAATTACATTCTGTCTCGGCATATTATATTAACATCCTGGAAACTTTATCTTGAGAAAGTTTATGGGTAAACAATGTCAAACGGAAAGTTCAGCAATGCTACCAGCTTCCACTCAGGATGATATCCAACCGCTTGAGTTGAATGTGTTTCGAAAGATCAGATCTGACTGGACATATTTTCAACTTTACACTGCAGTTCTACGACTTGAGCACGGTCACATGGAGGCTGTCAGACTGCTTTGTAGCAACGACTGGTGAATCACGGATCACCCGACTGGTACATGAATATCACACCAATTGGTTTAACTGATTATTATTTACGTTGCCTACCAACAGGTGGGCCTATGTAGCAAACAACACTTTTATAATCAATGATAGATGATACAGCCAGTTTCTGAGTGCCACATTTTAGTTTGGTGGTCCATTAGCTCGCTTCTCCTCTAGGCTCATTCACCAACTCGAAATTATGCAAAAAGTTCCTCAATTATTGAGTCGATATGGTTCAGCAATTGCAGCTCCACTATTAAACTTTGTTTATGTGGATAATCGAGCTCGTAGCCCACAGAGAAATCTCACATCACATCATATAAGCCTTTCAACCCATTCACTGTATCCTTAAACGTTCCCAGATATTTACAAATGACTACCACTTCAACCAGCTGCACCGACTGTCTCAACAAATTATTACATTTGAATGGGAGCATCGCTGGCAGTTTTGAAAAGAAAAATGACACTAAATGATTTTACTTTAGTCAACTTGGGTGTGAGAAGTACCACTGCTGATGAGTTGTTGTCTGGGGAAGCTTTCGCTTTCACACTGCATAGAAATTCAATGTCACAAGAAAATGTGAATGAAACGGAGCCACATCCCTGATGTGATCATGAAATGTGATTTCTTCGGAACGGCCAGGAGTTGGACAGTTAATGTGGACCTCCATTTGAGACTACGCCGTCCACCGAACCGGCTATGCAAGAAGATGAGCTAAGATTGACTTTATTTATGCCGCAATGA
Source organism: Lipophrys pholis (assembly GCF_963383615.2). Lineage (NCBI taxonomy): Eukaryota > Metazoa > Chordata > Actinopteri > Blenniiformes > Blenniidae > Lipophrys > Lipophrys pholis. The sequence goes on along the minus strand of NC_137630.1, from coordinate 14,813,326 downwards.
GGAAATTCCAGTGTTGCAACGGTGGTCGATAAGACATTCAAAGATTAAAAGACCTGGACGTTTTAAACCCAAAACATTGGACACAACTGTGATGATTCATGTGTGAATTTGCACGCTGCAGGTTACCTGTAGCCTCAAAAGTCAGTAAGTCACTCAAAGAAGTTATATTTTGATATTTGAATTTTTTTTTAATTATTTATTTGGCATGTTGGGCCACTAGTGGGGGCTGGTTTAGATTTTGTAATGAAACTACACACGTGCGGAGAACAATATTCTATAAACGTTAACACACGATGGAGATTTCTATGGACAGACATTGAAGTTGGATTGCTATTCCGGATGGCTGTCGACTATAAAACTACCAAGTCCCAGAAGAATAAGGACTGAGAGTCATGACACTCTGGAGGTAAACATTGTTATTGTCCATTTGGTCATGGATGTGTAGAAGAATCATTTATCATGGCAGTGGCGTGCGTGCGCAGTCGCAGCATTTTCAGAAAGTTGCATTTTCCCACTTTTACAAAGAGACAACGCCGTAGCATTTTTCGAAAAGTTCCACCATGGGATGCCCGAAACGCAATTAACGTTTTGTGTTCTCACTTGAGAACGTTGGCGTGTAAACTGACCCTAAGAACAGAAGTGTCAACAGGATCTTCCTAAAACAGCAACTCATTTGATAAATATCCTCTTTCTATCATATCTTTGTTACTTTTTTTTTTTTTTTTTTTTTTTTTTTTTTTTTTTACATTTCAAACAAAAAAAACAAACATTTAAATGTTTTTTGGCCTCGGTGTGACAGGAGGAACAGGAGACGAAACACATTTATTCCACCTTATCAACTACCTGACGCTCCGATCTTTGGGTGCAGCAGTCAATAAGAAGCTCAAATTCTTCACGTGAGAACAAAAATACCTGGTTGGTGTGGATACCTCGCAGACTCGCTGTGTAGGCGTACGCTTCATGCTTCATTTTGCCGCAGTACAAATTGTTTGTGAAGACATGGAAAACCGTTTCTGAGCGTCTCCGGCAAAGGGCCTCAGATAAAATGAAAATATTGACTGTGTGTAATCGGGGTGAGACAACAAGGTGACATTTCCTGCATCAGAGTCAATTGCCACTCAAATACACGCGATGACAGACCTAGTGAATTCAAGATAGTATTAGAAAATGCTGTTTACGCTGACCCAACAACCTTTGAATGAATTTTTATCTTTTCTGGAGATGACCTGTTTGTCCTTAGAAATACATTTTCCGGGGCATCCACATAAGCAGCAGTAAGATTGATTGAAGGGATTTTTTACCCTTCTTTTTTTTTGTGTGCAGCTTGCAGCACTTTGTAAATAAATGTGCTGAATCACAGTTGACATATTCAAATAAGCACATTACATTTTTTTTTTTTTTTTTAAGCAGTATTCCCTTCGCACAGTTTTCTGCTCGCGTTGTGGATGATAACAAGCGGAGCAGGAAGAAAAGGTGATGAGAGGCTGCTTTCCTAAGAGCTCCAATTAGGCAAGGCAGGATGTACCCAGCAAAAGTGGCGGTGTGTGATTGAGCTGTTTGCGATTTAACACGCATATGCTTGTTGTTTTAATTTGTTACAGTGTCATTTGTGCCGCCTCGCACGACTCCAAATTGATTTCACAGAACAATGTGCTGCACGGGCCCCGACCGAACAGATGTTGAATAGACACAGATTGTGAACTGTGGTCAAGGGTAAGAAATGTCTTCAACTTCAAGGACTCGACGGGTTGTTTCTTCATTTTTGTCCCCGGTTTTTAATCATGGAACGAAAAGAAACAAGAGAGAGAGAGAAAATGTGTCTATAGCTTTGTGCATAGGAATCACGTTCTATGCTCAAAGCCAGAGGTAGTTGGGGGTCACATGCCAGGACAGGAGACACATGGAGACTACAGAGTAACTGCTTTTTTTTTTTTTTTTTTTTTTTTTTTTTAAACTTCATCACCTCATCTCTCTTTCTGCCTCCAAAGGACAGGCATCCGTCTTTCTCTGGCACGTCAGGCTCCGCCTTGTCAATTTCCTCTCGGTCAGGTACCTTTTATTCTGTCAGCATTCTTTTCACCATTGTCTTTTCCATTTTAGTCACATGCCAAGTAATCTGTCACGGAGAAGGTGTGTTTCAGTAATGAAAGGTGGACATTTTTGTTTTCCCAGAACTGGAAGATGCTCACAGCGCACTTCTTCAATACTACATAATCATTTAAGTGACACTTTTGTCTAAAGCAGAGACATAAGTGTAGATAATCTTTGGTTAATGATTGAATGGTGATAGAAACACAGTGTAGGACTCTGAGCTGTCGAAGATGAAAGTTGACCGAACTGGATAAAAACTGAGAGCAGTGTAAATGCTCTTGCTACGAGAGTCTTTCTTTGACAAACAATACATCCTATGGCCACCAATCAATAGTTTTGGAAAAGGAAATCAACCAATGATCAACATGAGAGGGATAAAATCACAACTAAACGGAGGAAGTGAATAACACGGGTTATCTCTTCAATATAATGTGCATAAAAGGGAGTATTTCCATCTCAATGTCTCTATTTGTTGCCATTTTCTAGTTTATTGTTTAACTTGTTTTCTGTGAACCCTGCATGTATTATTCTAGTCAACTAGCTAATGTTTGAACTGCATTTTATTTAAATTCAGTGACTTTAAAAAGTGACACATTTTCTTAATTTGGGTTGGGAGCTTGTCATAGTGGGATGAATCCCAAAGCTGAGAAACCACGGCCTTAAATAATGTGGTACTTACATGTCTTTGTGAAGCACATACCTCGCCGGGTCAGGGCTGTTTTGGCAGCAAAAGCAGGATTTACAAAATATTACGCAGGTGGTCATAATGTTATGGCTGATCTGTGTGCCCCAGTAAGCTCACTGTCCCCTGTCCACCTCAAGCACCTGTTGCTTAAGGATATATAAGACCTCATAGATTCAATTGTTCAGCCCCAATCTACAGTGAATAAAGTATGATAATATTGTGACGAACAGATGAGGTATAACACAGTATTCTGAGCTTTCCGGACGAAGCACAAATGTCGAAATCAGCTTTGATGTGGCAGTTGTGGGAAATTGTCTCTGCCCATATTTGGTCCAAAGACATAACAGATATTGGAGATAGATGGCGTGGAGAGATGAAAGCTACTGTCATTAACCTGTGTTTTTGTTCATTTTATTAAAGAATGTGGGAGTAATTAAATGTAATGACTCCATCTGCTGTGCTGCGGCTCCGTCATGACTCCTGGTTAAAGTAATATTTATGATCAAAGAAAGTGGGGCGATGAGCACAGATTCATAAGAGACCACCTCTGTTTTTATTCTCTCTCTCTCTCTCTCTCTCTCTCTCTCTCTCAAACACACACACACACACACATAGCTTTGCTGTATTTGTGTTGCAACAAAGTTGGAAATGCATGCGACTGTCAGTAGTTTCAGACATTTAGAAGGAAATTCAAAAAGCTTGATATAGATGTAAGAACACTTGCTAGGACTGATTAGGCCTGAAGCATAGGGTGGGTACGTTGATTGCCTTCAAGTTAACTGAACACGTAACAGATTTGTTTGTCTTTTAATGTTTTAAGTCAAGTATCATTACAGCAGACGGAATATGGTCACCACTGTTGTCCTGCAAGTGACGGCTCACTGCAGAGCCGCTTCATGTGAATCCTCCTCGTCCACCAAAGGCCCATCTGGTGTGTATCCTGCAGTCAAGCTGGGAGGAGGCTCTCTGCTGAGCTATTGCCACCGACCCTCCCTCTACCTCCCCTTCTCTGTGCTGTACTCAGCTGTGACTACATTAGCTGAGCTGTCAGTCATCAGTGGCAGGGATTGAGGGGGTTAGGGAGGGTTGGGGGGTGGGGGGCTATGGTTTGGACACAGGAGGGGGAAAGTGGATGCAGTTTGGAGGAGAGTAAAGGTGACTTTGAAAATGACTGAGTTTAGACACTGATGAATAAGATCTCTCTGACCTCCACTGAACCTCCCCTCTGCTCTAATCATCAGTGGCAACCCACAGACACGTCTGTCACTCTGAGAGAAAAATGGAGAGGAAACAAAGCAGACGCACAGTTCAGTCGGTCAACTTCTGAAAGCGCCAAACAATGAATACACAAACATATCGGCTCAATAGTGCTGGTAATGAAATTTTCCACATAAAGCCAGTAATCTTGAGCCTTTTGTAATATGTATTGACCACAGCGTATCAATAGCCGGTTCTGAGAGGATCGATACCGTACGGCCGTAAAGGCGATGAACTAGATTTCTCATTGACGTGGTTACAGTGTTACCTCAATTTGTGAAAGCGTTCATATTGTTTGTTGTTGTGTGGATAATATCGACGGCGGGGAGTTTCGAATTAATGCTGCATTGTTTCTGGAGCTTTAATGGCTCAGATCACTGTGTGGTGTAAACGACTGGTATGGAGTTACCTGCAGAGCAAGGCCTTGTGTTTTATGACCTTCTGTCGTATGAATGGTGAGCTGCTTCAGACTTGCATGACACAGGCTGCAGTTACTGACGAGCTGGAGATCACAAAAGATGAACCCAACAACCGTTATACGTGTGCAAATGTTTCTATGGAAATTTTATGGCTTGCTTGTTATACCGTGTAAAATGTGTAACTCGATCAGAATGTGTGACAACCAATAATGTAATAATGGCCAATAATGTAATACCTGCCAATAACACAAGAATGTTTCCCATTTTAAATGTAATGAAGCCAATGATTTAATAGGATATTTGAGCCATTGTCATAATAACAGTTTGCGATAAGAGTAGCATTTAAAAAAATTTATTTTGAATGTAATAACTATTATAACTAATAAATCAATACTGTAATATCACAGAAAATAGGACTGCATTTCCTTTTAATTACAGCTTTTTTGCAGCTTTTGTACAGTTTGCCTGTCAAATTAGATTTCGTGGACGACATCGTCGACCTACTCATTCATTGAGGATATATACAGCCCTCTTCCTCAGTTTAAGTTGTTAAAAATCCTACTTTCTTACATTATTGGCAAGTATGACATTATTTGTTGCCACAGGCTGGTAACTGTAGTTGTTAACTTCCAAATGAAGAAGGACAAACTGATGATTTTCACATCATACTTGAGAAAATAATTGTTTTGTACATCAGAGTAGATGTTGCCCCTTCAGGATTTTTTGCATTTCTTAAATAGATGACACTCCATGACCCTTCTTGTTTGCCGTTATCACAATGCAAGTTTATTTTGGAACATTTATTGAGAAAGCATATTTGTCCTCACTGTCAGTATATCTGATAAATGTATTTCCTCTGAAAATATCCCTTAAAAATATAAAATTGCAATGTCTAAACATTTCCATTCACTTTTATCTATACAGAGCGATTTATGTGTCATTATGCACATACAACTAGTGACAATATGTTCATTGTTGAGGTGCGGTGTAACATAATCAGAATGGATTGTGAAGTATAATGTTATAACTGTGATTTTTAGTTATGTACTCAATACTCATGTAGTAAAGTTTTGGGAAATTAAGTTGAGGTAAGTTAATAGTGAGTTAATAAGTAAATAGTATGGACACACTCATGTTGTAGGATAATAGTGCAGGCTAAAAACTCATCATCTATGACATAAAGCAAGTGATACATTTCTCCTATTAATATAGTTTATTTTTGCTAGAAATCATGAAATAGCTGTTATATGATTTGAATAAAACACAGGTGTGTTTACTTATACAGACACACAAAAAGAGTCTTGAAATACTGTTGAAGAACACTCTTGAATCACATTTTTTTTTCATAACCCGGTCTTTCAGTAAGTTCACCCTAAATGGTTAAGGGGCCCCTACAAAACAATGTAGCAGGTCTATAAACACATGGATGACGGACCCCTTCTTCTCCTGCCGGTGCAGACAGGATACCAAAGTCCATTGTTATGAATAAAGTGTCAATTCTTAAAGTGTCTGAATTAATATTTCAACACAAATGACTGACTTCCACATAAATTAGCCAATCATGCTGGACTCGTGCTCGGGGTCATGGAAGAGTGCAGGCCCCTCAATGGAGGACGTTGAGGTGGGGGTGGGGATTGGGGGGGGGGGTACTCTAGAAGGAGCGGGCGCGTGATGGGTCTGGCTGGGTCAGTCTGCCCCTCTCTGACTGGGGCCTCAGCTGGCCTGCCAGAGTACGGTTTTTATTCCATGCATAATACATCACTTTGGTCCCATCTGCCCTCTCAACCCGTCCTCTGACTCCACCAGGCTTGTCTAATGGCCCCCGCTCCAATGAGGGCCGGCCAGACCTGATGCCGTGCCCTACTATGGCGATGGTTTATTGCGGCCCAGCTCGATCTCAGGGTGTGACAAATGAGAATGGAAATTGGGTAATTTGGTTGAAAGGGAGTGTTGCCGTCATCCGCTGCTGGAAAGTGTTTCCTGGGTTTCACTTTACTGTCAAAACAACCGGCAGCTTTTCCCAACAAGCCTGAATTAGCTCACCGAAGTTCACAGCTTCACTGAAAGTGAAAATGATTCTTTCAGATCAAAGGCAGTAAACTTGAACCTGAGGTCTTTCATTTAGTCGTCTCTGTCGTTTTCAGATTTTCATCAGTTTATTCCTGTTTCTCTTTGCTTTTTCTCAAAGGGGGTAATTGCCAGATCTCAGTGAATTTTAGTCACTGCACAGGTTGCTTTTACAGACAAGGTCAAACCCCTGTCGTTCTTAATGCTGCTGCAGTCCCAGCCGGTGCGCTCAATGAAACGTCCAGGGATGTCTCACCCACAGATTGGATAGTTTCCACAAGGAATGTATAAAATCACATCGTTCACTTTTTATCCGGTGGTTACGATCAGTATCGGTGGTGGGAGGAGGGCACAAAAATTGAATTGTCAGTGCAAGATGCATGATATTACTCCCCTTGCTGGTGGACTTGTATGTTAAGCAGATTGAAAACGACGGCTTATCTTGTAAGGAATAAATTGAAAACCATTTCATTATAGAAATACAGTTCTGGTTGTTGCCTGCAGAGAAAGGAGCTCTCCGTCACTGGGAAACACTAATGGTATGGAAATTGTCACGAAACACCGCTGTGTTCTTTCTTGCAGTTTGGTGCCTCGTTACAACTGTAGTAAATCACCTTTAATGATTTGTTGCAAAAAAATCTATATCAAAAGAAGGAAACAAGAATATGGTGAGACTCTCTTATTACTCGGACAAGGGATTCATTGAAGTTTACAGGAAACATATTACAAAAACAGAGCGATATCTGTCCCGTAAAATCCATCTGGAGCAGGAAGAATTTGATGAGCGTATCGAGCAGTGCCAACAGTTTGACAAAGAGAGGAACAACGGTGGTGATACTCAGTCACTGGCTCTTTGCCAGCACTATAAATCTTTCACTCTGTGCTTCATGTGACTATTGTTAGGCGTTCACACAAAAAAACAAGTCCTCCGCTAACAGTGCTTTCAACACAAATGTCAAGGAGCTGCGTTGTTTAAGAACAATCCAGAAAGGGCTGAACGTTTGGAAAAACAGACTTGTGAGGCAGTACAGTTTTTTCTCTTGTAATTCAGAATGCTTGATCACTCTTTTTATCGTCTCTCACAGTAACCTTCGAGTAAACAACCAAACTGCCTTGCTTACATAACAGAGTAATATTAATGTTTCTGTTGTTTGCCTTTGCTGCTTCTTCATATACAACTGGAGAAAGATATTTATTTCTGTCTTATATTGGAAACCTTTCTTATACAGAGCATAAAAGTATTCACAGCACTTCACTGTTTCCACATTGTGTTATGTTACAACCTTGTTTCAAAATGGATAAACCTCCGCCAAAATTAAAGTAAAAATCTACACACAATAGTCCCACAATAGTATACAATTAGTTTAATTGTATGCAAATGTATTAAAAAAACAACAACAAAAAAACAACAACAAAAAATCACACATTCATAGCCATTGTCATCTACCGGTGGTAAATTGAGTTGTTTGGACATGATTTGAAAAGGCACACACCTGTCTGGATGAAGTCCCACAGTTGACAGAGCACAAACCAAGCATGAAGTCAAAGGAATTGTCTGTCGCCCTCTGAGGCAGCGTTGTCTCCAGGCTCCAGGCACAAATCTGGGGAAGGGTATGGTGGCGGCAGCATCATGCATTGGGGATGTTTTTCAGCTGCTGGAACTCGGGGACTCGTCAGAATAGAGAGAAAGACGAATGCAGCAATGTACAGAGACTTCCTGGATAAAAAGCTCAGACTGGGGCAACAGTTCATCTTTCAGCAGGACCTGAAACACACAGTGCGAGTGTAGTTGAGTGGCTCAGTCAGAACCCAGAATCCGATTCAACATCTCTGAAATAAATCTGGAAAAGGCTGAGCGCTGACGCTTCCTGTGCAACTAGTTGAGGCTTAAGAATTGCTGCAGAGAGGAACGGGCCAAACTACCTAAAGATAAGGCGTGACACTCTTATGGCATCATATTAAAAAAAAATAAAAAATGAGGCTGTAATTACTGCAAAAGGTGCATCAAGAAAATGTTGGGCAAAGGCTGTGAACACTTATGTACATGTAATTTCTTACGTTTTTATTTTCATGTAAAAAAAAAAGAAATAAATTGCCATTTGCCCATTGTCTGTTGGGATGGGTTCCACCTCTCACGACTCCAGCCTGGATAAAGTGGGTATAAAAGATTGATGGATGAATCAGAAGAAAACGTGCAAAAACAAGTCAGACTGTTATTGTACTGCTCATACTGTTTTCAGATACATAAGTGTACAAGGTAATTTGTGGTGTTCTGGTCATTTACCAGTAGCTGTTACTCAAGGCTTCACTGACTACTGGTTTTGGCATTTTGACCAACTTTGCCTCTTGGAAACGTTGTTATATCCTCACTTACTGTGCGTGAATTTGAATAGCAAAGTCTTTTGTGCAATTCTGCCTCACAAAAGAGCTGTTAGGAAATCTGAGCACTGGTAACATTTTCTCTGCTAATTTGAGCAAGCAGTGGATTGTGTGAGTCATGTGGCGGGGGTATTTGTCAGAGCGTTCTCCCACGGCGTTGTGCGAACACCCTTGAAACACTAAATTGTTGAGTGCTTTCGCAGTCAGTAGAGACTCATAGAATTTTTTTTTTTTTTTTTTTTTACTCACCTCACATCTAAAGTTTGTTACGTGCACTAAATAATAGCATGTTTCATTCATTTCCCTCTGCTATGAAAACTGAAAATGGCTAGTCTATTGATTCGGGAGAGTCACCGAGAAAGAAGCTGAAAGCTTGTGGGAGGTTTTACCACTACGTGGTTTTCATCCTCGGCGAAGCGCTATTCTCCCCGAGCTTTAACCCTTTGCACACGAGGCCAGGGTCTGGCTCCAACAAAGACATACACTAGCTGTGGGAATAGCAAGACAACATACTTAATAGTCCTCATTGATCCAGTCTCCAGTGCCTCAGAGAGTTTGGGAGTACGAGCCCTCCGAGCTGGTCTCTGAATGCAGCAAGAGCAATGACAGACTGTCCTCTCTGGCCTCGGGGGACAGGGGGAGATAAAAGTGGATCCTTCAAGGTTAAACGCAAGCTTGAGGTCAGATTTGGACAAACAGCTCAGAGAAGACATTCAACTCAGAACAAAGTCTTTTCAGATTACCGATTAGGGAGTGGATTGAAATGCTGGATTAGTTTTTCATCTCCTGAGGGAAGCGTCTTTATTGGTCCCTCAGACCATTTCTGTTTGATGTTAGTGTTAAGTGAGAAGGCACTGAAGCTGGGCTTGTCTGTGAAGAGACAAGAGAATATGGTATCAATATTAAAAGGAGATGATAATGACGAACGCTAATAACTATTAAATTTGTGACCTCACAAGTTTTTTTTATATAGTTGTATAAATCCTCTCACATCTTTTTGCAGTTTTTGCAATTCATTTTTTCCTGCATAATGAATGCAAGCAAATGTTAAAAAAAACGTATTGTGCGTTGTCGTACCTTGCGAATGACTTGTGGTTTGGCGTTCAAGGGGAATTCAAGCATCTCATTGATTTAGTCTTTTAACAATCATTTTGACAGCATGTTCATGTAACATGCTGTCAAATTGTTCTCGCCTTGCATGTGTGTTTTTATACATTTGTGCATGCTTTGGAAACTAATATTTGTATTTCTAATTTCCTTTAGATAAGAGGAAATGTCAAATGAGCAGGATTCGGTTGATAACCTGCTGCTCACAGACACATGATGTCTGATCACTTTAGATGCAATACAAATGTGTTTGTGAGTACACATGTGCACAGAGAGCTGTATGTTGCCATGGAAACAGATCATCAAAAGATAATTCTGATTGTGTAAACAGGAGATATAAAGGCTGGGAAGTAATAGCTAAAGCTCTTCTTATATATTAGTCCCACTTGCTCTGTCTCTGTTTCCTCCCCTGGTTACTTTGTTCAGCTTTACCTCACTTTGCCAGCGATCTGCCACGATCAAAGGCTCTGCCCTAAATCTTAGAATTTGGTTTTAGGGCTACATCAGGCTGCATCTGACTCATGTGCGCACAGTGCCTGCAACTACAGTTCAATGGAGGTAAACTTGTCACCCCGAAGGGTTAAAACGATCTGAAGGATAGGTTCCATGTTTGTGTATATATGTGCGAGCTCACTCTACATGTGGAGTCACAGCTGTCTCCATCACAGAAATGGCTGTTTCAAGCTTTTCTTTGTTTCTTTGTGTCGTCTGACGTTAACTCATGTTTGCGAAGTGCTTTGCAGCATGCCTGCGAACAGCAGATTGTGTCAAGGTTGTAGTAGATCATGAAGTTGTGTTGAGTAAACGATTTGAAATTTGTTATGATACTTCTGAAGCTCTTGTCATGCTCCTCTTTATTGCTTTATTTGCAATACCTCCATGATTAGAAACACTGTGGACTCTTTTGTGCTCTAATCCAAACCGGACAAAAGCGCGTGGCTGAAAAGTGCTATTTCACAAAATATAAAGCATGCTTAAAAAAAGGGTCCACCTCCATTATTATGATGGGGTCAGGTCATCTGACACTTTTCATCTTAAAAACAAGCGTGAACATAGTGTACAGTCAACATCCTCATAGCTGTAGCAACAGTTTCAGTGATGCACCATGAGAGTGACAAGAAAATGCTGCAGCGTTACCCTGAGGCGTAGCGTTAGTTGCATTTATGCTCCTTATGCTATGAAACCTGTGCACACATCATGTTCTGAGCCCAATAACCAGTGGGTGTTCAGACAGGCACAAGCTATATTTCTGATATGAAACACTTTGATTGCTTTGAGGTCTGTTCATAAGCATAGACGCTCATTGTTTCGGGCCAACATCTCCCTTTTATTGTTTTTTCCCTTTTTTATTTTCCTTTAGTTGTTTTCCATGAGAAAACATTGGAAACCCTGCATTGCAGACAAGTCACCGATATCCCAGACGAATCAACACACAGCGATAGAATAGTGATATCCTCAGCTGTGGGACCAGGGAAAGACCGCTTGATTAAATTTCATCTTACGCAGAGAGCAATCAATGTGTTTATGATGAAATGTATTTCTCTTTCCTTGTGTGAAACCTGCCTGTAATGTTGGTTTCATGGACGAATAGATTCCTTCTCATATCAGATGTTTCTGTACTCTTTTAACACGATCGGGATTGTTTAGCCTGGAGCTGCTGATTTCATCTTGGCCTTGATGGGAAAAGTGTAACGGAGCGGGAGTCCCACTTTGGACTGTGTTGATTGAAAGACAATAAAAACAATTTGGAAATCCGTACAGAGACAGAGGGGGGCCGGGGTGTGGCTTCTCATACGCACGTCGCTTCAGTAAACACAGCTACGCAGGTCGGCAACAGGCGACGACTCAGCTCCCACTTGCCTAATCCATAATTTGAAAAGCAAGGGTGCTGTTATCAAAGCCCTCTCATCTCTTTGGATTATTGTGGCTCGAATGAGCTTTAGAGGAATCAATAAATAAAGAGCAAACTTGACAATACGCGGCTCAGCAGTGTTTTGTTTTTTTTGGAATAATCACGTTTTGGGCGATTCATAATGAAAAAATAATTAAGGCTTGTATTATCTTTGGAATCATTAACATGTTGTGCTCACACATGAATTGAGGCCAAGCCTCTCCATTTCAGGAGTTTTGAAGAAATTATCAGTGTCGTGCAGCTGTGGGCAAAATCCTGTTGCATCTTGTGGAAGCCTGCCGGTAAGCGAGCCTCAAGCAACGTTTGGGCATTGGGTTACATTGGTCATAAATTCATTTCCATTCATTTAAAAAAAAGTCAATTCTTTGGTTAGATTGTTCTCTCCTCTTCAGTACAACCTGTCTTTAAACACCAAGTGAGCTTCAGTAGTTGGACGACCTCCATCAACACTCAGAGTAAATCTTCCACCTTCAGGGGTGTCAGCGTCTGAAGCAAAAAAAGGAAAAGAATTTAAATCAATCAGTTGTCTCTAAATGCAGCTTTAATGGTTCATCTTTTGCTCAGCTGTCAGGGCAACAGAGCTTATGATCACAAAAATAATTTTTTGAAAGGTTTTATAGCCTTCGGCCATGACAGATATATTCAAACATTTAATATTACTGCCACTGGGGGTCCTTTGTTATACAAATGTAGACAAATGTTTTGGTGCTCTTCAGCAAAAAGAAGAATCGACTTTAAAAGAGCAAAAATATTAAGCAGACATTTTTTTTACATCCTTAACAGAGAATAGATTTAACTTTATGTTGATTAGAAACTTTGAAATGACCAGGACCAGCAGTGCTGTGACACTAAGTTCAATATTTTCTCTGTATCACTGCATGAAAGTGTAGATTTCCTGCTGTTCGTGTGTCTGGATCATTATACTGTTAGAGGAACCACAGACAGAGACATTTCACCCCGCGGTGCTTTGAGACACTTGAGGCCTCATTGTGTCCTGTGGAGAAAGAGATGAAGCAAAGCAGCCGGAAAACTTAAACAAGCCTCGTTCCTGATACACAGGAACAGGAACTTTTTCTTTTGCTTAGAGAGCTTCATTTGAAAGAATCTTTAAGAAGGAAATTAAGCAGACTTGCCAAAAGGCTGTAATTGTATCTTTCCAAGGACCTTGTCTCGTAACCCTCTGTTTTTTATGTTTGTTTTATATCAGCCATTCCCTCCTGGGTTTTGCTTTTTGGTGGAATCCACAGTCATTCAGACACTGCTGTACTTTGACCTTGGAGCTCAGCTTGTGTCTCTTTGACAGCTATCTTTGGCTCCTTGTCAACAATTCATATTCATATTATCCTTTTGGACATCCATCCATCCTCGACACCGCTTAATCCAATTTCTTGGGTGTGGTGATCTAATCCCTCCAACTATAGGTGAAGGCAGACTCCACCCTGGACGGGTTGTGCAAACACAGGGAGACGAATACTCTCCATTTCAAAGACACCAAACATCCTTCTGATCAGTCTCATTCATCAGTTGTTTCTCTCTTGTTCCCTGTTCTTTGATTTCAAAACGCACAATTATTCACATTCTATATTTGAAACTCAGAAATTGTTTAAAATATGGCTTTAATCCACTTTTGTTATTTTTTTCCTATGAAATACAGGTATGCAGGCAGATATACACATGAAAGCTGCTTTCAATTAAGCCTCTTTTCAGGATTTATGAAATCTTTGTTTTTGAGTTTTTATCCATGGCTTTTATTCTATCCCTAACATGACGGCACATAATAAGCCTTCTTCTAATATTTCCTAATGACATTACCTCGCAGCTGTTTTATAGCTGCAGCACCGTTATCATCATCCTCATGTGCAAATTGAGGAAAGTATTGTGCACGTCAAATAGTTCAATGTTTCTTCCACCACTTCCTTCCATCTCCTGTGTTCCGCTTTGCTAAAGAAGAATTCTTTTGGTATTATTCCTGATGTAGAGAGATATCAGTGCTGTCTTTGATCTTGGACTGCGATTAGCGACTGTAAAAGTACACAGGAAAATCTCTCTATGGTTAAATACCAGAATAAATGGGATTAGGTTTCGGTTTCCTCTGAGGTCTTCTGAGCCGGACTACAAAGCCGACTTACTCAAGGTGAACTCAGTGCTGCCCAAGTATTAGATAAGAGCTCTACCCTCCTCCTCATTGTCCTCAGTGCCATTGTATATGCTTGTTGAGAGTTTTTTTTTGTATTTATTTTTCAAAAGGCTTACCTAAGTAATAGATTAGTTTTTTCCTAAATTTGTCTTGAAAATAATTTCTGAACTCTAGGCAGACGAATATATTCCTTTTTTTTTTTTTCCACAACTAAATCCTTTTCTGGATGACTTTGACATTTCTACAAGTAAATTAGGCACAGTATGCATTATTGTTGTGATTTGAGGGAGATTTTTCTGTCACAAAACCTGGGCTTTGTATTGGCAATATGACGGATATCATTGTTCGAGATGGATTCATCCATCCATCCATCCATCCATCCATCCATCCATCCATCCATCCATCCATCCATCCATCCATCCATCCATCCATCCATCCATCCATCCATCCATCCATCCATCCATCCATCCATCCATCCATCCATCCATCCATCCATCCATCCATCCATCCATCCATCCATCCATCCATCCATCCATCCATCCATGACCCTTTTGCCAAGAAGGAAGTAGGTCCAGAGACAGAGGAGCAGAGTGAATGATCCCATGGTAGTGAGACAGGCTGGACACACGATAAGCCTGGTGGCCGAAGTAAAGCAGACCAGCTGTGAGTACTAATGTAGAGAAGGTCTGACTGTTATGGAGGAGTGAGTTTTGAATGGCCTTAAATGTAAGCTGCTGAATTTTAAAGTTAATGTATTTGATGGGAAGCCAGTTTATCATCAGGAGGGCAGGTGTGACTGGTGGATCTGATGATGAGTCAGGCAGCTGGAAACTTGTAGTTTAGTATCAATATACATGAAGCATTATATTAATCTGTGGATGATTCTTGTGTGTGTATGAGTTTTCTACTGGTACTCAAAAACTCTAAAAACATGCATTTGAAGCCAATTGGTGACTCTAAATTATAGGGAGGCCCAAAGAAGGACTGCAACCCTAAGATGGACAGGGACATGCAATATTATTGAAGTAATTGGTCATACTAATTGCTTTTATTCACTATAAATGTATCAATTGATTTCTTTGTCATACAAGTATTGGAGTTCTTGTTATGTTGCATGTATATACGAAGCAGTTGCTATTTCCAGATTGATCAATTCACCAAGCGTTGCCTTGTTCACCCACTAATAGGGAACGTGAGCTGGGATTAGACCGTCATGAGACAGGCTAGTTTTACCCTACTGATGATGTGTTGTTGCAATAGTACTTGCTGAGGGATCATTGATAGTGTGAATGCAAAGTGTGATCACATTTTCAGTTCTTATTTATTCATATTGTCAATTCAACATAGCCACTTCATCGCACTTTCTATTAAAATAAAAAGACAGAGAAAATTAGATCCAAACGAGCAGGCATAATCAACAGGAGAGAAGAAACTTCCCTTCTATCAAGGAAATCCTCCACCTTATCAGTGGTCAGCGATGTCAGAGGTCAGAGACAAAAGAATACAATAGAAATGGAGTATAGGACTTAATCAGATCACAAACTTCCTACTTCACAGCCAGAGATGCTTTAAGAGACAGAGAGGAGAGAGCACAGACTACTAAAGAAAAACAAATGAAGTGGGAATGACAGACTTTACTTTAACACTTGTTGAAGATGAGTGCCAAAGTGTTTTCATGGGGGAATCTTTGGTCATGTTTGATTTTGATTGATGCACTTTGTTGATTTTAGCTTAAGTAAGAGAAAAGCAGCTTCGGGTCTAGCTCACTTTATACCAGTCATAAACGTACAATTCTTTACCGATGCATGCTATTTTCATCCAAATAAATACCTGGTGCCCTCTGAATGCATTTCAATGTAGTAAAAAGAAGCACTTATAAGCTGTTGATCATGCAGCACAAAGTTTCTGGATACCTGAGTTGGTCTCCACATATTCTGTCATTTCAGCTGTTTATGCCAACTCTAATGGTTTGCTCACTGCCTGCAATTTTCCCTGGGAATAAAAATCGTCACCTTCCTGTTCCAGAGCTCTGATCCATTACAAAGAAATCCATCAACCCACCTTTAAAATGTTGAACTGCATTATCATTTTTTTATTATTATAATTTTCAATTTGAATGGCATGTTGGATATGTTGGATGACACTGAGTTAAAAAAAGAACCCTGCAGGGATGTTTGTATGTGGCACGCACCTACCCACCCATCCACAACCGTCTTAATGTACTCTTTTATTTTCAGCACTCTAAGGATCATCAAAGTTGACTGCTTTAGGATTTTTTATTTTTTTTTGCTGACTCTGTCTGAGCACGCTTGGGAGTCTTTCAATTTTTGCTCCTTCTGATAACTCAGCCTCTCCCAATAGATAAATATTAAATTAGAACAAATGACTCTCACTTTCTCAGCAGGCAATTGTGTCCTCTTCCCCAGAGGCTTTTAGCATTGGCTAAACAAGCGCTGCTCCTATCTGTAATTAGGAATGGAAAAACACCAAAACACACAGCAGCACATTTGAACTGCTAAGTGAAAGCCTGGTGCATTATCGATAGCAGCCAGCTGCCTCCCCTGGATAACTGGACATTATTCAGATCACTTCTGTATATTCATAGAGAGGTCACCGATTGCTAAATGCCTCACATTTCTTTCCCTAAATCTGCATTTATGAATATACTTAAAAGATGAGGAGAGGACTTCAGATTTCAGGCTTTTTAAACTCGGCGCTCCATGTGATTTTTGCTTTTACGTGATAAGTGTCCCACAGACAGACAGACAGACAGACACACACACACACACACACACACACACACACACACACACACACACACACACACACACACACACACACACACACACACACACACACGTGTGCGTATGTATATATGCTGAAATAATCTTCTTGCGTTTCCTTTTCATGTTTGTTTTTAGCACAGATTCTAGGATCCACAGAAGGTTGTAATCCTGTAAGCCTGTTGGAGTGTGTAACATTATTAGTGTAACATGATTTGGATAGAAAAAGACAAGTTAGTTTGATTGGGTGTCGCTCCGGGGGGAACACTTTTGGATGAAGGTAATTGTGTAGCATCTGACTATCTGGCATGCACTATTAGATGGTTTGTGTGATGGGGATGTGTTGTCATGCTGAAACCTGCTGCAGATGGCTCATATCTGCCTGTGCAGCTGCAGCAGCAGCTAAACTTCAGCTCAGAGCAGGCAGGGCAATATCCTGAAGCAAGTATGCAATTTGCTATTGCAGTTCTCAGATCAATCTTTGTGATATTGATGGATCTGTCCACTAGCCGATCTGTCTGGCAAGCGACTGGACAATTTATTTGTTTCCCGGAATTCATATCTAGCCAACTTCCTGTCAGTTCTGTTCGTCACATATTGAATATCCCCTGCCTAAAGCATGAATTACAGTCATTGAGGAGTGTGTGAGACATTATGTCCACTTGCTGTTAGGAAATCAATTGTAATGATACTGAAAGCAACATGAAGTAAAAAACAAAGTTTAATATGTCTAGAAGACAAGCACAGAAATACACACACACACACACACACACACACACACACACACACACACACACACACACACACACACACACACACACACACACACACACACACACACACACACACACACACACACACACACACACACACACACACACACACACACACATTCGCTCTCGAGGCAGTTTAGGGTCAGAAATTTGCTTCAATGCTTGTTTTGAACTTCGTGAAAAAAAAAAAAACCCATTACCACTCAGGGAGAACATGCATTTTAAACTGTGCATAGATAAGCTCCATCTGCAACACATTATTCATAATATTCATGTATTAACCTTTCTGTGTTTGGGGACACAATATGTATTTTTATTTATTAATTTTTTTCTCAAGGTAGAAACTGAATACGGTAATTGTACTAAGAGACATCAATCTACATATCAATGGAGGGGTCTCCAACCACTGTGAAGTGTGATTTCTCATTATCAGTTTACATGCACGTTGTCCTGTCCTTTCTCCGTGACACTTCCGTCTGTGGGGATGTCACACGTGGGGGGGCTAAGCTAACCATCTGATCGATGGCTATCCCGAGCCAGATGGTCACGGCGTATGCACCCATGACCAATTCCGACCTGCGCTCTCGTGGGCGGTGCAGGCTGGCCCGGTCGAGGCGTGCGCTCCCCACGCCGGGGTGATCAGTTTAACAGCCTGATCGATGGCTGTGGGTATGCTAGCAGCTGATTGAGGGCTAGGCTAATGGCTGACTGATGAAGTTGACTTCATACTCGATCATCACGGTGGGAAGGAGATTAAATCCCCTGTACATCCCGGACAGAACAGGACAGGTGCTCACCCCGATACTAGCTGACCAAGGGAGAAATTACGAGATGTACCTGCTGAAAAAAATGTCTCTTTCTATACTGTATCTATATTTCTGTTTGAAACGAATCAGAAGAAAAATGCTGACCTGTCTTTTCATGCAGGGATGCTTTTCAATAGACACTTTTGTTCAGGAAGTTTTCAAGCCGTGGGCTTACGATGTGTGGGCAAACCCAACGAAATATGACCAATCACGCGGCAGCGGCCCAGTTCATTTATGCCAGGGGACATAAAAATCACAGCCATCATCAAAATGCAGATGACAAGTACGTAATGTCATTTTTATAAAATGTTTTTTTACTTCAACCATCTGTAGGGTTTAAAGAAAAAATCGAAAGCATCCAGTGAGTGGTAGGTCTTTTGCATGTAGGGTTCAGAAACAATGGTCAGACTGTTTCAAGATGACAAAAAAAACCCCAAAGTAAAATATCTACTTGTTACAGGGTTATGTAGAAATGTGCAGTATGTTGAATCTTGAAATGCCACAGCAGAAGAACAACAGCTCCTGTCAGCTGAGAACTGGAGACTATTTTCAATCTGCGCTCGGCAAACATGGACAGATGAAGCCTGAAAACATGTTGCCAGATCAGACGAGTATTGATTTCTCCAGAGAGATAAGTGCCGACTTTTTTTGTTTTAACCGTGTGAAGGCATGGAAACTTGTGTGTGTGCAGGTAATTTCTTGGGCCCCTCAATATCAATTGATCCATGCTTCTGGGTGGCGTCTTTCAGCAGGATAACACTCAATCTCATAAAACTCTCATGATCTCAAACTGATTTCCTAAGCAAGAGTTTGAACATCATGTTTGAAATGATGAAAGTGATTAATCTGCGAAGCAGAAACCTGTATAACATTGCCACCTATATTGCTGATCTATTGGAAGTTTAAAACCATTTGTTGACATTTGATGAAAAGTACCACATAATAATAGAATGATACAATATGCACGTGTATTTATTAACTCTTGCGATTGCAGGAAACCAGTTATCTCTATCCCAGCCGTATCTAAATTGGCAGAGTATTTGTTTGTTATTGCATCATGCTTCACAGAGAAGCGACTTGTTTCAGACCACCAGTTCCGCAGCGCTGGAGACGGTGCCAGATTCTCCTATAGAAACGCTCAGGCAGAGCGCTATATGCGACACTCAACGCATTTGTCAGATCCTCAGTCTGCTTTGAATACGGTTGGAAGACATTTTCTCTGAAGGAAATATTATGTTTCTATAATTCGTACAGGTTTTTTTTCAATTGCGATTTTGGCAATTGTTCCACCAAATACAAAATCTGTGAGGTGCTGTAATGAACATCAATACAAATGGGTCCGATTTGAATTGTTAGGTTTGGGATACGCCCTTTAAAATGTAGGCTGGGATATAGTCAGATCTTTGTTTGTTTTTTTATTGTGGGATTAGTATTAATTAAAAGAGAGAAAGCAACAAATGAGGCCAAACAAGTTAATTTGGCAAAAAGTACCTCAAATTCATCTCAATACTTCCCTGAAATGTCCAAGAGCAACTGGATTGCTGTATTCATATGTATTTTTTCTAGTAAAAAAACGCTTTGAAAATAAAGGTACTTGTTTCTGGTTTGACAGATTCAATTGCATTAGTCCGTATGTCCATTACAATCCCCTCGGTTTGAGAGTGCACTGTTGGTGAGAGGAGATGCCAGACAACTGATTGGCAATTTCAATTGAATGAAAAAGAATACAGTATGCTTCCATGAGTACAGGATGGACTCAGCTTTACTCTTTACTGCAGTTCCTTGAATGCAGATCAGTATACTGGTAATTGCTTGTATGGTATTAGTACTGAATACTGGACTCAAACAATATGGGAACTGGGAAAAGTGACAAAAGTTTTCTGCCTTCTGGGTTTGATTGTGCCGCTGCCCGCTGCAATCATTTCCCCTCTTGGCCCCGGCCACATATGTCATGCTCAGCCCACAGACAACTAAAAAGTCTTTTTTTACTGGGCTCCAGAGAAGTTTTACAACTCGAAACTAATGTACAACACAAACTTGTTTCAGTTTGATTTGAATTGGTTGTTCCTGTCAGCAGTTTTACAGATGGCGTCTTTTTTTTCATATAAATGCTGATTTTGTTTTGGCAAAAAGGCTTTTTTTTTTTTTTAAGTAATTTTGACTTCTATGAAATAACCACTGTTCTCTCAGCTCTCTCTGGTGTCAAAAACATCCTCAGTTTTCCTGTCAGGTACCACATTTCCCCTTTATTTTAGAGCGATCATGTTTCTTGACAAACACTTTATTGTTTGATTACAGGAAAGCCTGGAAAAGTTTCCTTTCATACTCGACAAGTCGGTGTCTGAACTATACACAACCTGTGATTTAACAGGCTGTTACACCTTTCCATACATCTTCTGTCTTACTATTTTCACCTTTATGATGGTTGGATACATTTAAGATGTAGGAGTGTCCACAGTACAGTTTTTCTCGATTGATAAGACAATAAGACACTAAATTCCATTCACTGCACACAGCCACCAACTGACTGCACACATTTCTCATGGTTTGCACACAGTTTCCAAAACTCTTGCACTCTTTCTGCAAAACACTGAACACATTTTTTGCTCATTTGAACACACTTTTCAATCATAGCACACATTTTTTTTTTTTAAAGTGAACACTGGGAAGCAGAATTCGGACACTGTTCCAACACAGTGGACACGAATAAGACGCAACAGGTCAAAGCTGAAAACACTTTTTACAATGAACTGCACACTATAAAACCTGCTGGGAAACTGCATTAGCTGTTCATAATGGATGTCAGAGGACTAAGACGTCATGCTGGAAAAAGAGGACGTGGACATGGACAACCTAGACTATGGCCAGAACCAGAACCTGGACCTTCCCTTGCACCTGGTCCTGGACCACGACCCAGACAAAGACCAAGACCAAGACCAAGACCCATGCAAAGAAATACTATTCCAGATGAAATTCCTGCTACTGTCATTGATAATGTGCTGATTCATGGAATGACAATGAAAGAAGCAGGACAAAGGGTTACACCCAACCTGAGCAGATACACAGTGGGATCTGATAATCTGCCTTTCTGAATCCTATAGAGGAATTCTTCTCTACATGGAGGTGGAAGGTATATGAGTGGCAGCCATATATTCAGAAAAATCTCTTGCAATCATGGTCTTGGCATGTGATGAGGCTTCTGTTGATGCATGTAAAGGCTGGAGCCGACACACTAGACTTTCTTTCCACGTTGCCTGACCAGAGAAAACATAGCTTGTGATGTTGATGAGGTCCTGTGGCCTGACCAGGCTGAAAGAATTGATGCAGATGTGGTGTAAATATTTGCATACTGTACTGTGTACAACACAGGGCTGTATTTTTTTTGTCTAACATTATTTTTATCTGTCAGGCACTGCAATGGCGCCCTGAATCACTTATGGGATGCATTTGTGTTTAAGTTGTCATTGATTAGGACTGTATATTCTTTTTATGCTTCATATGAAAACACAGTGAGAGAGTGTTTTGTGTTTAGCACTTTTGCTTTGTGTGTGCTAATTTTGAAAAACAAAGTTAAAATTTTGACAATGAAGTGCTCTTTTGACACAAGTGTGCGGTGCTTTGCAAATTGTGTCCTAATGAAGAAAATAGGGTGCATTGTTTTGGGAAACGTGTGCTAGTGTCTTACATTACAGTTGGTCTCTATTGATAAAACAGTCTCTCCAATGCTGCTTGCGAGCAAATATAAACATTAATTCATTAGAGTGAATGTATTCATACAAAATCAGAATTTTTTAATTTTTTTTGTGCAGCCAGGGTTTCTGGTAGCTGGCTTAGGAAGTTCATTGTACCCTGCCTGTTCACACCAAAACACCCAGTTGGCAGTCCAAGATTTGAAAATCCCTGAGCCCGTTCTCGGCCTTGGATCTTCTCTGAGGGGGGTGAAACGGCTTTCTTCTGGATGGCAGGATGAAACACAGAGAGAAAAGGTGAATTCACAACTTTTACCAGCATTGCTTCAGGGCATAGTCTCAGTGTGAGTTAAGCTGACATGGAGTCACAAACCACCCTTTGGGAGGAGGTCACTTTGGATGTTGGAGTCAGAAAACGAGAATCCACCGTTTGGAGCCTGCGTTAAAATCAGCAGTCACTATCTATTTTCTTTTAATTAAAACAGAGTCATCACCCATCAATAACATGAGCTAAAACTAATCAGGAAACGCTTAACCTATAAGATCCGGTCCTTATTTCTCTTACAGAGGAAATTAGAAACAAAAACTCAGTTTGGCACTCACAGTTTTGCATGATTTGTTTGTGTCATTCCAGTTTGTTTTTTTGCAGTTTTTTTTTTGTAGACCATGATGATACGTTCATTCATTTCACATGTGTTTGAGGGGAAAACATTGAATGCATGGTCACCTTAATGACTAGGATTGTCCACATTATGTTTAAACAGGTCTAATTTGTAACCCAGTGATAATCAATGGCTCTCACCTCATAATGTGACAATCCCAGATTCAAGCATGGGGATCTCTCTCTGTGGAGTTGGCATGGTCACCATGTGCCTGCGTGGATATACTCTTAAGTAGGTCCAGGTTCCTTCCCCAGTGACAAAATGCTTAAGATTAATGATTACTCTAAAATTGGTAGGAACATGACCGTGTATTTGTCACTATATTTGTACTTTGTGTTCAGTCCTGGTCCGCTGGAATTGGCTACCACACCCCAAAGACCTTAAGTGGTTATTGAAAGTGAAAGGATGACTGGAGCTTTGTTTGTAGAAGTCCTGCAAAAAATGTAGAAAGGCAGATTTTAAGCTGTTAACCACTGCTGTCATGTTGCAGGAGAGGACACTTTCTTTTACTGGCACATCTGCAATGCAGTTGGTGGTGCAGCTGCAAATCCTCTGCCTTTTGTAGATATGAAAATGAACACTACCCTTCATTTTTGCTTAGCGTGTGCTCGGCTCTATCTTTCGAGACCAAGTGTACTTTGTGAGCCTAAAAAAAAAAAAAAAAAAATCCTCTGTGGGAGAAGCCACCTGCAGGGAGGAGGGTAATGTAGCACAGCACTGCAGAATCTGTCCTCGGCCATTTAACTGCAGTGTGACCTCTCTGTGAAGACAATGCCAGTCATTATCACACAAGGATGAGCCAGCACTCTCCTTTGGTTTGCGTATGGATATTAATGCCTTGCAGTCATTTACATTTCAATTCCAGACCCTATATGACAAATTAATCACATTCAAACTACAAGCTGGTGAATTGTTTCAGGAAATGATTGACATTTTTCAATTAGTACCGCAAGATAAATGGAATATGTTGAGTGCATTAATTAACGGGAGAAAATGGAAGTGACCGTATAGGTGAAGTAAAATTAGCGCGATCCCTTCAAAGTTCTTGTGGGGGTGGATTTTTCCGCTACACCCAGATGTGTGTGGGGGGGGGGGGGGGGGGAATGTGGAGTCATGTTTGAGTTCTGTCAATTCTGATTAATTTTGATGGAAAGCTCTGATAATTTCAGTAGCAGGCTGAGCTCCTGTCAAATTAAAAAAAGGTCAGAGTTTCTACGTCTGAATTCCTGGCTGTGTTTGCGGTGCTGTGGCTGTGTTTGAAAAGGTCAGACGATCACAGTATGTAAACAGCAGCGTTATAATGGAACAACCTGCCTCTCTTTGACGTCTCATGTGCGGCAGTGTGTTATGTGGCTGTGACTTTTCAGTTTATTTCAGAGATGCAACTCTGCTGGTTAGCTTTACCGGTAGATTTAAAAAAAACAAAAAAAAAAACACGTTACGTAACCCTCACTGGTTTTCTGAAAAAGATCCCATTGCTTCGTCAGACGATGCATGTCTGGATCTCACATCACACAGTCTAAAAGGCAATTTGTAAACACAGATTAAAACACGTCAATTAAAATCTACAGAAATCAATAATGATAAAGGATGTACATCTTGTGGTTCCGCCTCATAAAGGCTGCTTAAGTTTTAATGACAAAGAAGGACAGGAACTCTGTCAGAAGAAACTTCTCCACCATCATGAAATATTCATTGTGTTCGTGAGGGTTTGCATTAAGGTTAGAACAAGATTTGCTTGCATTTTGTAATGAAAGCCCATTGATTGGTCCTGTATCATTAGTTGAATGACTCATCACTGGGGATTGTTGCTGAATATTGATTCATTCACTTGACTGAATCCTGCTGAGCACACTTCTCAATCTTATCCTTTCCATTCTTGGGGCCTTTTTCCACAATATTATGGTCATTTATTTTGTATTTACTTCAGGTGTCTAAAGTGACATGAGTATTTTGAAACCTGTGTCAAAGCACTTGATTCAAGCTATTCAATCTTTGTGTTTTGTCTGGAGGTACTTATATTGAGAAAATGATACAATTACAGTACTCTCTCTCTCTCTCTCTCTCTCTCTCTCTCTCTCTCTCTCTCCAGATAATTACACTTTAGCGATCTTTGATTTCCTTTGCTCCCACGAGTTACCTCCTATCTGGCTGCTTTTGACACGAGTAGTAAATAACGGTAAGCAAGGCCATGAATCATGGTAATCCTTCCTGTAGTAGACCTCTCGTCCAGATTGATCACTCGTGTGCCTCGGAGGTCCACCTGTGTCTTTTGGAGCCCATGTAAAATTGTGAGAATTATGCACAGCGGCGACCTTGTATATCTACGTATTTCTACAACAAGGGAGAAGTGAAATAACAGATTCCATAGTTAAAATTCTAAAGTTTACTTCCAGAGTTTAGTTTTGCTGCAATTAGAGTTAAATGGTATGTTATGTTGGGGTAATTGCAGGAGTTGATCAGTTCAGTGTCAGACATTGTTTGCCTAACTGTTCAGACCATGTAAATAAACTCCGCCCACATATAAGCACTGCCCATTATCGGTGGGAGATAAAACCTTTCACCGGCAATTTCCTCATTTCCCCCTTATTATTGTGCCTATTTCGTGTTTAATTGTTCCACTGTGGAGTGGTTGTCATGATCGGCTCATCTGACTGTCTCGACTGGGCCTTTCTTTGGAGAGTTTGCATGTTCTCATTGTGGGTTCTCTTCTCCGACTCTGGTTTTCCTCGTACAGATTAAAAAAACGTCAAAATTGACACTAAACCTGCATGCGGGTGTGACTGACTCTCTGTTTGCCCCGTGATGCCTTCCTCCATAAGCTGGGATCAGCTCCAGCTACACTGAGTTGCATTAAAAAATGGATGGGACGCAAGGAATCACCACAAAACATGAGTTTGGCCGTATTTAAGTAGCCATCTGGTTGATTTTCCAGAAAGCAACTCTTAACGATCGATGAAATTTGATAATCGGGATAATAGCATTAATTCTTTCAAGGATTAAAATGTATGTAATGAGGTGAAATGATGGTAATCCTCTGATACCTTTGTCAGGATTTATCTATTTTGACATAGAAGTGAACATTGATTCATACTTTCACCAGTATCCCAATAGTAAAAGGAAGACCTTTGGTTCGCTTAATTACAGCTCATGTGTGAGTTCAAAAGAATGACTCACCGTTGAACATGTTGAGTGAACAAAAGTGTTCATTTTTAAGTGCAACAGTTTTTAATTTTTTGTTTTGTCAGATACAAAAAAAGTTAGTTCTTTTGGTGACAAATTTCACGACAATTCACTATTCCGTAGAACTGAACGGAGTGCAAAACCTGTGTGAAAGGTGGGTTTTATTTTCCAAATAAACACAAATTTGCAAGATATTGTGTATAGCTGATTTTAGTTTGATGACTGCTTTACTAAAATACTCTGTACCCTCACTTCTGTAGACTGGTTGTAAACAGCTTTGTAACTTTACACTGCACCTCCAACAAATTATTACTTTTACCTACACGAGACTGTAAATAACCACAATGTGGTGAAGGCTTATGTGTAATCTGTTGATCACAGGTGTACTGAGGTGGAGAGGCATGATTGCACAGGTCACGGATGAACCGAGTCACTTTTTACCGGCTCCATATTCGGGTACAGAGTTGTTTGGTCAGCGAAGATGTCGCCCTTCAGCGTGAAGAACCTCTGCACTGAAGTGTTTTCAGTCACAAACCAAAACCCTGTGGACATAGTGAGGAAAGCATCCAGAAATCGATGAAATATCACGTCGAATTAACCAACAAGACATGATCTTGATGCCGCGTTTTCAGAAGTCGCCGAGGTCCTCGACGGTTTTCTGTAAAGAACAGCCACATTCCACATGCACACTGGCCTGTAAGATGAGTGATACCAACATGTTTGTATTTATCTCACCCTCTCCTCGGAATGTTTCTCATCTATAAGAACTTCCTATTATAATTGACTTTGCTCGGTCGGTGTGCTCACTCAGTCAGAAAATCATATTTGGGTACACAGCGAGTAGACTAATCCTACCCATGCAGAACGCAGGACCGGGCTGCTAACAGCTGCAAGGCACCCTCAAACACCGGTGCTTCATCTCTCTTTTGGCAAAACTCAGATTAGCCTCTGCAAGATGATTTTTTTATTTATTTATTTTTTAATCACTCTGTATGGCTCATATCTCCCTTCTCCACTAATGCGGGCCTTTTTTCCCTCAATTACTTTCCAAACCTAGCCATCTATTGCTGGAGGAGGTTTGGCCATGTGCTGCTCTGACAGCTCGGGGTCAAACAGAGATGACCTTTTATCTGGTATTGCATGGACAGGAGGAATTATTATCAAATTTGAAGAGGATACATATGTAAGAAACCTTTGCGGGCAGAGCTGGGAGGAACATAACATCCGTATTAATCTGTTTATCTCTGTGTGCTCAGTGCAGCATTTCAGGCTGGGGCCAACATTTTCATACCTGGTACAGTTATTTGAGCCCGTGCCAGGTTTGTCTTCTCAGTTATTTGGGAGGTTGAGGAATTAATGCGATTTGTTTTCACAAAATAGAGTCCCTCTAAACTCCAGAGTGCCGGCTCTATGTATCCATGACAACGCTCTATGTCTCCCTGATGAGTCTTTTAGTGGCTTGTCGTAGTGCTGGGCCGTCTTCAAAAAGAGGAGTACCAGCAGTGTCTTCAGGCTCAGCTTCAGGTCAATAATATTGTGTGCTTATAAAGTCACAAGACAGGCTATCCTTTAGTTGTAAACCAAATTTTGCTAACTTGTTCAGTGCATGTTTTTGGATGTGTATAATTTCTAGTATTTCTACAAATGAGTAAGGAAAGATGGCTTTTTCACTGTCCTAAAGTAAGAAACAACAAAATGAACATAATTCATCTTGATTTATAATTTATTCAATATTATACATAATGTCCTCCAAAAAATTGTTTGCTGAATGATGTTTGACCTTTTCTGATCTGCCAGAGCTGAGTCAATGTTTCCAAACAGAAGGCACACAAAGCGATTCCAGATTAAGGTTGTAGAAGATTGAGTTAGAAAAAGAAAATCCCTACACCACATTGCAAGTGATTTCATCATGTCTGTGTTTAAGAAATGGATGAAAATAATTTAAGGTTTTGAAAACGTTCTAAAACATAGTAATAATAATAATATAGATTAAAGCGTGTATACAGGAGCACTACTTTTTCAGCTACTGGAGCAGTTTTGGTCTGGAGGTTCAAGAACAAAGAAGTTCACAGGTTCGAATCCCACGGGTCACTAGTGTGTCCCACTCCTCACTCCTGTGGCAGCCCACTGCTCCTAGTCAAGGTTAACTTTCTCTCGTACTCCACAGACTCAAACTAAAAAGGCTCCTGCACTTCAACGAGCTGGCAAGACCGCACACGCATAAGCCACACAGCTGTGCGTCGGTATCTCAATCTGAAGAAGACGTCATGGTTAAGGATGATTTCATCATTTATTGAACATATAGAACTCAGTGAAGCATCACTGTGGTTCATGGTTCTCTCCTTGTCGTCACGCTCGGTAGTCGCGGCACCCGGTCGGTACGGCGTTTGAACAGTGGCAAGATTAAATGTGATCGTGAGCCATTTTAACAGCAATGTATGAAATCTATATGTCGTGATGTGCATTATGGTGTGCATTAACAGTTGTGAAAGCACAGTCAATATTATATATTTATGTTTATAATAAACAGTCATTAACATTTGTTTCTTCCACTTCATTCAGAATTATGCCAATCACGGCAGCACGACAGTGGATAGAAGCGTTGAAAAGGTCACTCTTTTTATAGATTCATCCTCTGCATCGATGTCACTGCTGCCTTTTACCAAGTGTTCGTGACAGAGAAGGAAGAATGAAGTTATTGCAACGCATGAGACAGTACAAAGTCAGATTTTAAAATAAACATATTTCATTAAGAATTACATGAATACCAATTCACACACGGACGGACATTTCCTTTTGTAGATCTGAAGCAATAGGAACCATAAAGAGGAGCTTCATTAAAAAAGCAGCAGCACAGCTGGGATGTATTGAACACAGGGTGATAAATTAAACCTGAGCAAAAAGAAGCAGGCACGGTGAGGACAGCTAAAAAGGGCCAGGGTCAGGACATACCATACATAATAAAACTCTACCCTCCAAAATAAAGCAGCCTACACACAAGTATGTGAGCATGAAAATCAACATTTGGAGGTTTCGTTGCCAAATGAACTCTTTGAAAACTAAAAACTATAATCTAAAATTAGAGAGATCTGAATGCAAAAATGTTATTCTTCATGGAGATGATTCCATTTAGTGTAATCTGGTTTACTTCCATTAAAACAATTTTTTTTATGGGTTGTACTTTGATGATTTGCGCTCAACCATTCTATCTTGGTTCAGGGGGTAATCACACATGCAGTAGTTGTCCACATTTAATTGTTCAGATAAACACCATCAACAAGCACTCCATGCTGTTGTAACACCAGAGGTAATGAGTTCATTTGCAAAGATCTGCATATTTTGAGAAGATTATAATGCACTTCACCACGAGTGACGGAAGAGCTGATTCCCTACGGTGTTTTCAAGCCTCTTTCCATTCCTGTAATTGATTCCTGTTTTTTTCGTCCACAGTTATAATGACAATGGGAGACTACTTAATTCAGCTGCAAATGAATCAAGTGTAAACATCATTAGGTAGTGATATGAATGGCATTCATTTACAAAATTAAGTTTGGTATGCTTCACTACGACGACGTATTGGCACCGAGCTGAAGCCAGCTATGAAAATAAACAATTAACTCACTATTATTTTGGTGTATTCAAGTAAGGAAAAAAAAAGTATTTTTGTGATTATTAAAGTGACAGTACTGAGTTATTAGTTGTACTGTTTAATCAAACCAGAAGCTTATTATTAGGTGTTGAAATATATGTGACAAAGCATTCACAGGCGCTTAAACCCCCAGGAATCAGACTCCGAGGATTGTATTCTCATTTATTTGATATATTCATATTTCTTGTTTTAAATATAGTTAATGTGACAACACCTCATGCTAGGTAAAAAATTGTCACTGTATAAATTAAAGCATAACTGATGTGACAATGATGTTCATCACAGGCATTGTCAAAGTGCTGAGGACTCATCATGAAGTCACTGCAGTGAAAAGTGTTTTATAATCACTTACGTCATCTGTATCAGTTTAAAAGCATTTACAAATATTTGAGAAAAAACACTATTGTGGTCTTTAAAACTTCATTTTCGATTCTACTTTGCTTTATCATAGGCTGCTGTAAAGTGCGTCCCATGGTTGTATAGTGGTTGGCACTCTTGGCACTCGATGTTTGAATCCTGCTGTGTGGGCCTTTTTGGGTGACATTTGCATGTTGGAAGACGGATGGATAGTTTATAGAGCAATACTAATAATAATGCATCTAATTCTGAAAGTCAAATTTCCCGAGAGAAACAGTCTAAACCTTTGACGGCCGTTGTTACTGTTACTTCAGTTCTCTCCTGCACATTCCCATTTTAGCTTCCTTTTGTTCCTTGTTTCAGAAGCTTTGATGGGAAATCGCAGTCTGCTCGCACCTGAAGCCCTCTACATTAAGTGTGCCTCATATAAATCAATCATAGATTCTTGACTGGATGGTTGTGATGTGGGCTGCTAAAATCTCAGACGAAACATGACCATCCTGAGCCGAGTAGATGGTTTTAAAACCCACGCGAGTGCCGAAAGTAAAATGATAAAACCATTTCCTGCCCATACAGATGATGCATTGATCAAATTACAGGACAGTTAAGCTGTGGTTAAGCAAATTCAAGGACAAAACGAATGTAGTGTGTGCTATGACCTCAAAACCTCTTTATAAGATAATTGCTTTGCTTTTTGCACTCATGAATCTCCATTGAGGTACAAGAATAATAGTAAACACACATACATGTTTTGTCCTTTTTTTTTTTAAATCGTCTACATTTGGAAGCCTCTGAACTCCATTCTTAAAAGGTATCCTCTGGTGTAAAAATCTTTCAATACAATTTTTCCCCCAAAAAATTTGATGCTGTCTTTGAGGGTGAAGTGCAGAAGAGCTTGTCGTGTGTGTGCCGTGCCTTTTTGAGGGAAAGTGGTTTTGAAAAGATGCATCAAGCCAGCCGGCATCAACCCCCCACAGCACCGAAACAGAGCCGCTCTCAGTCCTCGTCACAGAGACGATGGCTGCTGCATACAGAACAGAGGAGACAGGAGCTGCCCCTCAAACCGAAACGTGCAATTACTCCCTTTCTCTCCCTCAGCCGCCATTGCACGCAGGCACGCAGGCACGCAGGCACGCACACACACACACACACACACGAAGACACATAAACATTTACAATTAACCACGCAAACCCCTCTTCTTCAGGGGTTTTAGTAAACACGAACACCATCACATGTGCAAACACACACTCCTTTTCAGCAGGTTAAATGGCCCATCTGTGTGCTCCTCAGGTCACCAGCCAATGACTTTGTGTATTTCAAAAGCAGCCGTGAACTGCATTGTGAATCCGTGTTCAGCCCTCTCTTGTATGTGGTGAAAAGGTTTTTCTTATTCTTTTTTCTTCTTTTGTGTTCATGTTGTTGAGCAAACATCTGTGTGGGGATGTGAAAGGAGCCTCTTCAATTGAACTGAACTTCACTGGCTAATGTTTGCTGTTCATTGGCTGTCAGTTCCTTCAACGCAATTACAAAGAAAGTAAAAATAAATACTCGTCATGCTAATGAGTATTTATTCTGATACTGACTGTTGTGAGTTGCGTTCAAAGAAGCTGTATCTCTGATACCATCCAACAGAAACATGAAAGCCTACTTTGTTCGTCTTTCTTGCTTCAGTACATGATCTAAAATGGTCACTGTACACGTCCTCGCGAGATGTTCATTATTTATTCCGTATTTTATTTGGATTATTTGCCAAAGGCAGCTTTGCAAACAACACCTTCGGGTTTCACCATGTTGACCTTTACAAAAAGTTTATTGTGTTCGTGCAACGGTTAATTGATCAGATGGTGGCCTTCGTCCAAAGATAGCGTCAGATCCGATTTTAGATTGCACGAATGGGGTTTGGAGAGGGAGTCTGCAGGATCTGTATGTCTCATCTCAACAAAATTGCAAAACAGACTTGCCTTAAAAATACTTTTTTTTGTCTTGTATCCATTTGGAAAGTATATTTGTATTTGAAGGTTAGTATGTCTGCTCAGGCACAAAATCCACTTCCATCATGCCGAAAGCAAACACAATCTTCCCCACCTTCAGCGGATGGCAATCGATGATATCACACGGCCAGATGCACGCAGACATGAAAGATTTTTTTTTCTCTCTTTTTTGCCCATAAACCTGCGTGAGAGCTTTGTTCCCTGCTTGTCTCACTTCAAAGAAGCATGTATCTTAATTCCCATCGAAGTCCACAAACTTGTTTGTGTCCGAGATTAGCCCTAAGCTTTTACCACAGAGCCAGCTTAGATTCAGTCTCATGGAAAAATGTCTCCCTGCTATCTGGATCTGCCTCACGCCGGCTCGTCCGTGCGCAAGCAGGGGAGTGTGAACGGGAGCTCGCCGCTCGTGGAACAAGAGATCAGAGGAATTTCTTGAGTTGGGATGTGGACTGATGATATTCCAGTGACGCAAGCACGTATCTAAAATCTCCACAATCTTGTCAGACAGAATGGAAAAAGTTATCCGTGTGGGTCGACAAATTGTTTAACCAGTTGTCTCGTGTGTACGTTATTTGTTGACTGGCAGTTCATGCAGAGCCGCACGGCGGGAAGAGCGGCAGAGGCATCAATATTCACTGACAGGGATCTCATCTGCCGTTAAAAACAAGTTGATTTTGATTGTTCTCCTCATCATAATTAGAGATTAATTATTTCGGTTTGGGTGCACCTCAAAACAATTGGTTAAAAAGAGAAAGTTTGTTTTCTACATAATTTAATACAATGAAACCTTGTATTCTTGAGAATTATTACACATAACATGAAATGTTTCAAGCCAGTTTTGATTTATGATTTCAGCACATAAGTTATAACAATCAAAATAACATTGTCTATAAATATTATCTTTTACAAGGTCAAATGGTTTTCCTGAAATTTGACTTTATATGCTCCATCCAGCCTGAGTATACGTGATGTGCTATGAGTCGAGAAATAACTGACAAAACAGTTCATTGAGTTGCATCCATTTTGGAGATACACCTGTGAAAACAAAAACTAAATAACAATGTTCAATAGAATCACCCTTTAATATGTCACACCCATAATTGTATACATGTATTGTATATGATTTAATGACTTGGCAGTTTTCCCGCCTACGTACGTATCTTCAGTAATCAGTTACAGCAATGTGAATACGTTGTATAATTTTCCTGTAGTTCATTAAAATCAAATTTTTGTCAAAGCCATTTGGTAAATGACCTAAACAAGGTACTTTGCTCTGTCTTGAATTGTTTGGTAAAAGTCTCATGGCCATGCCATGATTCGGCGCTATCACAGGTGCACCCCTCCCAGAAACCATCAATAAAACTGAATGTTTCTTTGCTATTATTATAATTATTATTGCAGACCTCTGATCCTGGTTTAACTGTGTCCGATATTGAAGTTCCTAAAGAAAGAACTGAGTTAAGAGTGTCTATGGTTTCATCCATTTATCTGGCTTCTGTACCGCTTTATCCCTCTTAGACTCATGTGGTGACACAGAAAAGCCCTGGAAGCCTGGACTCGAACCAGAGACCATCTCACTATGAGACAGGGACGCTAACTACTACATCAATGTACATATTTCTACTTCTTTATTGACATGGCATATGCTCAACTATGGCCTTGTTTTTACAACAACTTCTCAAGTGAAATTCTTGAAAATGACCTTCTTCGTTCTTTATTTGAATTAATTCTTCAGTCATGGCCAGTCTTCCTGCCCCTTTCACTGAAAACACAACTACAACATGATGCTGCCGCCACCAATCCCCACTGTAGCAATGACCAGTGTATAAGTGGCGCCTGGTGTTCGCAGTACTTAAGCTGTAGTTACTTGGGTTGTAAGTAATCATATTCAATTCTGGTCTGATTAGGATCACATCATGTAAGCATTACTATCTGATTAGGTTGACCCTATTCAGCTGAATTTCTCCTCGAATCAAAGGAGTTGGTGTGACACAGTTTATGATTTTCCTTCCTTATGAGAGTTTGAGTGCATGTTTATTCTGTAATCCAACACATTTATTGTAGGTCTCATGTGTGATACAAGAGACAATGCTGCCACACCACTGGTGCTTTTTGGTTTTTCCATTTCTAAAGAAACACGCAGTCTAGTTTGCAATCAATACTGATGATACTGAATATGGCCTCTGGGAAAACCTGGCTATGAGATCATGTGTTCGTGTCACCAATGCCTGCTGTCACGGTGAAAAGCATTATGGGATTGGACCACTGGCTTAATTGTTGTATGTTGTTGGTGAAATCAATCTAATCACTTTCATGTTCATGTGAACTGGACAACCTGGTGTAATTTCTATGAGACTGACAAAACAATCGACAGGCAAATATATTTGGAGTTCTGCTTATAGAGACTTATTTCATCACATGCAATTTTTTCATTCCGCTGTTTGTGTCTTTTGACAAACGTTATTTGGAATGGATTCTGATATCTTCAGTATGAAGTGCAGCTTAGGGTTCCAACCCTTTCCTTAACCACCATACAGAAGGACTTCTGAAGTTAGAGTGACCCGACTGTCCTACAGATTGTCTTGGTTAAAATGTTCCTGCAAGTCACCATTTCGAAGTCTGTTTTCTCCTGAGAACTCTCAAAACCAAAGCTATTATTTTGTTTTACATTAAAGGTGAGCATTTTGTGAAGATATCCCATAACCTTGTTATGATAACTTAAAGTCTGCATTGAAATGCTGTATTTTTTTTATGAGGCTGTCATCAAAAGTGACACTGTTCATTTTTTAAACATAATTATCGTTTGGTTTTTGGAACGAGACATCATTGTTTTAAAAATTAGGATACGATCCATGTTTTAAGTATGCTAATACATCATTTAAAAGTTCCATTTCCCGAATTGCCATTTATAAAAAATGACTTGGTCCAAACAAATGGTAAACAAAAAAGAACTAATGACAGAATCTTGGGGAAACTGACCTATTTATCCTAATTCTTTCCCCATGGTTGAGCAGCACAGCTTGTGCCTAATGGCTACTCGCATGTAAGATGCATCAGGGGTGATCTTTGTAGGATGAAGCCGACCTGACCTTCGCTGATCATTCACACTGAAAGTCATTACATTTACTCTGCTGTGTGACATTTTTAAAACTGTGCTTTAGTGCACTTACAGGTTGCCATATTCAGAATGATCTCTTCCTTCTTTTCCAATCAGCAAAGTCACTCATTCTCTGGAGGCGAGCGGTATCTCATCTCCCTCAAGAACCCAATTAAAGGTGGACTGCAGAACAGGGATCAATGATTCCCTCATTACTTCGGACCAGTCTGAGGGGAACCTGTCTGGGCCCAGAGCCGTGTTCGATTTGAGAGGAGCAATAACTGCTAATTCTTTCCTCTGATATTTCACCTTCATACTGACTCCTCTTCTCATTGGTCATTTCCTGTCAAGTGTGGGAATTATCCTGACATAATGGTTCATTCAGCTTATTTAAAATAAGCAGGTTAATCAATACTTGAAGGAAGTGACTCACAATGATATGTAATTGTAATTATCTCAGCCGTAGTATAGTTTTTCCGTTGTGTTGAAAAGAAAGAACACAAACAACAAGGCTGTGATGAAAAGCCTCTTTTCCTGACTGGTGCAAACAGCCTCACATTGCAAAGAAGCCTTTGTTCACAGTCATTTCCATTTCCTTAACAAACCAGATGAGCCCTACAATAACGTCTATGTCTGTAGCCCTACATGTTAAATATATACAGTCTGTCATCCCTCCTAGGACCGGCCTTTACTTTCTTTAATAATGACTCAACCAATCCTCTTTAGACATTAGAGTAATTTCCGGTACTTTTAAATTTGTTGACACTCAGATGTGATCGGGATGCTTCATGTCCTCGATCTGTTTCTGATAGGCTTTAAGTCTTGCCTGTTTTGTCTTCGATATGTGTGTCATAGTCGATACATGCTCAGCTCGATCCAAGCATTTTGGTCTCTCTCCCAGAGCTGTGAAAACAAAGCGACATAACTCTTTTCTCACAGTAACGGTTCAGGAGTTCAGACAGCTTGTTTTCCAATCGTCATCGGGGCAAAGTGTTTCTCTTGTGTTGTTTTTGTGTAATTTGTGAGAAATGTTAAGTGGACGTGGGTAGTAATGCAGGACAAACTCTGAGAAGCTCTGCACTTGAGTTTCTTGTAAAATATGAAATTTTTGAGCAAGAACCAACTTTGTTCTTGTCACCTTGAGGAAAATGAATAAAATATCTCTTGTTTTCACAGAGTATGTATCGAACTGAAGGTGCTAAACCAGTGGCTGTCTTTAAACAAGTGAATCCCAAAAAATGTGAACATTGATGACCGGCTGCTTTACCTCGGCAGTTATCGCTACACTCAATATATACACTGAAACGTTTCAAGCACGTTATATTGTTCTGATTATGGTTTCTGGCAAAAATATAAAAGAGATGGAAAATCATCTGATTCTGTGAAGTATTCTAATTTCTTTAGATACATTAGTTTCATTTGCTGGACTTCTGGGCATATTTATGTTTAGTAAATGTCAAACATATTTAATTCAGCTGGAATTCATGAAACTTTCATGACTTTAATTAAATCAAGTTTTTCTATAATATTTTCTTTGAGATGTCCCTGTTTATCAGTTATACAGTAATATCGCGACTGCTTTGATATCGTCAAGCTTTTACCATTCATCAGCTTCTGTATGGTCTGTTTCTGAGAAAAACACGAGCTTCTTTAAGGAATGCTCAACTTGATTGGCTGGATCCTTGTGTTTCCTACAAAGACAAGAACAGGAAGCAAGCGAGGCTTGAGGATTCTGCCTGTGTTCATTTAACGTACTGTACACTCAATTCATGAACCATTATATCGACCAAAAGAGTTGCATAATAATTGTTATTTGTAATTAATATGTTTTACAAAACATCTGAACATATTTTTTTCCCCCCTAAATTCTTGGCATTTTTCCCTCAACAAAACTTGGGAAGTCCGCTTTCTCACACTTGGTGTTCTGGGCGTTAAACTTGTGACCTTTCGGTTATACAACTGTCTATGTAATCCCTCAGGGTTGGACAGACTGGTGTAGTTGGAGTGCTCTCTCTCTCTCTCTCTCTCTCTCTCTCTCTCTCTCTCTCTCTCTCTCTCTCTCTCTCTCTCTCTCTCTCTCTCTCTCTCTCTCTCTCTCTCTCTCTCTCTCTCTCCTGTCCTCCAGCTGCTCTATATAGTCTGTTTTCAAGAGTAAACAGTGAAGGGAAAGGAGGCTTGAGCATGAGCAGATAAGTGCAGAGAATTATTTGGATTTTGTGTTTTTGTAAGGCCTGTGTCTGCTCTTCATCGTGGTTTGACCCGCCACTCTGGAATGATCCCACAGCGCTTCTTGTGTTACACAGTAATGTCCCTGCCCCCTTTTCGCAGAAATGATCTCATATGCATAATTGAGATACTGCAAACTTCTCTCTGTATGCCAAGACTACTAATGATTGAGTCAGCATTGGTTTTTTTTTTTTTTTTTATCATGAACAGTAGCAGTGTTACTCTGCTTTGTTGAAGAGCTGTTGATCACGGCCAATGTTGTTTTCATCGTCTTGACCAGACCCAAATCAAGGTTTACACAGTGTGTTAAAGTGAAATTTCAGTTCTACCTTTGTTGTACATTCGGTGGCATTGTTGAGTCCCTTTATTGCCTGTCTGTCCTTCACACAGATTCTACAGTTTCTGTTATTCTGCTTTTCTTTTCTGGTCAGTCATCATAGTGATCTAGTAAGTGACTCTTGCTACACCACTGCAGCAAGAGCGTCCACCAGAGTTGAGTTAACTATTTCTTCTTATTCAAGTGACTCAATACACCATCTTGTGGTGAGAACTTACATTACAAGATTAAATAGGCATGGAAAACCTACTCAAATTGCTGAATATACCAACATTGCGTCACAAATTGTCTTCAAGATGATATCAGGACTGTCGTTTTGTTTTATTGCTGCTTATTATTTGAGGTTATGTTATTATATAATACACAAAATTTACTTTGGCCCGCACCTTTAATATCTTATTCCTTCTCATATTCTATGTAAACCCAACCAACCACTGCCATCAGTAAGTTACATTCAAGGTTGTTGTAAAAATTTCACCCCAAATTGTGGAAAGCATTTTGCTAAAGTAAAAATAAAATGTCTCCAGGCTTTGTAGGGCAAAATGAAAAAACAAAACCGTTACACAGCATTTGCCTGCATACCTCTTTATTACAACAACGTCTTGTGCAAGAAAAACAAAACAAAAAAACTCCAATATTTTCTCATCGTTATGGTCCTGTCATGCAGGATCTGTTGCCCTGCTGTAATGTCTTCATTAGCAGGAGCCTAAGGGCATGTTGGGTTTCCTTTCTTTGCAGTGTTTACCCATCAACAGCAGAATGCTACACTGGCTGCACAGTCATAAATGAGACACAGCTGATAAATGTTGTGATCCTATTTTGGAACAACTCCTTACTTTCTGTTTCATTCTATCTAGGCCTCTTATTTCTGCCAACGTGCCCCTCTATTTTGTTGCCACTGCGGGTGTTTGTTATTTGTCTATCCTGTGTATTCTCACTCTGGACTGAAGAGCATTTTTTTTTTTTTTCCCCCTGCTTAAGCCCCATTCTCCCCTATACGATAACATAATCTTGATAAAAGATCAAGATAACGTTCAGCTACAAAAACTCAATTTCCTTACTCCCTTGGCAACATTAAACCATTTCCCTTTGCTTGAAAAAATTCAAATAAAAAAAACAAACTATGAATTCAGGTCAGCCCCCACATTACAGCACCTTTTCCAGCTCATTGGCTGGCCCTCACAGATGCTATCAATGAGCAGGTGATTTTGGTGCAGCCCATAAGTTCTGCATTGCAGAGGCATGTCTGAAGCACTGAACACAGATTATGAGGTAAATACTTCGACAATGTATTGAGATTATCTGGAAAGAAGCGACCCCCAAAACAGACACAAGACTGAAAGTGTGTGAAATAAAATCTATTGTCCTTTTTGAAGGTATAGTTTAGGGTTTGTTTGATTTGGACTGTTTTAAATGTTTATTCTCATGTGAAGGATGCACACTAAATTTAATCGTTACTGTCAGACGAGAAGCTAATTGAACACATCGCAGATTATAAGTGCATGCTCCCCTCCTGTGAAAGTTTCCTTTGGGTGGATGCAATGATGAATTAATGAAGCTTATCTTAGCATTAAAAAAAGCCCCCAGAATAACTTATCTCAATTCTTGGCTGTCTGTCTGAATTTTTTGCAATTACATGAGGCAGAAAAAAATCCCATGAGTGCTGCCTGATGGACAGAACTGTGACAAAGGAATCACATACTGAGAAAAAAAAACCCCACTTCTACTGACATACCACTGCGAGACTTGCTGTCTTTTAGACAGTGCTGCTCACTACCTTTCATTTGTATACTTAGATACACCTCATTAATGTCTGTCACATTATATCTTCTCTTTACTCACTTAAATATTCCTCGAAAATGAAAGAACATGGACTATCCTAAATTAAGGCGACAAAAATTTAAACGACCATACAGAACTACAACTATATAACAATGACATATTTTCCTTGAGTGACAGACTCAATTCATTCAAAATAGATGCTGAGAAGAGCAAAGCCTTTGCGTGCGGTCCTTGCTGGTGTGTTACGGGGTTACATAGTGAACCGGTATGTTCTCACTGCTGGTCACAGCCAGGATACCAGCTCCAGAACATGATATCCATGATGCATGCTCGTCAGACCCGCAGATGCTGTTCTGGTGTTAGTATGCTCATGAGACACCAGCTAAATGTACATGAGACTCATCGCTTCAGACCAGCAGACAACCAGTATCAAACCAGCTTCAGACTATCATACCCGTGTCTGACAAGCTTCCGACGAGCATCAGACTCGCATGCGATTAGTATCAGGCCAGTGTCCACCAGCGTAAAGATCGAAGGATCACACAAGCATCAGATCAACAGTTGACATGAGCACAGGTTTTACTAAAATCATTGAGTTTTCTCACATAACGCTTTGAGAGTGCCA
Source organism: Lipophrys pholis (assembly GCF_963383615.2). Taxonomy (NCBI): domain Eukaryota; kingdom Metazoa; phylum Chordata; class Actinopteri; order Blenniiformes; family Blenniidae; genus Lipophrys; species Lipophrys pholis. Next base: position 14,773,311 of record NC_137630.1, on the reverse strand, counting down.
ATTCAAACTAAAACCCAAACATTGCAATGTTTGAAAACTTTTAGTAGTTTTTTGGCACGACAGCTGACTTCCTTTCCTGTTGTTGCCAGGTAACAAATACCGTGCCAGTGAAAACTTGTGAGTCCGAACTGATAATGCCTAGCAACAAATCTCTGCCTGTGCAACTGAAGAAATTACAACCAACCAGGCTTGAAAAGCACTGTGCACGGGTTTGAGCACTGTAACTTTTGTGTGTGTGTGTGTGTGTGTGTGTGTGTGTGTGTGACTTCAGTTGAATCCGGTGACTTGGCTGCAAATGGCCCTGCTGCTGTGTGGATGGATACTCAGCTGCAGCACAATGCAGTGTGGTTACACAGCACTGATCCCACTCCCTACTGTCACCATTCTTATGCAAATCCAAGAGCCCCAGCACACCCACTAATTACGGATGCTCTCGGCCCCGATTCACTCCACTGACAGACTGCAGACAGAATCAAAAACCCCACAAAGAAACTTGTGATGGTCCATTTCCGGGGCGTACATGCACACATAGATCGAAATCACATGTTTGAGGCTTCCCTCACTAAAACTTGTCACCATTTATAGATTTAACAGGGGATGAACCAAAGAAAATGTCCAATAAATTGTTAGTATTTCATCTTATTTTATTTTGTATTAAGGCAAGAGAAATTAAATATTTTGTCATATTTAGCAACATTGATTTGATTTGATTTGATCGTACTTTTTTACAACTGCCTGCTCCTAAAATCTATTTCACAAGATGAACGGCTCTAAAACCCTTTTCTTTTTTTTTTTAATCTCAATATAAATATTGTTTTTCATGAGCCCAGATATGTTTTTCAGCTGTGTTTTGTGGAGGTAATTGCTGTCATTCTCCACAGTGATTTAGATACCAGAGCATGAAAAGCCCACAATCATTGGTATCTTAAAACATTTTCTGGAACATTCTGCATCCAGAACACAGTCAATTCACCCTGTAGGTAGACCTCTGTGACGCAGTAATGCCACACTACATAAAGGTTTTGCAGAATGTTTACATCCACCTGCTTCATGCATGCAGACTGATATTACCATAATGAGGCAGATTTGGAGCTCGTCTACAGTAAATGCAGATTTTATTTGCATTTTGTAGCCGCAACCTCCTTAAGGAATACGAGGGGTGTAAGAGAAGAATTTAAAGTGAGATTTCTAATTAGATGCAAAAAAATCTACTCACAGTTATATACTGCAGGATTTAAATTTCTTCGGGGCTCAATAGACTTTTATTCTGACACCTGACATGAGATGGATTCCATTCATGAATATCAGATGACTTTGAGATTATTAGCCCCCTAGTGTTTCTGTAGGAGGGTGTGAGTATGTGTGTGTCTGTGCTTGTCCTCCCCTATGACTAATGTATCATATGCAGCAGCAGGGTCGTCTATAAATAACAACATGATGTTCACTTACTGGGCGGGAGGGGGGGAGGGAGGGGTGACTCGTGTCTGGGCAGATGGATGAGCGTGTGTGTTAGAGATTGTGTTGTTCCCCATCTCCTTACTTGCATAGTGTGGCGGACGGTCAGTTAAGTTTTATTTGCGACAACTGTGCAGAGCTCAATATTTGACTCGCACGCACACACACACACACACACGCACACACACTCACACACACACACACACTGACGGCGCGCCTCAGGCCACGGTAACATTTTCCAGGAGTACAGAGCAGTTGCTTGCTGCCCCGGCTTGTGAAGCATGGTGGCTGATCTGTGCTCACCACATGCACGATGGGTTGGGGGGGGGGGTCTCAGTTCATGTAACCTTGGGAAACAATAACAACACAGCTGTACTGCTGAGCGAGTGGGCATGCTCTGGCAGCCTAATGCCAGATTACAGCTGAGAAATGCAGCAATCGGCTGGGGTGCAGGGTGGGAACTGGGGCAGGGTTTCTGAGCCTCCAGGCCCAAAGACAAGTACACAGAGGAGTTAATAATAAGTACTTATGTCTGAAACCAATAATTAGAGTGTTGAGTGTCATTACAGTGTTTCTGGGCTGGACAGCATGGTAGTACAGAATTGTTCTTTCGGAAAACTTGGTTGTATGGCTTTAGGTGATGTATTAGTATTCTTATTTAGAAAACACAGAATTGAGGCCACCTACTTTGCTGGCCGCCAAAACGTTATCTTTAATCACTGCAGTGATGATGGTTTGTAGTTTCACTGTGCGGTTGCTAAAGATTTGACTGATTTCTGTTTTGAACTTTTGCTGGATTCATGTTTTAGGAGTTTTCTTGAGCAGTAGTTCCCAACATGGGTTCCTGGACATCAGGCCCCCCGTGAGATTTTGCCTCCTCCATGGCTGTTAAAATTCAGTTGCTCACGTTCAAGAAAACCATGTTCACACACGATCTCAATTCTCAAGCAGACCAGGGAACTTTTATCCTGATTGTTCCTGCCTTTGCGTGCTAGTACCCGGTTGTGTCTGCCAGTGGTTTCACTCTAACCTTCAAATCCTCTTTAACAACCAAGGGCCAATGAAGTGAAAAACCACAGCTTCTCCACCAGAACAGCGTCATGCAAAGTGTGTTCAGGTTGGATCAAAGTTTTCACAGTAAAAGCAACAAAAAACTAACAAACAAACAAAAAAATTGATTATAATTTATAATCATGTGTCCTGTTTAGTGGAGCGCGAGACTGAGGTTGGTGGTTATGTAAGAAAGAAATGGTGAATGGCGTCAGAAGTGAATAATGCATATATATCTGGCCAACAATAAAAATGTGTTCTACAAAACATGTCATTGTGCTTCCTCTATTTTATAATTACAGATTGGAACCTCCCACCAATTTTTTCTCAATTAACAGCTCACTTTCTGCTCTCTGGTTCCTCATGATAATAAAGCGCCTCATCATCATCATCTCATTGACTGTAAAACAGATCTTTCTTGTTATATCAGCGTAAGGTGCTGGACTGGGAAACAGTAACTGCTTCTGGTTAAGCAAGTAAATAAAGACACACTTTTTACTGCACAGTTGACATATTTTATGATGTTGTAAACCTGCTTTCTCAGCAGATCTGCAGCAACAGTTTTGGCCCAATGTGGTAAATATGAGCATAGATATACTTTCAAATCTGCTTTCATCGCCGATAGATTATCATTTGATATGGAACATTTATTAATTCAGTAAGTTTGAATGGTTGTAATAGGATCAGACTGAATTGACTTTGTTGATAAGTATATTTGTTTGGTAACATCTGGTAACTCACAGCTGTCAATAAATTCCTACTGAGAGTCTTATTAAAATTTGGTAGTTATGTGGAGATTTACATTGTTTTTCTTTAACAGACATCGTCTTAGGAGGCGAACAGACAAAATAGTAAGACAGAAATCCCATGGCATATTTTCAGTTTTTACCAGCTTTAAATGATATAAAGAAAAAAAACCTGCACATGCATATTACTGATAGGAAATGGCCATTGTCATCACAATGTTAAAAGCAAGATTTCTCAGTGAAGTCTTTGAATTCCTGTCAGCTCGACTGTCAAACTATCAAACTACACTGAGTTCAACTGGAGGTTTTTCTGTCCTGTATACTTTTTTTGCATCCATCCATGTCTTATTTGATTTCTGTGAAATGTAGGGCATTTTGAAAGTAATGTCATAGTGCTGCAATGCTCAAACAATCAAAGCAACAATTTTCCCTTCCCTGGCTGCAGATATAGCCAAACAATACCACCCCCCCCCCCCCCCCCCCCCCCACACACACACACACACACACACACACACACTCCACCAGTGCTGCAAACAGGAGGAAGAAGCATTAATGTTTCATTCACTGTGAATGATTAGCCTTATCAGTAAGCAGGTGGCAGTCACTGTGTCGGCTGCCTCCGACTATTTCGCTCGGCAGATGGAGGGAAAATGACAGAAAGGGAAGGAATAAGGAATGTGGACTGGATACGACGCACACCATATACAAAAAAATGCATTTGCGTTGCATTGTTGATCACACACCCAGCAGATTGCTTTCAAACGTGGCTGTAAATGTGGAAAAATGGTTTAGTGCCTCAAACCGACCACACATGGGTGGTGGGGAATGATGAGCATGCAGAAGCCCACCTTCCTGAGTGTGAATTGAACATGGAAACAAGCACATTATTACCTTTGTAAATCCATCTGCCTGATGTTGAGATCAGAAACGTAATTACTTAAGACTTTCTCTGATTGGATGTTTTTCATCAGTGCGCTTTGGGATACAACGCACATTTTCATTTAGACGATTAACCGACGTTATAGTAGGTAACGCTTTCCCAGACACAATAATGTTTGCTGAATAACTTCCTACTGTGCTAAATTGAAAGCTGCCACATTTCATTGTATTCACAGATATATACTTCCCTTAACTTTAGCTATTTGTTGTGTTTAACTTTTCCCAAACGTTGCCACAGAGCTTCACACTGTCTTTGTTTGCAGGAGGAATACCTCGCTGTGATACTGTGATGAAAGCTTTGTTTGCTTAACAATTATTGTTTTCTCCCCATAACTGCTCCTTTGTCAAACTAATGATGTCTTTCCCTTTGTCCACGAGTCCACAGCAGGAGGTGCACCCAGTAAACACAGAATAAGAGACGGAGAAAAATCCGCAGTGCTTCAGTTTAGTTTGCTAACACACAGGATCACAGGAATGTATTGCGACTCGGTTCAGTCAAACACCCAATCCCAAAACCTCCCGACAGTATCTCCTGAACACAGCTGTGCCTCATACTTCTGCGTGCTCACATGGTCTCTCCTAGTCCCCCCTGGACTTCCTCTGCAAATGGTACAGTCCATTTAAAAAGGTGCTTGTCATCTCTCAATGCTCTGTGTCCTTTCAACAGTCAGCTGCGGGGAGCACATTTCACAGGGGCAGTGCTGGCTCTCTAACACACACACACAGACACACTCATGCTCTCACAGAACTCTCTTACACACACACACTCACGGGCTTGATTGCACACTGACACACTCACTCTGCACATGCACCATCTCTGGAGCGTACACTCCTTCCAGCAAGCACACATTTCCCCAGAGCCGGATGCCCCTCTTTAAGGGAAAGGACACACTGCCTTGAGGATTTTAAACTTGGCTTTGTCATAAAGAAGGGAACAGGAACAGTCAGAAAAGAGCAAAGAGGAGGAATTTATCTGGGGACACCTTCCTCCACGGGAAATGGTCAACTTGTCAGCATGACACCTTGTCTGGATTCCCCTCTCTTCCTCAGGCAAAAATCCTGAAAATGATGGATGACAACAAGCAGCTGGCCCAGCGCATCGATGGGGCCATTCAGTCGGCCAGCCAGGAGGTGACCAACCTGCGGTCAGAGCTGAGCGCCACCAGCCGCAGACTGGCCGAACTGGGGGCAACGGACTCCTCCGCCAGCATGCTGGAGACCCTGCAGCACAACCACAACGGTAAGAGAGGAAACATGTGGGGAAGGATGTGAACACCCTGGTGGAGCTCTGTGTGCGTGAGCTCACTGTGTGCCTCTTGTTTGTGTGCATGTCAGAAATGAGTGAGTTGAAGAAACCTCCACTCCCAAACTCAGTTCATGGAAATAAGTGCATATTTGAAAGTTGGTGAGTGAGTGGAGGGAGTGCAACAAAAGGGGTGAGAGGTTTCTGTTGGCTTGTGTCCACTCTCTGTCCTTCCACAAATCCCCTCTCATGTTGAATAATTAACCTCCTGAACCTTGAAGAGGGGGGCTGTGCTGCACTTTGGTAAGGACAGAGTGGCTAAAGTTACAGCCTCTTTTTACTCTGAGGCACTCTGTGTGTGCCTTCATTTGGTTCTCCCTTAACTGGGCAATGGATCTGCGCCTCTTGAGGAGGAAGGGAAAAGGGGGCTGGTTTTAGGGTTGCTGTGGGTTACTGTTACTGAGAACAGTTTGAATAGCTGCCCAGTGTGGAGAACGCTATCCTATGTGTGTGTGTGTGTATGCCTGTGTGTGCGTGCTGCAGCTGCTCCGTTTGCCCCTTTTCCAACTTTTATAAACTTCATTTGACACGCAGATCTGTACCAGATGTGACTTTTTGTTCCTGCGCTCATGCACGAGTCTGGCTGGCTGCGCAGACATTCATGGGTAAGCTTGCCTGTGATGCTGCCTGCCGTGTCCTTTCAACTTGTGGCACACGCATACTCCCTCACTCTCGCTGTTTCCATAGCAGTCAGCTGGTACAGTGAGCCGCCTGATAGGATACGTTCCTGTCTTGGCTTTGGCAGCACTCCACTGTGAAACCACATCTCTGTCAGACACTTCCGAGATCAAGCTCTGTAATAGACCTGCTGTACTTCCTCTCTCGCACTGTGAAAGTGCTGGATAACTTTCTTTATTCAATGACAGTGAGTCCTATATTCCTTAGCTGACCTCTGAAGGGCTTTTTAATGGTGAGGAATTCGTACACAGGCTGCTCTACACAACTGACCAGATACAGTTCAGTCCCTGCAGACCCTGGGACTTTGTTCTGGTGCTTGTTTCCCATCTTTTATGCCCAGTATCATCTCTTTTAACCTGATGCTCTCTCAAAATCCTGCTGTTTCCATAGCAGTGTGTGTGCCAGCATGAGGGACGACAAGCATTCCTCCGGGAGGGTTTGAGCACTGATGTCATTGTTCCTTGTTGCTGTTTCTCTGCCGAGCTGAAATGATGCCTGAGATGTGCGTGTTCAGTGCTGCAATCGCGTTCGTCTGTGAGGAAAATTCATAAAAGTCACATTAACATCACAAAGGCAGCAGAAAAAGACTGGGACCCATTCTTGCTAGTCACTGTGTTTCTGAAATGATACACTTTCAGAAGGTGGCATCTATCTGTAGATTTCTCTCAAGATGGATTTTTGTCAGACACAATTATCTGAAAATACAGAGCTAAGTGGTTCTGAGTGCCCCCCTTTTACAACATCAAAAATGACATGCTGCACACATGTCCTTTTGATAGTGGAGATTATGCTCTCTGCTCCCTGACTTTGTTTGGCCTGTATATCTTCCCCTATGTCATTGTGTTTCTGTCAATAAGCTTTGCACCCACCTCTTTCTATCTGTTCTCAACCCCCTTTCTCTCATCCTGGCTGTCCTTTACAAGCCCAGAGTGTATAATAGAAACAGCTAGGGATAGGGGGATTAGGTAATTTATCACCAGTGGCTGTGTCGGGAAGGGAGGTGTGTGGTAAGGGTCGCTGGTTCATTGCACAGCCGGCAGAGTGGTAGTCCTGGGGGAGGCTGTGTTGGGGGTGCTATCTGGTACTTCACTTGCAGCTGTACTAACCTTGCTAGCAGGCTAGCTTACCTTAATTGCATTTCTACCGCCTGGGGGTTTCACATTTGCATGTTACATTTATCCCGGCAAGTACAGAGTTATGAATAAATGGCAGCACTTTGTGTATTATCTTTTTGTTGAGGTCTATGGAGAATTGCATCCACACATCTGTTTCTACCACATACACACACCCCCGATTCAGCTTCCAGAAAGCGTTTTACACATTGCCTTTTCTTTTTGCTCCCCAGCATCTTTGTCTTGAGATTCATTAGTTCCGCCTGCAGACTCAAACGAGCAACAATTATTTCTTGTGTGTGTGTGTGTGTGTGTGTGTGTGTGTGTGTGTGTGTGTGTGTGTGTGTGTGTGTGTGTGTGTGTGTGTGTGTGTGTGTGTGTGTGTGTGTGTGTGTGTGTGTGTGTGTGTGTGTGTGTGTGTGTGTGTGTGTGTGTGTGTGTGTGTGTGTGTGTGTGTGTGTGTGTGTGTGTGTGTGTGTGTGTGTGTGTGTGTGTGCTTCCACCAAAAAAATGCTGAGCAGCCATAAAACTACCCCAAAACTGTGGCCCCAATACATGCCATTCTCATTTTCTCTTTGTTTATTGAAAATAATGTTATGTCAGGCCCCTGCTCTGAAAATAAAAACAAACAAACAAAAAAAACACTTCTCTGTTGGCCTGTTAGTGGAGATGTTTCTGAGCTGTTCCCCATTTAATTTTTATTAAAATTTTTGAAGTTTTCAAAAGTAGTTGTGGTCTGGAAAATAGTTTAATTCCCCTTTTAGGAACTTTTCGCAGCATTTTACCCTCTGAGGTGTTTTCAGGTGGGAAAAAAAATTCTTCAGTTTACTTCGTCGTGTTTGTGACAATAGAAATACAGCTACCCGAGCCTCATCCACTGTGGATACTTTGATTAATTAAATTTGGCAAAATGATCACTGGACTCTTGCAAAGTAATTACTAAAACAGTTGGCACATCAAACTGGTTGGCTTTATCTTCGTACTTCGCACTGTCCGATTTGTGCGTTTCTCCAGCTTAATTATCACTTTGACAAGGTCAGCCGGTTTGACCCACTAAATACAGGCTACTCTCCTCGCGTCTTGTTTATTTGAACTAGCAGTCACTGACACCTCTTAACTGACTTAGAGTCCAACAAAAAAGAAAAACGCTGATATTTTTTCATCTACAGTGTTCTGACTATATTAAAACCACATCTTCTGAGAGAATAATGTTTACTCATTCATTGTTTGGTCAATGATATTGTATTTAGCAACGTATATGTTTACAAAATGAGTGATCACATCATAGCCTCAATAGCAAAGATCTTTTTTTCTACTTTGAAATCAATCAAAACAAGTTATAAATGATGTCAGGCTAATCATTTGACTCAATCACAAAATTTCATCCAAGTGCTAATTAAAAATCCAGAAATGTCTTCATCTTTATTCACGGGTTATCTCAGAGATCAAGAATGAATTAGGCCTCTTATATCCCTTTGCACAGAGGATTTGCTGTCTCTGTATAGCGTTAATGCACAGTCAATCTCTGCATATTAAAAAGCACAGAGAGTTTGTTCTGTGATTCTGCTCAGGAAACGCCTCCTTGGCCATTGACATTAAACAGGATTAGGAACATCAGGCTGCTGTTTGCTTAAAAGGTAGTCATTCTTTTCAACGATGAAGAGAAGAACAACTTGGTGTTAAGGAGACCACTCACGCCTTTAATACTTGGAGTACATGCTTGAATTCTAATGGAATAGATGCCAGTTCTTTCGATCAACAACTGGCCAGCTCATGGCATTGGGTGTCTGCGATTTCATTAAACTTATACTCAGGGGGGAAACAAAGCTCTGACTCCTCAATACGTACATAAACCACCAAGCTCAGACACTGCCGTAGACATTGTAGGCTATCCTCATGTTTAATTTTTGACGCCTGAGTTCTGATCCTCTCTGCTCAGCGGGACTGCTGTCAGTCTGCATATAGCATTAACATTCTACTGTCAGTTATATTGTTGAGACATTTGTTGCACGGGAAACGCTTCATTAGGAAGAAGAGCTTGGACATCTGTATTCCTCTAATGTGCAGCATGTCCGTGTGTTTCCTTGCACACGTGACATGAACACAGGATTCCTGCAGGAACATTAAAGTGCGTATGTGGGAATTCAGAATGTAATGTTATATTTTATTAGTTTTCCATCACACAAAAAGTCCAAAATTATCTAAATACTAGCCTGAATTTCACACAGGGGTCAGTGGTATTGTCCAGTCATTTAGAAAACAAAACAAAACACGGGAGATAATATAATAAAATTAATGACGTTGATAATTGGAAGGAATCATGCACACTGTGCATCATTTTTAATTTTAAAAACAGTCAGAGCCCTCATTCCACAAATGTCTTCAATAATCATCCATATTTTCACAGAAGGTTCTCCTTGAAGGTAGTTATAGTTTGTTTATTATTGCACAAACTGCGTAAAATGTCTACAAACACAGTGGTTTTGCCGGTGGAAATAGGGAGGATATACTTAATGCCTTCTGGTGTATTGTCCCACCTTCTGTTTAATGAAATTTACTGCAGGAAAGGATGAAATCTGTTCCTGCTGCACAGCAATTGAAGCTACATCACCAGCAAACAACAAATGTCAAATAGACGTACTTTGAAATCCAAGTAAAGTCGACCTGTCACCTCTCATTGAGAGGGAAACTGACATGATTATCTCTGATCTCACACTTGAACACCGTTCTTCACACAGAGTAGGACATTCATAGTGAATTCCAGATTTTCTTTAAAAATACCGCCGTGAATGACAGATCCAAAGGCAATAAATGACAAATATTTTTTGAAAAAGTTAATTAAAGTCTTTTATAAGTCCCTTCAACTGGCGCGCCTGAAGCATTTATGATGGCCTTGTAGTCTTCATTACATCATTACATTGATTTTCACAGAAATAAATGACATAAAGCTTTGTATTTTACTGATATTAACATTACTTTTACGCTGTACGTATTTCTCTTTGTCCTATGATAGTCTTGAGACATGAAGTCTGTGGTGAGGTAATCTTGTATTGTGTTGATTGCCACATTGAATACAGGATATATATATATATATATACACAACATGAAGTAACTTGTTTTTCACAGTGAGTTGCTAGTTAACAGGTAGAAGCTGTCATTTCAGCCCTTTTTGTGCTCCAAACCTTCAGCTTTTAAATTGCCAACTCTTGCGAGGTGTCCATCTTTTGCCTTTTTCACAAAGGCTCCTTTATAACTAACAACTCCCAATTGATTTGTAGTGTGTATGAAAGAAATGCATGGTTTTCAGCTGTTTTGAAACTTCTTTGTCTTAGCTCAAATAATGCCAGTGAATAGTTTAAGTAATGCACTGAAGAATCGATCTGTCTTGTACTATTTTCTTGTCTCAGATTGCATTTTAAAATTGTTGGGTTTCTTTCAACCCCCCCCCCCCGAGTAATCCGCGTGTACATCTCACATTGATTACAGTTTGTTTTTTTTGTATGAATCCCAGATCCCGCTGTCTTTTGTCTCCACAGACTATTTGTGGAGAAATTGACATTTTGCAACATGCCAGTGCCTTTGAGCCCGTTCGCTTCTCATTTTATAGATTTAATGAAGAGGGATAGGTGTAATGCTGTTGTCAATCAAAGAGGCCTTAGGTAGAAAGTGGGCAGCTTAGTGGCTGAAAAACAAAGGCACAAAAAGAGTAGTGCTACAACATGGGAATGCAGTCATAAAAGGCTGCAATGAATTACCTCAAACAGTGAAAATGGTACCAAATCTCATTAGTGTTTTGTCGAATGGGAATGGCTTTTGAATCCCTCTCTGTCTGAGGCAATGAGAAACTTAATGACTTGTGTGAGGAAAAATGATAGTCCTCCTCAGGTTTCATGTTTATGGCACATTTTATAGTCATTTATTTGACAAAGTTACCCAACAGATGGTTACTCATCAGAGAAGTCCTAAAGAGTGCAACAGAAATTGGATACGCCACAATTGCCTTTGGCAAACTTCATTTTAGCTCCATTTGCCACAAAGTGCTCTAAGTCTTTCTAATGAAGCCTTAGTTTATATGGGATCACCACCCACTATAGCTTGTATTTAAAATGGATTGACCCATGTTGCTGTAATTAATAAGGCTGAAACCTGAACATGTGCATGGAGTCAGTAATTACCTGCCTTTAAAGTGTGTTAATGATGAGTGATGTTAGTCTGTAACCATATGCTTAGAGGTCATTCATCCACATGCGTATGCAGTCATCAAATGACTGGGAGGAAAACCTTTTGATATCGACACATATAGAGTTGTGTGTAAAACACTCACACACGCGCACACAGAGCTGTTTTTTCATTACATATTCGACACCTTCAATTAACTTCCATTCATTTCTTACAGACTTACTCAAACCTGAACCGTAACCTGTGATTGCCTTACTCCAGCTTGCAATCTTAGCCTGACCTAAAAACATGTCTTAAGATGTGTGTGTAAGCAGATCTACCCAAACATGTGCACACACACTCACACCCTCACGTACGTCTCTGTGGCCCCGGTTGAACACTGAGAAAACGTAGCTTCATCAGTTACCAACAAGCTCTGTTTGCTTTACCCGCCCAATGCTGCACACGGATACGACTTGTTGTTAGACCGAACAGAAAACTTTATGCCCCTCATTATATTCAGGCAGGTTACGTCCGTGGAGTCAATGTTTTCAGTTTGGTCACGGTCTGCATTAATGAGTGCGAATGACTCTTGAGTATGTAAATTTATGTTGCCGTCCGTCCCTCAGCCTGCCTTTTCCTGAAAAGTAAAGCAAACACACGATCACGCACGGCGGCAGATGGCTGGAGTAAGTGTGCTCAGTAACCAGTGACATTGCACATATTCAGATGCCATGAAGTGCAATCGCTGGGCCGTGTCTCGCAAGACTGGAGGTGGCGGGTGAGAGAGAAAGAAAGTGCGACGTAAACGTCACTGTCCCTTGCCTTTGCGAGAAGATTTTGAATTTTCTCTATCTCCACGAGGGTGACAGGATAGTGTTATAAATCGCACATCTTGTGGGTATACTACTGTGAACAATGATTAAAACTCTCATTAATTTGATGGAGAGCTTCATTAGCAGGTGATCATGGGTGGTGGGCATCATTGTTTTTAGAACGCGTCCACTACAATGTCTCATTAGTCTCCAAATGGCCTTTATTTTATATTTGTAGCAAGGGAGCCGGTCTCAAATACTGTATACTGCACCACCTTGTTCCGTCAAATAATATGTGTGAAGATCATCCAGAATGGTTTCATTTTCACAGTTAAAGAAAAGGAAACAAAATGACATACAGTGTGAGTGCGGCGGAATATATGCAAAGCTTTGCCGCAGTTACAGTGGAGGGTACTGTGGTGAGGAAATCTGCACAGTGGAAGCTGCTCTTTAGCCCTGGAGAATGGATCTTAATAGGCTGAGATAGGAGATGAGGAAAGTGTGTTCCATCAGGCAGGGAGCCCCCCTAGTGGTTTTTGAATGATGTGATGTGATGGGGGACTAGGAAGGGGGGGGGGGGGGGGGGGGGCTGCTGTGGGGCTTCCAAAGATTTTGTCAGCAATTATTCACAATGAGGTGCAGTGGGACGACGAGCTCTGGGAGCCGCAGTTATGAAGTGACATTTTGTCTGTTCATCTCGTATTGCCAGAGGAATTTGATTGTGATGATGTGCTTTACCTATTCCTGTCCTCTGTGTGATCATTGTTTGTGCACTATGTGGCATATCTTTAAACTGCTGCAGCACCATGTGGAGTTGGTGTAGGTCCTTGGCAGATTTTTTAAGACATTTCTTGGCATGTTTCTATGTAAGTGTCGAAAGTACTTCAAATCATCAATTTTGACACTTATCGACTCTCTTGTTTGACTTCTAGTAAAATACACCACGTTCCTGCACAACATTTGAGGTTACCAGGATGATATGGGTATTCTGGGTGTCGTTATGGCTGAATACACTGACAACCCACAACACAACCGCATGCCTCATACATTGTTACTCCATCTTTTGCTCTCCAAACTGTGATGCTGTGTCGTCTTATCCTGTCTGTCAATATTAACCTCTGCAGCAATTTTCAGCTACAGAATCCCATCTGTTGGATTGGACCACACAGTTCAGACCTTGCCCTCCACGTGCATAAATAAGCCTCGACAACTCATGGCCTTTTCTCAGATTTTCTTTATTTGACCACTTTTGATAGATACTGACCACTGCAGTGCAGAAATGATGCTCAAGACCTATAATTTTGAAGATGCTCTGACACAGTTGTTGACCCTTGAGACTTGGCCATATTCATACTTACTCTTGACCCAAATGTTCACTTGCAGCTAAACAACTAACTTCCAAAATAAAAATACAATTTTGACTCACCTGTTAGTGGCGACACTGTTCGGATGGAATGCTATAGAATTAGTGCATTGTTTTACAGAGGTACTGTTTTGCCTTGAGCAAACATATATACAGGTCAGAGTTCTACTGCACAACCTATTATGAGCTGACAAGTAGAGCATGATCCCAAATCAGTGATTCTGCAAAGCCTTTACTCATTTCCAACAGCTTCCACAAGCTCACAAGGACCAGTCAAGGGAGCCGTGAAGGCATTTTCTGAGCGTTTGCGATACATTGCCTTGAAATTGCTCCATCGCTTCTGGAAAAGGGCACTGGATGTCATGTTCTTAGCCTAAACCAGCGATGTTCAATGTTCACAGACGGAAAGCAGTGGGAGATGAAGGTGCTCATGCACAGCTTACACCAAGTAATAAACCCTCCCGTCCTCCAATGCTTTGTATTTGATACGCTGAATGAAATGGAAGCATAAAATCTCATTGAGGCTGATCATCAAGGCCAAGCACACAACTCTTTAGTTATCTGACCGTAGTTTTATTTTCAACTCAAATTAGTTTCTATTTAAGTGTGATTACATTGGACATTTTTCAGCTGCACGTACCATGTCAGAGAGGTCAGTGTGTGCAAACGCAGTACGTATACCATCACTCTTAGTTCATGTTTATAACATGCAAGCCGTCCTGTTATTGAGTGTGGATGTGGAATCATAACATGGTATGACTAAGAAGGGAGTATAACCACTGTTTATCATCTTGTCAAACGTCTGCTTACATAATATGGATCAAAGTTCGACACTTAATGAATCAAGGTTCAGTTTAAAAAATCACCCCCTCAGAAATCCAGGCAGCGCACCCTCGATGAAATGTGTCCTCTGTTCTGAAAGACACCAAATCTTAAACAGTAAATATATGTATGAGTTGGAGAAAGGAAAGACATGCTCTGCTAATTTGTGTTATCTTCCTTCTCCTTTTTGCTTCTTATTATCATATCACCAGTCAACACACACACACGCACTTTGCAGTTTCTGTGGCAGTTGGTCAGGTCTGGTTTTTGTGAATGTGAGCGATTGTCCAACCTCCAATTGTCCATCTATCAGTACGCAGCCAGTGTGGCCAGCTGGTGCCCGCTGGGCCGTGGAGGCAGACTGGGCAAGCCTGGATGTCACAGCGATGGCAGGTGGGGCCCGCCATAAGGTATCGTAATGCCCGCTGGCACAGACGGGACCGTCTCGGAGCGGCCTGATGGGTGGGGACGAGGTGTTTGTGGGGAAGTGAGAGGGAGGCATCTTGAGCCATGCGTATGCCAACACTGACAAATTGGATAAAGCCTCCAGTGTAGGAAGGGCGGCGCCAGTGTGAGACCTGACATATGAAGAAGACTAGCACGGTGGATAGAGGGTGTGGGTGAGGGTGGCGGGGGGGGTGCAGATGTGTGTGTTTGTATACAGACAGATACACTGTGACTAAAGCTGTGTGTGTGTGAGTGCTTCAGAAGACCTTGATTTCTGTAACAAGGCTGAGAAAGACTGCCTCGGCTGCTATTTTCACAGGTACACAATGCCTATCTTTGGGAGCTCCTCGTCCTGACCCTCATTAGTAATTTTCACATGTCGCAGACAGAACTTTTAGCTTTTTTGCTACATCACCAAGCACCAAAAGCTACTTTCAAAGTCAGCAGCAGATACAATTGTGCTTGATAATTCCCGCTGACTCGCAGTGTGCGGTGAGCTGCACCGTTCAGTTGAACAATGCCTGAAGACGATATGAGTCTATCAAATGTGGCTTTCAGAGCAAATTTAGAAACAGTGACGCATGACATCATTCTTTTGAACAAGTTTTTGAATCATATAAAATAAAAAGCATGCAATAGTGTCTGTCAAGTGAGTCATCTGGTAATATTCAGTGTGCTAATGAACAAGCCACTTTTTGTTCCAGCAGAGATGCGAATGATGGTAGACTGTGTGGATTGAATGTTCTCCATCATTATGTGAGATCTTCTATTAGAAACTTGAGGTAAACTAATTAACTCAAACATTTTCACAATTATTAATATTTTTTTTTTCTGTGTGATGTGTGTGGGTTGGGCCTCCCCTGGGAGACCCAAAGAGCTTTTGTGTAGTGGAGCAGAAGGAAGAATCTTTGGGTTTAGGGCGATGAATTTTCCGAGCAGAATTATTTTTCCAAACTATTATTATTTTGCCTTAACTGCTGCTGCTATTAGTGATGCAACAAACGGAATTTCGTTGTATTTGCACAATGACAATAAAGCTTCTTAAATCTTAAATCTTAACTGATAATGTGGAAAAACGTATGGAATTCTTGCATATCAGGACGATATCACAATGACGCCCTGTACGTTATTGTCGTGCACCTCTCATCATGGAGTGACGATGTTACACATTAAGTGGATATTAAAGGATTTGTTCAAAGTCATTTGCATTCTCCCTGTGTTGTTAATTGACTTTAACTTCCTCCAAATTGATTATTTGAATGAGCAGAGCATCAAGATGCAGACAAGTGAACGTCCCCCACAAGGCTCCCAACAGGAGAGGGTATTAGTTTAGGGTCGATGCATCCAAAGGCGTCATTTGACTCTCATTGAGTGTGCATGACCCCATATCCTGGACAACATGACCTCCGAACTGAGGATGTGCTGCCCTCGCACAGTCATTAGGAAGTGTTTCGTGTGTCACCTTGCCTGTTGTAAGTCTATTGAATCTTTTTAAGCAGGAAGCTGAGCTTCATCAATCGGCCGGACGAAGCAAAATATAGCACATTACCTCTGACCCCTTTTGTTGCTTGTTGCTCAAAGGATATTGTCAACTTTCTCTTTTTAAGCCTTCAGAGTGAATAGAAAACATTCTTCTTTTTCTTTTTTTTTTTTCAAACTTTACCTGGATTCCTAACAAACTATAATATATCAAGTCATTTAAATTTGCTAGTGTTAAATCCCCTCCATAAAGTGGTAATAGATCATTGGAAAGCACAAAAATTGACAAAACTCAAAATACACTGAAAAAACATACACCCCATAGGACCACACTGGGATCACATTGTGAGGAAAAATAGTTAAGAATATTAAGAACACACGCTTATGTTTAAATGGTCCGAATATCCGAGACTATATTTCCCCTCACCTAAGGTAAATAGTTTGCTCATGCTTGGCTCTATAATCTGAAGAAACCCAGTTAAATGTGGAATACATGGTATAAGCACCTAAAGACCCCACAGTTTCAATGTGGTATTTGTAGGTTGTTGCTTATAGTTTGTTGTTTTTTTGACTGGCTTTTTCTGTTTGACCTTTTATGGACTCGGGTTTCTTTGCTCACAGTTTCTCGCAACCTTAAGTTGGACAAAGTAATTTAGATGATGGATAAATAAATAGATAGTGTTTTTAATCTCTTTTATTCACCAATAAGCTTTGGACAAGCTCAGTTGAAGTGATTTAAAGGTTGGAATTATTATTATTATTATTATTATCAACCTGTAGTCCACTTGGAGAATACAAGTGAACTATTATCACCTTGACTCTTCAGATATAAATGATTTTGAAAATGATAACAATGTTACTTCATTTTTCAAATGTTGACACTCATTGAGTGATGATGGGAGCAAGATTCTCTCATTGGAAAATAATACACGATGGTCACGTGAAGTGAAACGTTGCCACTGATAACGCCTCAGCAAAAAGCTCAAATGGTGTGTGGGAGCATTTCTTATTGTCAGCTGCGGTGTCCCACTGGAAACATTTCTGGTCTGTCAGCTTTTTTTGGCATCCAGTTTTGTTTCCTGTATTTGACGCAACTATTTGCACAAGTTTTTCGGGAAGCTGAACTGTGTCGGGTTCTCAGGGTCATTGTACTTTTGCACGTTTAATTTGGCAAAGCTGTAAAAGTCTCGGTATGAATGAGCTTTAGCTTTGTAAACCTGCAGTACTTGCTGAGTTTTCTGATATTCCTCATTGCACAATCTGGCTCATGCTGTTGTAAACAAACCTCACTTTTTTTTTTTCCCACTTTCAGATACTCACAGATGGAGGATGGTGCTACTAGTGTGTGCCTGGCATATCAACACACTTTACTCTCAAGCCAAATTAGCTCATGGCTGAAAAGTTGTAATTTTCACAGTGATTTTCTTTTTTGCCCGTGCGCTTGAAGTTTGTGATGCATCTGTACTTTAATATCCCATTTTGCTTACTGCAGCTCATAAAAGTAACCAAAAATATGTCTGTCCTTTACCCGACCTGTTAAAATGTTGCTTTTCCCTGTTTGCAGACAGACTTCCAAAAGCCGTAAAGGACCGACTTAAGCATCAAGCAATAAAAAAAAATGTAATCCAATAAGAAAAAAAAATGTTGTAGTATGTCCCATTTGTACTTTTGAAGTTGGTTCTTATCTGTAATGTAACAAAGAGACAGGTACCGCCAGCTGCTCTGTCAGTCTCGAAGTAGACATGACACTTCATCTCTCGAGAATGAGGAGACTTTGTCTCATACCTCCCATCCAAACAAGGAGAGTTCATCCAGAGTTCAGAAGGAAGTTAAGAGAGAGAGCAAGAGTTGCCCCCCCCCCCCCCCCCCCCCCGCCCTTTTTGGGTCTTAATCCTCAGGCAAGAAAAGTTGTTGGTTTGACAGCTGGCAGATTGCAGATTTGAGAGGCTGCCTCTTGGTTTGAGACAAGTATAGTTTTAAAGCGGGATTGTCATCTCATGGAATATTGACAGGAATCTTCCACTCAGTCAGCCCCTGGAGAACCTACTTTTTTAACTTCTTTATCTCCTCACTGGTTTGTCTACCTGGGTAAGTAAAACCTACGTGACACTATATGAAAGAAAACCAGATTTAAGAAAGTGAAATCAGGCCTAGTATAGCCTAAAGACCCACCATTATGTACATGATATTGGGTTGTTGTGGACAGGACAACTTAAAGGCATATTCATTTGCTCAGGTTCATGTTGAAATGGTGGTTCAGGTACTTCTTTGAGAAAATGGATGCATAAACACATGTCCAAGGAGTCTCTCCTTCTCTTCCTTTCTTGGACGCACGCACACACACACACACTCGCTGTGTTGTTTGCTTTTGTGCAGTGCTGGGATGCTCTGTGGTCATTAATTGATGTGCCTGACTGTGTAGACAGAATTGATTTCTGGTACACACCATAAAGAGCAATGCTACAGCTTTTCCCTGTCAGAACGTACAAGGCCATTACCTTGAAAGGAAGTTGATGCCACTGTTGAACAGATTCATGGATAATGTAATGGATGTAGAAGAAAAAAAACAACAGCTCTTACTCTCAATAACCTCCTGGGCTACTTGTACAATTGGTGTTTTAACTCGGCATTCACCATGTACACTTCTGCATGAATTGTCATTTACTGGTGATATGGAAAGTTATTTTCTTCTTAACAAAAAACATGTCATATTTATCCTATTAATTGATATTTTTCATACCCTCCTAATAGCAAGAGGCACGCTCAGGATATTAGATGGTACCTGATCCCTCATTCCTGGCACTGTATGCAGAGGGTATAATGCTTAGATTAATGTGTAAAATGTGACAGAGTGCAGGATGCAATGCTATCTGATTGCAGTCAAGCTGATTAGTTATTAAGTAGTTCAAGGCCATTGATGTATCCAAAGTGTTTAATTCTTTTAAGATCATCTACAACTAGACTAAATGTTCTTTCAGAGTATTGATGGTCTGCGTCTGTATTCCACTGCTCAAATCATGATTGGATGTGATCATACTCTGCCCAGCATTTACGCTGTTTAATAGTGTCCACGTTGATCAATAGTTATAGTCATTCATCTCTTGAGTGTTTTCTGGTCAGTACCACTGCACTGGTAAACACAGGAAAATGCCAATCATAGTACCAAGAGTAAGGTTACACTACAAGTATCACATTGAGAGTATATAGATCTACGATTCGATCTCTGTTGTGACATCTTGTTATTGTAAATATATCTGAGAGAATGATGGTTGTGAGCTCTGGGATTCAAAGCAATAAGGTGCTTATTATTAGAGTTGAAAACCTTCAGATCACCAACCAGGATCTTGGCTTCCTTTCCACACCCCATAATCAGACCCTTCATTCAAACTTTATTAGGATGCTTGAGAATCCGCGGAACGGCTGCCAACAGGCCTCATCCTTTTAATGTCCTGTATTTCTGCTGTGTTTACTGTAATCATTGTTTTCTCTACTCACATCTAACCTGGCTGGAAATATGAATGTGGAGTGGTTAGTGATGGGGAAAACTGCTTGTGAAGTGGAATGAGGTCTATCACTTCATAGACAATCGATCTTTGAAGGCATCATGTGCCGGCCTACGCGGCGTCTGTTTCTCCCCTTCACAAAATTGACTTACAATAGGCTTAGTGCTCAGATATTGCTCTGCTGCTTGGTGCTTCAGCAGACGATTCCCAAGCTTAGGCTGCACACTGTGATGCCAAAGTGCATCATTGATTCATTCACTCAAGGCCACTTGTAGTTGGTGTTACATTTGATAAAGAATTTTTAGTGTTTCTGTCACATCGGTTTTGCTTTGAGCTTCAGAACAGTTACCATGAGAAAACCCCAAAAGAAACATGCAAACTCCATACAGAAAACTCAAACTGGGCATATTCTCACTCTGAAGCCAAGGCACTAACCACGACACCCTGGATTGAATTCATACAGTTAAAACCAAAACCCTGTAACTTATCTTTTTTCAAACATTTCATATCTTGCAAACACAATAATTTAACAATAATCTAGTCGCCCACATGTTAATTGTACAATCTATAGTCTTTGATCCCACTGACTAATAAATATTCCAATAACAAAAAAAATTGTAATTTTATATTTGATTACTGATGTTCACTTAGTTTGGAGCACCACGTTTTTAACACAAGTGTAACTCTTATAAATATTACTTGCTGTACAACAATTTTAAGATGATAAACTAACCATCGTGCATACATTTCCTAGCAGGTGACATGCTCGTGTATCACTTTCGGGAGAGTTTGCATGTTCCCCGCTTGTCTCCGTGTGGGTTTTCTCCAGGTACTCCTGCTTCCGCCTCCAGTACAAGGACATGCTTATTGACAAAACTGTGTGAGTGTGCATGGGCATGTGTGTGTGGGTGGGCGGGCGGGCGGGCATGTCTCCGTCTTGACCTTGCATTAGACTGGTGACCTTTCTGAAAAGTAAACTGCCGACTCTGACAGCTTCAGCTGGGATTAGCTCCAACTCTCCACAACTCGCCCCTCTCATTATCGTTGGTGTAGTACATACGTTGATGGGTTGACATGATTATAGGGGACACATGTACTGAAATAAATACTGAATTAATTGTCATGGTGGGTTTTTTTAATGGGCAAAAATAATTATTTTAAGACAAGTGATTAATTTGTAGAATTTATTATTGCTTTTCTTTCTTTACTTCTTTACTTGTATCTTTTTCCCAAATAAAAGCTTCCCCAGCAGCCTCAGTGCTGCTGCTCAGTTCACGGACCTTGATCGGCCAATGTCAGGCACACATGAGAAATATCATGCAGCTATCACAAAGAAAATTGAATGGTGACCGCACTGTGACAACTGTGTGACAGAAATGTTATTTTTTCTTCTTATGGAGCTGACAAAACCTACATTTTTGCGGTTGATCTACTGTAATTGTTATTTATCTTCCTCCTCTCACACCATATTATTACAATGGAGTCTGGTTTGACAGCTACATTTTTGCGCTGCTCATGTTCATATTTTTCAAATGCAAACACTTTAGTTGGTGAATATTCCCGTCTGAATAGTGCAACAATATAAAAACATTCATAGAAATATAGATACCTGAAGAAAATGTTTGCTCCTTTGCAAAATGCTCCCCTCAGGTTCTGTGCTTGTATATGTAATAAAATAATGGTTGTGGAAATAAAGCGCCAGGTTAGATCACCACATGAAGTAATTCCACAGTTGCAGGCTGCTTAAAGTCTTTTGGGCTGGTGGAGGCTTTGCTTTTCTGGCTCAGATGAGAGATTTACTGGAGTAATAAAGTCGGTTTGTAAGTGTTTGCCTCTAGTCCAGCACCACAGTTATCATAGCAGCATGATTATGTTATCAAAGCCCATCCACACGCCTCAGCATCAATCAGATGTTATCAGTGGCACACAATGAAGAGTCCATAATCATTCAGAAAGGCCTAATGATGTCCTCATAGGTGTGCCTGATGGTTGCATGTATGTTGAGGCTCTTTGTAGATGTGACTGCAGCGCACATGCCGCTGAAGGCACAAAGAGAAGCTCTGCTCATTAGGATTCTGCAGGGGTCTCTGAGTGAAGTTGAAATGAGAAGAACTGATGAGAGGAGAAGCAGTGGAGGTCCAGAAATAGATCAAAACCAAACTGGAGTCCAGGGCACTGGTGGGCACGAGCAGGCAAAGGAATGTTGGCCTGAACACGCTAAATGAAGCTGTCTGACTGGATTGCAGATAGAGAGGCCCCCCAGAGAATGACAGCAATAGTGAATAAGCTCGCCAGCTAATGATGGGAAGCATTTAGAAATGCTGATAACAGTAAGATAGGCTCTTGTTTGTGATTGGAAAGGATGAAGATTATAGAAACCCTAAAGCTTTTTTTTCTACTGCCCCTTTCCTTTTGCACCATCTCCTTCCCCCCTCTGTTATCTCGCTCCATTTTTTTTTTGCTGTTCTGATTGTGATTAGTTGGGGAGATAAGAGCTTCACGATTCTTCTATTTTCTGCTCCATTAGTTTAACTCACTCCATGCAGTGGGTGTGTGTCAGTGGCCGAGTGACGGTCCGCGCTCTTGCCTTCATGATATTTCGGAGGGTTTTTCTACGTCTTTTCGCTCCGCGGCCCTTTTATCTGATTAGCGGCTCATCTAAATAGCGCAGTTTCTGATTTGCAAAGTATGAGTGTGATGCGATGTCTGTAGTTGTTTGAAGTGTGTTTGATTGTAGGGAGGAGGGACAGATAGACAATCGCTGTGAGTGAGGTCATTAGCATGTTTTAAATTGGATCTTGTGAAATTTGCAAAACACGGAAACGTGTTTCCATTTTTAGTCGGAGCAATTCATCAAAAAGAGGATTTTCAACGTCTCGCAGCGAGCCGAGAGTACAGTACCCAAATAGGATAATTATAGCTCCTTGAAAATGTGACCCTCAGTTCAGCAAGTTCACCGTCCCGCTCCATCTCTCCACGGCCCCCCTTCTTCCCAAACAAGCCATTAGCACCCGGCTGGCCATTTTGAAACTGCGGACGGATGACATTTAGAAAACTTAGCCTTTAGTCATTCTTCTTCTTCATCCTCCTTTTCCGTTAACCTTTCTCTCTCCTGTCTTTCATGCCTCTGCAATTCTTTTTCTCTCATTTGCTTTCCCCCAGTCTTTCTGTAACTTCCAGTTTCAGGCAATTTAATTTTTATTTGTCGTCCCCCTTTTTTTTCTTCTTTTTTTTTTTTCCTCATTCCGTCTCTGTTTGTTTCTCCCTCCTTCTTGTATTTGTGTGACTATATGAGTGCAAAGGAAGCAAATAGAGCGAGGCAGCGAGGTAGAACCCGCTACCTCATCTGGTAATGAGCCTGGAAAGTTCCCAGTCTAAAGTACACCGTCTCCATGGAGACCGAGGTAAAGTTGCTGGCGCTGCCTCTGCACTTGTGTCTTTGAAGGCCCTGGCCAGAGTAAACAATGCCAAGGTCAGCACTCCCCGGGGTCTGTTTGACCATCTGCGACCACACAAAAACACTGCGGTTTTTAGGGATCTTGTAGGCGCTTGCTGTTTTGTCGTCTTTGTCGTACTGGTACATTTCATCAGACTCGCGGGACCACCCTCAACTTACCACCCATTTGTCTCAGGTTTTCCTCAAGTGCAAACCTCCACCTTTCCCATCCTTGTGTTTTATGGTTTTGCTGTGTTTTGCAGTAAACCTGTGATACTTCTATTATTTCCCAGGCACAGATAAATAGCTCCGCACAGCCTCATGCAGAATCTGGCATATTTAATGTGAACTTGTTTGTGGGTTCCTTTGTTAGATGTAGCTGTAAGCTTCATGTTTAGTCATGTGTTTTAACGCTTTGTTGTTGTGTTTTTAATACTCTGCCCTCTTTGTCCTGCTGTATTCTCTCTTCTCTGCTGCTCTGTTCTCCCGCGGGCCACCTCCCATTTATTGTTCAATTTAATTATTAATGTTCTTAATTCTAGACGAGGGAACAAAGCTGCTGCGTTGTTTATTTATGCCTTTAAGCTCAGAGTCCTTCTCTGTCTTGCTTCTACAGTTGCCGCTTCAACTTCGCAAGTCATTTCTTGTGGACTAATTACGTGCAGAGGCACCTGCCCACACGCAAGCCGCAGATGGATGGTTGTCGTCATGTTACGTTGTCGAGTCTCCCTCTGCTGCGCCGTGGGATTTGTGTAAACTCCAGCTCATGTTTAGAGGTGGCGTGTGCAAAGCTGTTTCTTGGAAATGCCGGAACACTTGGTGGTCTTTGCAGACGAGTTGGAAGGAAGGACAACTGCTGTGACCAAGATAGGGTGCAAAACACAAAAACATGGCGAGTAACTTACAGAACTATCCCACAACGTCTGTTTTCTAAATTATGCTAATATACTTTCGGTTTGCAGCAATACACAGGGCTTCAACAAACGCAGCACGAGTGCCAGCCCAGAGTGCCTGAGCATCTGGGATTTTTCTCTTCCTCTGTATGTACTCTTAATCAGTATATAAATGCTTGTAGCTACGCCACAGTTCAGTTCGTTATTTTGTTCCACTCATGGAATTGCTTCCAAGTTGGCACACCCTGTTGCCAACAAACGCTTCCCATTCCTTACCACTCGTAGAGGAATTTGTGTTTGCCTGAGCCTTCAAGCGTACTTCCATTGAGCCTGAGCAGTGTTGGCTATTTTCACAAATGTATTTTAAAGACCTCGCTATAGAAACATCTGTTGCATACTGTTGCAGCGTGACCGAGCCAACAATACCAGTGGAGCAGTGGGTCAATAAAGAACAGATGGGAGCTAATCCATCCTTTGTAACTCTAACCATCCTGTCCTCCTCAGCGCTGTTAGAACAAGAACCGTTTCTATAATGTTAATGCCACTTCAAACAGAAGTAAACACTGAATGCACATAAATAGGTGTTTGAAAGGTTAAGGCAACAAAGGCCCCAATCAGGCAAAAAACTTTATTAGAATCTGAGTTTGTCTTGTTTGAATCATAATTAAGATGAAAAAGCGAAAGGAAACTGTCCAAGAGAAACAAGTGCAAATGATTCAGTGAACCCGCATGCTTGGATGCTCAAATATAGTCAGAAAGAAAGATTAGGAAATGCAGGCCTGTGAGAAACATGCAGCCAAATTTATCCTAATTAAAATGCAAGCCTTTATGTATTTTACCCAAAGATGAAGAACCATTATTTACTGGGTTGTAGCTTGAACAGTAAATATCAGCGTTGGGAAAAGAAATAAAGAAAATTCATAAGCCTTTTCTCCCTGAAGGAATTCTATTCTAATTAGCCCCTTTAAGGTTTTTAAAAATCCAACTTTCTCATATATTTGTTCATATTTAATGGACAGAGCGAAAGCATCTAAAATGCTATCATTGAATAATTGCACGGAGCAGATATCTAAACACAGAACTTCCATATTCCGACATTGTAAAAATGTTTGTTTATGGATATCCATTGGCACATTACTCACAAGCTGTGCGACTCCGGCATTTAGCAGCATATGTGACCCTTCAGGCTTGTAACTGTGCAGGTACTTGACATTCTGCCCTGCAATGCCATGTTTGTGTATGAATTGTTGCAGCTCTCGCGTCAGAGATGCCGATGCTGTCCCAGATGCTCTGGGGCATATATCTAGCTGTTAATTGGGGCTGAGGGCAAACCCGGTGCAGATGGTATTTGCACCGTGTGATGAAGAGGATTTTCTGGGTTTACTGCAATCTGCAGTGCAGCTCACGGCGGAGAGGGGAGATGAGGAGAAAGGAAATTGGAAAAGAGAAATGGGGAGATGGAACGCTGAGAGAGAGAGAGAGGGAGCACGGGAAGAGAGTGACAAACATCCAGTGAAGAGAGTGAGGAGACTGCTGTGCAGAGGAGAGGAAATGCATTGAAAGATGGAGAAACAGATTACATAAAACATACTTAGACACAGAAAATGATTTGTTTCTCTCTTCTGTGTTGTTTTTTTTTTTTTTTGTAAATGTATTTTCTTCACTCATCTTAACAGCTATTTCCCATATATCCCTATTTGTAGTAACTGGTTATAAAGTAACAGATTACTGTAATGCCACTACTTTTGGTATCATGTGACCCATTGCTAATTAAAGAATTAATAAAGCAAATACAATCACGGATATTTCCATAAGCTTATTACAGATTATGATTATTGTACATGAAACCAGCTTTGGAGCTGTTGTCTCTCTGCTCATTACTCCAGCTCTTATCTTTAGCATTAACCAACGTCAGTCTTCATTCATCCTACCTGCGATTCATTTTTGGCCCCTCATAAACATTAGATTACTTTACCTGCTGTCTTCTGGTTTATCTCTGTTGTTTTGGAGTTGTTTCTTATTTTGTCTTCAGTCAAAGGCACGCTGTGGTTTGTATGGAGTGATTTGTGGTCTATGTATTAAATGACTGAAGCCTGACAAAATACATCAAATGTACCACTCCCTCATTGAGTTTGAAATTTGAGTGTTTACCCCTGAAGTCACACCATTTGTATGATATTAGTACATTTTGGTTGGATTCAAGATTTCCTGTAGTTTCAAAGGAAAACTATTTGGCTCATTGAGGAAGGCCGTTACCCCCCGACTGCCCAGGTTGTGATTTAAAACTTGGACCAAATCTCACAAGTAGACACATGATCAACTGATGTGACAGTTTTAAAGAGCAGCCCGAACACATTCTCTTTCAATTCTAAAACATTTTTCTTTAAATGTTTACTTTTAGCACATAGCCATTGATGCCAGATTCTGGATTGTGCCAGTGCGTGAGTGTGTGAAGCCGAGAAATAGTGGAAGTCATTCATGACTGTCCAAAATGAATGTGTGTAACATTGTCTTGACTTCCAACTGAGTGACTCTAAAAAGTGAATCAGTCACAAGACTGATGGACACAGTGCTGAAAGCTGAACTACTGCGTTACAGCAACAATACAAGAACACAGATAAGTAATTATAAGTAAAAGTAATTGCTAACCATTTCTCAGTAACTTGTATAACTTATCCCACTGATATGCAACGTTTGGACACCCTAGTCAGGACAAAGGGTTACCCTGCAATAACCCCACATTATATCCTTGCTCTTCTTGTAATTAACGCTGATAGAATCTCCCGAAAACTCATTCAACTTCCTAATGTGCAAAGTTAACTTGATGGACTGTGAGCAATAACGTATCTGCACCCTCCATCCGTCACCATTAAAACTGAGTGGCGGCCATCGCGTCTCAATAGAGTATTATTAACTGTAGAATATCTGGGGCAGATGGAGCACTCTGCATACTAAACCAGACACAAAGTCTCAGCATCTTCCTGAAAATACACGTCTACTGTAAACTTTTTTGAGTGATCAACTATAATGAATGTGCGTGTTTACTTGTCCTGATGAGTGGATGTTAACTTAACAAACGGCAGCTGTAGAAACTGACTTGAGCGAGGCGCACATCAGCCTGTTCTCATAAACAGATTTAGAGTCTGTGATATTTTCTAACCCAGAGGAAAAAAAAGAATTACACCAGGATCCCTCAGCGGTTTAAGATGGAAGATGGAACCTGCACCTCCCAGATTATTCATTTTCAGCCTACTTACACTGTGTTTTTTTTTTTTTGGTAGAAAGAAAGAACATTTATGATGAACCAAAACAATAACGCCCTCGCCGACTCATGCATGCAGCCCACACAACATCCCACTAATCTTAGTCCGCTATTCAGGATATTCTTCATTCTTTCCACTCTTTAATGTCAATAGCTAAGATGAATAATGCATCTCTATTTGACAGCCTTTCAGCATAGTCGTCTTTTGACTATTCCCCATGACTCCACACTCATATGTGACTTCCATTGTTGTTGCTCTGCGGCTGAAGCTGTGCTGTCAAAGAAATGCCACAAACCAGCAAAATTGCCGTATACGGTGTACGGTACTATTCGGAGGAGATCAACTGTAAATGCTCGGCAGGGAAAAACCATTAAATGCAGCAATGGCCCAGAGTAAGCTCTGGAGAGGAGTAGGAGGAAGAGGAGGAGGAGCAGGAGCAGGACAGCTGTGAGGGGGGATGAATCTCTTTAAAAGGATAAGTGCCATATTTTTAAAGAAATGGGTAAGGATTTGAAAGGACAAAAAAAAAATGCAAGTGTCTATGTAAAGACACACCTAATAACAGTGTTTTTTGTTTTTCCTTGTGGCGCTCAATTGGAAATAATGTTCACAACCACAGAGCTGCAACTAGGAATCACTACCAAAAACAGACCTGTGTAACCTTCCTCATGCGCCTCATGTCTGGCAGACTGCTGCTCAAGATTCCACCAGCCGCTGGAAGCATGACTGACCGTCTCTGCCTCTGACTGTCGGCTGTCCGGTTCGATTGAGATGAAATGTCGTGCTGAGGTTCAGACACAGGCGAAGAAGAAATGTCTGGAAAGAGCAATATGGCGTGTGTTATTCTGTTATTATGTATCTGACAGTTTGAGGCGGAGCACCACTGGATCACTCTAAGAATAAAATCTTTCAGTTAACAGCAGTCAAAGGGCTTTTTTTTTATATATTTCTGAGCTCTTTAAAACTAACTCCGGCAACATCGCAAAACTTCAAACACTTAAATCCCATGGGGAATTGCAGTAGGTAAGAATTAGCATAAAATACAGATTCATGTAGTGTATCGTCCTGGAAACATTAAGTATAACCTGGATACGTTGTTCAGCTTAACACTTTAACAAGTGACAAATGTATAATGGTTGATGGTGGGGTAGTGGTTGGGCTTCTAATAGTGAGAAGGTCTTGGGTTCGAGTTTGCATGTTCTGCCTCGGTGTGCATAGGTTTCTTCACACTGAAGTCCAAAAACATGCAGCTGAGGTTAATTGCTCAGCTTAAATTGCTCTTAGGTGTGAATATGAGTGTGTGTGGTTGTGTGTTGATGGACTGATGGAGTTTCCGGGGTTTACTCCGCCATTGCACATTATTAGCTGTGAGTGGCTCCAACGTCCTGCGAGCCTCCACATTAGAATATTCGTTCATTGATTCATCAGATTGGCATAAACTATAATACAACCGTGCAAAATTCAAGATTAATCTCGTATTATTTAGTTTCCCTTAGTTTTATTTAGTTTCAGGATGATAAACTTTCACAGCTTTTCTTGTAAAAAACCTGTTAATGTAGTTGTTTCTGTAGTTGCCATAATTTAACTTTGGTGTACTTGAAATTCTATTTTTAAACAGTTTGCTCCTTTTCTATAATTTTTATAATCTTTATGCACTTTTGTGTGTGTGTGTGTGCAGGCATCCTTTTTATCCTTCAAGAGCAGTTGTCAATCTTTTGCAAAGCACACTGAACCACTTTTCACTGTCTAATTGATTGACTGACTGGTTGATTGTAAATCTGAAATAATAACCTACTATTGCATTAAAGGGTCCACACGGCAGCACATTTATCACCTTTGACTGAGCAGGAAGTGGAAGCCGCTGAGTTTCCGAGGCAGTCCAGTCAGACTTCTCCATTGCGAACTTGATGGATCGCAAAACGGCCGGTCTCTCGAAAAACAAAGGCGGCGTTTAGGCTGCGAGCTGCCCACTGCTCTTTTCTGTCGTCTGCGGTATAAATCTCAGTCAGGGCACACGAAGAGTTTCTCCTCAGAGGGGTGAGAGGGGTTATTTGTTTCACTTTGCAGGGGAGCACACTGGGGGTGACTGGTGGAGGTTTCACCTTGTCTTTAGGGAAGATTTTAAAGCCTGAAAGAAGAGTGAGACTGAACCGATATGGAGGTGTGCCTGGTGAGGCATTGACAGTAGTGGCAGATTGGAAGCTGGATAAATATTAGATTTTCACAGAGAGCACAGGGAAACGTTTCCTCATCTAATTGCAGAGCGTGATAAATATCTCCTGTACTAAAATAAAAATGCAATTATTACCACTATAATCATGAGCCACAGGGGCAATTGGCAGATTCCGACATGAAATCAATGCTTTTCAAAATGCACACATTCAAGCATCCAAGGTTTATTTTTTATGTCATATTGTATTTCAGACTAAACTGTAAAATGCATCACACTCAATCTGTGACTCTCCCACTGAGAATATCCATAACATCCACCAAAAAAATAATCATGATTTCAGTGACCTGTCAACAGAAATGCTCATTCAAGGCCATTGTCAATATCACAGGGTGAAAGCATTATTGGCCAATACAAATGACTTGCTGTTATTAATGTATGATGAAATAATTGCGCTATTTTCTCATTTTATTTTTGAAGTCAAGGTTGAATAATAGTTTTACCCCGCAGGATAGCAGAGTTGTCATGAATGGACTTTGGATACAAAACCGTTCATAAAATGCCACAAATCAAATAGTGCACGTCATTCTTCTCGCCCGGACTAGACATTCATGCACTTGTTTTTCCTCACACATTCACACACTCTTGCCCGCACTGGCAGATAGTCTGGGTATTGGTACAACCACAACAACAGCTGCTCTTGTCTGAACACTGCCATGCCTAGCCAGCAGCCAGCAATGCAAGTCTGTGGTCCCAAAGTCCTGGCAGAGTTAGAAAAGCACGTGCTTTGTTTTGTAGCAGACACCCAAAACATTTCCTGTGCAATACTCCATGACGGGAACCGTCATTTCATTGTCGGTTAATGGCACCACTTACACAGTAGATGGTACATTGAAAATATGGCTACAGAAAAAAAAAAGTTTGTTTATCCATGCTTGGCCATTAAATGTTTCAGTGCTTGCTTGAAAGTTAAATCGTTCCCCTACTTTCTACATTCCAAAATAAATTAGCTTGTTTGACAAACACTTATCTAAATATACTCAAGAAGATGAAATGTTCTCATTAAGATACTGCTTTCTGCCTTAATCCTTGTCAACTTCTTCATGAGCTCAATCCCTGGGGAGAGTGTCTAATTTCCAAGATTTAGTTGGATTAACACAACCTCGGCATTGTGCGTAACCAATTAGAGGTGACATGACTGCAAAGTCAAAGGAAACATGCAAATGAGGGTGCATCTATTGAACCTTTAAGCAGCAAGGGAACAAGTGTCATCAGAATGAACGTCAGTACTTTACTTTGTCCATATTTCTAATTTGAGAACTGCTTGAAAAGATGTGCAGGTCAACAGTGTAGATACTGTATATGTTCCACAGCATGGGTTATATGTACCTTGAACAATTTAGATTTTCAAATGATTTGAGTGAGCTTTTGATATTCATCATGTCCCCTTTAATTTTTCCTTGCACAGTCCTCGCTGTTGTTTCCCCACAGAGGATAATTTGAAGAATGGGGGGTTCGAAACGACGCTGAGACCTTTTTACCCATCTTAAATTGTTTTATGGCTTCGGCCTTATGAGGAGGGACAGGCCGGGAAATGAGATACGACTCTAATACGGCACCAATCTCAAAGCTAGAAGAGAGCATTTAAAAGCGTCCACACGCTTGCACAATCTTACTTTTTCAGGGGATCCGAGTGAACATTGACCAGCGGATTCTTGTAGGCTTTATGTGCTGTGATTTCTCTGTAGACGTTTAATGAACCTCAGATATGCTCCAAATGACTTCCACTTAAAGGTTTAGCCCACAATGGCTTTGTGTGTGTGTGTGTGTGTGTGTGTGTGTGTGTGTGTGTGTGTGTGTGTGTGTGTGTGTGTGTGTGTGTGTGTGTGTGTGTGTGTGTGTGTGTGTGTGTGTGTGTGTGTGTGTGTGTGTGTGTGTGTGTGTGTGTGTGTGTGTGTGTGTGTGTGTGTGTGTGTGTGTGTCTCTCTCTCCAGGTGATTGGGGTGTGTCTTTAGATGGTCATCTGGGAGGTGATGGGAGGATGCCTGGAATGGACACACATGCTCCAATGCACACACACACACACACACTCACTCAGGCGCACAGACGCACTCACACACAGATTAACGGGGTAAGCTGCGCCGCTCATCTGGGATAAATGCGGTCAGAGAGGCAAGCAGCTGAGCAAACAGCTCCGGCAAGAGGCAGAGAGTAAAGTAAGGAGAGAAAGAGGAAAGCAGGGATGACGGACTATTCATCCCGCCGTACTGTTGGTGACCGGCTGCCACGTTGGATATGCATCAGCCCTGAACCTGGAAAACCGGGAACCAGAGGAGGTAATGAATAACAAACACATGGACATACTCTTTACTCAACTGCCAATGGACATTTTCTTTCTGGAGATAAAAACTGTAGGATTTAGAATGAAAGCAGCTGCACTCTTATCCAAAACGTGTTCAAGAACAAAGGAGTGATGGCGATGGCTGGTCATTATATGAAAAAGAAAAGAAGTATGCTAGATTAAGAGCTTCTCCTCCTTTTTTTTCAAGATCTTTCTAGATTTTACATGTTAGCTATTCATATTGTAGATTTTGTGGATAGTACTGAAAAGTTCATGTTACAAATGTGTGACTTACGAGCAAATCTGGTCTTGTGATTGGATGTTAATACTCAGTAAGTCTTTGGGGACACTGTAATAACCCGTATGTGGGTGCGGGCCTCTATTACTCAGCTTTTTAATGGATTTTGACATTTCTTTACATCATTAACAGTCTAGAAGTTTTGGTTGGGACACGTATGCATGCAAAATCCTAACAGATCTGTGGTTGAGAGAAAAAAGGGTTACAGTTTTATAAATGACATCAATATGATTAATATCAGAAACATGACCAAGTAGATGCCTTTTTTTTTTTTTTATTACAGTTTCATATCTAAAAATGGGTAAAAAAAAACTCCTCCATAATACAATTTGAAATGCAAAAACACCAGCAGTAGATCAGTGGTTAAATGAAATGAGTCATGTTTTAGATGAAGCAGAAGCATTATGTCTGAACATGCTCCCGCGTTGTACTGAGCATTATGAAACCAGATGGCCTGATGTTGATAGGCAGGTATGAGCCTGCGAAACCGGTGTCAGTGGGATGGATGATGGTGACCTGCCAGACTAATCCTCACTTATTCTTTGTATGGATAAAAAAAATGAGCAGGAACTGCTGAGGTGGTCCGAAACTAATTTTGATAGAGTACTGCAGAGTCATCCAGGATTGGTGGATTTATTTAACGAACACTTGAAGGCGTTGGAGAAGTTTTACGAAAGAAAATCATCTCTCAGGGGGTCTGTGTGTTTGTGACAGGTAGAAAACACTGGCTATCAGTTACACTTCTTTTAACACCGCTGTAGTGTCGGACACATTAACCTGTCCCTCATTTACCTGCAGAGAGCGAGAGCGAGAGAGTCACGGCTAATCAGCAGGGCTCAGTGCAATTGAGGTTGCAAATTGAATTGTGACACTTTAAAATCCTCTTTCCTCTCCTGGCTTTTTGAAGTTGTCATCCCTTGCCACCCACTTTGTTGCCCGACTTAATTTTCTCACGCTGAAACCAGCTTTTCAGTGTCGCTGCAAGTTTTAGGAATTACCAAGTGAAAAATGAAGCATGATTCCTTGCTCTCACTTTGCCACGTTGACATTTCTAGGACGGACTTGTTGTTGATGAACGTGCTTTGGAGAGAAAAAAAAAACTGCCTGGGCATCATCAAGGAGAAAAAATAAAAAAAAAGTTACAAAAATGTCTACTTCTAACAGTGCGAAATGCGTCTGAAGCAATATCGACTCCGACGTCGAGAGACATCATGTTCAGTTTTTCTTCACTTACATTTTGACACGGAAAGAATTTGTTTTGTCTGCTTCTCGGCAATTGTTCCCTTTCATGTCGAGAAACATTTGACGTCCAAAGACAGCACTCTCTGTCTCAGAGAAAGATGTTTGTTAGTTACTCCCACCGGTGTAGGAAGACAACATGTGTACTGAGTTTATTAGGTAAGACACCTGGGAAGGCTGAGCAACCTTTTTGATCCCTCTCCAAGCAAGCTGAAGGACGTACTCTTGCTCATGGCTTCTTTCATATCTTCTTTTTGTGTGCTGCGTTCACACGTTGAGGAGCAGCGTGTCCTGGCTTGTGTGGTCGATCTCTTGCCGTAGTTTGACTTTACAGCTTAAAGAATTTTAAAGAATATTTGTATTTCCCGACAAACAGTATCCTGTCTACACGCCATTTATCGCACCATCCCTGGACACGTTGGACATGTTGGCAGGGCATTCGAGTGCTAACGTAGAAGGACAGACCCTCAAACACAAATTCATTTGTGGGCATGGGACGAAAGACGTAGTATTCAAAGAAAAGCCACACTGCACAGTATGGCTCTCAGCCCAGAATCGAACTACAGTCTTCTTGCAGTCATTCACTAATCCACTAATTTTCTGTAAGAGAGTAATCAGTCATGCATGATTCTTCATGTGATCTTCCTCTAATTCCTCTCACTGTCCTAAAGCATGCCTTTCAGGCTAATTGATGACTCTAAATTGCCAATATGAATGTGAGCGTGTGTGATTGTCTCTCTCTGCGTTTGCCCAGGACACATCGTTCATGTTTAGCCAATCTTAGTCGGCCGGGTCCATCTCCAGCACCTTGAGACCTCCATTTGGATAAAGCAGTAGAAAAGATGGATATATGTTTTGTCATTTCTGGTCTTTGGACTCGGGGCCTGGCCTCAATCGAAGCATAGAAAATTAGTTACTTTGGAAAAAACCCAAAGAAATCAATGATTACTCTGTCTTCATTCATTACTGCCTTGTCACAGAATATTAAGCCAGATGAGGATCACTACATATAGACACACTTTCAGAAGTGCCGAACAGATGGTTGGTTCAGCGATGCAGATGAGGGGAAGCTGAAAGTGTGCGTATACAGATGGTTGTCCATACCTGTTTGCACATGTTTTGTGTGTTCGCTTTGGTGATTGTCCTCCCGTGTGTTTTTTTGTTGTTGTTGTTTGCCTCATTGGTCTTGGCAGTACCAGTGTAACACCCGCATCCTCTCTATGTGGCAGCAGCAGCAGTCCTGTTGTCTCGTGCCGTCACTTTGCCAGATTGCTAGAACATCTGACGGTGGTTATCAAATTCCCACTGCTGCCCCGTCAGTCTTCTCGCTATTCATGTTCGACGTACAAACCTGCTGCCAGTGTCTCGAGGGGTTCTTCCTGTTAAATCAAGGTTAAATCAAATCAGTTCCAATGTCCACATGATTAGGCCTTACAGAATTGTTAATCATCTTGAGCAGGGTGGGAGCTGATGAAAGCGATGGGCAATAGGACAGTGGCGGGGGGGATTGCTACACTTTGATAGAGTTCTGTGGTAGACTGCTCTATTACACGCTTCTCTTGTCCCAGCTTCTCCGAGGTGCTGATTTATATATCGTCCATCTGTCCATTCATCAATCCATCATCATACCCGCTTAGTGCACATGGAGTCATTAGAGGAGGTCAAAAATCCAAACACCCTTTTCCAGTTTTAATTCAACCTTTAAGCTTTCTATGGTGTCATTTTAAGATGCTATCTTAGATTTTGAATGTCTGTTATTGATGTTTTTTTGGAGTCAAATTCCTTATTTTGGATAAATTCACCATGTTACTTGATAATGACACTGCCCTTTCAATTAGTCAATACCAGAAATGTGCTTGCTGGCTAGATTCAACAAAACTTCTAACATGACTTTGCAGATCTGCCACACTACTTACTACTTTCCTGTAATCAACACGGACCAGGCTGTCGTCCAACCAATACAGCAGTACTCCAATACTTTGAATGAATAAACAGTCTTACAGTCTTCTTTTCCTCCCCTTTTGGCCTATAAAGTGAGTCATTTGAAATTTAGCTCCGGTGTCTGAGCTTTCCTTCTGTTGCTCTGCCAGAAAATGGCTTTGTCAGGCTATTTTAGCCGAGGCTTCAAAGATTACATTTCCCCAGATTTGCTATTCTGGGAGTAAAAATGGCCTTTGCGGTGTAACAGGCTTCTGATGGGAAACGCTCCTGAAGCCCTGGGTCACTGTGACTTTTTGAGCTTGCAGAGATGTGAATATACTCTCTCCTGCTGCTCAGCATTCAAGTGCTGTACGGCTCAAACTGAAATATAAATACATAGTAGAAACATACTCACTGTCTGTGTGATGGAGACTTACAGATGAACTCATGTCAATCTGTCCTGAATCAGCTGTTTTCTACATGCTATCAGAAACCTTCTTTAATCCACCGATGTCTTCCAAGCGTTCACTATGAGCCTCGGAAAAACCCCACGTTGCATGTGTGTGGTTTCCAACATGTTCATAGTTGCCGTCATGTTTCTCAGCTCCGCCACATAAACTGACGTGAGCTTCTACACCAGTCAGCAGCAGTAATGAGTATGAGCCTGTTTGTGACGAGCCTCACAAAAGCCCCATGTATTATTTAGCTTAATGGTCAGGTGGCAGATGCTGGAGTGCATCTGCTGAGACCGGTGTCCCAGTGGACGAGGGCCGGCCTCCACAATCACCTCATTTCATTCCTGAATAAGATGAGTGATGTTCCTCTCTGCTGGCCAGAATAAGCTCAAAGTGATTTTTCTGGGTATCCTCCCAGTAGTTAATATGGCCTCCCAGGGGCTTTATGCTTAAAAGCGTGAAGACACCCACAGTTTTAAGGGCTAATATCTGCACTCCTGACTGCACCAATACTCGTTACAATTACACAATCAAGAAATAAATCAGACTTGCCTCACCAGGACACCAAAATACCTCGGTGAAGGGATTGTTTTTCCAATATGAGGAGTGCTGTGTGCAAACTATTATCCCCTTGTGTTTTACAGCATTACTCTGTATTATTGTGTTATTTGTCAAATGAATGCATGCTTTCACTCATTTAAAATCTCTTGCTTTAAAAATGACATGAGTTCATGAACACGGTTGAATGTTTTCCAGATAGTGACCCCAAACAAAGGTGTTCACTCATTTATCTATTGTACCTGTTTTTATGGGATATAAAGCAGGTAAACTATGGACAAGCAGCTGACCCATTAAAGGGATAACACAGACAGACAAACATACACGCACACGTCGGGATTTTTAGAGCCACAAAATAACTGAATAAGTATACAGGAATAAAACCAATGAAAGAACAGGAAGAAGATACAGAAAGTTCCCATTAACCATCAGGTTCAAACATGGACTCTTCTCGCTGTTGGGAAGAACTGCAAACTGTCTTGTGCGTCTGTGATTAGAAGTCCACATATTTAGAACTGTAGGACTTATAGGATTGTATTGCAGTTTATTATTAACAACCTATTGATGGATAAATATGGGCAAAAAAAGAAGAAACAAATAGTTTCTGACTTGTCTTTGGCAAAAAGTGCATCTCTAAACACTGCTCGGGTGATACCAGACTCTCTGTCTCTCTTATTCTGAGAGGCGAAGTAGGGCAGATGGTTTGGGGCAAATCAAAGTAATTAAGGGATTAAGATATCAATCTGATTCCTTATTCGTTCTACTATGTCACAAAAACAACTAAACAAAATCATTTGTCCACAATTTCCATGTGGCAAAGAGCTTGCAGTGTCTTCGCACCAGCTGAGGATTGCACTTACAATCTAATGGCGCTAATTACAGTCATTAGCGTGACTTTAGAGGAGCAGCTCAGATGCTGTTTGGACATGGACGTTCATGGTGACACATTCTGTTGTGTTGTGTAGTATCATCCAAAATCTAACTAGGGCGCCATACAGTTTTGGCTGGTATAATTGGGAGATGTTAATTAGTCTATTGGATGGAGCTTGTTCCCTCCCGAGTATTGCCATTGTGTGCTGCCCTTTTCCGTGTACAAAGCCAATCTAATGCTCATGTCAGTGTAAATGTCTGAATGTGTGTGTTTGTGTGTCTTTCTGTCTGTTTGCATATATGCACACGACACTCTGGGGGTCTGGCTAATGAGGCAGTCATTTGTTTAACGTAATCACCCGCTAGTTTATGCCACCCGCTCCCCCTGGCACGGGGACAAGCCCCATTATAAAAAGGGTGTGTTTGGATCACATTAACACTCCCTCACGCTGCCCCCTCACTCTCACCATTCACATGCTGAAACAGACCATCGGTGCCCCTCTGCCAACGCGCCGGCAGAGTGTCAGCGCTGCCATTCATTGGGTTACTGTCGCTACTGTAAGTCTTAACTCGTTCTCGTTCACTGTGGTAATTCCCACTAAAATATGTTGGTTTACAAATAAAAGACTCTTTTTTTTCTCACGACACTTAGCAAACAGCCAAGTTCTTGATTTTTTTTATCTGTAAGCTGTCCAAAGATGCTTCACAAGAGTTGTTTCCACATGCAGGATGGCAAATATTCCTGAAAAAGCTTCTTTTTTTTTTCTCTCCCTTACTGCAGTTTCAAGCTAGAAGTTTTAGAAAAATAATATGGGCCTTGATATTTGTTTTGCGCACACACACTCAGAGACATAAAACAATGATAATCTGGAACATAAGCCATACTAAAGTATTGCATAAGTAAAGAAAATAGTCTTTAATCCCAGGTTATTTCAAGGGCAAGCGTAGGGATGGAGATGCGCTTATTTAGTCACATGTTGCATTTGTCACATGTAATTATGTTTACCTTTCATAAATACTTTTTTTTAAGTGATTGTCAGCTAATCAGTGAGTCAGCCAGTAGTTATTAAATGTACACTTAAATGAATTCAGACAACCTAATTTGCATGTTCCTAACAGGATAACAACCATCACCTCATAGGGTCAGAGAGTGTCTGGAAACAAGACGTTTTCTGACGCTGAAGGTCTGATGAAACAGAGAGGCCAAAATGAAGATGCCAAAAGCTTAAAATTGACCTGGAGAGTGAAAACAATGTAAAAGATTCAGAACTTCACATGACAGATTAAAGTCCAGACATTTCTCCTCCTTGACTAAACAAGTGGTGTGGTTTGGTTTTGATCTATCCTTCATGTTGTTGTTGCTCCACTTAAGGGAAGTGCTTTGCAAATTAGGGCCCGGGTGTAACGAATGGCTTAATCGGAGCTTATGCAGAGAACTCCTCAGTCGTCGGCGGGTCCAACAGCTGGCATCGGGCTGGAGATGTTTTACCGCACGTTTACTCCAATCCAAACACACATTGTATTAACCTGAACACCAGAACACAGGAGTGGCTGCCAGTAGGTTGAACATGCATGGATAAACTTCAAAATACAATCACTACAGCAGTCCAGCGTGGATTTTCTCACGACACCTTTCTTAGACACATTTTTGGTCGATTTTGTTTAAAATGGCATAAGAGGGTATATTCCAGATCTCCCGTGAGTCTAAATTGCAGAGGATATATAAAGTTCTTGATTTGAAATGTTGAGAAGCAACAAGATGACAGATTTTGGATATTTCTAAACCCCAAATTTACTTGAATCATTTCAACACAAAAACACGAAGAACTGATCATCCTGAACTTGCCTGTTAGGATTACAGTATTTACACAATGATGAATACCAGCAAAGATGTTCCCGATAGCAGCAGCGATGGACCAGGGTTTTAAGGTCTCTTGTTGTCTGGTGGCTGCTAAGAACTGAGTCATGGTGGTATTAAGAGGATCTACCAGTAGAGAGCCCACTAGTGTGCAGATGATTGAAGATTAGTCATATCCACAGTGATCTCTCGCGTTCCTTCTGTGCTGGTTGATCAGATATCCAGCTGAGACGTGCATGGGAATACAGAGAAAATAGACCTGCACCACTGAGAGCTTTGCATAACGACACACCATCTGAACATGGTACCAGACAGATCAGTAATCCGGCTGTTGTTTCGGCTCTTGGTAGCGCTAGACAGACAAGATTTTATTTCCGCTCCTCTGAGGCATGGAAAACACTTTTTTTTTTTTTTTTTTTTTAGTGAAGTGCTTTTGATGTGGTATCCTGTGAGAAGAAGGGGCCGAGAAAGATATATAGGAAATGTAAAATTTGCTGTCACCATCCCCGGTGGATAACGAAACAACCTCCCAACACAAGATGAAACCTGCTTCAAAAAGGCATCTGAAGTCAGAAGGGAAACTTAACCTCTGCAAACTCAGTCATGAGCGTTCACATTTCTCATTCTCTAAGATCTGATGGAAGCTGTCGAAAAAGGTAGATGGAGTTTTTGCAGTTACTTTATGAAGATATTTGTCAGAGTTGGGGTTAAAAGGCTTCCCGTCTCTTCTTGAGAGTGGTAAGGATAGGATTGAAGCTTTGCATGTGGACCCAAGCCTCACAGAAATATTACATGTTTGCTTGGTTGCAGGTATCAGAGCTGGACACAAACATTTAAAAAAAAAAAAAGTTGTCAAATTTGCATAAAATTGACTTAGACAAATGCAAACAATCTGTGCTTTTTTAAGATTTGGCTTAACCAGTTTTTCTGACTTTGTGTCGTAACAATACAAAAGTCTGATTGAAAGCTTATTGTCCATTTTTGAATAATTGCTAATATTCAAAACATCCAATTTTGCAGGGACCTGATTGACATTGAAGTCATATTTTAGTTTGAACCCCTGACTGAGAAAACAGCATTTTTTTTTATTTAAGCTAAATCAATGAGCTCAATAAAACTGACGATGACAATGAGATGGATGTCAGTTACTGTACTTGGTGCACAATTTAACGACCGTGGTCACTTCAGCATCGCCTGAGCAAAAGTATCAAGGAAAAAAAAATAAACCTTTAATTGATGTCGTCCAAGAAGACACTTGAGGTAACTGAGGTAAATTATTGAAATATACAGTAACTTGTTTGCTGTTTTCATGTTTGACTTTTAATTAGTGAGCAACATGCTTATAAATGTACATGATCCGCTAATTTATGCTTTCACTCTCATCACCACTTCAGCTGTGCTGTGAGGCGTTTCATTCAGTACGTAGCATTGTTTCTTAAATGTCCTTCAGCACACAAGACTACTTTGGGGATTTTCTGAAGTACATTCAAACCCAAAACACAAGATCATCAGACAATTGCTAAAGAAAGTCACTCCAGTGCTCAATGTTCTGTCAGATGTGGAAAAAGAAATCCTGGTAAATTTGGGGTGTAATGCTTATATTTGACAACACTATTTCATCCTTTTAGCCTGATTTTTTGAAAATAAATTATATTGTAAAAGTCGATTTAAAGTTAAATTAATACTAGATAAAGATATGTAATTACATTGAGCTGCAGTTGGCTTAGTATGCACATTTTCCATATCAGTCCAAGTCCAGATATTTGTGTACAAAGACTATTTAACTTAAGTAGAAGTAAAAAATAAAATAAAAACACTGATCTCAAACTCTGTCTTGAACCCTTTCGTGGTGGTCCACGAGGTATCATGTGTAATGTACATGTGAACACAAACATTTTATCTGAAACTATTGTTAGAGTAATACTATGTACAGTTTGTATCAAAAACCTGTTGGGACTTTGTAAAAAAAAAAAAAACATAATTTCAAAATGCAAACAAAGTCTTTGCCTTGAATAAAAGAAAACAAGCCAGTTTGAAGAATATTAGGAGACCAATGTGTTCAAATTATTAGTAAAAAGTTGAATCAGTGTAGTTACCTGATTTTTTTTCTTTTTTGCTGTGAGTATTGGGGCAATTTTATGCATTCTCTATTTAAGTTCAGCAGGATTTTGTTTCTTTGTTGTGTGACTCTAAAATATATTAACGCTGATGCAGTTTGATGTGGTGGCACAATTTCAGTGTTTACTAAGAGTTGATTTAAGTTTCTTTAAAAACCAGCTTCTTATTACTATACTAAATGATACTGCAAGTTGTACACTGAGTGGAGGAGGGGCATTATGTGAGCAGAAGAGCATCTGGACATGTTCTTTCTAATTGGAATGATTATTAATGCAGGGGGCCAAGAGGCCAGCTGAGTCCTGCAATTGCCCTTGTCCCGTTTCCTCTGGGAGCCCAAATGTCCCGTGGAGCTGAGGGCCAAATCAATGGCTCTGATTTGGACTGCAGCTGGGGCTTCTCCACAAACATTATCTCCCCCACCACAGGAGACGTCGTCTCCCTTATTGAAATAAATGACTGTGCGTATTAACAGCTGTAAGGTGCACGAGAGAGAGAGAGGGAAGCCATGCATCTCAAAGTGACATGGACACATGGTACATGCTTGTGTCTAATGGCATCAGCTGTCATCTCCTATTTGGTGATGATCCATCGTGTAAACTTTAGCAGTTTGGCCAGTGTTGATAGAGAAGTAATTCGTCTTTTCATCCATTCATCATTTTGTGTTGTCACTCGTCTCCAAATTTTCCTCAAACATCTTTTTATCTGAAGTTTATCTTGCCCATAAGAAATGGAAATGTAGTGTTACTGCTGATAAGTGTCTCATCACTCTTTCTGATTATTGTATGAAGTCTCAGAATGACCATGAAGTCATTACTAGACAATGCTCAGAGTACAGTAACTCAACTTTCACAGTCAGGCTGCCCTTGTCATGTTGAAAGAGTAACTTCACTTTTTGTCCTCTAATCGCTTGAAATGCAATAGTTCTTATTCTACAATTTATAAGACTGAGAAATTATGAACTCTTATTCTTTCAACATTTCCCCAATATGTAAGTTATGTGGATTCTACTATTCTCAGTCCTGATCTGAAAATGTATTAATCATCACATTTTAGTTTTTACTGCAGACTAGCATCAGATGCACAGTGGCAGACCTCATGCGACTCGTCTGCCGCTGTGCTGCTACATTTCTACCCAGTCAGGTTAAAGGCCTCAGCTTCATTTGATGCAGCCGTTGATGTTTGTTGCAGAAGGAGCAAAGTGGTCGTATCTGTTGCAGAGTTTGAAAAGAAAAAAAGTTTGCTGTAAGATAGTCTGTCTCGAATTGAGTTGTTTAACAGTTCTTTGTTATTTTCAGAGTTACGTGGGAAAGGCAGCCCTTGTTTTAATGACGTGCAAATAGCTGTATTATGGTCGCGTTAC
Organism: Lipophrys pholis; assembly: GCF_963383615.2. Taxonomy (NCBI): domain Eukaryota; kingdom Metazoa; phylum Chordata; class Actinopteri; order Blenniiformes; family Blenniidae; genus Lipophrys; species Lipophrys pholis. Next base: position 14,730,662 of record NC_137630.1, on the reverse strand, counting down.
TAAGCTGCAGTTAGTTCAGGGAGATGCAGGCGATATGATGCTTTTGCCATATTGTTTTTGGCCAAAGAGTCAATATCCCAAACTCAATAATCTATTGGGATTTATTTGTAGCAAAATCTATAATGATCTATAGTAATGGTTAGATTACTCTGTAAATGAAGTACCTGTATGCTAATTAACTAAACTGAATACAAACAAGCGTGGTCATCGGTATTAACTCAGTCACATAATTCACATATATCTTTTTAGTAGAAATGTTTGGTCTCAATTTGGCATCCTGGAAGTCATTTATTCTCTATCCGGATGGTCACGATTGAAGACGATGATAAACTAATGACATTGAGAAGAAAGAGCGCCAAACAGCTGAGATACACTACCAACATTCAGACAACTTTTAGAAAAGTCATTTAGTATTTCTGCATATGCATCACATGTACTGTGAGTATAGGTTTATGTTGATGTTACTTCCAGTTGGACATATTTCATGAAGCTGCCAGGCAAACTGAGTTACTTCAGAATGAATGGAACACGTTTTCTCCACTAAAACAGGAGTTTGGCGAAATAGTGATATGGAATCTATTAAAATTGTGTGCATGCACGTATCCAGAGTGCTAATGCGGTTTCTTATATCTATCACCATTTATCCAAGAAAATTGAGTCCATGTAAGTCTGATGCTTCGCTCCTCTTTATTGTGATCGATCCATAATGTGTTACATTGCTTTACAAGGCTGGCAGGGAATGAAAAAGCATTAGATTATATAAGATCCCCATTGAATAGACAACCGAGTTCAGACAGCCCGTGCATCACCTCTGGGAAGCTGCTTGATTTACAGCGCTTGCGATCATGCATCACTACTGCCTGGCCGCTCTGTCTGCGGCGCCAATCCTTTAAAAAAACAAACTGCTGCAAACAGAGATGACGTTTAAAGAACGACGCAGTGCCGCTTTCTCATCAAAATCCCAAACGACAAAGCTGATTCCTTCAATAATAGAAAGCCTTTAGTCTGAAACTGTGTTTCTTCTGTCAATATTGAGGTATAATCCAGCCTGACAAACTTTGTTGATATTGCCAAAAGCAATTTGTTGAACATATTTGCTCCCTAATAAATTTGAAAATGAAATGCAAACAGGCAGAGTAATGTTACAAATTACTGTTTGATTACTAGAATGCAATCTCTCTGGGATGAATAGACCCCCGATATAAAGCAATTCAAATATGTAGTTACAGCAAGCTTTTGTCTTTTCGCAAATAGTCTTTTTTTTCTGTTGCTGGATTAATGAGAAAATGTAAAGTTTGTTCGCTCTGCAACAAACACACAATGTGACAAAACGGTAAAACAATGTTCTCACAGAACAGCGTAATAATGTATAATCCAGAGGCTTAGTGAGTCGATGTTTCTAACCCTCGGTGCGGGGAGGAGGTTTTTATTTGATGATGGAAATTTCCTGTTATTGAGCCGCATTCGCAAAATCATGCTTTATAATCTTTCCTACTTCAAAGTGTTAAAAGTTTGTTTCTTTTCAAGTGTTCCTTTGGCTCTCTGTGTTTCCCAGAATTGTTAAGCGTATTTACTTACTATCAATATTACTCCTCTGTTAGGTCAGTCAAATACTGGATGGAGTCGCCTGCAGTCATGAATCTGCGTCTTCATGCTGTACCGTCGCTGTAAAATGCTATAAGATGGCAAATTATTCAACTTTTTTTTCTTCCTGCTTAACAGGAAAAAATAGGCAGTTTGAAGTGACTTTTTTCTGTCCTCTACTTCTCCATCTAATTTTTCTTTCCCTCTTTCATCTTCTCTATATCCCCCTCAGGGATTTCTGTCCGATAGGAGTGTGTGTGCTTTTTATCCTTCTCTTCCTTGTTTCCAAATGTCAACTTCAGGTGGTTCTTTGCCGTTTTTATTTATTTATTTATTTTACTGTTGTGTTTTCTGAATTCTCTTAATTAAAATTCTTCTCTGTGTAGTCTCTCCCCACACCTTCGCTTGTTTGTGCCTTCTTCTTTTTCAGCCTTTTCTTTCTGCCTTTTATTTAAAGGTTACTCATTGTGGGTGACGTGATGTAGTTTTTCTTGCCCCACCCACCCCCACTCTCAGATACCAGCGTCGGTGCTGTATAGCATCAACTGGAAAAATTGGCTCAAGATCACTGACATTCTCGTCTATGATATGGTGCAGAGTCTGGGTGGGGCAGAGCCTTTCGTAAAAGATTTTACTTATTAAGCCATTTTCTACTTGTGAGTTTCTCCGTGGTAAGGCTCTCCTAGTTTATTTCCTCCCACTGTTTGCTGTGTAGTGCCTCAGTTTTTACACAGTTCTGGGCTTTTTCTGGTAGTTGCAATTACAATTTTCCAATCGAATTGGTCCCTCACATAAGTAGTTCTTTCCTAATGACCAAGGTTTAGAACCAGAACTAACAAAGAGAATATACAACTCAATATCTCTGATATCTCTAGCATATCTGACCATCTAGTTTTGTACAGTTCCTAAATATGTGTGAATACTTCAGATACATATGATTTGATGATTTACATCACGGTTGTCCATCTATCCCTCTATTCATTTCATATGCTGAACACAAGGATCCCAGTTGATCCTGGGGTGCGCCTCGTACACATTGCCAGTCCATCACAAATCGAAGGCAGCGTAATGTTTTAGTGCCACAAATTCACCTCAAATTTCTGTTTATGTGGGAACACCCGGCGAGAACTCACACAGGGATGAGACAGCTTGATTGTCGCTCCTCAAATAGGCATGGACACATGTAAATCAAGCGAAAGTGTCAGATCTTATTCCTTCAAATGAATTCTCTCAAATGTGATTGCTTCGTAGTTTTCACACGGCACCTCTTTTCTGGGGTTCCAGCGGAATCTTTCACATATTGGCATCTCTCTGGTTATCAGTTTGGACAGCGTCTTACTCACACTTTGTTCCCTAGAGGCTCCGCACTGCTGAAAGTGGCCTTCACCCACCAAGATCTTTGTGGCGGCTGCTGAGGAGATGACAGGATTGTTCCAGGTCAGCCGCCGAGCTTTGACCTCTAACTCTTCTTTGCCTCTCTTATCCAGAAAATGGCACACTTGCTTGGCTTAGCCAGCTGGATTTCACCTCCGAGCCTGAGCCTTTAGTCACGCTCTGATAAGTGATTGACTAAAATGGCAGGCTGTCATAACAAAGCTGGGCATGAAACTCACAGACTCCAGATATCCTGGTTACCTGCTGATGCTTGTCGGCAAAATCAATTCAGCGGTAAATCTGAGGTTGTGGATGGAGTGTGTGATCGTGGCAAAAAAACAAGACAAAAAGAAAAAAGGCACCAATGTGTCTGTAAGTTTATTCTCTCCCTGCTAGATACTTGGGCATAGTGTCTTGATGTAGTCCTTTGAATAAACGCTTATGACTTTCCCGATTCCCCCTAACTCTTTTGTCTCGCGCCATCACCAAGAATTTGTCTTGGAGTCAGCTGTTGATGTGCGGAGCGCTTCATAAAGCCTGCAAATCGTTCGCATCCCTCTCAGCTTTGTTCACTCCTAATTAGGGAATGTAAACATGCCGACATGCTAAATTAGGTGGTGGAAATGACAGATAAACCAGCTAAACATGAGTGTGTGAGGTTGCTGACGTTGGCCCTTGGCAGATAATTTGGCTGTTCTGAGATTGCACAAAGCTTGCATGGCAGTAGACCGCTGCTCCGCTTTTTATTCTTAGCCTTATTGTAACAGATCAAAATGTCTGTGTGCTAGTTTTGCTTGTGAGTGCAGCATTTCTATTTGAAGGGCACAACAAACCATCCAGTCATGAATAATACAAGAAAAATAGATTTAATTTGACTGTTGTCACAGTTTGATTTGTGAAACAAACTCATCAGAGGTATTTCTGTCTGAAATTTGTTTCTCAAACTATTTGGTTCCGATTTGAAATGAATAACCTTTGTCTGCCGTAATTAGTTTCGTTTATAAAGCCTATAAAACCGATTCATTGTTTCTTTTTGTTCTTGCTATGTGTTGTTTGCACTCTTGCCTCACAGTAACAATATCCCTGGTTTGATTCGAGGCTTAAGGGAGTTTTCCATGTCCATTATTCTTGACACGCATACTTAGTTTTCTCCCGGGTATTCATAGAGTGTGCACAGTGGTCTGTTTGTCCCATGATGGCCTGGCGACCTGTACAGGGTACACCCCACCTATTGAGCCTTGTGACCTGCGATGAGCTCTAATCCTTCGCAATAAGTTTGGCAAAGTGGTATACCAGAAGATGGATGAACGTCTTATTGTTGCCGCGATGGTTCAGCTCAGAACTCCAAAGATAATGCACCCCTGTTAAAGTCGACCTATCACATCTATGCACTGCATTTAGAGTTGATTTGGCCAAATCATCATGGCTTCTGTTTCTTCTTCTTTTCGGCTGACAGCAACGCAATTAGAATCTACATGTCAGACTGACTTTTGACAAGCTCAGTCAGGCTTTTCATTTTAAGTCTTTAGATCTTCACAAATGAAGTAATCTGTCAAACACTTGTCAAAAAGATGGCAACGCTAAGTAGCTAAAAAAAATAAATCTTCTCTTTTCATTTAAAAATCAGTGTTAGGACGCTTACATCACATCAGATGAGATGTGCTCGTATTATTGAAGTAGTTGAAGGGGGGAATCATTAGCTTGCACAGGGTTGTGTCATTGTGGAGAACCGATTCAAGCATTGTGATACAAACTGTCATCTTTTGGCTGTGGAAGTATGCTGCTGCAACTTTCCCTTTGGCTTCTTTTGTTTGATGTGAGCTATCGTCATCGTCTAATATATGTGGTCATATGTCTGACGCAAATATACGCTGCACTGGTGAGACCAGCCGGAGATCAGAGGTTTAAAACATAGAGAAAGGTGAAAGGTATTTTTATAGATGCAGCATTACAGTGGTAGAATACAACTCCATATGTTATAATGTCATCTGTATGAGGAGTGCATTTGAACTGACTAAAGCTCCTTTTGAAGTCCTTTAAAGAGCACAACCCTTGTCAGTGGCGAAATCTGTGAAAGATTGTAATTTTTTCCCCAACATGTTTTGGCCTGTGACAAAAAAACATTTCTTCTCACCCGTCTGTTTAGTGTTCTCCACCTTCAGATCCTGGTTTGCCCTCAATTAACCCAGGCTAAGAAAACAATGACGTTATCCCTGTCATATGCCTAACCGCCTTCTTTGGAGACACACATGTGAATCCTGCTGCAGGTGTTTGATGAACAATGAGGAAATCCTCCCAGAAAGAGAAACAAATACGACTTCAGTTCCTAAGTGTGCACAGCCATTGTTTGTAATGAGGATAAGTGAGTTGTGAGCCACCTGTCGATGTGTGCATAGTGCTATGTAACCATAAAATGACGGGGGAACACTGTGCCATTCATTCCCTTAGGATATCAATTTACCGCCAACGCTTCCAACCATACTTCATTTTCACACTGGGCCCACAGATGTGTGTAAGTATGTTTGTTATTTAAGCAGTCATTGGTGTGAGTAAGTGAAATATAGTGGTCTGGAACGCACACGCACACGCACACGCACACGCACACGCACGCACGCACACACACACACACACACACACACACACACACACACACACACACACACACACACACACACACACACACACACACACACACACACACACACACACACACACACACACACACACACACACACACACACACACACACACACTTGCATTGTGCTCAGCAATACCTGTTTAATCACAGGTGCAATTAGAAAAAAAAGAAGAAAGAAAGAACTATTGGACTAATTTCTGAGAACTATCTGAAAGTGGAACACATTCCAACCTTCTTCATTATCTCAAATGTCCAAATGTGCTTGTACGCTGTACATTTTGACAAACTGTAAATGACTTTAAATAGATAACAAATTTACGACGACAGTTATTATTAATTCCAGCCTTATTGTTTGAGCTTACATTGTATCAAAGGTTTTGTATTTCAATCTAAAATAGAATATTGTTATGACTTAGTGCTTCTACAACTGATTAGGCGTGTCTGAGGAGTCAAAATTAGGTGTAGTAGTCATGATGCAGAAAACTGAAAAAAAAACCCGGTTGTTTTTCTATACTATGAGTAAAAAGATGACATTCCATTGTTTGAACACAAGACCTCTAATAACAAAGTTATTTATTTTATCCATCCATCCATTTTGCCAGTCTTTCACATTGCAAACACAGAGAATCAGACAACCACACATACTAGGGTGCAGTTTAGGATCACTGATTAACCTCACATGCTTGTTTTTGGACTTTGGGAAGAAACTCTTCATTAATCCTAACACAATACATTTTCAATGTTTCAATCTGTAAAGTTAATTTGCTCAATTACTTATTCGTTTGAACTCGAACCAGAACTTGTTTTAACTGATTGATCATATGTTGAGTGGAATTTAATACAAAATGAAAATACAATCCCACCAACGCATGGAAATCTTAGACTGTATCAACCATTTCATTTAAAATCCCTAACCATCTGTTGGATTGCGTAATCACTTTATCTGTGTTTTGTCTGGACTGAAGGGCAGGAAAATGCAGAGAAAGGTTGAAAAGACAGAAACTTCTGCACACTGACAGAAAGCAAAAACACACGCCAGAAACCCTTGGTTGTCACAAAATGCTGACGGGCTGGATGAGTATCTTTGAAGTGAAGGAGAGCCCAGAGTGACGGAAAGCGATCCGCGGGGGAGACTTGAAGGTGAAGGAGGTGGAGAGACGGCAGCCAGAGAAGCCGGGAAAGAGAATGAGAGATCTGTAGGAGGAAAAAGGCAAAGTGACACTAAAAGAGATGACAACAGACCAAAAAACCGAGTTTGTTGAGGCAGGGAAGCCTGAGGGCTTGCAAGCCCACCGCAAAGGGATTAATGATGCCAGGTCAGATCCTAAGCTTGTTTACAAAGACCCACACAGCTGTTTTTTTTTTTTTTACTTTTGTTGACTTCCTTTGGCAGGTTGGATGACCTAAAATCTACCAAAATTCTACCAGGCAGATGGCAATGAGTGTGATAAAACAACCGTTTGTCTTTGTTGCCTGTTAAACTGTATTTAACCTTTTGCTAAAATCTGAATGTACATTGAGGAGGTTAACAGGAATCTACTCAAAGGTCAAATATGATCGTGTGAAATATGTAGCAGGGTCTCTTGTGGCTTTTGAGGCGGGCTGGTTATGCATTACATATTTCAAGCTTATTCGCCGGAGTTATTTCGGACTAACAAGTAGGACACAGGTGTACCGCCCGTGGAAAAGAGACTTACATTTCTAAATGGCCACTGCCGTGCTGTGAAGCACAGAGAGGCTGATGTTCCACTTGTGTAACCTTGACCACACACGCTCCTCTTGGCAACCTGAGGCCGTAGTGAAGGGTGAACTCTTTAGTCTCTCTTAGTCAAAACATGGGCTGCTTAAGCACATTGCACTCGACAGAAGAGCCTTCGTTATTCATAAGTGCAAGCAAATACCAGACACGGGCATCTCCGCGTAGTCTGTGTTCATGACACTGACCCGAGTGGTGATGCTTGTGTGCAGTATCCATTACCAAGGAGCTGTTTTTAACTGGAAGGGCTCACTTAATTTAGCTGAGACGTTGTAGTGGGTGACCTGTGACCAAATTGCCGGATTGGTTGCTCCACTGAGCTATTTTGAATATAGGACACTATTGGATCCAGTCAGTCATCTCAGTGATGCCGTACCTGTGTCTCTGTAGACTATGGTGGGCTGGCTCACTTTCCTACATGTATGTACTATATTTTCGCCAAATCATTGTTTGCTGCTGTTCCCTACAAATTACTGACATAAGGTTCCCAACTCTTTGCTTTTTATCAGTCATACTTCAACCAATAATCATTTATTGTTTTGAATAGATACAGATCAAAGATTCCATGCTTTTTCGTTTGTACCTAAACATGCAATGGTTGCATGAAGCTGACACTGCATGTATTCTTACACAAGCCAGCTTTTATTCTCAGGGTGGAAATGATCAACATAACAGTAGTCTCATTCTCATCCATGTACTACAGAGGTCTGGTCCTGTGCTACAGTCTCACCCTCTCACAGAGACACCCTTATTACGCTTCTGTCACTGCCTCCAACGTTGGTCCCAGAGGTGGTGCAACAACTCCACTCCTCTCGCAATGCTTTGATGCAGACTTATATTTTCTCACTTGTTTCAGGTTTCATTTTTCTGTAGAGTTAACTCATCAAAACAGCCCCTATTAAATTGTTCTTTGGTGTGGTTTCACCTGTCCTAATATGTTTTTTTTGCCACATTGCTTTTAGTGAGTCACAAATAATACATTATGTAATTGGACAATGGTCTCAACCAATCAGAAAACCATGCAGTTTAGAAAATTAGGCAAGAATATGGTCATTCTAATGTTTTCAACATATTTTATCACATGTTAATGGCAAAAAAGGATTGAGGTTAAAGTGTTGAAATATACATACGGATCTGCCATGTGGTATTTCACTATAAAGGGTTAAACGACCTATCTCGCATTTGCCTCTCCATACAGGGATTACTCCAGGTCATGATGTATTCTTTTCAAATGCATTAAATCGCAGTTTGGTTCATTAATCTTTTCTGAATAAATTATAATGACTGAGCAAGTTTTTCAGAAATTTATTAAGGTGAAATTAATCTGGGTACTTTTCAGTAAACATGGACTCTTTTTCCAAATTGTAATTAATTCAATGATTCCTCTGTACTTCAATTAATTTTAGGATTTGTGTAGAACTCGATTAAAATATAATTATCAAAATGAGTGAATGTGTATTCAAAAGACATTTCAATACTGAGACAAGATAAGGTGACACATTTCAAACTGGCTGATAAAGTCCCTGAAGGGAAGCTGGTTGGTGGTAGGAAAACCATTTTAGATTCTTTGCAGTGGAAAGATAAAAAAAATAAATATATATATATATATATATATATATATACAATTTGTCTGAATGATCGCCTGTATTTGTGTGCAAAATTGCTTCAAAGTGCGGATGTTATCTTTTGTATCCAATCACACTTAATGTGTCTCGGATCCCCACGAATTCAAATTGTTACACAAAGTTGGTGTGGCGAAGACATGCACTTTCATTTTTATGCAAAATTAGTAACCCACTCACTGAAATTATAAGATTGGTTGCATATTTGAACAGAGTCTTGAACAGCTGCAGTTCATCTCTTTATCTCTTTTTATCGGTTGGTGCCCACCCCACATATGGTCAAAATTCTCACCAAGGAAATAACCAGTTAAAATGAGTTTTCTCTGTCGGTCTATATGATAGAATGAGAAGCTAAGAGATCTGAGAGACAATCAAAGTGGAGATGCTTCTCCTCCACATTACGAGGAGCCAGGTTAGGTGGTTCGATTAGGTGCAGGGATCCACTGGATTGATTAAATATATTGGTTGTTCAGCAAATTTGCTTTCCATACTGTATGAGTATGAATAATGAATTTTGTTTTGGTTTAGCTGGTTGTTTCACTTCTAATCGAACCTCATTCAGAATTATCGTTTGTATAGGCTGGCATCTGTAATATCAGTTGTAAAAGATGCAAAATGCATCCCTAAATATCTGTAGTCCGTAGCGTTGCCAGCCATGAGCTTCGATGTCAGATATATATGGTGGAAATGAGACAGACAATTGGCAGGGTGAGCCAACAGCTTGACAGGGACAGTTTTAGAGCAGCACGGCGGGGCAAATATAGCAATATAGCGACTTGGCAGGGTCACAAACTTGGCAGTGTCAAAGTTCAAAGAGCACCAGCCTCTCTCTACCTGTCTGTAGATCTGCTGCTGCTGTTGGCAGTGTGTACTCCAAACAGCACTCCTCGTCAACGGCAGGCAGACAGGAGTGTCAACACCCAGTAACCGCAGCACTTTGAAACTCACTCTGCTTCTTTGCCTAGCAACACGTCGCAGTGACAGCTTACATCACTGAGCTCGCCGGCAGAGTCCTCTGCTGCAAGCTCCTCGGTGGCTATCTGGAAATGGGAAAAGGCGAAGCGTGGCTGATGACACAGTGACAGGAAATTCAGAAAAAGACCTCCAGCTGACGACAATTAGGCCCAATATTTGATTTTGTTTTATCAGTGGGACGGCAGACATGAATTCTTGTAACTGAAGGGTGGTTTTGTCTGAAGTTCTGTCGGGAACAAAAATCTAAATATCCTTGTTGTCATGAACAAGTCTTGTGTCAGTGGTGTGTTAACGAGCACGTGTGCATACATTTCTGGTTTTCAGTGCTTACCTCTGGATCTGTGCCTGTGCAGTACAGCATCCTGCTAATTCAGCAAATACTCTTACATCTTAATTACCACAGTGGAATTGCTTCCATGATGGTCTCTCGAAAAAGACATTGCTTATTCTCCCCTGGTAACACATGTCTTTAGAGACGTGTATCTGCTACAAGAGCAGAGTTTTGTGTGATTTATTATATTAATGGGGACAACAGGAAGCCTAATTATACCACAAGGATTAACAAAGCCACTGCTTCTGCTTTTCATCATGAACAATCACAACAAAGGGTGCAGATATTAATTTATCTGTAAGTGCGTAATATGCTCTGAATTCTCATCAGATTTTTGTGTTTGTCCGTTTTCACTTTTACCAAACAGTGTGTTATGGTTAAAATCGCAGAATAAATTGTGTTTGTACCGTCCCCGTCCCCTTTCTTCACTCGTGGATGGCATGAATGATAGAATTGTATCGTTTGCGAGGAGACAATTTAACTGTCACACTCAGGCAGTGGTAGGCGCTCAGTGCTCACCATCAGGCTCATTATGTGTACTGGGCCACATTCTGTTTGGCTCCAATTCATTGTGGGGTTCGTAAATGAAAGCTGCGACGGGGTATTTGTTGTGGTGACATTGTTTGAGTCAAGTGTGCATCGTAGTGCAATGCAATTTCAGTGAAGTAGATGTATTTTTGTTCAGTTTTTAAATGTGTTGCTGACATTGATTGTGCTGTCCGGAACAAATTTGATTCAAAGCTGGGGTTTATTTTGGAAATATTTTGTAATCCAGCCTTCTAACTCCTGTGTTTCAGTTGACAGATTATTTTAATGCAGTCCTTTGTAGTTTCATTTTCCGTGACATAGACATTCTCAAATGTCTCAGCCATATAAACCTTGAGCAGAGCAAATCATTTGTTTAAAGATCTGCTGGTGTACCAATAGTTCAATCACCTGTTTAGTCAATGGTCATCTGATGTTCAAGATTCCACCTGGAAATTAGTCAAATTGTTATTTTCAAATGTTTAAAATCATCACGAGATGTGTGGTAGGTTAACAATAGCACTCATTATTGAATATAAATCGCTGTTTATTTGAAAATACGTTTTGATCTTATATTGAGATGAACAAAGCAAAAAAAAAAGTCATTCGAACAATGAAGCATGGAATCTCATCTACACCTGCATTACTCAATATCACTTGGGGCTCTAGTGTCCTCATTTCAGAAACCTTGCAGTCTTACATCAATTCACAATCAGCTAAGAAAAAACTAAACAAAAAAACGTTTCATTATATGTCTGCCTGTTAATCCTTTCAAGGACACCTATCAGAGTACTTGGAAATTGAAAATCTACCCTCCAGGGTGTTAATGAGACACATTTTGCACAATATTGACTTCTTTCATTCTCTTGTATGTATGATGTGCAATTTACCTAAAATATGTCTACCTGATGCAATGAGTCTGTTTAAAAAAGGAACATACTATCACTGTTGGTTTTTTTCAAATGTTTTAATATTTATGAATGATAAACACTGTTAGGAGTCAATGCACCAAATCCAAATACACCACGAACAAATAGTCAAATACGATTACGTTTTGATGTAAACCGTGAAAACGCACTCTATATATTTCATGATACTCTCCCACCTTCAGGTTGAAGTGCTTATAGATATGAAGTGTTTGCAATATGATGAAGATGGATATGTCTTTTAGTTACTGAGGCTTGTGACTCACGTTAACCTCTTAAAGTGGGGCTGGTGAGGTCTTCTTGGAGCGGGAGGGTTTCCTGGCAGCCTGGTTGAAACCTGAGATTTGTATAAGTCTGCTTCATTTGAGTGGAAGATGTCCTCCTGTGATCGTGATGTATTCCACAAAAGTCCTGAGCCCTACAGCCACTGTCGGCTATTAACAGAAGTAGCTGTACGTGTAATAGGCCACTGCATAGTTTGCATATATATCCCCTCTGGAAGTCATTACTTTGAAATTGCTGGTGCAAGGATATGTGTGGCGTTGTTAAAAGGTTACACTGGGACGGCGTTGGGTGCGCAGTTGAGGGTTAATGCCCGGTCTGGTTGAACATTCATCTTTCTCGAAGGAAAAGGTTTTACAGCCCATGAGTTTTCCACTCCGTTCTCTCGTGGCACATTGACTAATGTGACCACTCCAGTGCCAACCCCCAACCAATATGTCTCTTAGGAGCTTGTTAGCCACGGACCTGCTCTGACCCAGACGCCCTCGCTTCGTCGCTGAAAGCTAAAAAAGTTCCTGAGTTTTCTTTTTCTCCTAACTGCATTTTCTCAACGGTAATTTGACTTGAGCCGGCGACCCGTCGCCGTCTTGCTTTCGTTCAAACACGTGATCTGTGTCGCACTGATAAATAACAGAAATGAATGCTGATGAGCAAAAAGTGTTTCGCTGTTTGTGACTCAAATGAACGTCTGAAACAAAACGGATAGGAAGAAATTTCTCTGTCGTACACCAGAGACTTTGTGAATAATGAGCCGACGGTTGGTTGGTCTCCAAACAGTTATTTTCCTCTAATTTGCGTTTCATTACATTATGAGGAATATGAATATATATGCTGTATTCATAGCTGAATGTTTTAGCTGAGGAGGAAGGCACACTGTGTGGAGATTGATCCTCCATGGCTGAGCTGCTGCCGCTCAAACTCAGACTGTGATTGGTGCTGACTATTTCCCGTCCCAGCCCACTGCCCCCCGCCACCTTCCTCACCCCCCCCTCCCATTCCACACTTTTCCTCATTTAGCCAATCGATAAAGCTCTGAAACACACCTGAATGGTTTCCACCTCAGTGCTGCTGAGTGCTTTGATGGAGGGATGAAAAGGCTTCCTTGAGCGTAATGGCTGGCACGCGAGCATCAAGAGACGCTGCAAGGTTAAAACTAACTTTAAACAGACTTTTTGGGGTATTATTTCTTATTTTTGTGTGACAGGAGAGTTCAGTGACGTGACCTCTTTACTCATTGCTAGTCCAATGGAACAGCGTCCTGTTTTTGACCGTTTCTGTATTTTAATATTTACATTTTGTTGTTGTTTGTATTTTCATATACTTACCAACTGGGCCACCACAGATGAAGCAGTAAGTTGATTTGTTGAGGCGTCTCCACTTTTGCTGCCAATTCGGTTCAACATAATTGCTCACGACATTCAATTTCACACAATCGTCTTTATTCAAAGGAACAAAAGACATCTTATATGTAATATTTATGTGTTCAAACAACAAACTTCAGAGGCGTGCCGATCAACATTTTCATTGAAATTGAGTTCCATCTGTCAATGATGTGTCAAATGACTAGTTCTTTCTTCACAGTCACCCCTGGCTTGACTCGGCATGTAAAAGTCTTGTGAAAAATCACTTCGGTTCAGTGTCGATTGTTGTTGTTCAATAACTGTGCTTCAAATGGACATAAATGAGACCCTCCCAGCGCAACGCCCGGCTTTACACACAGCATATGGTGGCGCGGCCATGCTCTTAACAATTTATAGCATCGCGAGTGAGAGTCGGAGCCTCACTTGGCAGCCTTTTGTGTGGCTTGATTTATGCTGTGTTGATGGAATCACATGGCATATTATTTATAATCGTCACCAGGGTTTCTCAAAACGTTTCTACTCAAGATATAAAAATGTAATCTGGTGTTGTCCTTCCTTTGTAATTGACCTTTCATGATCCAGACCAGTATTGTTGCTCTCTTTGGACACACTTTGTACAAAAGTTGTGAAAGTAGTCCTTTTCATGAGGAAAAGTTGCCCAAAATCAAATGTATAAATCAAGGAACAGATAGAATTCTTATCATAACCTGTGTTTTGACAAAATAAACTGTTTAAAAAAAATGCTAATGTTTCACAAAATGTCAGTTGTAAATATCTGGAATTGAAAACAGTTTATTCTGGCTGAACTACACAATTGCACTCACTGTGTAAGATTCTTGTCACCAAACACCAATGGCAGGATCTAATTCTGCCTACAATTTAAATAGCGCCCCTCAATTTACAAAACATTTTCAACTGATTTGTGAACAACAGTGGATTTGCAATTTTGATCCAAGATGCTTTTGTCTGTAAAAATGTTGCTGTTCATATTAAAATGCTTGATTAAGCTTGTGACAGTTCTTGTTATTTTAGCTATTCAGTTCACAAAGCAGCTAATCCGGGTTTACAGATCTGTCGCTTGCAACAAATCCACAAATGTGAACATTTCTCACGAATTCTGCGAGTTCTGATTATTTTAATGATGTAAAGACCTCTTTCTCTAAAAATAAGTGCATGTACTCAACATGTTTACTTCTATATGTCTGTTTACCATCCTCTGTATCAGAATGATTACTATGCCAGCAACAGAAATTAATTTTCTTGTCCCAATCCCAGAATGCTTTGCACTGTGACGTTTGCAGTTTGTGGCACAGAATCCCACAACCTGGAAGAAGATACCTTCTCTTGGTCAAAGTATAATCAGGAAGAGACAAGCTCGGGACGCCTCTTTGTGTGAAGTGGCCCGGGTTACCCTGCTACCTGTCCCACCTCACACACATCTGTGTTTTTTTCGAAACACCGGCGTGTGTAGCCGGTCGTGTCATGACTTGAGGTGAACTGACGTCACAGACGTGCACAAAGCTCCGACTGTAGGAAATAACCTGGTGTACTGTTTACATTGACTGTATTCGGATCAAAACCTGGACGACGCCGCCGCAATTTCAATCTGATTGTGTAAATATGATCAGATTGAAGTGTGTATATGGTGCAAATTTAATCGAATCTGTGTTTAATCTGATTTATTCTGCTCCAAGTAACCTAACCTAATCAAAATTGGTCTGTGACCCAAGACAAAACACTTAAATAAAAGTATATTAGATAAATTCATGAAATGTGTTAAAACCTGTCTTTCCTGTTGCCCAACCGTGTTCCATTACCAGACATCTTATTTTGACAACCTATCAGCTGACAACACCTTGGTTCCCCCCCACAGTTTCTATTTCCCTCCCTGACATCAGTTTGTGAGCCACTGCTTTATGTGACTTTATTGTCATTTCTATGACGCACCTCCTCTGTTGGGTTTACTTTTGCTTTGATAAAGTTCTTTCCTGGCCTCCCCACGCCTCCCACTCACCAACACTACAAGCACCTGGGAGCTGTCCAATACTTCCTCTGCTGTCTGTGGTTGGCTGCCGGGCCTCTCCACCGCAGCAGCGAGGGGTTAAGTGGCTTTTTGGATACAGCCTCAGCTGTAGCTGCTGATAGAAGAGGAACTTTTTCTGCCCGACATTTCCCAAACCGGTCTGCTTTCCGAACCCTTTCAGCTGCTCTCTGCGGCTGCCATGTGGGCCGGGAGGCAATTTTCCTCTTTCTGAGGATATTTCATCTCGGTGCATAAAAAAAATAAAATAAAATAAAATCACACCTGAGCAAGGTCAAAGAGACATGTAGCTGTGTTGTGTTCAGGAAGTGTGTTCAAAATGCACAACCGTGGCCAACATCAGACACCACTTCCCTGATTGCAGGAATTTCACAGTCATCACATGTGGCTGCAAGTAATTAGACTGTTTTCAAATTACTTTTGAGAGTGTGAAATAATTCTAACCACAAAAGGGTGTACGGGGAACTTGCGGGCACACTGCTTCCCGCATTCCGTATATGTAAAATGTATGACCTGCTTAGCAAGAAACAGAGTGGGCTGGTTCGCTCTGCTATCCATATCTCATGTCCCACAGAACAGCGAGGGAGTACCGTGATCATCATTTGGTATTCATAATGCAGGATTTTCCCCCCCAGTTTACGGCCGAGGTGCTGGGCTGTGAAAAGGTTTCACTTGATGTGTGGCATCCCTCCGAAGTTTATGTCTGACAGTCGGTTGGCCCTGAATTGGGGCTAAGTGATGCTTTACTGGCAATTTGTTTTGCAGAGTGAGATATTGAATAAGTGGTGAAGCGCTGGGCACCGTCATGCACCGTGAGCTTCATGGAACAGTGGTAACCTGTGTGATTTGTTGTATCTGCTCCGCTTGGCTCTCACCGGAGGAGAGTGTGCTTCCCTCCTTCGGAGACCAATTTGACGTGCGTCTTGACACGAGGATTCATCTTTCTGGCCCAGATAAATCTGAGGCAAACATGTTTTAATTGTACGACATCAGTCCTCTGTGATGAAAAGTTTTCAAGATGGATCATACTCGTTTCGAAGCTTTGAATAAACCTTGCTCTCAGACAAATATGAGAAGTCACTTTTTCAAGCATTAATAAAGTAGTATTTCTCTGTATTTAGGTCATTAAAGGGGGCGGCTTCATGTCTTTGGGTTGATTTCAAGCATTTAGAGTAGTAAGACGGATGAAGACAACTGTTTTATGTATTAATCCTAATACTACAGCGAGATAGTGAAGCTTATAGTGTGGTGTGTTGATGTCTTGTTGGTCACAGAGTAAAAATTGAGTTACAATCAGGCTTTTTTGTTCAGGAAAGCAGGACAATCTGAACACGCCTGCTGGCTGCAGAGCTCCATTTCCATAAAACCATTTCCATGTTTTCCATGTAGGTGCACCAGACAGGCACAGCAGCAGAAAAAATGTCTTTCTAGCACGTTTTATATGTATTTTTTATTTCAAAAAACTGCACTCTATATAAATATAATTATTTAACCAACTATAATGTAAATTATCATTACTGAAATGTGTCCAGATCCCTTTCGCTGCTTTTCTTTTCACTTCCTCTAACAAAAAAAAGCCTACTATTGTGTAGGAACACGTGTATTTATCATTAAAAACGCTTTTTATGATGTTTAACAAAATAGAATATGAGTGGTTTGAGAAATGTTTTTGTCTGCACTTGATTTTCCTCATTACTAATATGATTTCTTTACCCCTAGTATCTGCACTGTGCCTGCAAACTGAACCAATACTCCCATGATGCATCGCGTGTAGCAGATTAGAAATTAGCACAAGGTCAGCGTGCTTCTCTTTTTTCACACGATCAAAAAAATTCAAATTTCTTTGATCGTGTATAATAACGAATAGCGAATAACCCCAATGAACACACTGTACATTTTATTAAAACAGATTTTTTAAAAGGACCGCATTTATTGTGCATTAGAGTAGCTCTTATAGACTACTTAAAACTCTAAAATAATCTTCAGTGCAAAACTATAGGTGCATAAACACTTGGAGACTATACAGTTGAGTCTATTTCTGAACCTTTTAACACAAAAATAGTTATTTTTCCACTTTCCATCAGCCATTAACATTATTGTAATATAATGTGAGAAGCGGAGATTTGTGAGAGAATGGATCATCATTCCACAATGTTTGTAACATTTTGCTCATCTTTTTTTTCGTCTTCTTTTGAAACTGATCTGATTTGAGAGGAAACAGGTTTTCAGATTAAAAAAAAAAAGTGGAAAACTCCAAACATTTAGAATAAATATGCCTTTGACAGCATGACAAATCATTTGGCACAAAAATAACAAACCAAGATAAATACCATATTTTCCTCTCAAACCCCATAAAAAAAACTAAATCGTCTGAGTCCCATTGATCATGTTCAGCGCCGTGTTTATACAATAAGACATGGTTTATGGTGCATTTAGTCCGTGCAGCGGGTTTATGGGTGGGGTGCGGATGAAGAATTGTGATGGTACTTCATATTTGTGCCTCGGTGGGATTTAACTTTCTTTCTATTGCCTTAAGATTTTTTTAACAACAAGCGCACGGTGCAGCCGAGCAGAGAGGTTTCTCTGACCTGGAATGAGCTTTAAATAGTTAAAAAACACAGTTACAGATAGGAGACAAAACGCATTAATTATATTTTCAGGCTTTTCAGATATTTGAGTTTTCTGATACAAACATGAATGAATAATTTTTTTTCCCCTAATTGTACCTCAGTTGAACCAGTTGAAATGTATCCCTCTCATTCAGCCCATTAGTCCTCACTACAATAGACTTGGAATAAATATTGGAAAACAGGACCTCAAAGTACACGTTTGTCAAAGTAAACTCACCAGAAAAAAAACACACACACACACACACACACACACACACACACACACACACACACACACACACACACACACACACACACACACACACACACACACACACACACACACACACACACACACACACACACACACACACACACGTCAGTCCCTTCAGTTTCTCCAAATTCGCTTCCTTTTCTTTGTGAGTTTTTTTTGTGTTATAATTGGGAACATTTGTACCTGCTTCTGGGCAGCGCAGCGGCACATCTATCACGCTGTGCACGTGCCAGACACGACACCGACACACAAGTACACTCAGGCATAATAATCCCTGAATGGACACGCTCCTGGTTTGCCTTCAACGCCTTAATTGGCAAGAAAAACCCGGTTCATGAGTGCTTCCCATTGTTCTGGGTATTGGCGAAATGCATGACTCACAGCGAGGACCTATTCGGCCCCGTTCCCCCTCGATCATTTTTCACCTGAGCCAAGTCTTTTTCTTCTCAGGGCTGCTTAAGGCCACACTTCTTGATGGTGTGTAGTTTTTTGTTTTTTTTCCCCCCACTGTTTTCCCCTGCAGGCCTATATGAGCTGATAGCCATTGTCTCATCTTATAAATTCATTGTTACACCCGTAACAACTTCAGAGACACCGCAGTGCGACCTCTACCATCTTTAATACTTGCCAAGGCAGAACATGACAGGAATAAAAAAGAAAGATATTTTAGAGAGATAAACTGAAGTGCTAAAAATCTAAAATGAGCATCAATGTTTAGTGTAGAACTAGGTTTGGTTGCTCTTGGAAGGAACAACCCAGTCCTCCCAGAAATATGGCATAAAAACCTGTGGTGCAAAGACATCGAGGGAGGGAAGAAGATATTGTGGACACAGTTTTCCTGGGAATTCCCCAGTTTTCACTGCCCTCTCCTGGTGCTTCTCATCTGTACTCTACTGCTTACTTCACTTCTTTATAGTAGTTTATTTATTCACCTATTAGACCAAGGCACTTTATATTCTAATGACAGAAACAAAAGAAAAAACATCCTCTTGATAAAACTATTAATGGGATGAAACCATCAGGAGACTCAAACGTAGAGAGTGTCGGTCTCACTCATGCAGCTAAATAGACAAAACAGATCCAGAATAGAGAACATCAACAAAGAAATAACTCACATTGTGCAGGCTGGATGTGACCAGAATTCACAGATAAGTTAAGCTTGTTAAGTTCCTCAGCCAGAGATTACCTGCAGGAGCTGTGATTGTCAAGTGAGGGATTTAATTTAAGAACTTTTCATTATCATTAGCCAACTCTTGAAAACCAATTCACACTTTTATGTTTGTTTGTTTGTTTGTTTGCAAATAATGCCAATAATCTAGAGACGAGGGTCGGTTAATGGCAGGATGAGAAGCACACAGAGTTGGTTGTCTCTTAGCTTCAGAGCTCCTTGCTTTGGGGAAACAACTAAATCGATCTACTCAAAGCATGATGAAGGCAGGATACGCCCTATACACAACGCCGGTCACACAACCACACAGTCACACACACCCACACCTACGGGTTACGTAGAGTTACCAACTAACCTCACATCACATTTTTTTGGACTGTGGAAAGAAACCAGACAAATAAACAACCCCACATGTACAAGAAAACTTCGCATAGGAAGGTCCCAAAACTGGAGATGTTCTTGCGCCGAGGTGAGAGACTGGTTAATCTCACAGCACCGAGAAATGTTTTGAAAGGGGAGTTGCTCATTTAATGTACCTGCTTCTCTGCTTCTGTTCAGACAGTGTATTGGTGCTGTTTGTGTGCTCAGATAGTGGTTAGCTGTCATGACTTGAGGCGGCCTTTTGAGTTTAAAACTTTAAAAGACAAGCGCTTACCGCTAACGTGTGTGTGCTTTAGTGTGGTAGAGGTGAATAAGGAATAAGAATAGTTTCCTGTACGCGTCCGAGGTCAAGTCCACTTCAATTGCTCCCATTATTTTATCTCACATTGCAAAAGACTAATGGAGAGGGTAAGTGAGAGAAGGCCAGAAATAAGAGTGAGCAGGCAAAAATGGTGAGAGCAAAGAAAAGAAAAAAAAGTGGGTTTGAAAAGTGGATGGAGTCAGGAAAGTGCAGCAGGGGAGAGGAAGGAGAGAAAAAATGAGGAGATCTGGGCAGCGAGGACAGACAAGAAAGAGGAGGAGGAACAATCTGAAGTCAGAGGATGAAAGTGAGAAACGGAGATGGGTATTTGTCAGGCGTTAGTGAGTTTAGGAGTGAAAGGAAGAAGTGGAAGGGAGAGGCGCCTCTGATCAGAGAGAGGTGGATGAGCTGTTATTGCCGGGGATGAGTTTGGAAGGAGAGGATGATTTTAGTCATAATGGGATGCTTGAGCATGCGCGCATGTGAAAATGTCTCCATTTTTCTCAGCTCCAGACTGAGCGAGAGGTATTGCGTAAAATAATATGAAGTTCCAGTTGACATTTACTTTCATCATTTCCACACACATCTGTACAGGTGAGCCTGCTGCGTATTGTGAAAGAAGTGCAATACAGAAGAAACGTGTAAAAAAAAAAAAAAATTGATTACTTTGTGGGGTGAAATGTTTCACAGACAAATCAACGTTATCTAATTCTCTATTCACAGTTAACACTTCGAACATCTCATTCTTTACTTTTTTTTCTTTTTAGTCAACTTCCACACAAACTTTTTTTTAGTCTTTCCTAAAGTTACACAGATTTCCTCATGATTGCAGAGTTACATAACTTAATAAAGTGGAGCAAAGATCACCTGTCAGTAATCGACAAGTATTTGACTATTTTGCTGTGAACTTTACCTCAATCGTTTCCTTTAGAGACTGTAGGGAAACATGAAGAGTAACGATTTGGTGCACTGTTATAATTGTGTCCTCACCTCCCCCTCCTTACTGTCATTTTCTGTCCTCCAGTCCTCTCAGGGCGTGATGGCCGCCGTCCAATAGGATCACTAATTCTGTCAATCCCTGTTTCACTTTGTGCATCACACAGTCAATATACCAATAAACAAACACCTCACGTTTAATGGAAAAAAAATAAATAAAAAACATATTTCCCGAGCTGCAAAGTCCTTAGTACAGGTTCATTCTTGACAAAGACTTTCTATTCAGCCTGAACAGAAAATAGTCCCGTCAGAAAATGGCTCTGAGTGATTGGCAAAAAACATCTTAGAAAGGTCACCAGACAAATATAGACACCAATTCCCTTCAACAAACTCCGATCTGATTTGAGTGTGGAGTCACAAACGATTAAACCAAACAATCAACTCTTTGTTTGAGATAAAAACATCCAAAGCATGTCGTTGCATAGTAGCAGTGAGCCAAAGGACCCACAGGGAGAACATGCAAACTGCTGCAAAACACCTCCAGCTCTAAATCTGTGCAGCCTGTAACAGAAGCAGCACTTTAAACTTTTGCTCAATAGATTTCAGTTTACAGTTGTTTTTGGTTTTTTTTAAATGTTCACACAATATTATAATATATGGAGATGCATGCATTAGTGCTAACAGAGCATTTTTAATAACGCACAGAATCTTTAGTGAGTTAAATAGAAAAAACAGGTTGAAGCGCCCTCTGAGAATTCAGTTCAATAATTTGGTGCAGCCTTTGAGACTTAATTGGTGTTAAGAGCTGCTCAATAAAGACATTTGGTATAGATGGCATTTAATTAATTGATTCTGAACAAACTGAGGGGTGCTGAAGAGGATTTATTTTCCATTTTACCTTGGAAGTTTTTTTTCCCCCCTCCTGCATAATTGCACTGAGAGTAATTATTCAAATATCTCCACATTTATTCTCAAGGCTAATTTAGAATTAGTTTAATAAGCATTCACAGATTTTGTGTTTTCTATCATAATATAGCTGGCTTAAGTAATGTGGTGTAATACCAAGTCCTGAAGGGGTGCTGCTTTATCCTAATATTGTAAAACCTTTTTTGTCAGAAATTTATTAACGCAGCATAAAATAGTGATATATTCTAGTGTTAAAGGAGTAACTGTCAGAGCAGACAAGAGTTCTTATTAGTTTTAGTGTTTAAATAACAGGGTGTTATCAGTCATTTCTTCTAATGCATAAAAAGACGGTTCAGTATTCCTCACGAATTCCCAAAAATGTCTTAATATTATTCTATAACAGGCAGAAGGGAGCAAGTGTCCTTATCTTACCAAGTTTTCCTAATAACTACTTCACCATGATTACCTCTAGAATCCATCCATCCATCTTTACGGTCAATTAAGCATTCAGAGCTGCTGGACTGATCTCGGCTCACCGTGGGCGAAGAGGTCACAGGTCCATATGGGAAACACAGAGAAATGCAAACCACACACTCACACATTGCAGGTAATTCAGGTTCAATATGGAATGTCCCGTGTGGGTGAGGTGAGCAAGAGTGTGAAACATTTCTGCCTATTATTACTTTTGACAAAATTGATATGATATTCTGTTGAAATTGTCCCCTTGCCAACTTATTATCCGACCACACATCCTGACAGATCAGCTAACAGCTGTCGTTGATGGATAATTTAAATGTCATCTACAGATACGTAAGCTGTCACTGTGTCTGTTTGCGTAAACCATTCCTGCTTATACCTACACCCGTGAAAGCTTTAACAGGTGGCTGCCGTCGGAGGAATTCAGATTTTTTTTTTTTCAAGCCTCCCAATACGCCATGTTTATCATTCAGCTCTCCATTTTTCCCCAAAAGGAGCTTTAATTCTTTAGAACAAGTGCAATGTTGAAGTGACGGCGCTCTCACCACTCAAACCCAGCAGAGCTCGGCGGAACCTGCCCCGGGGTCTGTCATGGACCTGATCAAACGGGACATTTTCTACTACAAGTACAGTGGGGATGTGTTCATTCCTGCGATGGCTACTGTGGAAATGACATTCGCGCGCTAACAAAAGCCCGCTCCTCCTCGGCTTGGTCTCTTAGGCTTCAGCTCATTTTCTCCCAATTCCTCGCACCGGGTAATAACATTTCCAGCATACACTCTGCCTTGAATGGACTGGCTGGCACATTCAGCAGCCGTTCATTACAATATGAATTGACCACGAAGCATCTCGAGATCTGGGGTGGTTAGTGGTGTGGGCGGTAAAGCATTAAGCACCGACTCCCCGCAATCACAACGCCGCTCCATTAGCTCCATTTATCTGCTGGATATTTATAGGGTACCTTGAATTGGGGTCTTGAGGCAGGTGAAGCCGGGGGTGGAGGGTGTGGGGCGTGGGGAGCCTGTCCTGGCTGGTTGTGATTAATGCGTGCATACGTGGGTTTTATCGCAAGTCCGGCAGCCTTCGAGACCAGAGAATGTCAGTGTAATTAAAGGCGAGTGGCAGGCGCAAGAAAAGCGAGGCAGTGTCTATCTGTAGATTGCAGACTGAGCCGGGGCACGCGGGCAGCGCGGTGAAGGCTCCAGCAGCAGCGTCTATTCATTCCTTAATCACCTCCACTACTCATTAGGGCCGGCTTTTGTTCCAGCCGTCGCCTTTTCCCTGTACTGCTCCAGCTGATAAAATATGGCAGGCTCAGAAGAGAGAGGAGCTTGGGGGAACCCCATTAAACAGTGACATAGAAATTGAACAGAGAGAAAAAAAGAAAGAAAAAAGACAGGTGATGTTGAAGTTGTGGCGTCTGTCAGCCAGAGAAGAAGAGGAGACTGTTGGTCTCAGAAAAGACACAGGCAGAGTGAACTGTCTGACTTGTTCCTATCTGTACTAATGAAATATGTTCAACCGGTGTGGGGAGTTATAGACCTCAGCTTATTAGAAGTGTGACTGCTTGAATCAACTCCGCAATCGGCTCCACTATCCTGTGAACTTGAAACCTTTGTCAATGTACTCTCGCGTAGTAACTACATATTAATTGCAGGGTTTTTTTTTCACCCGTTTCACTTCTTAATAGAGCACGAGAGTGCTCGTCTTGCAATGTAAAGACGCCATGGTCCTTTAGAAGGTGAAGTGACTTGGTTATTAATATCAAGCCAGGTGCAGTTTGTTGAGAGATAAAGTCTGCCAGGTCTGATTTCTTAGGGCCTTTCAAGAGGAAGAAAGTAGATGAGCTTCTGAGGACGGCTGCAGAGACCATGATCACTTTGCTTTTATAAGTAACGCTTGTCATCATTATAGTTGGCAAGGAAAATTCTGTAGCATACAACCTGCTGCTGTCTCATATTGTGTTAAGCGACACATGATAAAGAAACGTGTTACTGTAATACGACTATTCGCAACCAGTTCAGTTTTGGTGAGTTTGATACTCATTACTTTTCTTGTGCATAAACAGTTCTGGAGCTGCTGTCTCTCTCTCCTCTGCATTAACATGCAGTAATGGCAACATGATCAGCAGCACCTGTTATGGATTTGAGACCCCAAGTAGTAGTAATGGTAGTTTATTTGTTGTAACTAACTCAGGCAGGCTCAAACCAGCTCTGTGCTCCACCATTTGACTTGCAGTTAACGTCTAATCATCGGACGTGCCCACACAGTGCTGACAGCCCGGTTCATGTATCACAGCAACGCTACATATTAGTAAGACTGGATCAATTGAGGGGAAAAGAAAAAGAAAGCACTAGTTATTCTCCCATTTATTTTTCAGTATTTGGTAACACAACTGTTTCATGCTGTATCTATAATGAAATGCAAATTGTCAGTAACACTGCTCATACTGTAAATTCATACTCTTATCTGAAATATATCGTAAAGGCAGCATAGGTTATCATTACTGAAACGTAATACTTTAGAATGAAAAAGTGGACGGGTTAAATAAGGAATGGCTATTTTGCAGGCATGTGTAATTTACTTTAAATATATCCGTATGCACAAGCATCTCCCTCACCTCTTCAGGGTAGAATTACTGCATTTATGATAAAGCATAAAAAGTGATAAAAACAAAAAGGGTTTTTTGAAATAAACATTTTAAATGACTTACTTTACGAGATTTGGCTTGGCATGGTAATAACCTTTAATCTTCAGGAATTTTATTCTGTCGCCACTGAGGTAAAAACAATTCTCAACAGCTTCTTATATTGCGGGAGCAGTTTATTTTTAGAAGATGTATGCCTACCTGATGAGGATTTTGTGTTTCATTCCCCACTGAGAAGGGGAACAATAGGGTGCTCCTGTTGACAAAGACTGCTTCCTCTTTGTAATTTTCACACCACCAATGTAAAGGTTAAGACGCCCAAGAGAGTCAACGGACAGGAAGAGTCGCAAAGAACTCCAACCTTTTATTTCACTTAAAAGATTTCAGGATTTCTCATCTTCACAGACAAACAGAGAACACATTTAAGTCAAAAGGCCGCATTTATACTTTGACTGTATACTTCAAAACATTACAGGCTTTTAAATAAGAGTCCTTCGGGTTACTTCTAGTGCCAATGTGTCTGTTATCCACTTTTCCTGGAGAATTGGTGAATATACCTGTCACTTTTTAACATGAAATGCAAGATAAAGACATCTGGGTCATAGAAACAATCGCCTATTTGATCCGTCAATAAATGGCACTGTTATTTTCTATCTTGTCACCACATATTTCATCCATAATAACATCAATACAAAAAAAAAAATTAATGACTAATTAGACTGTGTCACACTTTGATTATACTATATTTGAATTCTTCTGTCCACATTGATAAGAGAAAGTATGAAGGTCATCCACATGTAAATATGATCAGGGCGCTTTGTATCCATATGTCGTTTTCCTTGAACAATCCACCATTATTGTGGGGGGGCTACAACTTCTAAGGCAAAATCTGTCTGTATCTACACTACAAAGACTTACCTGGAAACTGACAGCTTCAGTGAGCCTGACACAAAATCGTCTAGGAAACATGTTGCCTTGCCAGAAGTGTTAATGTGTGTTCAGAGTGGCACCAATTGAAGACGATTCCAAAGCCTGCCCTCACAGCCTCATTGTCACTGCACCCTTTCTTCATCTCCCTCTGAAAATGCTTTTCTATTTTTGATGCTCAAGGGATACATTTGCATACTGTCTTTTTGACACCTGCACAAACCTGGTTGAACTTTCTGTATCACAGACATTATCTGAGAAATGTTTTCATTTTAGGGGACAGTCACTTCAGTTAGAAGATGTTTATCTTCTGTGTTTAGAAATGTCTAATAGATGGTATTCTGGACTTATCATAATGTCAGTGCAGGTAAACCAGGACAATGATTAACACAAATCCCTTATTCTGCAGTTAAGTGGGCTACAATGATGTAGCAGGGAGCACTCTTACCACAAAACAAGCAGTCCCTTGGTTTGAGTCCGGGATGTGGGTCATTGGGTACTGTGATTTCCTCCCTGGATGGATGGATGGATGGATGGATGGATGGATGGATGGTCACATGGATTACAACAGTTCTTTCAGTTTCAAGTTCAAATGATAATTTGCAAAATGCACCCTGTGCTCACTCATACAATATGTTGTTGCTATTGATAAATCGAGAAGTGGATGTTTGATAGCACTTGATAGCAACGGACTTAATTATTGTAAATCTGTCGTTTTAAACAATCTAAACAATCCTCTATTCATTACTTAAATGCTGTGTTTCGCAAAATGATCAGAAATCGTCCACTGTTTTGTATGAGAACAAACCTTCCCACAGATATATGTGACGCAGTGAGAGAAAAACGTCAAGGCAGAAGCGATGTGAAAGTGATGTGAATGTCAAATTATTCTCCACAAGCCTCCTGTTTTTTTTTTTTTTTCATTGAATAAGAAGCAGAGAGCTGAATCTCAATATGACATACTTGAACTTGGTCTCTCCATGTTGCTTTTTAAGTCCAAACCTCCCAGTTTAATTTTCAATACTTTGTATAATTTATGCGTACATTTAGCAGCTAAAACCATTCATTTTCTAAGTTAATGCCGAATTGCTAATGACTTAAATGGGTTTGCCTGAGTTGTAGTGTAGCTTGAGATGATAGGTGGACTCACTGTACTTTTGTCTGATAATATTCCTGCTGGCCTGCAGGGAAATAAGCAAAAACTAGACAGAAGCCGGAGGCATAGAGAGAAGATGATGCTCTTATCTCACTCCGTAATAGATCACTCCAAACATGGTTCATAACAAGCTCCTCTCTGTGTTTCATAGTGCAGCAAATGCATGGAGCCAGAAGAGAATACATGAATTTACTTGCTTGTATGATGCTTTTACATTATCAACCCCTGACAGAGTCCATGTTTGAACGTGGTGTGCAGAGACGAAGACTCAAAGATCAGTAAGAGGCACTTGGACATCACTCGACTCACATATTCAGTGATTTCAAAAGGACAGAGATTCAGGAGCATGAACGGTGACCCAGAAAATATTCCAGTTCCTTGGTGCCTCCATTAGGCTGAAAAAAAAGCCATTCGGCATCGGGAAGAATGAAAAAAACAAAAAACAGAATAGCTTCCTGCATTCCCTCTCCTTACAGCCACCTCTCATTAAGTTGGCGCTCTGCTGGTAAAAACAAATATCTCACTTCTTGATGCATCTCAAGCCTTCGAAAAAAGTAATGCATTCACATAAAATGAAGGAAGAATTGACCTGTGTTTTAGACTTTCCACACGTTAATTCAGTGTCTGGAAGGTCAGCCTGAACGGAGTCAGAAACCTTGTGCCAGTCCAAAGCCGCAGGAGCTTCTGGTGCAATTTCGTACCATTTCTTACGATTAATCCATGGATCCATTTTCCATGCTGTTTTATTCAATTCATGGTCACTGCTTGCTGCAGCCGTTCCCACCTGACATTGGGAGGAAGCAGGGTGCAACCTGGAGAGGTCGGCAGTCTATCACAGGGCAAACACACAGAGACAGACGATCAATAATCCTGCTTCGAGACATTGTTGCATGAAAACCCCAAATTTAGTTATGCTTTGGTCACAAAATATATATCCAGTGTCTTCCCATGTTTGCGCCAGCTCCTTCTGTATGAGACCCTCAGGTATTTGTGCATGACATGCTAACTGTCTTATAATGTGGCACATGCATACATATACATATTTATTGATTATTAAACTGTAATATATTTGATCTTTGGTCTTATTCTGCCTTAAAACTTTGAATAACCTTCTTTTTTTTTCTCCTATATTATCTATTATTAATATATTGTTTTTATTAAAGTATAATGGATATACATTTTTTCATTAGTAGCCTAATTTTTATGTATTTTAGCATGTTTAGTATATGATTTATTTTTTCTCTTTATTTTTGTCTTTTA
Organism: Lipophrys pholis; assembly: GCF_963383615.2. Taxonomy (NCBI): domain Eukaryota; kingdom Metazoa; phylum Chordata; class Actinopteri; order Blenniiformes; family Blenniidae; genus Lipophrys; species Lipophrys pholis. Next base: position 14,702,205 of record NC_137630.1, on the reverse strand, counting down.
TATTCACATTTTTTGTCATTGCAGATTTAGTTTAACATTATTCCTCTTTTAAGTAATCTTGATATGATTAGGTTTCTGTTTTGGATCAATGTAGGTTGTGACAACACCCGGACCTTATTTCACAAAATTCAATAAATCGAATGTTAAGTCACGCCTCAGCTCACAGTGCAGATTCCTTATTTTCCTTAATACCAGATTCTGAGCTCTGTCATCATTGAGCAGCCATCACGGTTGACTTCTCTCTTGGCATTTATTCCACCACACTCTTCTTCTTTTCCCCTGGCTTTCAAATGTCTGTGATGGCCTGTCAGGGGTGTGATGCAGGGAAGATAAAACATTTTCACGAGGCTCGTGGGCAACAGCAGCAGCCGTAGCTTGAACCTGGCACGTGAGCGTGTTCTGTGAATTTTTGCATCATTCGAAGAACTGATGACTTTTTTTCCCCCCCGCTGACAAAGGCTTCACTTTGCGGGGCAGCGATGAGTAATGTACAGCTAAAAGAATTTTAAAAAAAAAGAAAAGAAAAAAGAAACGCCATCCTGCTCTTTTACCCATCGCCTTAGGTTGTGTCGGTGAGCCAGGTTGTTATTTGCAGTCTTGTAAATCCAATCTTGAAAAGTGTGATGACTAATCTCACCATAATGATAGCACCACCTCGAGAACCTGAGCTCTCAGACACATCTGTGCACAATTACTGCAGATAATTCAAGCATTAACAGCATTTTAATCGGTGGGCGTTGGACTGGTGACAGCACCAACAGCAAGAGGAGGCCAGACAGGAGCAGAAAGGTTTAGAAGTGAAGTACAGGAGATGTTTGCACCACAGCAGATTTTACTTTTCCAACAAAGCTGAATCTTGAAATCTTTTTTTATTAAATTTTTTTCCATTGGACAACTGATTATTTTTCTTAAAGCAGCAGTTCTCATACTTTTCATGCAGAAGTTGACTGTACATGTGAAGGTGGCAAAGTAATTTTAGCGAACACTTTTATGTGAGCTGACCTGGAGCAATGCATTCAGTATGCATTCACTGCGTGCCACTGGTGGGAACCAAAAACTACATTAGAAACCATTGAACCTCACGCCTTGGTCATAAAAATGCTAATATTTGTGTGAGTGTGCAGCAGTCTCTTAAAAGTGGCATCTGTGTTTATGCCTAAGCTTGTTGGTTGTTTTTTTTTTGTTGTTTTTTTTTGGTACATTCAGACTCTCCTTTGAGACAGTAGCTGTGCTGACGAATGGCAAACTAGGTGCAGTGAGTACTGTGTGTGGAGGATGGCGGGAAAGTTCATTATCTGTATACTGAGAATGTGGTTTTATGGAGTTGGGTGGTGTGGTGCGCTGTATTAATCATTTTGCTTCCTGCACACATTCAGTTTGTAACCTACAATATATTTCGGGCCATAAAAGAAAACCTTTGATGCGTCAGGCTTTTGTGCAGTCTGGGTTCTCTCCAGTGCTCTTTGTCTTGATTTGCCCTCTTGATTTTTAATGATATCCAAAAATACATTTTTACAGTTGCGTTTGCACCAAAGAAATACAATACCGACATAGAAACACAAGTTAAGTTAAAGGTAATTAGTGAGGGGTAGATTAGGATATGTGGCTCTGTGTTGATGTCGTGTTTGGCTCACTGCGAGCGTATCCCGACTTCAAGTCTGCGTTTAGGGTCTTTCTCTGCAGAGTTTGCAAATTCCCCCTTGCATACATTGTGTGCGTGTTTTGTCGAGATACTCCCACTGTTCAAATATATGCGTTTGAGGTAACTTAAATGTATGTAACTGTCTCTCTGCCTCTGTGTTTGCTCTGTGTTGGACTGTCTGCCTGTTCAGCATGACACTCCCTTTAACCAACCCACAGTCTGCTGGGATTAGCTTCAGGCCCCTGTGGACTAAATTGGAGAAAACTGTATAAATGGCAGATGATCACAGTAACCAGACCTACTTCAATGAATGTTGTCACTTCATTAAAAAAAAAAAAACCTGGTTGATAACACTCATCCAAGTCAGAACACAATATTAATGCCAAGGTAAGCTGTTGGATAGATTTTGGACATTTCAACGGATATTTGTGATCCATCATGTTTGATTGAAAATGACAAGTATTTTTACATTATGTCGCTGCTCTGCATCTTTTCTTAACCCTGTGGTTGGATTTTGTTCCCCTAGATTCCTCTCCTGCGCGGCAGAAACCACCGGCCACTGAAGTCTGCTACAAGACTGAAATCAGCAGTCTCATGGACTTCAACTCTCCCGACGCATCGCTGGACAAAGGTAAGCCTGGATAAATTCCACTATTTCACATATAATATTGGTTTTCCTGGTAGCGCTGTCTTGGGAGTCTGGTCGATGTTGTGGCAAGGTTCTACGCATAAATCCAGAACATTTATTGGATTGTATTGCAAACAAAACACACATTTGCTCCAGCAGACTCATTTCACCCTGACTCCAGTAGCAAGAGTTTTGGAAGGAGACCATGTGTTTTTTACTGCGGGTGCAATAGTATCCCATAATGAGCTGAGAAATGATAACGCTTCTCAACCTATCTCAATATTTGCTGCTTGTACCTGTTTCTGGAACAATGAACATCCTTTACATTTTACTCCAACCATTAAGGACTCCTGCTATGGCCCCTGATGTGTCGAATCATATTTAATTTTAAAATGAACAAATAGTTGTTGTTTTTTATGGGGAAGACCTCTTTCAGCATTTTACCGTTAAGGGTTGCCACAACTGATCTCCTGACTACTCCATCCTCAGCATCATTTTTTTTTTCTGAAATAACTACCATCTCAATCTCACTTCTCATTTTCCCACCATGCTGTCGTTTCAAAGTACTCATTCTTTATTTTGCCCATTTCTGCTCATTGCCAGTGAAAACCTCAACATCCTCAGCTCTGTCACATTGAGTTAATTCTCCTGTCCCTTTAGTCAAGGCTATTGTCACCAAACCATACAACACAGCTCCTGTCCTGTTGACCCTCTCTGTCTTAGGTCTGTCTTGACATATGCCTGGTCAAAAGTGCTGAACAATGTAATTTGAAATGAGGCCAGTTATTTTTGTTTCATCGTGATTCTATTTCTACATTTTATTTTCTCATGCTTCACAGTCAACCATGTGTTCAGTTTTATTTTTCCCATAAACTTAACAAACTGTGTTTATTTTCCTGACTGGTGTCTGACTGGGTGGTCGGACGGGCCTGGCGCTGACGTGATGGGCTCTCCAGACAAACCCTCTTGTCTGTGTTTGTGTGTAATCTGTTTCCATGTTTTAGCCCTTTTATGACAAAGAGCCTCTTTCAAGGACTTAGTCTCGTAGAGAGGATCACAGATGCAAGCGGTGGCACCCGTACAAAAGTGTCTCTCAGATAGTGTAGCCTGTGAGGTTGCCAGCTCCAGTATGGATCTCCAGTGTCAGCCAGACAGTCCCCCAGGGGCTCTTTCCTCATTAGAGTGTCCTGCTCAGAGATCTGTTAGGCTGCCAGTTCTCTCTTCTCGCCTATTAACGTCTGTCAATGCTGTATCGGTACCGAGAGTGCTCACAAATAGTCATTGTTTCCAAAGCCAAAAGGGGACAGCGAATAAGCCTGTTTTCAGATTACCACTCATCACACCTGTATTTTTAATCTCACAGCATCTTTATTTTATTGCTTTCTCCACTGCATTTGTCTGACATCGCTCTGACATCTCAAAATTTTAATACTGTGGAAACCTTCATTTTATCCATTTATTGTACGTTGAAACCTGTCATAGATTTTACATTTATGAAGTGACAACTTTCAAGCCCTCGGAAGAATGAAAACTACTCAAAACATTAGAATATTTCCACTTTTTTCACCCACAAGAATCATAAGTGATAGTCTGATGGTCAAAATAACTGACAAAACATTCAACTTTTCACTGTAGTTACTTTTCAGTTTAAGATTTTAAACATGAAACATATAAGATGAAAGTTTAGGACAAGTGACCTGGCATGAAGTCATTGGAGTAGATGAAGTAGTTATTTTTGGCCAGATTTGTCTACATATTTAAATGAATACATGCCCAAGCCCACATACACACTGTTCTGCACCAATGAAGCAGCTGGTGCATTAAGTCCTTTGTCATTTCCTGGGTGCTGTAAATGTGCCGACTCAGGGAAAACACACACACACACACACACACACACACACACACACACACACACACACACACACACACACACACACACACACACACACACACACACACACACACACACACACACACTACCCCTGCAGTGGCCAAGGCCACGTATATCACTACAAGTTTCATCAGAATGGGAACAGGGAACTGAGGGGCTGTGTTATCAGCAAATTCATCTCGGGTCTGCAGTGAGCCAGAGACAAGGGAAACGGGGACCAAAGGAAAGCAGCGAGCAGTGGATCATTACGGAGACAGGTGCTGCTTCTGCACATTAAGTGGCCGTGATGACATTGGCTGGGTGAGGCAGGGCATGTGCACGCGTTTAAACAGGAAGGTCAATGCAAAGAAGCCAAACGGGGCTTCCGGAAATAAAGGTTTGAAGTGGTAGGAGACACGGGGAGAGAGTTGAAGAGCACTGTGAAGAAGAGAAAGACGAGGAGGAGGACAAGGTGAAAGATTGCATAAGGGCACAGAGTTGCCTGCGTATGTGTTCTGATTAACGAGAGAAAGGCATAGAGAGAGAGAGAGAGAGAGAAGCAGAAAGGCAGAAACGAACAAAAGGACTATGAAGAAGTGGGGAATGTGAAGACGTATGTGTGGGTGAACGTGCAGAGCAGAGCGGTCTCTGCTGAGTACTTCCATTTTTTTTATTTTTTTTTTTATTCTCTCTCTAATGTGCTGACACTTTGCAAAACACCTGCCCCCCTCAAAGCCCTCTCACAGCCACTGGGAGAGTGGCAGTTAAATTGCTTCCAGCAACAATACCCAGGCCATTCCACTGTAATTTACACACACAAGTAATGGCTATTCGGGAATACTTAAAGACACAATTGTTATAAGAAAAAACTTTTTAATGTCATTCATGTCTTGTAATTTTGCCAAACTACATTAACTGCAGTGAACAGTAATATATCAGATATGCAATGGTCGCAAGGTCATGGTCACTTTGGGATGGAAAACCTGCAGAGTTCTGACATTATCGGGCAGGACTGCTAATATGATGGAGAAAAGAAAAAGGGAACAGACAATGCAGATTTCACACATGTGTCATGGAAGTTTTGTACCACCTCAACGTGATCTCTCTAAAATTTTGCCTCAATGTTGATAGACAATGGACTGTGTGTCTTGTGGGCCCTCCATTAAAAACTATTGAGATGATGTAATTGACAGAGGGAGCAGTGCAGCAGCAGTCCGATTATCTCCAGTCTTTCTCTTCCATTACATAGGGCTGCTGGAAAGTAGAACTCAAAGGTCGTGAAGTCAATAAGTTGCATTCCTTCGGCTCTAGTTTATAATTGTCTGCTCCGACAGGCTTTTTTTTTTTTTTATAAGCACTCTTCAAAGGAAATTATATTTGTTTCCAGAAATTGCATGTGGGTTCATGGGAGTTTGTGTTGGTGTGTGAGACTCTTCGCATTAGAACAAACCAGCCATTTAACAAAAAGGAAAAAAATGAAGAGTGCAACAAACTTAGATTATTCTTTTTCTTTACTCCCCTTCCCAAATGGGTTGCTTTCGTCTTCTTTTTTTTTCCCTTAATCCTTCAGATTCCTTTCTATGGCGGGTCGCTCCAGTAAAGTTTATCTCCATAAATTAGCCCTTCAAAGTGTTGCCACAAATCACATCACAGTTTATGTTGAAATTCTGAAACAGCTCAGTGCTGCGCTGTTCAGTTCATCAATCATCGCTTTGATGTACTTCAGAAGCTTCATACCAGAAAATCAGGTGTAGAAAAAAATATGCCTAAACACACATTGATGAAACACACACACGCACACACACTCACACACACACACACAATGCACTATTTAATTACTGTGACAGTGTATAAGCTTCATGCCCACTGCAAGCATCGGTGTCTGTGATGTGCCCTGATACTCGCAGCATTATCCTTACCAATGGGCCGGATACAGCGAAAAGTGCATTCATTAACCTTTGTGCGGCAGTTTAGCGAGTCATTGGTCTTTTAGTAGTAGTTATTACCAAGTGACACGCAATTAATTCTGCACAGTATATGTGATGTATGCCTGTGCAACATTTGCTTCACCAGACTGTCGGATGTGGGACGTCAAGTGAGGCAAATAACATGAACAATTGCTAATCAACACCGTTGAAGGTGCACCTCTCCAGATCACATGCAAATACGCCCTTCAATTGACAAATGACTTGGTTCATAAAGGATTGTGGTATGTGCCCGTGAGCCAACACGCTGAAAGAAGAGGATATACTATCCAAGCGTATCTGTTGCGAGCCCGCCAACTACTGGCAGCACCTCAAAAAAGTTTGCTGTTTCATAGGCCGCTCATCCTTCCAGTCCGTGTCTGATTTCGCTTCACCATCATGCAGTTCACACTCCAGCTGTCCACCGCCCGGGCGAAGCTTTCTTGAAAGGCTGCTGCTTCATTACTGGATTACTTCAGGTCACACAAGGATGGATGGAGCAAGGTACAAAGCTGCACGTCTGTGGCAAGACATTTCAGTTGACCTAAATCATGAATACATTTAAATTTTCACACTTTGAACAAATGGTTGTTTCATTATGTGTCACAGAGGGTTGTATTGTTCACTAGTATTCAAGAATATCCCTAGTTGTGTGTGTCGAGGCACAGCAGGAACATTAGTTTCTTCTCACAGTCCAAAAACAACTGCACAAGAGGCAAGTTAATGTCTCTAAAATTGCCATGAATGTGAAGATCATGTGCCTTTGTCTCTGTGCATGGTCAAGGTGTACCCAGCATTAGCCACAGTCGACTGGAATCAGCTCCAGCACTGTGACTTGGTAAAATAGTATAGAAGATGGATGGCTGGTTTAATTTGCATTTATATTTTTGATTTCCTGTTTCACCCCAATCATTCTAATCAGTAATTATTTTCCAAAACTTTAAAAGTTGGCAAAACTTCTCTATTGATTCAATATGAATCCATCTTTATTGGTTTATTCATATTCTACATCCTTACGATGAATGTACTGTGAATTTTTCCGGACTACTTAAATGCCATTTCCTTAAAATATTGTTAATCTCATTCAGGGGTGATTAACAATCATTAAAGCCGCTTTAATTTAAAAAATTTCATGTAGAACTAGTAAATGTCTCTAGTTGTTCAAGATTTTGATGTGTACTTCCTGTTGGTACACTGGTTACGTTGAATTTCTCGACTTGTTGATTGAACTTCTTTTCAGCTAACTAGAAAACGGTTATTTATTGAAAGAAAGAGCAAGCCGACTTCTGTGTTTTGGGATTTGGGGATTTCTGTGCTGAACTATACTACAAAACCCTATAATATGATGGTGATGAAGTAAAACATAAATCACACATCCAAGCGGAAATAAAACTTGTTCAATTCATTGAGACGGTTGTCGGATTTATTAAAATACCGCCTTAGTAAAATACACAAACACATTGTGCTACGTTGTTCCACCACAAATTCAGACTTTGACAGGGCTGTAACCTCTTTCACCTTTGTTTTGGCTTTTTCTGAGAGTTGCATGTGCATTTAGTTTTGACTCATTGAAAGCGCTGGAGAAAAATGTCCACGCAAAAGCTTCAAATCATTAGGTTGTGGATTCACACATGGATGCAATACTGTTCCAAGGTGATGCTAGAGGTGTATTTTCTATTTCTGAATCCCACCTTGGATTCAGACTTGACACCAGGCTCACAGCCAACTGGTACAACCAGTCACTGCTTGTAATAAATTCTGCCTGCCCTTCAAATGGCTGTTAAAAGGGCCCACGGGCAGCTAATCTGGGCTGGCGTCTGGCGGCGGTGAATTGGCAGCAGAGGTGATGGTGTAGTGGGACGGCGGCTGATGAAGCTGACATGTTTGGGAAAGAGCTGAGTGGCACCTGGTGGCTGGTGGTTCCCTTTAATTTAGCATTTAATATGAAGGTTTGGAGGAGGGAAAACAGACTGAAACACACAGTTGATGAAGATGACTGCAGTGAAGCCGGCTGGTGGCAAATAACTACTTGTAAATACAAAATGTGCTGCAGTGAGCCGCACAGAGATACCCGCAGCAGATCAGTCATGTGAAGTCTCATGTCTTTGGATCACAGCTTCAAGTTGACAAGTTCGTGTTTCACTCGAGGTTAAGAGGAACAAAATAAGGCGTGGAAAAGATCATAGGAGAGGAAATCCATGAGGAAATAAATGATCATAATAAAGGTCACGACAACTGAGGGATAAAATCCTCTTAAAAGCATCTGTGTGCTAATTTTTGATTTTATTTATTTATTTTTCGAACAAAGGCACAATTAAAATGAGATGAAACAAACCTCTAAGCAAAATCTGTAATTTATCGATCATCAAAATCAAAAGAAAAAATTAAATTAACTGCCGCCTTAAATAACTTTGTAAAAAAAAAAAGTCCTATTTAATCAAACACACTGATGTACTGTAATGCACTGAAAACCAGGTCAAGGATTGTTGTTCACATCCAGGTGATAAGCAGAGCTGATTAATCCTCCAACTCTTGTGGTAATATGCAACAACCCCGGGCCCCTCTGAGCAGCTGATGGAAATGAAAATGAAGCTCGCCAAAGCCTTCAAAGAGACAGGATATGAAAAGATATCCAAGCACTCGCAGATTTCAATTTCTTGTGTAAGGAAAGTCATTAAGTAATAACTTTTAAAGGGAAGTGTGGAGGGCGAGACAAGAGCGGCAAAACTAGGCAAAGTTTGAGATAAAACTGCTCGTCTGGTGGCAGAAAGGCAAAGTAAAAGATCTAAAAGGGGCAGGAGTGGTGCTGTGAAAGGGATGGTGGCTCTGCATGGTCTCATAATGTTGAAATATTCACGATGCACATGTAAGAGTCATAAGAAGGAAACATGAACCGGATTCAAAAACATCAATCTTCCTGCGTTTTTGAATTAGTTTGCCTTCAAGTTCATCGATGTTTCTTTCAAACTTGACTTTGCTCATTTGCATTACATGTTCGGAAGGCCAGAGATCTTTTATTCATAGTTTCATATTCATGGAACATCAAAAGTTCCCTTTTATCTGCTCTTTTATCACTTCTTTTCAATAATAGTTACGACACAGATATTAGCCCACAGATTGTATAAATTGCACCTGTGTGAATGATCCAAGTGTTGTCAGAATTATAATAAAAGAAGACTGAAGCCGTATGATAAGGAGGCAATATAATCGGAGTAGTCTTCCTATAAATACTTGCATTTTTAACTTCATTAGTTACATTTGCACAATCGGATGTGATCCTGTGCAATAGCCCTGTCTTGCATCCGGCCTTTGCAAACATAATATTGTTCAGGTCTGCTGTTGCTCGAGAGGTTTTAAATCATTTATATGTTGATTTCTAGTGTTGTTCTGGTCTGCATTTCATTGAAAAACATTTCTAATATTCTGCCTCTTTTGTTAATGGTGTTGTGTAAATCTTTAAAACCCCTCAGTACTGAATCGCATTACACTGCATGTGTCGTTATTGAAGTCGGGTGACTGTCTACTTTGTGGCTTCCTCTCAGTGCTTTTCTTACTGCCACCTGCAGCAGCACATCAATGTGATCTATTTGCTTTAACATTTGTGTATTGAGCTGCTCGATACAGGGCGACCTGAGTGGTAAGGGCACGCACACAGCTTACTGCAGTTAAACTCGTGGCCTCTTCTGTGTCTCACGTTTCCTTTCAGTCATGACATGTCTGTTTCCCAATAAAGGACATGAAAATGAGAACTCATTTAACCTTTGACCACTAAAGAAAACCAGAAGTGTTGTGACCTTGGTGATTGGCTTGCTGGTGTATTCCTGCATTTTCTTGCAATATGATCCAGGGATTTTGACTATCTTAGAGGAGGCAAAGCCTCAGGCACCCCTCCAATTATATTCTTTTTGCCATATAGTTGATAATAAATTCATTTCTTTTTCTTTTTTTTCCTCTGTTATTTTTAAGCTTTATTGCTATTTTGTCTCCTTCAGCTCATATCTTGTGACTGCTGGGCTGATATTTCACACACGAGGGATCTGAAGGTTTCCGGTGGAAGTGAAAGTGGGAGTTTATGAGGAGAGGGGTGTCCATTAACACATGCTTTGTGTGTCGTAACAAAGGTCCGTTGGGCGGGACTGAAAGTAGGCTTTGTTAAGATGGACATGTCTTTGTTCGCCTAAAAGCCGAAGCAATATAAACTTGGGACAGTTTGCATCCACGCACACATGAGCTGAATTAATTTCTATTGTCTGATTCCCTCCCAATATCTTTCTTCCAAAAAACAAAGACAGGTTGACAGATTCCTGGCTGTGCGGTGGTGCTTGCTGCCCTCTGAGGTATTGTGTACCTTGACTGCAGAGAGAGAAATTGGCTGCTTCAATTGATTTTCATTTAAAGGATGGTGCTCCCAGCTCATCGCCTGCAGGGTTTCAAGGCTCAGGAACATGCAGCCAGAGAGTCCCTAATTGCATCTACAGTTTAAAATGTGTGTAAATATATTTTCATTGTCGTGCAGTCCACCCACTGCGCGTCACGGATAGCCGGTTTCCTGTTATTCCTCAGTCCCTGCAGTGTGATCTGACGCTGTCTTAATGTAGTGTAAATAGCCAGTGCACTGCAAAAAGATTGTTTTAATTAGGTGACCCAACAGACCTGCTGATTAGCACTTTATCTTCATAAGTGTCCGAGCCTGAGCTGCATTTGGACCACTTCCGAGTTGCCTTCCTTTCTAGCTAGCATGTCCCTACAGGTCCAGGGCAATAATGGTGCCATTAAAATGATGGATCCTGCTCGCATGACTTTGTTTTATTCTGTGAAAATGGTGTCATTAAATTACTGGGTCATCCCGCGTCGTAGGCTCTGCCCTGCTTTCATTCACAAGCCAGTTTAAGGCGGACAGTTTCACCAGCATACTCCTCTGATAGTTGGCTTCTCTGGTTAAATGACACTAGAATGTTTTCTGTGATTATATTTTTGGACTTTCTCTCACACTGTATTTTGAGAAAGTTGAGCCATGCTTCATCCTTAAATCTGTAATCTTATACTAGTGCAATGCAGGCAGAGGCACACAATGTCCGTCCCTTAATGGTTCCTTTAACAGCATCTTTGCTTGTATTAAAGGGTATTTACTACAATTTCAGGAAATATCAATGTGGCTGAACAAGGAAAATAAGTTCCGGCATTAAATCAATGACTTGATTTAGATTGTGTACGACAATGTTGTGCCATTGGTACCATTGCTGGGCTACTTTTGGCATTTAGAGTGAAATAATCTTGCCCTTCATACACATGTTTTCACAACCAACAGCCTGATCTGACCTCACAAAGTGATGCTCTATGAGGTACTTTGTGTTTTTCTGGCAATCTTTATGTTGATGTGTTTCAGGGGAGAATAGAGAAGGAAGCTATTGAACTGCAGGCCCACATGGGGCACAAACACCCTCTTTGAGAACGCAGCATTCAGTTACTCCTCTTTTTTTTGGGGGGGACGGGGACATTGCACATTGATAACAAAAGCTTATTTTCTTTAGCTACTTTACTGTTTTGTGGAGAGAGTTGGTGCTTTGAAAGATTCTCTAATAGTCCCGCAGTTCAGATGAATCAAGACTTCTTCCATAGCTGTTAATTAATATTGGACAGTGAGACGGTTTATAATACACCAGATCAGATACATGTGTACTATTCCTAAACCTTTCACACCTTTGCAGAACTCATGATTGATGGATGTTGAATTTTTTTGGTCTTTGTGAGGACTCAAGCAAGCAGCATATTTAATTAGCCATAGTTGTCTGACATCAGTCGTTTAATTTGAGCTTTATTCTTCAGGTGATAGTAAGTTTTTATAGTCTGAATATGGCTGCACGTCCTCGGGTCAGAGTCAATGACCACACCAGGATCTCTGATTTTTCTTACTGCTCACTGATTGAAGGTGAAACATTAACTTCAAATATTTCCTCTTAGGCTCTAAAAGCTTGTATGTCACATGCATCTTAAATACGTGCCCCTTCTCAAATAGTAAACAATCTGAAACAGGGCTGACAGCTCGGTTAATGGCACACTACAATAATACAACGAAGTGCACATAATTGTGACATCCTGATCCTGAGGCACACTTAGACGTTCAAGTTAATACTTATTTCCTTCATTAGCTAGTAGGGGAACTTCACTACTTTTGGAAGTTACCAGTAACCTAAAAACAAATGTGTAAATGTGTGTGTGATAGTTTCAAATTTAAATAAAATGTATATAGTTTGTAGGTTCACCAACACAATCATGTGACAGGGACTTTAACAAACATGAATGAATTTCAGTGGATGAGGTTTTGATTGTAACTTTGCTCTCTGCTGATGTTTAAGATGGCACACAGAGCACCACTCTCAATTATTATGGGAGTGGAAAGGAAGTGACTTCAAGATGCAATTAATCAGACCGATTTGTGTTTTTTTATTCTTTATTTTTTTAATGACTAACTCTCTATGTGGACTTCATTTGTAGAAAGTGCTTTCTGAGTCATCATTCTGCCCTTCTTTTTTTTAAGTGTTTTTTTTTTTTTTTTTATCTTGTCCTTGCAGACAGATGAATCCATCTTAATTAATGCATAGCTTATCACCTTTCATTACCATCACAGATTTCCTTTTCTCTCCAAACTGACACATTATCTGTTCTTCTCTCACCTGCCATCTTCCAACGTGTCCTTGTGAGGCTAGCTGAATTCAAAAGCAATATAAGCAAACATGCATGAGTTATATGAACCAATAGGATGGACCTTTATATGTACACGTCTGTGCAAAATTAAAGATGCAAATAATCGGAGTCCTTCAAAGATTTGCCTTTACAATGAAGCGAAAATAAATCCAGGTTATTGCAATTTTAAAAAGACATGGATTTTAATCCTTTAATTCACAACAATATCCTGTGTCCAACCTATAATTTCAGTTCTAAAGCCATCCATTATTGCACCATCTCGACTTCTGCTTCATTCTGCAAGTCTCCCATTATTGTACTCTACACGTTACTTGAAATGATAAGTCTTCACGTGTGTACGCTTCCCACAGTCTCGGTCATTTTAACAGGACTTGCGGTCTTGATGATGCAACACCTGTGTTATTTATAAGGTATTGCTTACTCGGGTCACAGACCCCCCGGGCAAGACAACAAACAGCTGGCAGACCTGTTTCCATGCAGGCTGCTGGTGTTGGACTCCACACACATTGACACCCACCTGCTTGTAAGCCCACACCTTTCACTCAGCTCCTTCCCTCACTGGTGGGTCTGTGTGCACATGTCCACGTGTATAGGTCTGACTGACGTGGGAAAATACTAGCGACAGCAACGCTGAGCTCCTCCTCCGGAGTAAACCATTTGAGGGGGAGGGGCTGGGTGTACTGTATCGCTGAACTCATGGGAGTCGCCTTGAACAGGTACACTCAGAGAGGGAAAGACGTGGTGCGAGCTCCTGCTTGTATTTCCTGGTGTCACCCGAGCCTTATATTAGTGGGAGACCAGCAAAATGTGTGGCTTTAAGTGAAGGCCCGCTCGAGGGAGAGAAACTAACTTTTGTTTTTAAGGATATTGTCCCAGAAAGGTGACAGATCCTGGACGCCTCTGGAGAACTCCCCTCGGAGGAGGAGGGGATGAAGCCAGACACGGAGCGAGCAAAGTCTGGTGAGTGACTGGGAGCAACAAGTGCGGCGGCTGCACTTTATTGAGTGCGAAGTTGAATCGCAATCCTGCACTTTCAAATGTTGTTTGGCGCAAAATGCCTCTCGGAGCGCGTGTCTGTGGAATCCGTCTGTTTGTTTTTTTCCAGGTGAGGCACATCATGTTGACAATGCCGCAGGTGTCATGTCTGACAGTGAGTCACTCACTCAGTCACTGGGTTTAGTCTTGAGCCGTTAGGAGACTTTAACCCGTCCTGACCTCAGCGTGGTAGTATTGTCTGTACAGGTCACACCCAGCGTGGTTTGTTTTTTCTTCTTATTCTGACCTTCTGTCAATGACAAGATTACCATCTGAAGTTTGTCTCCAAACAGCTGTGTTTTCATAGTCTTGCAAAGAAGGCACTGTGCTGTGTTTCTAATGTAAACACAGAAGTCCAGGGTTGTTAGTTGCTCTTCGAAGACTTGTAAAATCACATAAATCTCACAGTGGCGGGTTTTTTTGGTTGTTTTTTTTTTTGCTGCCTCAGCCATGGGAGTTGCTGTCTATTTAGACTGAAAGACCGTTGAATTACATCAGCTTTGTGAGCCAAACTTAATGTTCTCCTCTGCTGTTTTGCTTCCAAATACCTGCATGTCTTCTGTATGGTGGTATTTGAACTGTCTCTCAACCTTGGACTAAAGATAGCCCAAACACAGAGGTAAAAGTTCACATAGTGGGACTGATTAGCCCTCGGTTTTCTGTGTGTTCGCCTTATTTATTTTTTTGTACCGGCCAGCCGGAATCGAGGCATGAAAACGGCCAAAGTGATGTATTTTCAACACGTCCTGTAAATCTTTTAAACCCAACCTGGAGGTGTGGTGGCAGCACAAATTAGTACTTTCAGAGCAGAAACAAACACCTGCAGGCTATGGATGGATCTCTTTTCCTACCTCTTACTATCCCAGGTGTGGTTGTGTGTTTGTAAATGTGCTCTCTCACCCACAGTGGTCTCACATTTCTCTCGACAACCTCTGTGATTAACAGTTAGGTAATTTGTGGTCTCTCTTTACAAACTGGAATCGAACAACACTCGTCATGCAGCCATGTTGCTTGTAACCATAGCAGCAGTTTATGCCTAATCACAGCCGTTGATGTTGCCCAAGCAGAACAACACAGATGTTTTCGCTTTTCTTTATTTCTTTGTGGTGAATCCACCTGAAAGCTCACTTATTTGCCTTTGCCGGAGCTGCCTGTCAGTCACCGGCACCCTGAAACTTTTCGGGTTACACTGCTCCTTTATGCCTCTCGCTTGTCATTCAGGGGAGTATCACTGAAGTGACATGGTGTCGGACTGGGTTAAACCCTGTAGATTAACACTTTCTCTGTGCTGCTCACCCTCGCTGAGGACCCAGTAGGAGCTGTGTGTGTCTGGATATATTCTGATTCAAATCTTGGTCAGAAGATTAATGCCCGCCACCCGTCAAATGCAAGTAGTTTTCTGCTGTGTCGGGTGAATTTGCTCAATCTATATCACTATTTTGACAGAGCAATGTCTACTTATTATGGGGAAAGTCAGTTTTTTTTTTTAATACCTGATGCTTTCATCACACAAGGGTCTGAGTAGGAGTGACTTAGTGGAGACTAAATGCATCTCTGTGGGTAAATGCACTGTTCGGGTGAGCTCGACTTGATGGGAGGAAATGCACTGGGTGTACCCCGCTCTGGCTTACATATCACCCCTCATCTGCTTAATGGTTTTTTACCAAGGAACATAACCAGCATGGTGATTGAAGATACTTGAGCATCAAACTGGACAAAACACATCAAATTCCTCCGTTTCAAAACTTCCACTCACACTGCAAACTCCTTGTGTTGTACCAGTTAGTAAATTCTGTTTTAAAAAAAAAGATTCCTTGTCCTTTTATAAATAACATGCCATGAATGGCTTATCTATAGTTAATAAATGTTGAAGGTTGGTTGACGCTACTGGAACCAATCTGACTGCACCATGTGTCATTTTTGTTGGGAATCATTTCATGTATTGCATAAATCTTTACTAAAACATGAAGTCGTTGAAAACATCCCCCATCTGCTTTCATTAATTAAACATTCATTTTACCAATTTGTGTCTGTAAATTGTAGCTCATACCTTTGATTGACTTTCTGATATTTTTTGGAGTATATTGGTAAAGCACAGGAATAAACCCTGAAGTGAACTCTTTGCTTGAGAGTAGCATTGGATTGGTTTACAAGCCATATGACAAGTAATATAACTAATAGTTTTGTCATTGGGAATTAAGAAACTTGTATTTAAAGACACAAACTCGATGAAATACGGGGTAATCTTATCAGTTAATACTTAAGTAGTGATAAATAGGAGTATTGTTTATCTTGTGGTTTATTTAGAGTTTGTGAATCATCAGCTACAGTGGCAGTTTGGCAAGAGGTCGCTTTTTAATCCTCCTCTGAAGAAAATGGGAGTTTGTTTATTATTCCGTTTATTTACGGATTAAAACCTTGTATGCTGCATTTTGAGGGGTAAACATCCGGTCCAAAGCAATAAAATGAACAAATATGTTGAGTTTATTTCAAATGTTAAATTACACTTTAATCTTTTATCCTTTATACTTTGTTTAAAGGTGAATCTATAGTTTAGGTGTCTAAGCTGTTCATTTTAATTTATGGTTCCTCATGTTTGAGTTGAAGGTACCCTGAGTTTCCAATAGCGCTTGAGTCCTGAAATGGCAATTTCAGGGCCATTGTCATCTAAGATTACGAGTTTGTGAATCTGATTGAAAGTGTAAAGTGAAGACTGTGAGGCTTTACCAGGCCATGCCAGTGCAATCCATTCCCCAAAAAGCTTTCATGTGTGGCTCTTTAAAAGATATGTAATAAATCAAACTACAGTACATTTGTTGAACAATGAAGTTGGACTTGTGCCACGTCCAATCTGCAGAGAAAACCTTCAATTCAACACCTTTACATTAAAGAGTACAAGGTCTTGTTCGATTTAGAAGTGCATTAATGGTCATTTTTCTGTGAGACCTTGTGTCGGTCTTTAGTTCTATGTCGATCACAGCATCACTGAACACATGTGTCTGCTCATGTTTTCATTGGACTTTGGTTTGACAGCATTAATGTGAGAGAAGCAGCTGATTTTGGTCCTTTTTGTGAAATGACTTTCTTTCACTGGTGAATGGAGAAAGCAGCTCCCTCAGGTGCGAGTCGGCTTCCTCCCGTTGTGGACGACACAGAGGACAATTTGAAAGCTGTTACAGATAATCAGCTACCTGTCAGAACCGAGTCGGGGATAATGGTAAAGCAACTATAATAATCATGAGCCATGCTAAGTCACATTTGCCACTTTCCAAAAGCGCAAAGTAATTTTGTATTTCAATGACGGACTGAT
Source organism: Lipophrys pholis (assembly GCF_963383615.2). Classification (NCBI taxonomy): domain Eukaryota; kingdom Metazoa; phylum Chordata; class Actinopteri; order Blenniiformes; family Blenniidae; genus Lipophrys; species Lipophrys pholis. Next base: position 14,685,051 of record NC_137630.1, on the reverse strand, counting down.
TGGAGCCTTTATTACGTTCCATCCGTCTCTGTTTGAACACCTCTGTGCATAATCACAATTTACTCTCAAGCAAAGGTACGGATTAATTTGGCCTCTTACTTTGTCACTGTCACAAATCAAATTCATCCCTCTGTAGGGTGCTGCTTTCAGACACTGTCCATTCCTGCACAGCTCATCAAATATACATGGATGGATGACAGAACCTGCTGTCTGCAAGTCACTGCAAACGTAACTCATATTTTCTGCGACAGTCTTTTCAATCTTGTTGCTTTTTTTTTTTTTTTTTACAAAATCTGTCTGCAAAGGCAGAGCTCATTTTAAAAACTGAACAAATGTGACACCAGAACCATTAACTGCACATTTCAGTCCAAGAATTTTCTTGTGCTTCTTAATAGGTGAGCAGGATTTTTTGGGGCATCTACAATAATTATGGTGTCATCATTTATTATGGCGATAAAGACGACTCATGCTCAAGCGCGTTTGTGTGCATTCAAACTAGTCTGTTTGCACACTAAGGAATGGGGACTGATGTCACCAACAATGTTTTGGTGACATATGTTGTTGATATGCTCTTTTATCAGGCTATGTCTACCACTGATTTGGGTAAAGTTGTGCAGCTGAGTTTAGATGAAATGCGTAGGAAGTGATTGCAAGCCAGTGAGCTGTGCCTCCCTCCATCCATCTTTTATATTTTACCTTCACTGTGTGTGAGTGCCTGCGTAGGTACGTGTTTGTTCTTTCTCTACTCCGGTGGGGACTTCAACCCGATTGCACATTGATCCACGGGGACTCGTGTCACTGTGGGGATAAAAACAGAGGTCTCCTCAAAGGATATTAGTGCAGTTTGAGCTGGTGATTGGCAAGTAGTGCTTAAGATTTAGTGTGATTGTGCAGGAAATAAGTGTCAGTTAATAAATATTTATCTAGAAAGCGTGCGTGTGTGCGTCCTACAGTCAGGTGAAATATCCATGGTGACAATGTGTCTGCCCTCTCTTTTGGCCTAGACTATTAATAACAACACTGTTAGCCTTTGCCACCAAAGGTCATTTCTCAACTATATGCACATCAACACACACACACACACACACACACACACACACACACACACACACACACACACACACACACACACACACACACACACACACACACACACACACACACACACACACACACACACACACACACACACCTTCACACCTGCTCTGTCATCCAGATGCTGCCGCACACCTCTGAGCTACCTGCCACAGCTGATCTGTCGATGTCTCCAACAGGAAATCTCGGATGAATTTGAATACCGATCAAGGCTCCACTCATATAAACACGAGTACATTGTTGCATGAGCAATGTTACATTATCTACTTTATTCCCACTCTTGCATAAAACCAATTCCAAAAATATACCTATCTACACTATGTTTAACAGCACTGCTCTTTTGTTATTGTTCATGATGTGCAAACATAAAATGAAGCCACACTGGAAATTAATCTATATTGGGAGCGGGTGCCTTTTGCATAATGACTTTTTCATATCATGACGGCCTGAATGACATGTTGTTGGTTACATTATCATTCCAGCACAGCTCATCAAGCACAGCCATGGCAGTTCATATTGGCTGGTCCTGTGCAACCAATTAACATGCTCATCATGTTCTGCATAAGCTGTCCAGTATCACACCACAAACACAAGCTCCTATCTAATGAAGCCACCTTAGCAAAGCACCCACATTAATACACCAACTCTGACAGCAACGAACTTAGAATTGTTTTTAAAAAATATGGAATTGTGCTCATCCCTGCAATCCACAATATCCTCGAGTCGGCTCTTGTGTAGACTTGCAGTATTTTCACCGTCTGAATCCAGGCGAATAGAAAGTACAGGCGTATGATGAGTTGTATTGAATTAGGAAAGCGCTCACATGAGAGGATATTTGCTGACGAATTTTGCCATTTTTTTTCTCATCTGCAACCTCTGAAGATTTCAGTCCTGTTTAATATATCCATCCTATCTCCCGTCTATCTAATCTTCCATTCACCCATCTGTGTCTCATGACCTCAACTGCACCTTTCGTAGTTTCATGGAAACTCTGCTTATAGACCATGTGATGAAAAAAAAAAAACTTGAAAACTTCTGTATCTGTTAATCTGTAGTCTGAGAAGGACATAAATCTCTCAGTTTGTGGTTTTTGCATTAGAGATGGCAGGCTGCTTTTAAAACAAGCACATTGTTCTGATGGATTACTGTCAAACTAGTGCAAGAGCATACTGTGAGAATCTGAGGATTGCTTATGTAACTCGGGGAAAGGTCAGTAAGATCAAGACGCATATAAATCGTTCTTGCTCAGTCCACCAAAGGGGGAAAAAAAGGACAATTTATGTATGAAAATGCAAATAGTTGCATGAGTTTATGCACCTTGTTTATGTCTTCATGCAAACACCAAGACGAGTTCTGGCCAGCGTGGCTGATGCGATCCACAGGAGGGTTTTAAGCCAGCGGATGCAGATCATGTTGGAATGTGCATGAGATTACCGACTATCTTTTCCTCCGATCGCTTTCTTTGCTCGCTGCCGAGCTGTGTTCTAACTGATGCTCTCGCACGAGTTCACCCCGCCATTACTCCAAGGACCTGAAGCATGAAATAGGCTTGCCAGCATGTGGATGTCAGTCTCTGTGATGTTAAAGTCGAGATTGCTTGATCGACACTGGCTGACTAGGAGGGAGGGATTCATGCAACGACTGACATTGTCGTTTAAATACTTTCTGATGTGGATTCATACTGACGACCTCCAATCCTTTGAATTTTAGTTGTAGTTTTTTTTTTTTTTTTTTTTTTGAGCCATGCCTGTATAGAGATACTTAATAACCACACAAAATGTGTGGGTTGTTTTTTTTTTGCTCTTTTTCTTTTCTTCTAGTAATTATGTTGGTATTTAGGCCCTGATTATATATTCCAGAAACATGTCCACACCTTTTTTTTTTTTCTTTTCTTTTTTTGTGTATGAACTTCAAGCAATAATGTTTACATGAGGGCACACATCATAAACTCCATGCTGGTTTGTTTGCCAATAAATGCCAAGCCACCCTCTTTATGTGTTAGCCTCAATAGCAATCCCTCATCATTCTTGTCTCGGTTAATACACAATATTTGTGTGATTTCTGTGATGGAATGCCCTAAGGAAAGGTGTTTTTTTTCTTTTTTCTTCTTCTTCTTCTTTTCCCCCCATTTTCATTAGCCGTGACCCTGTCATCTCCCCAGGCAACGTAGGAAGATTGTTCTGCTCATGAGAATTGACTAGCTAATCCAGAGCAAAGCACTCCCAGACAGCACAGACACTCCGGGCTGCCTTCATCCGTCAGAGCTCGAGCGTTTCAACCGTCATGAACCACTGATGAATTTGCTATCAATGATCCATAAACGTTCGTGTCTGTGTGCGTGTGTGTGAATGTGCGTGTTTGAGAGGTGTCAGACAGTTACTCTTGACTTTTATTAATGACTCCAGCATCTCATTTGAGATGAAAAGCTGCATGAAATGCTTCCCCTCAAGGTGTGAAAATATCCACGTGTGCTTTCACTAACATAACATGCAAGCGAACTTTGCTGCTGGATGGAGGATGAAGATCTTTAGATTTTCCATTCATATTTCGAAGTATCTTCGGGCAAGTTACTGAACCCCAAGTTGGGTGAATATGTTAAAGAACATTAAGAAGCCCCAAGCAGTAAAATGCGTTATATACATGTAAATGTCAATTTGCCTTTCATGTGCAGCCCCAATGTTTATGGAATTGTTTTGGAATCGGTTCATGCAGATTGTTTTTGTTCAGGAAATCATAAAATCGGTCAATGAATAACTAAATCTTTATCTGTGTAATTTGTCATGACCATGGTGTGCTTCCAGAAATCAGGACTATATAAACTCATTGTGCAACTATGAAGTTCAGTGATTTTACTGAACCGGCTACAAATGGAATAAAGTCGCCAGTCCAGTGTCTGAAAAGGAGCAGCTGCAAGTTATGATACAGATTATGCATAATCTCAGGTTTATTCAGCAGTTTAGTGCTTTTAAAAGTAGGATCAGATTGTGTGGCAGTCCATGTATAAAAGCTGTCATACCTAACATCATGAATATAATTTGTCCAGTGACGTTTTTTTAAATTATAATGACTTTAATAACCAGATCTGGGATTCTTTCAAGGAATTTCATGTGTTTTTGAGTGCATTGGAGTTTCATTGTCTCTGTGCTGATTTTCTATCACTGCAGATTGGAGGTAAATCTATGAGATTTATGTGCTTCTTCGGATGCAATCATTGCAGGGAAATGAGACCGTGGTGGAGGGGGTGCATTAGCACAAAGGCTCTCTTGCATGTAGTTTCCTGTGGAATAATACTGCTGATCCTCATAGATTTTACAGGAGCCTCTGTGGTAAAGTGCACCAATCCTCCGTGCTGTCAATAGAATTAGAGGAAACAAAAAGAACGGAGAGTCCAAATACCGCCAGAATTTCAAGTCCCGAGCTTTGAATGGATTGTAGATAAACGTCTTCATGCAGAGATTCAAAGACGACCAATTCAGAAGATGAATGAAATTCAAGTGAACTAATTTCAGTTATTCATCATTATCTTATTAAGCCTCTCGATTGTTTGCTTTCTTCCTGTAGTGACGCTTTTTGTAACTGAGCAACATGTGTGGCTGTGACGGGATTGTTGACGTGGATGAAAAGTTTCGAATGAGTTTCCGTATCCCTTCACTTTGGCTCACGGGCATTTCTGTCTTTTGTGTTTGTCTTGTGCATGATTTTGGTTGACAAAAGAATAATTAAAACAATCCGTTGAGAAATTGTAATCACATTAACATAAACACTTTCAAATCAATATTTTGTTTGTTTCCGGTCCTCTCAAGGGCGTGCGGTGAAGGGTTAAGCTTTTAACCTGGCGTGGCTTCTCTGAATGCGTTTCGGAGCGGAGAATGGGGTTGAATGTCATTACCCGAGCAGGGCCACGGCTCAGTTGCCAAGTCCAAAACAAATAAGAGGATGTGGGCTGTTGCCTCCCGTCATGAAAGCACTTGCTGCTCACATTCTTGACCCCGGCTGCTCTTTTATTCCTTTTTTATTTAACACATTCCTGATAAGGGTTGTTTCTTTGTTCCTGCACAATTGTGGTGCATTATTCCTGCACTCCGCACATGGAGCTTAATGCTCGTACACCCATTCGTCTGAGCTGCCAGAAACAACGATAGTCTCTAACAAGTGCAGGACTTCCTCACCGCATTCTCCTGTCATTAAGTGTGGCATTCTTTATTGAAATGCATGTTTGGAAGGAAGAGATTGTTTAATGCTATAAGCGGACTCTTATCTAATGCTGTGAGACCGAACGCTGCACTGCAGTAATAAAAGCAGCTTGTTTTTACGTCATAGAAACATCTTATCTGTGTCCGTCCCCCCCCCCAACATGACTGTGAATGCTCCAGAATTTAATCATTTATTATTTATTAAGCAATCTTCACACCGATATATCAGCCGTTATGTGGTATGTCTGGTGGAATATGACAGCATGTCACAGCCGCAACTTTTACACTCGCAGGCAGTTTTCTAAGTTATACTTCACAAAAACTGAGTTTGGCTCCTTTTGGCAATAAGAACTTCAATAATAATAACTCTCAAATATTTCGCAAGGTCCTGGAGAAGGTCATCAACACTACCCAGAGTTTTGGAGCCACGTGAACACCGAATCATGCAGCATCTGCAGCAACTTCATGATGCAAATGTGCTGTTCGTCTTCCCCATGCAAGTTGCCCCACGTTAGTGATATCTGGAAACCCTGGATGTCATTGGAAGAAAGTAAACTCGTCATTTTATTCACAAAAAATAAACAGATTGAGGTGATAACAGCTTTTCCACACGACATGTCATGCAGGGGAATGTGGCCAATAGAAGACTTGTGCACCATCATTATGAAGTGCTATGGATGCGGTCAGCAACATTGCTCAATTATGCTGTAGTAAATGATACTCGGTTGGTACTGGAGTCTAAAGTATGATGAAAATAGCCTCTAAGCCAGAGGCGGAGGTCTGACTCTGCACATGTTTTGTCTCACTGTAAGTCATTTTGGGTTGAAATGAAGCCTTTTTCTCTTTGCCCTTTGTACTAAAGGAATAATTTTCTCTTCTTTTTTTTTTTTTTCTCAATTCTTCAGTTTCCTGTTTTGATGATCACATGTGAAATTTCCTGTTTCTTTCTAACAAGGGTGGCATGTGACGTGGCTCATTCATGCTGTCAGATGTTTTTTTGTGCCATATATCTCAGTTTCTGTGTTAATATATTCTCTAATCTATGCCGTCTATACCGCACCACCATATCCAACATGAAAAGTCGCTGAACACACCTTGCTTGTTGTGGCTCAGTTTAAACTTGAGGACGTCTGATTTGATCCTGGGTTTAAGTGAATTCATGTATTTGCATGTTCTCTCTGTGTGGATTTGCTCCAGGCACTCCCTCCCACATCCTAAAGGTATAAGGTCATTTGTTGCCTTCAAAACAACCACAGACACGAATGAGATCGTCTGTAGTCGTCTCTTTGTGCTTGTAATGTACACTGTGACTTGCTCCAGCCACAGTGGTCCTATGTTGAACTAGGCAGTGTAGAAGATGGATAGAACGGGTGTTCCTTATAAAGTGGTCAGTCGATGTATAATGCCTTATCTGCTATTTGCTGTTGGGCAGCATGTCCTCGCTCAGAACACTGGCTGAATGTGAATTGGCTTCCAACAAAAGATCCCGTTAATTGATTTTTTTTCTCTCCATTATCAGGCAAAAAAGTTGAGCCCCTCTATTTCTTTACCTCCCGCTCCCTCCATAGTTTGAAAACCAATCTGAAAATGACCCCCCTCTAGATACGTACTGTCACTCCCTATCAATTTTCCACCTCCATTGTCATCCCAGGCCAGTCCAATTTCAGCTGCCTCGTGGCCACCGGACCTTCTGACGGAGTGCTGGACCTTTTGCAACTTTGGTTTCTGAGTTGTGTTTTTGTGAAAGTGGGTCAGAAGGACCTCAAGGAGGTAAGAGTGCAGGAGAAGACATATTGTGGGGTGGGTGGCCAGACAGGGAGAAACAGAGGAGGGGGGGCTCTTTATATTGACAATCATCAAGTCTATTTTCTCCTCAGCTGTTTAATCTCCTTTCTCGCACCATTAAGTCCACTTTATGAAGAATCTATGATGGATTTTGAGTCCCCCAGAGTAGTGCTGATATTTTAGAACAATTTTATGAGCAGTTTCAGCCATAGCAAAGCTGTCACACAAATGCTGGTGGATTATTTAGGAGGACAGTTTCAGCCATTTTGCCTAAATCATACAAATAGGAAACGACACTGATCAGATTCATAATTCACTGGTACCAAATGCATGTCAGCTGATGCGCGGTCGCTATTATGCAAATGCACACATTTAAGCAGTCATTTACATCAGTGGCTGAGGATGGAGATTTTATTTACTGTTTCAATGAATCATAATAACTAGAGGCAAGCCCGTTAAGGGAATTGGAAGGGAATGGAGGCAGAGATGGAAGAGGAGGGGAGATGGTCAATGAATGCACATATTTTTCCACAAGTGGAGTCACCAACAAAGATCAGTCGTCATTAGCCTCAGTTTAATCCCAGTGGCGCTTCGTCGCTGCAGAAGACGTCAGACAGAGAGACACATTAAACCCGTTAAGCACAAACTGTTTTAAAGGTATAGAACGCTCACAGTTTAGTGCATTTTTTACAAACAGGAAATGTACAGAGAAAACTGCAATTGATTGAGTCATCAGAAGTCTTAAGATAAAATGCACATGCGTTTATTTGTGCCTTTCATAGTCGTTAGTAAATTCTGTCACGTAAGACTTTTACGGAGAGTTTAGGGTAGCTTCTTGTTTTGACTTCACATTATGTGTATGTTTATCATTTTATCATTATTAATGTTTTATTTATAATTTTTTCAGTTTGATCACTTTCATTTATATTGCTCCTTTTACAATATTGCCATCTTCTGGCACATCGCATCATGAAAATGTATATAAAATCAGACTGTGTAACATGAGCAAGGATTAAAAACTGGAGAAGAAAAACTGTTTTCACAGCAGGAGGGAAAATAATAAGACGGCAACAGTCAAACAACAGAGTTGATTTCAGAGAAGCTCATACACACACTGCGGACCTGATGGAGGCAGGATGAAGGCACAGATCACCAACAGCGAGAGACATATACATTTTATTTTTGCAGATTATTTTTCGATGTTGAACATAAACCATGAAAAAGACCAATTTTGAATAGTAAATGCATTGATATTCCATCTGTCTGTGGAGTTAAATGAAGCTCTGAACATGTTTGTTTGTTTTTGACAGACTGGTGGTGAGTTTTCCACAAAACATAATGATCATGCTGAAAATTGATGTGAAATGGCATTTTTCACGAGAACTCAGATTGCAAACCAGCTTGTTTCTCTCTTTTTGTCTTTCACAAATAAGAATTTGCTTTTATACAGCTTTTGCAGGAATTCGCAACAATAACACAAATGCATATGGTGAATATCCCCTGCGAACGCCAAACTGTAGAGAGCATCATGAGTTGTTTGCCTTGTTGTTGTCCTATTAGGCGCCTGCTATTATAATGCTGCCTTCACTATTTTGACCTGTTTATGAATCCTAAAATGAATCAGCTCATGTTGTGCTGGAGTGCAAGCGGGACAGAGCAGTTTTCATTGTCAATATTCTTATTTTCGGTTCAGTTTCAGGCAGTATGCTCTATCATCTCCTATATTTTTGCCGGCGTTTCCTCCAAATAAACCACATATATGATGCACTGGCGGCCAGCCTTGCTATGAATAAAACGATGCTTCTGTTATCCGCGCGGTGAACTCACTTCTTACGGCGGCGTCTTCAGTCACAACAGGGAGCTGTCGTGAAGAGTTGCAGGAAAAAAGTACTACCTGCTCAGTGTCAGGTAAACACAGCGCGACATTCAGCAGCAATAGAGTTGGATATTTCCCTTCAGCATATTTTGCCTGAGACAGAAGAGAGGGGGTGTTAGGGTGAATATAGGAGCTCATCTGGAACTGATTATTTACTCGACCATTTCTACCGTGTGTGAGTTGACACTGAGAAGAAGAGGTTGTGCTATATACACGATTTGCGTCGACGACCACGATGGGGCCAAAAGGATCACATAAAGTTTTCATCATCGATCACATTTGCAGACGGTTTCATTTTGGAACTTACATTTTCATCCTTTTCAGTAAGAAATTATTATAGTTTTGTTTTTTAATGTGGTCACTGTTGAACTCAACCTGGGTTGAAACTTTTGTCTTTCCCCGAAGTCGAGGACAAAGGAGCGTTGTTGATCTGAGATTGAAAGGTTGTCAAAATTCGATTTGTGCCTGTTGGGGGAAAAAAAGTTGCATACCCTCTGGAGTCTGGAAATCAGCACTTTTCTTTTTGTCCACAAGTATCTGTGGGGTGCTGTCTTTCTTAGACACAAGTGGAAACAATGATCTAGATTTCCAGATAATGCTACTTGTTTAGCTGCAGTTGTCCCCAACTTGTGGCGCTTTGCTTCCAGTAAACATGACGCGTTATCTCAGTGATTACTTTGAGTGCAGTGCTTCCATGCTGCAAAGCTGCAGTTGGTGATGGATGGGGGAAACCACATAAATAAGGTGATATAAAGCTGTGCAGGAGTTATTATTTCCTTCACATAATGTAACGGTGCATGTCAGACTTACTGTAGGTGGAAACTGTCATATGAGGCAGAACTCTGCTTCCTCTCCCAGCCAGGGGCCAACAGATGGCATTGAGGCCTAAGCTAACAGCACAGAGGCAACAAACATCCGACCTTGATGCATCCACTCATCCCTATGAGCACTGAGGTTGTGATGGCAACAAAGTTCTCACACAGCTTCCAACTGCAACTCTCACCTGTCAAACTTTCTGTGTGCTCTCGGGCCGAAGACACTGGGCAACATTTCTTTTCTGATCCATCGTCTTGTTTTTTTTTGTTTGTTTGAGACGAGAGGTAATTGAGGCCTGAAGGATTCGCACAGGAGTGCTGCTGAAATCTGCTGTGTTGTCTGAGGGGTGCAGAATGAAAAAAAACATCATCAGTGGAACAATTTCAGGGCAATCTCGTACAGTTATGACAATTTTCTTTAGATTTTCTGCATTCTGTGCATCTCCGAGTTACTTACAGTCTCTTTTTCCATCTATTTAAACCTTTGTATAATAACTAGACTAAATGTGTGTGTGTGTGCGTGCGTGCGTGCGTGCGTGTGATTTAGTGATTTATTTATCAATGAATTAATTAAATCTGTCTGTCTGTCTGTCTGTCTGTCTGTCTGTCTGTCTGTCTGTCTGTCTGTCTGTCTGTCTGTCTGTCTGTCTGTCTGTCTGTCTGTCTGTCTGTCTGTCTGTCTGTCTGTCTGTCTGTCTGTCTGTCTGTCTGTCTGTCTGTCTGTCTGTCTGTCTGTCTGTCTGTCTATCTATCTATCTATCTATCTATCTATCTATCTATCTATCTATCTATCTATCTATCTATCTATCTATCTATCTATCTATCTATCTATCTATCTATCTATCTATCTATCTATCTATCTATCTATCTATCTATCTATCTATCTATCTATCTATCTATCTATCTATCTATCTATCTATCTATCTATCTATCTATCTATCTATCTATCTATCTATCTATCTATCTAAAAAAAATCTAACATTAACTATACATTTCAGGCATTTTGTTCATCGATTGATTTTTGTGTGTCTCAAATCTGATCGAACATAGACTGGGTTACATCCAATTAGATGATTAAAATGATCAAATAAAAACAATCACAGTCCGCCGTGATGCATCTTTAACAGATAATCATAATACATTTTAGAAGAAACTCGATGAAAATGAAGTTTAAAAAAACCCACATGATTTTCTCTTTCAAAGTGTCGTTGACTTCTTCTTTTTTTTTTATTTCACTTCCTGACAAAGTATATCCACTAAGATCCATATATTTTTTATATTCGAAATTTGAATTTGCTAAAATTTACATGAGTAGAAGCACCAGAGCAAGTATTATTTGTGATGAAATGAATTTTTTATAATTGTGTTCTTAATATTTTCATATTACAACACCCTTTTGGAGTATCAGTTTTTGCCAGAGTTTAGAAACTGAAACAAAAATGCTTTCTACAATCCTTACAATAAAAACGCATTTAAATAATTTGAAATAGTCTACATGCAGACCAGAGCGCAGGCAAAATAAACTATTACAGCAAAACTGTAGCTTGTATATATTAAAACAACTGTGAAAACAAACTGATTAAAAGAACGTCCATGGTATGATAAAATGGAAGTAACTACTTGAACTGCTCACAAATTAATATTAATTTGAGTCTGTATTCCTTGTTATGTGCGTCACGCCCTCCTCGAGGCAGAAGCTGACAGGCGTAGCAGGAGGAGCGTCGGCGGGAATGAGCTTGTATGTAGTCCTGAAGGAGATACCACTTATCAAAAAAGCTCCCTCTCCGACTGTCATTGTAATGCAGAGCTACACTGCACGCTTTTTGCCATCCCAGAGGCTGTGTGGACATTGAAAAATAGGTAGCAGTCTGCACCAACCTCCACCCACCCCGCCCTGCACCCAAACTCTCGCTGTGCTGTCTTCTGGTGCTCCAGCACGGTGGAGGAAGACAATAACATGTCTGTTTCCTCTGCGCACGCCGTGCTAATGATCACAATGAAATATTCAGAGGGTTTATCTATCATAGATGTCTTCTTGGTTGTAAGACGCAAGAGCATGATCAGTTTCAAAAGGATTGTTTAAAACTGAAATTGAATGGTTGTGATATTTATTGTTATGAGAGAAAGTCAAATCAAGAAGCAAAACTGAAGCTTCAAAAGCCCTGGATTAACTTATTTTGTGATTTGTTGTAATATCAATGAAAACAATGGTATTGTGACTGTAGGAGAATGAAGGTCAGTCGAGACAAGAAAGGATATGTGTGTGCGATTGAGAAGGGAGTTGGCGGGGATGTATTTTGAAAGAAGTGGAGGTAATGAAGGTGAATCAGGTCAAGAACCTTGGTCAACCGGAGAGGTGAATGATGAACGGACGATGCACAAAAGAAGGAGACGTGAGTGCAGATCTGTGACAGCAACCCAGCGGCAGAAGTTAAAGGGAAGGTTTACAAGACTGCAGTGAGATCTGGTGTGTGTGTGTGTGTGTGTGTGTGTGTGTGTGTGTGTGTGTGTGTGTGTGTGTGTGTGTGTGTGTGTGTGTGTGTGTGTGTGTGTGTGTGTGTGTGTGTGTGTGTGTGTGTGTGTGTGTGTGTGTGTGTGTGTGTGTGTGTGTGTGTGTGTGTGTGTGTGTGTGTGTGTGTGTGTGTGTGTGTGTGTGTGGCAGGAGGAAGACCTTGGTGAAGATTTAGAAAGGTGATTGATGTTTTCCAAATATCACTTTGGAACACCCATTCCTGCCCTCCGTTCACATGGGAATTAAGTGGGATAAAGCTTATTGTGAAAGTGCATTTGCAATAGTAATAATGTCACACATTTCCATGAGGCAGTGGAAGTTCATTATAGTAGCCAAGTTTGAATTCATTTTAGATAAGGAAGGCAATAAAAAAGCATGACATAGAAATGCAAATGAACCAAATGCAATGGCTCAACATAAATGTTGATTATCTTGACCTGTGAGGTCAAAGCGTTTGTTACATGAAGGGGATTTTTGCCGAGGCTCAGTGTTCCATAGTAACTGCAACAAACGGCTGAGTGCTACTACCACCAGGAAGCCAAACTATCAAGAGAAAAAAACCCATTCATCTACAGTTTTTCAATACTTAACTGATCAAATTCCATCTGAGCAAGCATGCATACATAACTGCCCCCCCTCCCCCTTGTTGCAACACTGATATGTTCTGCATCATCAATTCTTTCATTACCTTTGAATAGTGATCAGTCTCAACGTTGCAAATTGAGTATCTTGTGTTTAAGCTTTTAAAGCTCACTGTGTGAGGTGATAATAGAGGTAAGCACACCTGCCTTTTATGGTTCCAGACCTGTGGCCTTCGACGATGTTTATGATGTTTGTAATCACGTCTTGAAGTCAAACGTTGTATAAAGGCTCAGCGGCATCAGTAGATGTCTTACTGCAATTTAAAGCTCATTTTCAGCGTTCCTGTCCTCTTATTTATGACCCTCTGCATTCTGGATCAATACATGTAAAACCTAATGAATGAGGAATTGAATCTTTTATCGGATTTTTAAAAGCCAATGAAGTGTACAGTGCGGTGGTTTGTTTCCAGAACGGGGCGGCTCCCCGGGATGCCAATAAGGGTGTTGCTGCTTGAGTTGCTCTGTAAAATGTGGTTCTATTATCGGGTCCATTAAGTATACCTCTGTGTAATGACACTTCACGGGCCTTGTTTTCTCTCCACCCTCCTCCTCATAACCCCTTTTACATTTCATTTTCGTTACTTAGCGGGCGGTCCTCATTTTCGGCCACTCGCAGTTTGTCAGTGGAGATAACCTAACGGGTTTGGACATCCGAGAAAGTAGGTAGAAGAAGGAGATGAGGTGAGGAGAGAAGCCATGCGTCCTGTGCTAAAACTTGAACAGGGCAAAGTACATCACATATACGCTGGCGTAGTTTTTTGTCACAGTTAGTTGGAGTGTTGATCTAATCAATTATTAGATTAAAAAGTAAATAAAAAAAAAAACATAATTTCATAGTGTATTAAGTGCATAAGTGTAGTCTACTTGTGCTGTCCTATTTATACATGACTGCACTAGTAATGCATAAATAGGACAGCACAAGTACACTGCACCTTCCGCTTGTGTACTAAGAATATTACCATGACTGAAGTGGAACACAAGTGTATCGAGTGAGTAGTTTGTATTGCAACTCTGGTATTACAAATTCCAAATTATTTGAGGGTGCATAGTCATTTGTCATGGATGGATACATGCACAAGAACATGATAAAAAGAAAACACACTGTACTTAATTCTGTTTCTTGGGTTTAGTAAAAAAAATTTAATAAAATGCAATGTAGAAAATTTGTTATAACAGCCAATAATGCTGAAATTTTGGTTATTCTGAATAAAGTCAAAAACATGATAAGCTGCTAAAGGAGCAAAACATTTTGTTCCACCATAATTGAGAGTGCTGCAGCTGTTATATCACAATGAAGGGAAATGGCCATCCACTAGACTCAAATTGCACAAAACTTCCCAAAAACAGCTCCTGTTGCCAAGAAATGCAGCCCAAATTTGTATTTTTTGCATTATTACACTATTAACAAGCTGTTTCAAAAGGCCAAAATTACTACATTAATGGAAATGCAGCAACCATGAGTAATGAGTACATACAGTATCTATAGAAATTAAATGACAAAAAACATTCTCGTGCAAATCATTTTCAGGCATACTAATGTGTCTATACGTGTTGTTGTCACAACATTAAATAAACAGTATAATTAGTTTGACAGATATTTTGATCTGCAGGACAGTTCAGCTTTTAGCAAAATGTTAAGTATTAAGCATTAAAACAGGTAACAGACAGAAAGGTACTGTCAAATTGAGAAATTTGTCATCTAATGATAGAGTTTAGGCTATTTTTAAAGGTTTAAAGTTTTTTTTTTAAGTGTTTGAGTGACTGAATGATATGATATTCTGTGGTTTTGTTTGGTGCTTAACTTTTTTTGGGTAAAAATGTTGAACATTTTACACATTTCTGAATTTGCATCTGAATCCTTGTGTTTGACCGATGACTAAATCTGTTCTCTGTGTTGTGGTGTTTGAGTGGTACCATTTCACATTTTTACAAGCTCTTGTTTCATCTCCCAGTCTTTTGGCTTCTCCTGTTCTCAGTTCTTTTAGACGGTAGTATAGAAGCTGGTATATGTGTGTGTGTCTGTGTGTGTCTGTGTGTGGGTATGCGCACAGTGTGATTTATGCACAGCACTTGATAATGGAGCTGAGCAGTTCCCCCCCCACCACCCCCCCACCCTCCCCCCTCTGCCCTCAGGATGCATGAAATTGAGCAGAATGACTCTTCTCATCCTTCTATAAATTACTCTCCATATGCTCCACCTAGACAAGCGCGTTCAGTGTGCAGAAGGACGTATTTTTAGATTAAATATTTCTTCTTTTGAGGTGTATTGTGAGAATTTCCAGTGTGACATTTGTCTGTTGTGGCTTGTTTTGAAAGCCAATGAAGTTTTATCTCTGCTGTAGATGCCTTGAAAGCTCTTTAAAAGTTATTTTCGGTGTTTCAGATCGGTACAAAACAGCACAGTGTTTTTTTCTTGTGTGTGTGTGTGTGTGTGTGTGTGTGTGTGTGTGTGTGTGTGTGTGTGTGTGTGTGTGTGTGTGTGTGTGTGTGTGTGTGTGTGTGTGTGTGTGTGTGTGTGTGTGTGTGTGTGTGCTGTCTGTTCTTTTGTCTCCTTCTTATGGACAAAGCTGAAGAAGCACACTTAAAGTAATATTCAATGAATTTCAAATGAATCTCGCTTTTTCTCATAATTTTTGCAACACAGAAGATCTTCAAAGATCGCTTTCATTACAGCATCGGTGTCCTGTGTCCACTAATTCACGGGACCACACCAATCTCTCTACCTATTACTCACACTAATTTTTGCACGGCAGATATCTCAATCACAAATGAATCCATAACCTCCCATGGCGACATGGAATCGATTTCGCACTTCAGACATAGTCATTTCTGCACGCGTGTGTCTATTCAAAAGCAGATCCACTCTGACAAGACCAGGTTTGAGTGTGATCCTTCTCCAGCTGCGGGAGTCAGAGTTTCTCTTTGGCTTGAAATTGATTCGCCCTTTAAACTGACACGAGCAAAACGACGCCCATCTGGACCGTGTTTCGGTGTCCACCTGCTAACGCCCTCTCTCCCTTCTCCGTGTGTTCGCAGTCCTGCTACGCGAGGAGGTGGCTCAGCTCCAGGAGGAGGTGCACCTGCTGCGGCAGATGAAGGACATGTTGAGTAAGGACCTGGAGGAGACCCAGGGAGGCTGCTCGGCCGACGTGCTCTCCGCCACCGAGCTGCGTGTGCAGCTGGCCCAGAAGGAGCAGGAGCTGGACCGAGCCAAGGAGGCCCTGCAAGGTAACGGTTCCAACGCAGACGTCGAGGTGTTATCAATCCATCTTCTCCACTGCCTCATCCAGCCTGGCGTCACACAATTTAGTCCATTAGCCGCAACCGGACGTGAGGAAAAGTGGAGGAAACAGGCAAAGGGAGAACATGCAAACTCTTGCGCTTCAAAATCCCTCACTGTGTGAGACCATACTGCAAACGTCTTTGCTCTAATTCATGAGCCCGGTGTAAGATTGTAAATGGAGCCCCATAGAGTATCGACCCCCCCCCCCCCCCCCTAATATTTGTACTGAAATGTTAATATATTTTAACCACATAAATAAATGTGAACATAGACAACAAACTACAGTAGTTAGTGAATAAAACTTTTCTTAGAGATACACTGTTATAGAGCAACAATGGTGTTGGTGATGACGTGGTCATTCTTTCTTCAGTTCATGTTGTTTGTGTAATAAAGGACCCGTTTGAAAGTGACGATATTTACAGATCTTTTTCAGACTTTTCAGAATAGTGTGAAATCACACCTTAAGTGTACATGATGGTGTTATTGCATATCAGAGGAACTACTAAACCCTATTACAACATAATTAAGAACTTTAGATCCTTGTTGGCCTGGAAGAATTTAAATTGTGTACTACTAAGTGTGTCTGACGGAGTCGACACAAAGCAAGTTCGAAAGGTAAACATGTTAATTCATCAAAGAAATTTTTTTATTTTGAACTTGATTACATAACTCAGACTTTTCTTTATAGATATGTAGAACTAAATAATATAGTTAAAAAAACAAGACACCCTTGATGAGCAATGATATTATCTGAGATCTCAACGAGATGGAAATGTGAAAGTGAGGTGAAGAAAAAATCTAATCAAATCAAATGTTTATAAATATGATTTTTGAGGGGGTGGGTTTGTGTGGGGGGTTTAATTTCTGAGTCAAGAGCATTTATTATCAGCACATTTTTGTGGGGTGTCCATATTCCAGGGGGTCCATATACAATACTGCACCGGCATTATCATTTTTCATATTGTTATCACCATAAACATATAACGAAGGCTGCGCCAACAAAGTGAAGACATATTATTTTCAGATTGATGTCTGAAGAGGGTTACACTTATAGATGTCATCCATATGGATGAACCTGTCAAACTACTTGCCCTCCCTTCTCGCCAAAATGTCCTCATCTCAGCTGTTAGTAAAATTAATCTGTGTTGCATTTCATACGATAGATGGTAAATAAATTTCACTTATAAAGTTCTTTTCATCTGCTTGAGCAGCCGAAAACTGTTGCAAGTGAGGTGAAGCATCCACACACATATCCACACGCCAATGGAGGCGGCCGCCATGCAGGGCGCCTAATCCATCCATTGGGAACAATTTGGGGGTTCTATGTCTTGCTCAGGGACACTTGAACTTGTGGAGATGCTGAGATGGGAATTTAACCTGCAACTTTATGATTGGGAGACGACCACTCTACCAGCCGAGCCACAGCCTGTGTATCTGTTTCTGTATTTATGTATTTTCACCGTGACATATTTTCATCACTAAAAAATCCAAATTGAAATGAGTACAATACAGGCTCATTGTATGGGTTCAGAAAAGATCTAATTTGCTGAATAAGGAATAAGAACAAGAGATGTGGAGAGTTTGGTTCAGTGTAAAAGTGAAAAATGTCCAAAGCAAACCAAAGTAACTTGACAGAAGTTTCCACTCAGAGAAGTTCTGTCGCCGCTCAGTATCCAGCTGCTTTAGATTTTAGGATTGTCACTGCCACTCCTGCTGGGAAAACCTGCTGCCTTTTGCCCCATGGGGCCTGAAATCAAAGCTTTTTTTTTTTTTGCCTCTTTTCACTATAATGTTGCCGCGAGTGTCTGTAACAGTGTGGTTAATGTAGCCCATTAGTGGCATTATGGCCCATTAGCATGTGTTGTACTGGAGAGATGGAGGGGTCGCTTGGTTTGGGAGAGGGCATTGTCGCTTGTCAGCAAATTGTGTCCCCGTCTCTGCTGCTTTCACATTACGAGACGCAGACAATATAACATATTTCGATAGCTTTCCTGATGAGTTTAGGAAGAAAACTGGATATATGTTTTTAGTAGGAGTGTCAAACTTATTTTTTTTTAAAGTTTAGTTTTAGTTTTTACCTGGAAGATTCAGCAATGGATGTAAAATTGTATTACGCATTTCTATCTTGTAATATTAGGAAATATAACAATACAGTTGTGCAAGAACACGCAGAACCATTTGTGCTGTACTCCTCATCCTGTACTGCTTCTGTGGAGAGATTTGTTTGTATAAACGGCATTTTTATTATAATGCTTCTTATCACAATAATTTGCTTGTCCGCTGGTGAAGCAACTCTTGCGTTTCTCTTGATGTTCCACCTTAGTGTGTCCTGTCATAATAATGTCCACACACCTTTATTATTGTGCTGATGAGCTGTGCTTTTAGCGCTGTGTAGGCCAGTCTGATGAACAGCCATAAACATTGTCCAATAAGAGACATTTGTATAATGCTCTTTATATTATGTGTTGGACAGTTTCTCTCTTTATTGTACCAGAGCTAAAAATGTTTGTCAGAATGTCCTCCCCTGCATGAGTGTCAACCTGGCAATCATTATAGCAGCATGGTCGGTTTTAAATGACACTTAAAAAATAAATGAAAATGTCCACTTACCTGTGCGTATCATGAGCAATTGCTTGGTGCCGAGTTCAGGACTTTTTTTATTGGTGCACAATTGCAGCTTATTCGACAAAATGAGGTTCCCACACTAAATGAAGCCCCATGCACAGTGCATTTTCTGTCCATTAGTAGAGGCATCCCCGGTATCTACACTGATTGTGTTGTTTTTGGGTCATGGCTATCAGTGGAAGTATTGCTGTGATCAGAAACTAACCGTTCTTCACTGTGCATTTGCCGCTCACTAGAGGTTGTGGTTTAGGTGTTCTCTAGCAGCTTTCAATCCACATCTAATGCACTTCCAGGCCAAGCCAGTCTGTGTGCATATTTGGAGACAGTGAGCAAGATTTAAGAAAAAAAACTGTTACTGTATGATAAAGTAATTGTTGTCTTCAATAACTGATTGAAATACAGTAATGTTGGTTGTTTCCCTGTGTTGTAGTGCAACCAAGAGAAACATGCGTGTGTTTTATCAAAAAGAAATCCACATTTAATGAGATTTATTTAAACAAAATCCTTTTTTTGGGTGGAAAAAAAGTCCTATTTTTTTTAATTGCATTACATCCCAAAATACAACAAAACATTGTATTTTGTTCTTCAGTGGGGTTTCCAAATGACCTGAAACTTCTGCAACCCCCCCCCCCCCCCCACACACACACACACACGCACACACACAGTACGGCTGTGATGCTGCTGCACTTTGCAAGCAAAAAAAAAAAGCAAAAAAAAAGCTTTCAAGCAAGCTTTTGCAGCCGCATTATTGACCTCTCTTTTGTTGTGTTCTCTATTCTTAATAACACCAGGCACTCCTTAGTGACTGCATCAGAAACAGCATTTACTTTTATCGAAAAAATTAAGGAAGTGTTTCCTTTGAAATTTGTGAACTTTTGCGACCTCATCCTGTAGGTGAAATTGGACCCAGTTCCAGCCCAACGTCGGCTTGCAGGTCATGAATTTGTCCCATCGCTGATGTCACAATATGTCACAATCAGGAATGAATCTTTACACAAAGTGGAAATGTGCTTTAAACAAACAACGACAGCTTGTGGCAATCTGATTTATAGCCCCATTGTTTACCAAGTGGAAAAATGCTTACATATCGTCCTTATAGCGAGTGAGTGTGCGGTAAAATAATGAACCCGCTGTGCCAGGCGGTCCTCCGTGGATTGCAGGGCATCAAGCAGAGATGTCATCAGCGTGGTTGTGAATCATTCTTTTCAAAGAATTATCGCCCATGGAATGAGGCAGAGCACAAAAACTACCATTTGGTATCACACAAAAGCATGACATGCTGTCAGGGGATTTTGTAGCTGCGACATTTCACTTGACACTTGCAGCCCACGCTTTTTGGGGGGGGGGGGGGGGGGAGAGAATTGTATAAAAAGAAAATGGACTGAGGACGAGCGCACATCAAATAAGTACTTATCTCGTCCTCGGCTAAATGTGTGGCTGTCTGAGCAGGCTGCACACAGCCATGTACAGTTATTTGTATGACTCAGGCCACTTAATGAAGGCCAGAGCCTGTCCGCCCCCAGCAGGCACCAACAGTAATCAGTCGCTAATGAAAGCTTTATAAAAAGGATTTTGGTTGGCTTACAAGGACTAGAAATATTAGGCGGCGTGTATCTGGACTACAGTTTAGATGAGGTATGTGGGAGGACAAGAGGACAGTAGCTTTTGTGATATTTGAGTTGGGTTCTGTTGGAGTGCCTTCAAAAAGGCTAAATGTGGAGCCACTGTGAACATGAGCAGGACGATGGCCCTTTATCTGATTTTTATATATATTACATATTATAATATATATTCTATATATTTTTTATTGCCATGTCTTTGTCAATTGCAACCATTTTTTAAAGAATCAGAGCAAACCTTTTCCCATGGAAGTTTTGGATAAACATCTATGAATCCAGTGCAAACACAGAGAGGCAGAAAACCTCAAACACTGAGTGTAAACCAGAGTACACAAGGAAAACGTCCTCTCAAAGTGACAAGGCAAGGCAATAATTAGTATACTTTGCAAGTTACAGGTTGAATCGTTTTTAATTCAAAGCTGTCTGCATTCTCAGTGGCATAAATTCAACAAGAGACTAAAAATGTTCCTCAAGACGTTCTGGTCTATATTGACATATCAACATTGCAGATTTGTCGGCTGAATCTCCTTTTCCACTATATCCCAAATGTGCTCTTTGACTGAAATCTGGTGAGTCTGGAGACCTCATATTCCAAAGAAACATGTTTTGAGATCGTTGGAACTTTGTAATATTGGTGTATGGTACGAGTACACTGTGGTCATATGGGGACCAACGATACTCAGGCATTTAAACAATGTTTAGTTGATACTAAGGGGCTCAAAGTGTGTCAAGAAACTATCACATCCACCTTTACACCAGCAGCAGCCTGAACCATTGATACGAGGCGGGAAGGATCCATGTTTTCATGTTATTGACAAAGACCGTTCACCCTACCATCTTAATGTGACAGCAAAAATCAAAACTCATCAAACCACACTACATTTTTCCAATCATCTATTGTCCAGTTTCGGCGAGCTATGTGAACTGGAGGCTCAATTTCCTGTTCTATGTTCTCAGGATTGGTGTGCTGTTCTGCTGTTGTAGACAAATCAAAAACCAGCTTCGGTGTGTTGTTTTGTCAGAGATCATTTTCCGAATGCCTTGGTTGTAACTACTGCTTATTTCAGGTACTTTTGCCTATTTATCATTTTTCAACCAGTCTGGCTATTCTTCTCTAACCTCTGGCGTCAGCAGAGAACTGCCACTCACTGGATATTATCTCTCTTTTCATCCCAATCATTGTGTGTGAAAATCCAAGTCGATCAGCCGTTTCAGAAATACTCTAAACAGCCAGTCTGGTAATGACAACCATGTCATGTTCAAAGTCACTTGAATCACCTTTTTACATTTCACAGCTGCGGTTAAACTTCAGCTGCTCCTCTTAACAATGTCTCACAATGAGTTTTTGCTGTGTGTTTGGCTAATTAACTATTAACAATATTGAATAATTGAACATGCGTGCATGTGCACCCTGCTCTAAATACAGTATATTAGTTTTGTAAGACAGTTGTGAAAGACCAGCAACGGCATTAGCAGCTATTTGGTCTTTTGTGTTTTGTTTATGGAGGATAGGAGCCATTCATGCATTTTCCCCCAGCAACATTTGCAGTTTCCAAGGAGAGAGTAGAAACACATCTGGCATGTCTCTTTGTCTCATTTCATTGTGTTTGTTGCTTTGCCAGCTCTCGCAGCCCAGTGCATTCAGCTGTGCTGCAGAAACGGGTGTGTGGTCCTGGGCAGTGCTGGTGACATTTTTGTGTACTTGAATATTTGAATAGGCTGTCACTGTTTTAAAGACAATGGAGAGAAAATGAAAACAACAGTGAGACCTTATGACTGGTGTTTAATGGATTTAAAGTGAGCAGACAGAAAAGAAATCTGCGAATATTCATTTCCGTGTATTTCTGTTCCGTACACAAGTGTACGAAACTCCATACTGCAGTTTTGAATACGATTTTCAACACTTTTTGAAAATGAAATGCATAATATGTGTGCCTGAAATGGGTACTTCAGCACCAGTGGGCTTTTCAAAACCTGCGCAGGACAATGTCCACGCACGACTAGTCATATGGCAGAAGGGTTCATATAGCAGCTGCTCTGAAGGACTACTCTCATGCATGGACTGAAAGGCTGCCAACTTAGACAGGAGGAGTGAAATGCAGTAAATGGTACAAATGGAGCATCCCTATTCATCTCTGGTTGCTATTTGTGATGCTGCATTCAATTATAGTCTGTATCCAGGAAGTATCTCAGAACCCAGGTGGGTCATCGAATGCAAAAGGCATCACACCAATACAAAAGCTGTAACACGAAGGCATGGCGGCGAAAAAACCCACCGCAGACCTACAAATCGGAGGAGTTTAACAAGTGAAGCAGATGGTGGACACGTTGCTACGCAAATAAAGAAACGTGATCAGTCTTTCAAGTGTAAATGGATTTTTAGTGTTGTTTTGTTTCTACGTTGTAGTCTCATATGTGGATGTGTTTTGTATTTGTCTCACTGGCTGTGGAACTATTTGTGTCCCTGGGGGAGATATAACGAGTCTTAATCCCGAACACTTTGTCAAACTTTCCCATCAAAACATTCCGTTAGTCCTTGAGAGAAAAAAAAACAACCTGCAGCAGCCCGATCCACAAAAAAAGCCAGCTGCTCACAATCCTCTGTCTCGGTTTTTTATATTTATGATGCAGCTTTTGAATGTTTTGGCTTTTCATAGTTTTCCTGCAGTTTTTGCATTTTTTGTTTTGATTTTGCATTTTTGTTGTGGAATTTGCATTTCTACTGTAGTTTTGCTTTTGTCCTGTAGCTTTTGGATTTGTTTTGTGTGCTGTTTGTTTTTTTTACATTGGTTATGCAGCGTTTTCATGATCTGAACCCTCTAGTCAGCGGTTGCCGTTTGAGCAATTATACGAGAAAGAAAAGTATAGATTATCTACTTTCAATTACTCAGTTCTTAAACTGCTTGTAGTGTTTCTGAACTTCTTTGCCTCTCTAATTCTGTAAAACACCTAATTATACTAAGAAGAATCCTCAAACATTTAATCCGCCTCATTTGGAAGTTTGTTTTACTTTGCTCCTCTGAAAGCTTTAAATTCAGGATACAAAAAAAGGTGTTATTATCATTATTTATAATTATCATTGTTGTTGTTATTGATGTTGTTATAGAAATCTTGGACATCGAAAATGATGTTGACTATCTGTTCATGGCATTTTCCAAGAGCTCCATAAGCTGTATAGTCTAATGTTGAATTTGTCTTTCTGCTGGGTCCGTTTTCAAGAGACTGGAATGTAGCTTTGTTTTTGTGTCACTTGAAGTCGGATTACTTATCCCAATACACACACGCACTCACAGGCACGCACACGTTTTTTTTTTTTTTTCAAATATTTGTAATACTACAATAAAGACATGTTGCTGGTTGGCGTTGGAAATAGTTTTGTGTTAAAGTGGCTTGTGATGATGAAAAGAAAACACAGGGCCAAGTGTACTAGAGAATCCCTCATTAACTACAGCAATTTCCATATGCTGCCAAGTGATTGGAGGCGAGATGTCGAGTCTATTTGATTTCTCCCAGTTTTCACAGGGCTGCCATATTGCAAACATCCCACCAGATGCTCCAGCAAAGGCTTTCCCCCAGAAGAATGGGGGCTATGTTTGGAGAACTTAAGCACCCTGGAGTTTTTAACGAAGGGCTACCAACAATTATTGAGATGCTGAATAGCTCTCTATTTATGTACACATTTATTTTGTTTGCTATTTCTTTTTTTCTTTTTTTTTCTTCTTCTTTTTTGCCGTGGTTCTTCCTCTGGAAGAGAAAAGCACAACACAGGAGTGATGAAGTAGTGTGAAAGAAATGCATCACCCTTTGCTCTCTGCCACTTGAGATAATACCTGTTTACTTTGGGAATGGTTCACCAAAACTGTGTTGCCACTCCTACTGCAGTTCGCGGCTAAATTACATGCAGATTTTCTGCCGCCTATGAATACAAAATGGAGAGGTGAAGACTGCTTTCGAGTCTGTTTTCTCTTTGCTTGTTCTTCATTTTCTCTGTGATGTCTCTTTCTTGACCCTCCTTTGCCTTTGTTTGGAGTGATGCTCACATTGCTTCAGAGTGGAGGCCTGGGCCCTGTGAGCATAATAATTGCCATCAAGGGTAATTGCACATTTTGTTGTGATGCCCGTTGCCACTAAGTCCGACCCGACAGCAGCAGTCATGCCCCCGACCCTAAAGCTAACGTACAACACTGAAATAAAACAGTGAAAATTAGTACTTCATTACAGCTATTAGCGACTTATTTGAAAAGTAGTACAGTGTAGAAAATATTGAGGAGAGGAGCCCTTACATTATTTTTCCTCAGTGAGGCCTGTTGTAGTTATGATAATGCTGAGCTCTCACCAATATGTGAAATTACATTAGTTAACTGTAGGGAGGTGTGCTATAATCCTGATTTTAGGGTGAAGAAACTGATTTATTTACTGGCAAAGAGAACATACAGCAAAATAAAATAAAAAATTGACATCCATGGCAGACATGCAACAGCAGGTTTCATTAAAAAAAAAAGTATTTTAACATGTTATGTATGAAAAAGTATTCAGCAATTACAACTGTATTAATACTTTCTTGGGAGGAAGCAGTTACTAGTGCATTACTGATAAAGGTAGCTGCATTACAATAACAAATCTGTTATTACCAACACAGGTTGGTGGTGCTGAAATAGCATTCCCAAGAAGAAAAGAAGCCCCCCGTTTGTAATTACACAGTTCCCAATAAGCTCTCATGAGTTGACACAACTCTTATTTGGATTTTTTACATCAAAGTTTTGTTTGATTAATTTTCAAAGTGTAGTTGGCCCTTGCTGCTGATTTTAATTAGTTATTTCCGCCCCGGCTAATTGCCGTCACTGAGAGACTCCCAGTCAATCCAGAGCTCAAATGAAATCAGAAGATAGTTATGTATCATCAAAGTGCAGTCTCCCCACTCTGTTTAGCGTCATTTCACGCTACACTGTACACAGACAGAAGCTCTGCCTTGACGACAAGGCCTCCTCCATCACCAAACTTTTATATACGCCAATACACACCAACACACACAGTCAGTCCTGACGCTTCTCATTGCTTACCTTGAGAATATTTTTAAAAAGTGGAGATTTGGGGCTCTTTTGCTTATAAACAATGCGGAAGCATTGAAGAAGATGGACTTTTAGAAACTGATTTTTAAAAATGCACATTGCCAACGTAGTACCTGTTGCCTCATTATGTTGTGATGAAGGTTCATTCATTGTCAGTCCGTCCGTCCGTCTGTTTACAGTCGTGGGGCTGTAGAGCCAATCCCTGCTTAACTGTGGGTGAAGGCAGGTTAAACTTTGAACAAGTCTCTAGTCCATCACAGGGCAAACACACACGGTTGAATTGAATGGCTTGAACTGAGAACACTTTAGGATTACCAGGACCTCTAGTGGTAGGGTACCTTAATCATCCACATATTTAGTAGAAGCTTACTGAGCTGGGGATATCGGAGAGGTAAACATTGGATTATTAACTTGAAGTGGTCCCACTAATGTGTGTGCTGCTGTTTTAAATTTCACTGTTGTAGTTTGTGCATAAACATAAAACAAAGGTCATATGTCTGTCTTCATTACCATGCTTGAGTATTACCCGCAAAAACGTTTAATGCAACATTGACCTGCCATGGTCTGCAGCAAGGACAGCCGAATAGTACCAAGGCAGATATCGTCCTCATAAAATCCACAGGTTTGTTTTTACTGAGGAAGCGATGAGGTGAGCACACCGCACTGCTCTGAGGCTTCTACTTCATTATTCAGCTGGCAGATTTAAAATCCCAAACCGTGAACAATGGACTCCCTCCAATGAGCCAATGTCTCTTTTGTTCTCTCCCCAAATAATTATGTTAAGAGCAGACTAAAATCCTGTCCTGCGTCTCTTTAGGACTGAAGTTATATGGAGTCATGTCAGCATGGAGTGCTTTCTCAAGTGAGGTAGAGACGTCTTCTGAAGACGCTGTGATAAGTGTCTTTGTGATTCCATTGTCTATCATGGCAGGTGAGCGGAACTTGTGCAAGCAGCCGTCTGAAAAACACGATCAAAACCATTCAGTGCATCACAAAGGTTGTGGATTTCGTGGATTCCTGGAGAGTGATGGTGAGATACGTGGCGTGAATCCTGTCGTGTTCACACAATAAGCAGAGTTTGCTGGATAAGGACAGCTGGTATTTAACCAGAGGAAGTGCAGTGAGTGGGAGGTGAAAATCATACCACGGTAATAGGTTCAAATTGTGCAACTGACCAGCTGGCTGAGGCGGTTTTCACTTTTCACAATGAAGGATGATGAGAAAGGCCTTTTCCTGAAACTTACATTATAATGGCCAAAATAAATGTATTCATATAGGGATTTTCTTTTTTCTTTTTGTTCTCTTTTTGTTCTTGCCAAAACTCTTTCCTTTTCAAACAGATTCTGCTGATTTCAAGGACACGTGTAAAAAGTTTGTTGTTTGCTTTTTTTCCCACCCCACAAAAGCTTGAGTTGTTTTACTTGAAGTCACTTGTGAAATTTCTTATCTCCAGTGATGTTTTACCAATGGGAGGTTTTCTCTTCATGTCGTATAACTTATTTGTTCACTGTCCAAGCATAATCAGGACGGTGCCTGGAACATCCTGTTAACCCCCCTGACTGCTCCAAAGAGGAAGCAACACACTACACTCACAGCACTAAAAGCAATACCTAACAAATGTTCCTTACTATTATGACTGCTTAGGGAAAAATACCATGTCGACCTGTTTGGTCTCTTTGTCACTACTCTATATGTCCATCTATGTATCTTCTAAAACACTTGGATTCCCGGGTACTGGACTGCTCATCAATCCGTCACAAGGTAAACAGAGACAGTGACGTACGCCCACATCCACATTTACAGGAAATTTAGGGATGCCAATTGAACTCAAACACAAGTTTTTGCACTGTGAGAGGAAAATCAACACTTGCACAGGAAGAACATGGAAACACAGAAACAGAAAGGACTCAAACTTATGGCTTTCTCACTCTGTGGTGAAACACTATATTTATATATGTGCATTGTACACAGTACGTCTGAGTTCAACTTGTTGCATTTGGCTGTTGCATCGTGCCAAATGCTTTCAAATGTATAGGTGGGTTTCAGTAAGGCACTTCCTAGAATAATATGTCAGTGCAAATGATGCATTAGTATGAGCTCTTATACACTAAGTCAGTGTGATTTGCTTTTTGAGGTTTGACTATGTGTTGCACTTTCCAAAGACAGAGAATTTATGAATATTTCATGAGTGATTTCGATTCAGTGCATTTCCTGCTGTCTGAAGTTGGACTGAGCAGAATTATTGGATTAAGTTTACTTAATTGTTGAGCGTCTACAGGATCATATTACATTCCCTTGATCCTGTTGGAATTCAGGATGTGATCTGAACTGTCCTAAAGTTGTTTTTTTTCCCCTGAGTGGAAGCTCCCATGGAGACCACAGAAACTGCTGTCAGTGACTGTACATGAAGATGAATGACTTATACCCACTTTACTCTGACTTTAAGAGAGTGAGGGGAAAAAAATAAATGTAATCGGAACAAAGCAATGTTGCACTGTGACATTTGAAACCAGAGCAGCATTTATCAGGCCCAGGCCCACACAAATCTTCAACTACATAAATCTCGCGTGAATCCTTCTCTGAGAGGAGCTTTTACGTCAAATTGCCATAAATCATCTCGGCATTACATGACAAATGGAAACAAAAACGTTAGACTTTTCCAAAAGTATCAATATTTTCCCCTTCTCCTAATCGGAATTGCTTCCTAAATACAAAAAGGGGGGGGGGGGGGGGGGGATCCTTATGGGAACAAAAGACGTTCTCCAAACCCTCACATTTCTACTGCTTTGTGCCTCTGGTCTGCTCTCTGTAATTAATTCTACTTTCATTAATTCAAAAAAGTAATCTGACTCCTATGTATGCATGCGGTTGTTGTTGCCCCGAGGAAGATGAACATTCACAGCCAAGTCCTGTTTATTCAGTCAGCGATCAAACTTTATTTATAGAGCATTTTTCATACAAGACAAGAGTGTAACACAGAGTGCTATACACAGAATAATTAAAGTAATCTCTGAAATTAAACCCCCACCACAGCAACATCATAGCGCCAAAAGCACATATAGATATGGACATGAGCATAAGTACATATAATCACAAACGCACTCAGAAGAAAATGGGTAAAAACATGATTGTAACCTTTTGTGTTTTGAGGAAAATGCTGGAGTGGTACATACTGGAGATATTTCAAAATAGAAATCAGATAATAAGGGACATTCAAAACAGGAAAAAGCAAATACACATTTATAGCTTTGTTTTGTATAAAGACTACAAACTGCTCTCTGCTGGCTGTATTTTTGACATAATGGTGCGTGAGGGAAGTATAGATCTTCCCGTGTCACCTTCAGAAAGTATATAAGGACATTCCCCGTGTTTTGATCCCCTCTTCACATCTAAAACCTTGTCTCACTCTGCGATGCAGTGCTCGTTATGCTAATTATAACCAATTGTTGGGAATCAGCTGAAGACAAATGTGTCCTCAAACAAGGGGTTGCACTTGTACAAAGGTTAAGAACCACGGCTTTAGGCTATTTTTAATACTGAAATGGATTCTCTGAGGACTTTTCTGTTCAGTAACTAATGAGATGGCTCCCTCATTATGTCCTCCAGTGGCAGAGCATCACGCAGGAGCACAGCAGACAAAGGCTGTTGGCGCACTACAGTATTAGATCCTCACATTTAACTACTTAAAACTCACGAGGGCTGTGAAAGCAGAAGAGCTTTTGTGTGGTTAGATGAAAACACTCATGTAGCTTTTAAGGATTAGGATAGTTGTTGTTGACAGTTTTTTAGATGTTTGCTAGTAGAATCTAGTACCACCTGAGTCCTAATTTCATTTTCTGCTGACACAGGTAAAAGTATCTGATAATATCTTCAGTTATTTGCAAGCGCACACCGCTTTAGACGAAGACAATTTAAGATTAAAATATGGATTTATTTGAGACCACATCTGAGATCCTTCATATTTTTCCCCTAAACCTGGAAACTATTTTAGGATTATTTTCAGGTTTGAATTCAGAAATTAAATTGTTATTCAAAGGGTAGATGGAGCAGATCATGGCAAGACTGGAGGATATCAACTGCATAATAGTCTGAAATACTCTGAGGAAACTGGATAAATATCCAAAACATAACTTCAGGCAGACCACACTGTCAGAGGATTGACATGTCAAGGATTGAGCTGAGAGCAACTTCATCAAAAACTTTAGTTAAAATAAATAAATAAATAAATAAAAATGCAATCTGGTCAAAAGAGTGTTAAAGTGGTTTCAAATAATGGATGGCAGTTTTCAATCAACTCTCAGGAGGAAAAACAAGATAGACATGATCACCAGATTAGAACGTTCTATTTCCAAGATAAACCAAGGATGAAAGATGCAGGAGGTTTTTGTAAACAGCGACCATAATACCTGTGTTATAGTTGGATATGAAGAGGCTCGCACGTAAAGGTTTTTTGGAGTTGCACACTGGGACTGAACTGACTGCAACTTGACTGAGAAGTTTTCATAAAAAATGTTATTTACTCTTGAGTTTTACATTCAAGGAGAAAACTGCAACAGGAGAATAGCTGAAACTCGGCTCAAAGCTTTAGACATTTCAAAAAAACCAAAACAAATCCTGGCTTTCATAGAGTTTCCTCACCAGTCGTATGACCTCAGAGCCCTCTGAGCGTTCATTAGGCCACTAAAGAACGCTGAGAATCAAAAGACATCAAAAGAGTCTCTTTGAAACATTGTCAAGCCATGTGGAGATAAATTAAAATACATAACACAAAAATAAAAGCTCAAGCATGCTAGGTGATCACCTGAAATCCTGATTACCGGTAATACAATGAGGTGAAAAATGAAGAGGGCTGAATATATGTGTACGTGATATAAATGAATTGAAAGTCATGGATGTGTTAAGAACAGACCTGTAGAGTATAGTGTATGGCTACCCATGATTGCCTGGATGAGGTTGATGACAAATTATGAGACAGATAATTCTTTGTGTACATAACGCATGTAAAGGCACCACAGGGGCGTAATGGTGGGCGGTGTTGCCTCATCAGTCAGTATTCATTGATAGAGTCCATTCCTACAGTGAAATGCATCACAAGGTGCTTTACTTACAGACATACGATCCCACATACTAACCCCTCACTACCTCAGAGTGAAAAAGTGCCCAGTTTGAGTTCATGTTCGCCTTGGGATCCTTTGGGTATTTATTTGCTTATAAACTGTGTGCTTGTTGCCAAGAATTACAGCTTAAGAAACAAAAAGAGGATGAGGAATGGGAAAAGTCGCTTCTACCAACCATTTTATGTATGTACGGCCTTTTTGTTCAGAAATATACTGATATTGAGCAGAACTGACTCTAACTTACTGCTCTGGTGTCAACAGCCTAGTTTTTAACCCCTGGGGGAGAAATAATGGCCGTTATGACCACGTTTCTATTGAGTTCACCACAAATGCCCAATAGAAGCATTGTCACTTTAAGATCTCCCAGAATACACAATTTGAAATAGAACCTTTATTTCTCCCTAAATGTCCACTTCCTCTCCATGTCGTCTTTGTCCTCCTGCTCCACACACTATACCTTCGTCTCTGTGAGGTTCCCAGGTGGGCCCTCACTTGTTTCATCTGGTAATAATTCTTGGCTCGGCCCAATCCACAGAGTGTGTTCGTCATTAATATGGCTGTCAAGCGGAAGGAAACGTGCTTGCACCTCCTCATCGCTCCTCCATTCTTCAGTGTTACGTTAACAGCGCCGAGCCCCAGGGCCCTCTTTGTCCAGGAAAAGTGCTCATACATAGGTTATAAACGCTAAGTAACAGTGCTAACATGATTTGCGGCGGTGAATGGGGCTCATTCACTGAGACACAGTGAGCGCTTTCTTGCATCCAACACCGGCAGGGCTGCGGTTGCCAAACGGTCACAGGTGCAGGATGTGAGGCAGGAGCTGTAGTGTTTTTGGCTCATCTCAAAGACGGCTTTGATTCCACTTCCTGAGGCAGGTGCTGGGAGGTTTCCTGTTTCTGTTGGTCAGTGAGGGATGTTTTTGAGGGATGTTTTTTTTTTTTTCTTTTTCCCCATCTTCATTTCTTGCCAGCCACCGTGGTCTGCATATCCATTTGGCAGGGGGATTCCACCTGTAAGAACGAGTGAAAGGCAGAGATATGAAAGGGTGACAGAAAAAAAACAGAAAAAAACAGAGAAGAGGGCGAATCTGTCCTTGTGAAAGTGCGCTTCCATTTCGCCTGCCTGAGCGTGCTCCCCAGATGCAACTTGTGAATGTCACGCAATTAAGCAGGCTGTGATATAAGTTAATTAATGACACACAGCTGGCTGAGGGAAGTGGTGGTGGTGGTGGTGGTGAAGGGAGTGAACATGTGATAACTGCATGATGTGAGTAGTGATCCAACAATAAGAGAAGCTCTGCAGCGAGGTAATGCATGTAGAAATGAAAGATGCAAAGGTGGACAGATAGACTGAATACATAAAATGAAAATAAATTATGCATCATGAGTTGTAGCTGGGGGGGGGGGGGAATGTCTGGAAAACAACCTTGGGTGAAGAGGTAGAGAAGATCAAGAGAAAAGTGGGATGCAGAGAGAGAGAGAGAGCAGAAGATGTTGTCTTTGAGAAGAATTAGAGCTTCTCTGAATAACCACTGTGAACTATATTCTTTATCATGATGCGTGGGAGAGGTGCCAGCGGATTAGAGAGAGTGTGGGAGAGAGAGAGAGAGAGAGAGAGGAGAGAGAGAGAGAGAGAGAGAGAGAGAGAGAGAGAGAGAGAGAGAGAGAGAGAGAGAGAGAGAGAGAGAGAGAGAGAGAGAGAGAGAGAGAGAGAGAGAGAGAGAGAGGAGAGAGAGAGAGAGAGAGAGAGAGAGAGAGCACGAGAACGAGAACGAGAACGAGTCTGCTTCTAACGAAGCCTGCAGCAGAGCGAAGACTGACAGAAGGGTTCATGTGTGATTCACCTCTCTATCAACATGCAGTCACGCCATATTAGGCCAGCAGACACAGCAGGTGTATGTAATGTCTTTCCTTACACGCTTCATATCTTAAGAAGCTTAATAACCCAGTTTTTTTTTTATGCATAATGAGGCTGCTGCAGTTTGAGCGGCACACTTTGATTTAAAGAAAAGCTCAACCCTGTGTGTATTTTGTGCAAGGAAAACTCCGCTTATTACATTCAACCAACCAATATTTACTACGGTTGTGAAGAAACCGAAGAAAAAAAGAGAGGTTCCCCTGACATGTGAAGAACATATAAAATGAAGTGTATGAAAAAAATCCAGAAAAAAAAAAATCTAATATGTGAGATGGAATAAGTATAACAAGTATAACATTCTTTATGTATGACTTAGTATAAGCATATGAATTCACCTTCTCTATTAAAGGAACAGTTTGCAACATGCAAACACACACATACCTATTGTTATTTTCTCACTGTGTTTGCCAGCGTTAACCATCAGTAATGACAAATTATGATTCAACTGCTATAATATGTAGTGTTCATCATCTACTGCTTTATCTAATTCAAGACTGCAGGGGGCTGGAACGTGTCCCTGCTGAATATGAGTACGATAGTCTTTGTATTCGACCTTTATGGATATAACTTTATCACTCCTACATTCATTACCTTCCAGAGCTTCAGTATGATTAACTGGTATCATCGGACGCTTTCATCCTTTCACTGTAACTGAAGAATAAAATGTAAAATAAAGACTGCAGGTAAATAAAAAACATACTGAGATGGTTACTATAGTGTAAAACACACTATTAGTTGCCTGTTCAGAGGTCTATACGCATGTATATAAAAAAGAAAAACACTTCTGAAGCAGTTTTATAATGTTATTATTAAACTGTATCACCTGTAGTTGTCTTCATTTTTTAGAATAACGTCATCATACATCTTGTTATTAAATGTCTGTTCAACTCATGAATAATAATTGTACTCATTTTTAGTCACATTTTCCTCATTCAAAATAAATTCCACTTAACTTTTTGTGGTTAACAAATAGTTCTGAATAGAAAATATTTATTCTGAATACATTCAAACATTAAAAAAAAAAAACACACTAAAATAAAGATGCATTATCAGGTTGAAAAACACTGGATCAAACCAATACTCACACATTATGCAAATGCATACTATTTTATAATAAATATGTGTGTTACAATCAATTCAACAGTCTTCATTTAACATTTTAACATCAATTAGAAGTAAAACTATGCTTATGCTGATGTTGCTTTTTTTTTTTCTGAATATTTGCGATACTATACATCATCCACTATGCTTCGATCACATGAAACTCCATTCGCACACTAAATGAAACGTCCATATGTGTGTCCTCTCAATTTCACACATGGCTGAGTCAATCTTGTTTAGTTTTTTTTTTCCACAGGGATGTCGTAACACATATTGATGTGTCTCTGACACTAACTCATCGATAACTAACTTCTACTCTTTTTTGCCCCCCCCCCCCCCCCTCTCTCTTTTCCTCTGCAGCCATGAAGTCGGACCGTAAGCGGCTGAAGGCAGAGAAAGCAGACCTGGTGAACCAGATGCAGCAGCTTTATGCCACTCTGGAGAGCCGAGAGGAGCAGCTCCGTGACTTCATACGCAACTATGAGCAGCACAGAAAGGTACGACACCCATGCTCCTTCTCCTTTCGCTGCAGGCACACAAGTGGCCACTGTCTTTTTCAGTTTTATGCACGGCCACACAGTAGTGGAGTGGTTCGCATTCTCACCTCACACAGGGAAAAAAAAAATCACACGTTCAATCATCCACTGCGTGGGAGAGTTTTCGAAGTGGAGTTTGCAAATTCTCCTGATCAAATAAAGTTCCCAGCAACCCTCAATTGGATAGTGACGTGGAAGATGTTGATGCTACTGTACATGACAAAAAAATAATCTGTTACAAAGCATTATGTATGTTAAAGCCACTGTTGATCCAGCACATGTGGAACAATTATTCTTTCATTTGGTCTGGCTATTACATAAAGATGATCACAGGAATGTTTTGGGAATATTTTGGAGTACCAGACACTACTCTTGATTTGGCCTTTTGTAAATTCCATAATGGGCCTCTTCATTACATGTTGGACTCATTCTGTGTAGTTGTGCCGGGTGTGTGACCCAACCCATCAGGATGTATGTGTCCACCAGGAGAGCGAGGACGCAGTGAAGGCACTGGCCAAGGAGAAAGACCTCCTGGAGAGAGAGAAGTGGGACTTGCGGCGGCAAACCAAGGAAGCCACTGAGCACACGGGATGCTGCGCTCCCAGCTTGACCTCAAGGAGAACCGGATCAAGGAGCTGGAGGCTGAACTGGCCATGGTGAGACAGAAAGGTGGATTGGGAGAGCTGCGTGGCGAATTTGACAGACAGGGAGGTGAAGCGGCAGCCCCCTGTTAGGTTTTATATTGCCCATGTTTAATGTGACTTCATGAGAATCATATTGAAATCTGTTACGGCTGTTTCTGTATAAAAAGTGTGTTAATGGGTTAAAGAAAGCAGTAGAAAAATCACGTATTTTTGGGTGCATAATCAAAACATGAAAACCATTGATTGTACAGTATAGCTATCCAACATGTCTCCAACCCCCCCAGATGAGTAACTGTGTCAATCAGAGAATGGAGTACCGGGTGTTTGAGCGCCTTGTGGACAGGGACTACTCTCCTAGGTTCATAGCGGTAAGATGGGCCCCCAGTTTTAAAATCTGACCTCTCTTGCCCCTCCCAGGAAATCTGCCCCTACCTGTGACCTGATTGTGGTTTTTGAAAAGCCCCGCCTCCCACCTCCTTCAGATGCACGTTTTTCATGACTAACCCTCAGCCCACCCCGACTGATCCCAGTGATCCTAACATCAGTGATCCCACAGATTCCTGCCGTGATTGATCTGAATGTGTTTGAGGTCTAATTGAACGCTGCTACGCTTGGGCGGGAAAATACATCAGCACTCTGACATCTAATGATGACTTTGGAGATTTGCGATTCCTATTCTGTTTTGCATGTCACACCCTAAAATTGATAAACCTTTGACTGCTGGTAGGTAGAAATGATTGCAGAGGGGCTGATTGTGCTGGTGATTTGCAGCCTGCTGCCGCTTGGCATGATGATAAGATTCCTACAACAATAGTAACATTTCAAGCATTTGAGAGACGCCAACATGTCAAAGTTAATCAGACACCAGAGACACAAGGGAGGGAAAAAAATACTGACGCACAGTGAACACACGCTGACACATCATCCAAAGCTCCAGCAGCTCGTGAACGTATTCCTGTAAGTTACTGAAAAGCTTAATTGTTTTCATTGGCTCCGTTTTTTTTTTTTTTATATGCCACCAAATAACTCCTCAGGATATTCTGTCCATGTTTTTTTTTTTTTGTTTTGTTTTGTTTTTTCTTTTCTTATTTTTCGTTGGCACTCTCAGGAGTGGAGGCGAGATATTTTACACAACAAACGAGACAACAGGAAAACACAGCTGCATTTTTCATGAGACCAGAGCCACATGAGGAGCCCAGGGGAGGATGCTCACGTATCTGCATGCACAGAGACGAGTGGGGGAAAATCTAGATCTGTAACTCGACATATATGCACCGACACACACACACAAATGGAAAAACAAGAATAAAAAGATTGTGAGAAAAAAAAAAACTCAGTCAGTAAAATACTCAGGAGAAGAGTGAAGTGAAACAAATCTTTTTGCTTGTGGCGTTTCTCTGATTGATCACATGTGATATCTCTCTACCTCCCTAAGGCCAAGCAGTCTCTAGCCACCCTGACCAAGGACGTCCCCAAGCGGCACTCGCTGGCCATGCCCACGGAGGCCGTTGTCAACGGCAACAACCAGGAGTGGGTGATGCAGGCTGATCTTCCTCTGACGGCTGCCATCAGACAGAGTCAGCAGACCCTCTACGTCCACACTGGACACCCCACCGACAGACAAGGTAGGCCGAGTGGCGACCTCCGTCCTGCACACGAGCTGAAACTGACATCTTTTTTTTTTTTAAACCATCATTGACCTTTGCATGCTCATGTGAACGGGCTTCACGCGCATTCACTCGTGCCATCTGCTCAGTATGAACAGTGTTCACCGACAATGGTCCAGTTGTGATGTGTCTTGTGCTTTTTGTTGCAGTTTTTTTTTATTGGCTTTACAGCTTATTTTCACCTTTGCACAACACAAGCATCTCCTACATGTTTGACAATGGAGGCAGCAAAGGATGTTTTGGATTTTTCAAAGTTGAATGGCCTTCAATAGTGGTAATTTAAAGTTGGTATTTCCAACTATTTTTCCACGTGACTTTGTGACACTTTTTACTTTCCTAAATAAATGCACTTCTGAGCCATTTTACTGAAAAAACACCTCGAGAGAAAGAGGATCCACTCGTGAATACGTCTCGGGTGGAAATCCATCACAAAAGCACATTTGGAAATTGGAACGACTGGGCTTTTTATGTTTCAGTAATTTTAAATATTTCTACATCTCTTGCACTTGGAAGGCAGCAAAGCTCAAGTACAACCATCATCCAGCTGTGAAAAATCCCTGCTTTGAGTGGCCTGCGTTGTCGGTATGCGTAATAATTAAGCAACATATTAAAGCCAAACATGTTGATATGCAGGGACCTATTCGTGCTTTTCTAACAGAGGCAGATAAAGATGATCTCCCTGTCACTGATTAAACCTACTTCAACATCATACCAGACAAAATACCTCAAATATTGTTAATACATTGCAGAACTGAATTAAGGCAGAACCGCCAACTCTCAAGAGGGAAACTCATACACGCAACTCCACACACATTTTAAGAATTGTTTGACTGTCAAACATTGGTTTCCAATGTGCTAAATGAGATTTTTAATTCAAAAGGCACAACAGATTTTGAGACTGACGCATCTCAGAAAGTTAGAACATAATTGAAACATAAATAGCTTTTCCAGATATTTTTACACTCATAATACATTGTACATATTCAGTTTTTTGTTTAGTTTTTTTTACTGTAAAAGCCTTAACAGTGAATTATAGCCTCCAGAAGTTTAAATAAATAAAAGTAGTGATAAGAGACATGTAGGTTAAAAGTATAAAGATGTTTTTTAAAAGGTTTGAAATATATCAGTTTATGTGTAATATGTCACGGTTAGAAATAAATTATGGAGGAATGAACATGTCCTGCACCTGTTACACCTGTGGTTTAGTAATGAAGCTGTTCTTCATTATATAATCCATCCATCTTCTACGCAGTTTAATCCTGTGTAGAGTCACAGGGCGCTGGAGCCAATCCCAGCTTGCTATGGGCGAGGGTAGGATACACCCGGGACAGGTCGCCAGTCCATAGCAGGACAAATACAGAGACAGACAATTACACACACACACACACACACACACACACACACACACACACACACACACACACACACACACACACACACACACACACACACACACACACACATTCACATTCACATGAAGCACCGAGCAATTTAGAGTCACCAATTTCATTACATAATATACAATCTATTTATTTTACTGTTGGAGGAATGGGTGTCATCGGTCTTGCACACAGATATATAAAGCTTTATTCAAGCTACCATACTAAGATACCTCGCAATTGCTGAAAGGAAAGGTTTAGCGAGGAATTTGAAAACAATAGATCGAATTACACAAAATTCAACTACATGCACTCCCTTCTCGCCTCAAGCAGAAAGCTTTGTATAAATTAGCCTTGCAGCCACCTGGGTAAGAGTCCATCCTCTCCGAGGTTGTTCTAAAGGGCAGCTTTAAAGGTCCGTGCAGGTTGCGGACTAATTGGGGACATCTGGAGAAAGAAGCGGACACAGACAAAAAAACTGAGAATCCGTGTGAACAGTCACGATCCCCAAATTGCTATGCAATTGGATGCACTGTATGTATCAGTCCTACTGGTACACACACACACACACACTCGTACACACTCTGTCTTTCTCTCGCTCTCGCTCTCTCTCTCTCAAAACTCTGTGAAGCTGTTTTCTCAGTTGCTTAGCAACTGCAGCTGATTGCAAATAATTCCAGGCTTTTTGTTACAGACTTCAGAATCCATGTATATGTTGCCCCACAGCTGCGGGGACTCTGGCTTTCACCCGGTCACTGCTTTTGGACCCCAAAACACCCCGAGAAAGAAACAAGCCTGTTCTCTTCTCCCTCTCATCCCATTTTAGTGGCTGCCGTGCGGGTGAGCCCATGCCACTCGCGTCAGCCCTCCATCATCTCCGACGCCTCTGCGGTGGAGGGAGACCGGTCATCCACACCCAGTGACATCAACTCACCGCGCCATCGGACTCACTCTCTGTGCAATGTAAGAGCTGCCCACCGCCACCGCACCCCGTAATCGCCTCCTCTGGAGTAGCTTTCCGCTGCCCTGCTGCCTGGCCGCCGTCGCTCCCTTCCATCATCGTTCTGGCTGAACTCATGTTTGCCCCCACGCAGTCCTTTGTGTACCCGCTCTGCAGTGGGAAGTAGAATTCTGGCGAAACCCAACTGTGGACGTTGAATCGGTGCATGCCCGGCAGCACGTCGAATGTCGCTCGTCTTTCATGTTGAGATCTTTATCTTTTCTTCTCTTGATTGCCCACCCTGCAACTCCTCACTGACTCCTCTGCTCTGGCGTCTCTCTTTTCCCCTTTCTTCTCGCAGTCCCTAGAAGATCTGGAGGAGGCGAAGCGTAAGAAAAAGAAAGAAAAGATGGGCTTGGGCTCTTTGTCGCGCGTGTTCGCCCGAGGAAAGCAACGCAAGTCCCTCGACCCCGGTTTGTTTGATGGTACTTCAACACCTGATTATTATATAGAGGAGGATGCAGACTGGTAAAGCACACACGTCCCAGTGCTCCTGAAGAGCCTTTGTGGCAATTATCAGAAGACAACATTGTGTTGAAGCCTGTGTGTGAGAGGATCAGTGTCCGTGTGTACAGTTCTAATGATTTGTGCGCCTGTGTAGTATCACATGCAAGCATGTGTTTGTGTGTGTGTGTGTGTGTGTGTGTGTGTGTGTGTGTGTGTGTGTGTGTGTGTGTGTGTGTGCGCGTGTGTATGTGTGTGTCATCCATGGTTGGAGGCCATGTCAGAAGCCAGAGGCGCGTCTTGCTTCGCTGAAGTGTAAACCTTAACAAGCAAATTGCACCTGTATGTAATGTACAGTCTTGTAAATAGTGCGGAGAGAACAGCACAGCGACGACGTGGACGTGTCCTGCTGTATGCGCCCTCCAAAACACCTGTGTTATTGGATCTTTTAATTGTTCTTTGCATTTTGACATTTTTTTTGTTTTGAACTCAACTGGAAACTTGAAGGACTGCTGTACTTGTAAATAACAACAGTTGATGTGCACTTTGTGCGTGTAAATGTCTCCCTGTCCCCGAATGCCTTCTGTTATTTTGGACATGTACCCCAACCCTCCCTCCTCCCACTACCTTTTCACCTAAACTTCTCCCTGTTTATTGTCCTGCTTGGTCCACCCCTTTTCCTCCTCCTCCTCCTCCTCCTCCCTCCCTCCTCCTCCTCCTCCACACTAACATGATGAGAACAGTTTCCTGTAGGCAACATGCAGACTCCTCGAATCCACCAGCAATTCAGTTGTCGGCTAATGCACCCCGATAAAAAAACAACAATAATAATAAATTAAAAAGAACTGTGCAGAGGCACTCCTTGATGTTCCCTCAAAGAGACTTCAAAAGAAGCTGTTTAGCGGAGAATGAACTTTCTACTCAGAACAGTTTGTTCCACCGCATTATGAAGCCAAACAGGAAATGTGAGAGGCTTGTTTTTTTTTCTATCTGAACAGATAGAAGGTACATGTGTGACATGCATGCACGTAGTCCCAGTCTCCAAATGCATGCTGAACAAAACAGAGGAGAAATGTGTTTCCCTGGGAATGTTGTCGAGAGGGTGCTAAAGTGTCTGTTTTTTTGTTTTTCTTTAAGAAAAAAAAGAGAGGTCAGTTACTGAGTCAATGTTTATTCGTGATTACCTCCAATTTCCTATTAAGTTGCTAGATCTGTAAACTTGACCCTCTATTACTCAAGGAGTGCTTTGAATAATGTTGAAGAGCCTGCTATTCCAAATTAAACAGAGTTTAGTTTTAATCTGCACCTACAAGCTTCCAAATGCAGTATTACATCTGAATTATTACAGGTCAGCACAGTCAGCAGTCTCAAAGCAAACCCATTCGGATTCTTCATATAATACCTATTCTACTTATTCATAACGCTTTGAGTAGTTCTCTTCCTGTTAGATCTTACAGTTTCTTGACGCCGTCTCTTTGTTGATGCACCAAAATGCTGCAAGGAGTACGATTATCCAGACGGGGGGAGGAACGTTTACCTCCAATAACCAATCAATCAATCAATCAATCAATCAACTTTATTTATACAGCACTTTTTATAGAATAAATGT
Organism: Lipophrys pholis; assembly: GCF_963383615.2. NCBI lineage: Eukaryota > Metazoa > Chordata > Actinopteri > Blenniiformes > Blenniidae > Lipophrys > Lipophrys pholis. The sequence goes on along the minus strand of NC_137630.1, from coordinate 14,644,124 downwards.
AATTGATACAAAGTGCTAAACATGATTAAAAACAATGCAAAGATAAATACATGTTAAGAAACAAGTGTACACACACGCACATGCAGGCGCGCCACACTGGGAGTGGCACAGCCTGTAACCACAGGGGGTACTGCCCCACAGATACCCCCAGCCCGGGCGGTGACCAACCAGGTTCCCCGGGCAGGGAAACCCAAGGGCCCGCCCCACCAGCTGGGTAGCAGGCCACCACCAGTGGAGCGACCCCTGAGAGGAACCACTGGAGATCAAAGATTCCGTTAAGAACCTAATCAAAGTAAATAAATAAATAGATAACAATACATATATCTGTATGCGGATATATATATATATATATATATATATATATATATACACGCATACACATATTTAAAAATCTGTTAAAAGCCCAATTAAAAAGGTGTTTTTAATCTTTCTTTCTTTTTTTTTTAAAGGGCTACGATCTTAAATACATCAATTATTCTCACCCCAGACTTTATCCTGATTGTCAGTGTAACTTCCTGACCCCTGCAATTGAAGTCATTTTCACATATCACAAGAACTTGAATGGAGAGACGTGAAACGGACCGGTTAAACATTAGCAGATGCTGAATGTGAAGGTGGAAAATCACAATTTAAAGTGTGCTAATCAAGCAAATCCGCACCTTTTCTTCTGACCCGCTGACCTCGCCAAAAATTCACACGCAGAGTTCAAGCCATGACTGGGAAAAAAGCAATTAACTCAGTGCTAAAGGTTAATAACATTTTCTCAAACAAAAAGATTATCTACAGACGTTGGGATTATTTACATCCTTTCAATTGGATTGAGTCGGAGTCTGCAGTGCCCCCCCACCCCCCCACACCAGGAAATCTTTTCTCTCCCTGACATTAAACTAACACACTGGGTAGTTGAGCTGTACTTTAAATACGGTGCTTGGTGAAGGGGTGTCCATGTAGGCAGTGGGAAGATTATTATTTAACCCTTATCTGAGCCATAATTCTGGCTCGCATATCGGAGAGGAAAATCACTAGGGTAATTCACAACGTATTAAAGTGTATGTATAGGAACAACAGTTCACCCAGATAATTTCATTAAACAGTCAATGGAGAGTGAGGAAATTTGCTTTTATTTTTTTCATGTAACCAACTCTTTACGATCCCCTGCTGACGGGGAAGCAACATATCAAGTGACAAACATTGTGCTCTTTTGTGTTTTGAGCCACGGTCTCTGGTATTTTATTTTCCACAAAAACTTTACTTTTTTGTAAATGAGATAACATTACAGAAATGAAATTATTATTAATATTATTAAAAGAGTTTTATTTAAAGTCAGAAGTGTAGGCCTCAGCGGAGGACTTCTGTTCAGAAGTCGGGGGGATGCTTAGAAATGGGTAGTAGCAAACTTTCAAAGGCATGGCAACAAAGTTACGCTCCACAGAACTAAACGAGAAGAATAAGATTATTTTAAAATAAAATAAATGACGCTGAATTTAAATGTGGCTGTCCTCTCTTTCCCTGTGTCAATGTTGGTGTGTTTGTGAGTGATCATTTGTTGTGTAATGCCTCTAATCCTGATTGGGCCCTTTATGCCGGGGGTGGAGGGGCTTCCATTTTTTAACATATGCGTGAGCTTCCTGCAGCCCTGCAAGTCCATCGGTGAGAGGACTGCATCTTCCAAATGGCCTCCTGTCCCCTCGATCCCTCTTTTACTCAAATCAAAAAGCATTTCATCCATGGAATTACATTGGAATCAGTGATTGGAATAAATAAAAACAGGGCAGAAGGGAGATGAAGCCATGTCAGATTGTTGGAACGGAGCTCATAAGTCTCAGCACATTTTGTCAATAATGTTCTGCTTTGATTTGACCCCTGACCTCTAACACTGACCCCTCTTGTGTGACCTCCATCGGACTCTCAACACAGTGAAGCGACCCAAGGAGCAATCAATCAGGCTCAGTGGGACCGAGGTACGCCCGTTCCAGTCGCCTAAAGAACCAAGTTGTGCTGGGTTGCAAACTGTGTCTGCAGATGCCTCCTAACTCTCAGACAAACATCCGATAACTCACCCTGGAGTTTAGCACTTCTTCAAGTTAAACTTTATTCAACGAAAACCATCTGAAAACAAACAGCGCTCCCACGTCCTTCTGAGGGCAACAGCGAGTGTAGGATTTATACCTCGTTATGCTTAAAAAAAAGACATCGTAAGCTATTTGTGATATTTGATTTTGTTGACTGATACAGGTGCGTCTCAAAGAAATTCCCAAACTAATTTTGAGGAGATTTTGAGATGCACATGTACGTCACAACTGACGATGACTACTTGGGATGTGTAAGTAAATTACACTTAATATATAAAACTCATTTATGACCTGGGTGAGAGTTTTATATATTGAAACACACACACACACACACACACACACACACACACACACACACACACACACACACACACACACACACACACACACACACACACACACACACACACACACACACACACACACACACACACACACACACACACACACACACACACACCGACCACCACAGGAAGAACAAGCAAACTCAACATAGAAAAGTTCCCAAATGCCAGAATCAAACGGTGGATTTTCTCGCTGTGAGGTGAGAGTGCAAAACACTACACCAACATGTTCAACTGATCTTTAGAAAGTTCTTTTGGTCCCGGACATATTAACTCGTTCACCTGTAAACATGTTTACAATCGTCACTTCAGGTAAGTTCCATTAAGCTAAGGATTTGAATTTCAAATATGAATGACGGATACAGAAACGAGTACAAGGTTATACCAAGACAGAAATCCAAATACTGGTGTTCTCAGGTAGAGGACTTAATAGCCAAACTGCCATTGTAAGATGTTCTTCTTGAACCCCGCCAGCTCTTTGTTTTGGACCTTCTCCTGAGTGAAAATCTGATCTTGTATCTGGACAGGAGTGCATTTCTTTGGACCAAAAGAGCAGATTTATTCAGTTTAGTATGAATTGCTCTCTGCAGGGCACTCAGAAGTGCACCTTCAGTTTATATGTTGCTCTAAGGCGGGAACATAAAAGCATCCAGCTTGAGATGAGTTACTGAAGGCAAGTTTAATAAAAACAGTGTTTTTCTGGGCCATACGCTCTCTTTTTAAGTAAACACGATGGTAATGTAAAGCCTGGCAAAAATGTAGTGTTTCTATATGCCGAGAGAGTATTGGAGTTGGGGGGGGGGGATAACCTGTTTATGTATTTACTGATTTAATGTTTTGCTGTTGTTGTTCTGCTTTGAAGTTCAAAGCTCCAGGCTGAATTGGAAAGCGAAAGATTCAGAAAGCATTATTCAATCACGTGTCTTTATATTGCCACCGAGATATCAAAATGTGGAGAGTGGAGTGGGCCGAGGAGAAGGACAAAGATCCCACGCTGTCCATTATGACTGAGCTTAGAGGTGGATGCTTTTATCCCAGTCTCATTAGCTTCCCATGAGTCTTCAGTCTTACCATTAATGGCCAAAAGCGCATTCTCATTCAAAAAGAAAGCCAAAGAGTGCAGCTACATTTTAAGAGCTGGTGGGCTTGTGGAGGTTTTCAGAAAGTCTTAGATGCGACAGGTGAGTTGGAGCTAAATCATTTCTATTGTCTGATTAAAAGAAAAAAATGAGTGCTGATGCTTCCCACTGCAGGATGACAAACAGCAAACACATGATGAAATATAAGTGGGACTAAGTTGCCCCCTTGTGTTAAGGATAGTATATCGCGGAAGCATTGGATCATTTTCCTGGCCTGAATTTTCTGTGCCTAATTACTTTTCCAGACATGACATAGTAAAAAAAAAAAAAAGTAAACAGGAAATGTTTGAATCCACTTCGTAAACTAACAGGTAGAGTGGAGGGTATCATTAAGGGAGTGCTGGGAGAGCACATTACTAGTTAAAGGCAGATTTACCCCCACAGTAAATTATACTAATTCAACATAGCGGTGATCATTTTGTATCACAATATCCACATGCATTTACTAATTGCATGTGTATTTTTCTCTTCTTCAGAGAGCTCTTGCTGCAGGCTAATTTAGACAGATGAGCCATGTTAATTCTACTGTTCAAACAGCTGCTGGTTTAATGGACTTCTTAAGCGAGGAGCCTGTGTATTAAAGCTGCAACTTTGTTTACAGCGTTACTGGCAAACACTTTGCTCTTGTCATGCAGCCAAATGCTTAGGATGCTGGTTAAAAGCTTGCTTGGTGGGGTTTTTTTGTGGGTTTTTTTCTGGGAAACACAGCTTCTGCCTCCAGAAGCTGAATTTTAATTTATCAAATCGGAACAAATTAAATATTTGTAGAAACTGAACATAATACTGTTAAATACTATGAACTAATTTGCATTGAAATTGCAGTTGAAACTGTTTGATTTCTTTAACATTCAGCCTGACATCAGGGTCACCAATAATATGCGGGATATAACTCTTTATCAGTCTATTACCATGGTCATTGTAGCATTAGCTTCAAGAAGACACGTGAGCTCAAACCATTACAGTTAGAAGCTTTTAGATAAACAGCAACATGTTATTTTTTTAAAAGAAACTCTAGTCTTCACGACTACAAGTGACAAATTCGCACCTGGTCTTTTAATCAGTACAATGAATCAAAGTCGAGGCCAGTGAATCAAATCACTTTTTTTTTTAAACTCTTTTGCTTCGCTGTTGCTTTTTAAATCCACATGAATTGTGCAATGAGAGAAAGCTGAATAAAGCAACAAATTCGCACCCGTGGCCAACAATGGATTGTACTGAACAGCTGCAAGTTCTCGCATAGATAGCTTATGATTCATCACATTGGAAAATAAATCATGTCTCTTTCTCAACAACGTAAAATGCATAATATACTGCAGCGATGTGCAGATTGATATCAAAACACCTAATTATACTTCTGTTTGTTTGCTTTTGGACCAATTCTCATTTGGAAGTATTGATATTTTCATTGTAGTTTACCAGTCTTCCATAAAATTGCGTTTTTTTCTTATATAAAATAAAAGCGTTTCTTTTGTTTTATGTTCTTTTTGTTATTTAGGTTCAATTTCCTCTTGGTTGGCATAATTACTTCCTCGTTTACATGTGATCAGTGTCGCTAATATTAGTGTATGTACAGTGGGTTCCACACACACTGGAGGTCAGGGTCAGTGGCTCAGATGTGTTCAGATAATGGCTGACTGTTAACACATTGACTGGGATAAAGAATATTGTCTGCCTGTGTCTATTTAGTAGCTATAATGCTAAAGAAAATATCTCTAATTCATTTCTCATAGTTAGATAAGGGTTACCCTCACACACTTTTGTACGAAGTATCAGTATAGCATCACAATCTGTGTTACCACCTATGTTTTTATTCAGTATCAGATCGGAAACCGTTCCAACTTTCTCTTCCTTGGTGACCAGAATGTCAGGCTCAAAAAGCTTGAATATGAATTGTATGAGCTGAAATTTGAAATTGAATCTATTTTTAAAATAAAGAGTATCATTCACATAATTTCAATTTCAGGGTATTGTGTTCAGCGTCAAACAAGTAAATTCAAATTTTGCTTCCGGGTGACACAAGATCGATTCCTTATTCTCCCGTATATGTTTCTTAGTGCAAAATATTAACATTAAGATTTTTTTATTTTTTCCCCCCAATACCCACCGCAACCTTTGCTCTCACTCACAATCCCACTGTATCCCCTGTGTCTGCCCTCGTGCCCTCACCCACTCAGACTCAGACGGCCTCTCCAGCCCCACACGCCACAGCCTCAGCCTGTCAGACGGGACAGAGGACCAGCTGGACCGCCTCCAGCAGGTGGAGCTGGCCAGGACTTCTCCCATGTCCCTGTGGAGGGCTGGCACTGTGCAGGCCTGGCTGGAGGTTGTCATGGCGATGCCCATGTACATCCGCACCTGCTCAGAAAATGTAAAGAGTGGCAAGGTTGGTGAAGCCATTCGTTCATTGGACACTTTGATTAGGTGGTTCTAATTGCAGTGAGCTGTGACTGATGCACTGTGATGTCTTTGCAGGTCTTACTGGGACTAACGGATGAAGACCTGGAGGTGGGGTTAGGGATCAGCAGCTTGATGCATCGTAGGAAACTGCGCCTGGCCATTGAAGATTACAGAGATGCAGAGAACGGCAGAGGGTGAGGAAGATACCGAGGACTCCTGCTAGAATTGTGTATTGCTTAATGGTGTGAGAGAGCCATCTGTTGGTGATTCACAGTGACATTTTCTGTGACATTTAGTGATGCTTTCTGTCACTGAGCATGAAAACACAAAGATTTTCTCTAAGATATCTAACTTTGGAAAAGATGGGAAAATGCCAAACTTTTCCATATGTGAGTGTTTGTGTTCATGGGTAATAATATGAAATGCAGAGTTAAAGAATAAGCTTGCTCACCTTACACACTGACGCTATCTGACTTTTTCTTTCAGTATTGAAGGTTGCAATAGGTCTGACTGTCGGTTTCCTAACCTCAAAGCATTCAAAATGACGTCTGAGAAATTGCACAGCGATTTGCTCTCCCAGACTCCGTGTTCTTGTTACTTCACATTTTCCACAGACCTTAAAGCAAAGAGTTTTCACCGACACTGCTTCATATCAAAGAAGTGGAGTCTCTTTGAAATCTGTCCACAGTCAGTTCTGAAGTAACATGGAAACTTTTTTTTTGGGGGGGGGGGGGGGGGGCTTGAAGCAGGAGTTAAAAATTTTTATACACCAACACTGCACAATTCATCTGGTTTTGTGGTATAAAGTAATTTCATAGACATCCAATATGTATCCGAAATAAGTGTTTGATAAATCTGATTTGATTGTGGTTTTATTTTTAGTTAGACCCCAGGTTGATAATGTCTCTTTAAGTGCTCCCTCGAGAAATCCTCCCACTTTGTGTCTGCAGGCTCTCCAAGGCTGCAGATATGGATCACCATTGGGTCGCCAAGGCCTGGCTCAGCGATGTGGGTCTGCCTCAGTACTCTCAAGCCTTTCACACTCACTTGATAGACGGCCGCATGCTGAACTCCCTCACACGCCGTGACCTTGAGCGTCACCTCAACATCACAAAGAAGTTCCACCAGGTCAGCCTGCTGCTGGGCATCGAACTGCTGCACTCGCTTAACTTCGACAAGGAGGTAAGAGGAAAAAACGCACACATACTCAGCCGTACCGGGCAGAACCTGAGCACAATGCATTTGTTGAAATGGTTTCCAGGCACTGCAGGTTCGACGGATACAGTGCGAGCACCAGAACGCCGATCCGATGGTGTGGACGTCCCATCGGGTCATGAAGTGGATCAGAGACATTGACCTGAAGGTGGGACAGAGAGAAACACTGAGCAGACTGACATATGTCCATGATTTACAAACAACTAATCATCTTCTTAAAACTTCAAACAGAAATTAGAACGGACACAAATTCAGTAAATATTATTTGTATACTTTAAAACGAAGCTATTTTGATTAAACGTGGATAATAGAAGAAAATAAATGTTCCTCAACTGTACCTACTGGCATGGCGTCATGGCTTACCAACCCTTTCATTTCTGCGTGAATTGCTACCACGTTACGATAACGTGGTCAGATTATCACCATTAGGTGCATGTGTGCAATGATAAGCAGTCTGCACTGACATCCTCTTCATATCTACTGGAAGTATGAATTCTAGCTGACATCAGCAAAGTGATGGAAACTCTCTGAACTACTATGACATAACTTTTGCAAGGGACTCTTCACACTAGCATGCTATTTCCTGACCCACAGGTAGTCATAGTATCATCAGAGTTTGAGATCACTGTGGAATCTTCATTTGCTCTATTGGTCCAGGAATTTGCTGAAGGTCTCCTAAACAGTGGGGTACATGGAGCTGTCATGGTGTTGGACCCCACTTTTAACACTGACAGCATGGCGACGGCACTGGGGATTCCCAACAACAAGCACATGGTTCGCCGACACCTTGTTGAGGAGATGAAGTCCCTGATCGGCCCAGCCAGGTGGGGGAAGACACACGACTTTATTCCTAAACCAGTCAGCGCTGCATGCTGTGTTTGTTGGTACACATCACACGACATGTTTTGTGATGTCTTTTAAGTGTTATTTGTGTTCTCTAGCATGCAAATCTTTCCCATGCTTTTTTGCAGAGCCGACGCCAAACAAGACTATGAGCGTTTAGGCCTGGGAACGCCACCAACCCTCCTTCGCCAGAACTCCCTGGGCAGACCGCCCAGCTCTGCCAGCCGACACACCGATGACGAAGGCTCCCTGAGGAGGCGCGCCGTGAAGGTGCATAGATACATGGAGGAACTGATGATTTTCTCATTTTCAGGGTTTTCATTGTTTTCACTTTTACTACAAGAATATGATGTCTGTTGTTACATCAAAGAGATCTCATGCCAACATTTATGCAGTCATATGCAGTAAATACATTGACAAAACACTCTGAATCACTTGTGTTGTCATAAAAAGTAGAAATTTAACCAGGATGATGAACAGCAAAAAAAAAATTTAAAGGTACCATTTGTAATATTTAAGTTGTATTCATCCTATGATATACTGTCTTCGCCCTTAAATAGCTGAGATTGGCTGTACAGCCCTACAAAACAGTACTGTAGAAAGCACAACGAATACTTATTCCTATGGAATCTACAGTAAAATAGCCAAAGGAGCTAAAACAACAGTCATGACATCACATCAAATATGATTCTGTGGCATCTTGCTGCTGCCACCAAGTTAAACAATTAGCCAGTCTGCTCAGGCTTCCATTACCAGATTGTACCACAAGATGGTGTGATGAGTTACTCAAAAAGGTGGGTTAATACCCCTATAGCCACAGAATTGGAGGAAGCTTTTGATAAGCAAACAATGGTGTATTCTCAATGATAAGCAGGTACATTTCATTTACCCACCAAAATACATAGTTTTTAGGTTTTTGGCGTGTCTTCATGATGAACCTAATGTCAAAGATTTGGACTGAGGATGAACGTTACACAAAGCTCCACTCTCAAGTATGGACTGCTCCACTACAACTCCCAACTGCCATGCAAAAAGCTACCTCTAAATACAGATTGGGGAGGAGGTAACTCTGAGCATACACATTTCCAACCGTAGCACCACAGATGTGTTAAATGAAGCTGGGTGTGAATGTATTTTTGTTTGTGTGTTTCTGTTGTAGCCTCCTGCAGGATTCAGCCCCAAAGCTCGCAATGGACGTGACCTGAGTTGCCACAGCAGCTGCGGCTCCCTCCCACGGGAACTTCGAGACCACACTCCACCCAGAGCCGAGGGAAGCCCAATCCGAGGCTACACCAGCATCGAGGTCACGAATGTGTGACATCATCACAGTGCGATAAACACCAGTCATTAGCCTCAGCGAAACAAAAGCTACAATGTGAACATTTATCATCCATCTGAACCAACAGACTTTTATCATTATTACTGTTTTGTTAAAAAATTTGCCTTTATATGACAGATTGCACTTTGTGAAAAAAAAAGAAGAAGAGATGTGACGCTTAAAATTTCCTGGTTTAATGAAGTAAAGGACAAGTTATATTTTGGTGTCTTTGTGAAAAGTCATCTCCCTTCAACAACATGAATGAAAAGGACTCAAGCAAATTGAATATTTTTCTATTTCTCTTTGAGTGTGAGCCAGGATGTGACTGGTCCATTAGTTTTTGTTGATAACTGTAAACGACAGTTTCTTAGAGGGAGACAAGATTTTAAACAGACTGTTTGTATTATACAGGGTACTCAATGACATTTCATATCTGTGTAAATTGCCTCAGTCTCATTTGATTCTGCTGTTTGTGATGCCTTGTCAATGTGGCTGGAGACAAAAAAATACTTAACAAAAAAAAAAAAAAAAAAGCCACTAAGTTGTTTATGTTTGATAGTAATTTTTCATCTTGCACATTTACGCTGTTGTGTTCAAACAAATTGCACCTCTTCTAATCTTTTATACTGTGCAGTTAACGATAAAAAAAAAAAAAAAGAGTACCATGCTAACTAAAGATGACTGCATGGCTGTTATGACTGTACAAGCCAAGTGGGCTGAAAGAATTGAATTTTGCAATTTTGTGGCACTGAAAGACTGTTCCTTATGAAATAAAAGATAAATCATACAGATAAGAAAGAGTTTTACTATTTTTTTGGGAAGTTCAATAAACAATATGGGACAAACAGAACAAACATGTGGATCTTGATATTTGAGTTAACAGGATGTTTGTGACAAAATTAGACAAAAAAGGACTAAAACGGACAAATTTTGACAAGCTGATACACGAATGATGGTAAAATCACTGCACCTTTATGGTGCACACTTCTTGAATAAAGGTCTGAGTGCAAAAAAAAAGAACTCTGACAATATGTGGAAGTGGTTCATTGAGTGAAATGTCTGTCTTATGAGAGGTGGTTATTCATAAGAATCTATTTTTAGAGAATTATCAGCCAATCGAGCAGCTGAAGGGTTTGAGGATGTGCAGTTGCCAGGTTCTGGGGAAAATCAACTCAAATCCATCAAGCAGTAAGAAACAGAAGCAATGACACAACAAATTACCAAGAAGCTTTAAAATGTGCAACACTCAGGATTTTTATCAGGAACTAATTAAAAAACAAAACAGTCATTGCTGCTTTAAGAAACTGTATTCAACAGCCTTTTTTTTTTTTTTACTTAAAGATTAGGTAGGTTATACTAGGTAACTTAGAGCAGAATAAACTGTTGAAATGGAAAGTTGTGCAGAGTGGATTCATTCAGGTTTTTTTTTTTGTAACCGGGCTTTTCAGGAATAAGAAGTGCATTTGTGGATGAGCAGCAAACCAGCATGTGGATTGAACCCCTGAACAATATGTAAAATCAATGCTAAAAGACTTACTCTGCTGTTGAAACCAATAACGATATATTTTAGATAGGTCATAACGAATATACACATACGCAGCTAATTTATAAATGCACCCATATTCCTACGGCTATGGTGCGCACACCTGCTCTCACAGTGCCGAACGTTTACGCAAACATTAATCACGTCTGATAAGGAGAATAAAGAAGTAAAGCATGTTTAATCCTATCCTTTCTTCTACTTTTTAATGTCTTCTTAAATTCCGTCACAGCCTGACTGCTTCACTCTCTTCAAATATTCATTCAACAGTATTTGTTAGAAGTAGGAAAAATGCACAAGGAGAAGATTCATGATCCAACAAATGAGCAACTGTACAGCACTGCTTAACCTGCTGCAGATATTAAAGCTGGTTCATAATAATAGATGGTGTTTCTCAGTGGTGCATATAGCTGCATAAAATCCAGCAAGTGGTCATAATGTTACAGCTAATTCAGTTACCAAACGGGAGCTTCAGTAGCATGTGGTAGGAACATAAATAGATAATCCAGAGTGTATCCCTCATTGTGACTATCAGTCTGATCACACACTTCAGTGATGGCCCTATCCAGATAACAACGGCAGCATAGATAACGTGGCATGCTGATTCTTGGACAGGCTTCAAGTGAACACTGTGGCCTTACCCGTGCCCCGAATACCTCACATGGTTTCTTCCAAATGTGCCACCAATGAAAACACACCAGTCACGAGTCTTTCCAACAATATCCTGACGCATTGTTACCACAAAGAAAATGAATCAACGCCACAGACATTTCCTTACTTTCTACGCTGTTAATACGGCAGGAGTTTACTTTGAGGAGTTAAAGTGTCAACGAGAAACCTTCTTCCTTATTGACATAATTTGCATGAGGAAGATTGTGCAGTTCATGTTCCCCTCTGTAATGCAAATAAGTCGGCATCAGTGAGTGTGCATATCTGAATGAACAACTGACAGCACTTAGGTGAGTCACTGTGGTTATCAGCTTTTCCCCGCTCTCTCTTTAGGACACATTAACTCACGTCTTGTTTCAAACAGCTACGCAATCCAACGTGGTGCAACTCCTTCCGCTTATTCACAGTGACGCGGTTCTTGTCAAGGCCAAGTATGACAAAGCAAAGAAGGAGACGCTTCACCCTCGAGCTTCTTGCTCAACCTCGCTTTCTGGCGGACCACTCGCGGATGGGTGATGCCCCCCCTTTACACTCTGAGGTTCAACCTGGGAAATGAACTGAATGACTTTCTGGGAAACAATCACTGGCCAAATGTCATTACATGCTCACACAGCGGCCATAAAAGCAAGATCAACAGTGATATTTTAAGCCTGTCAAAGGTACAGGTCATTTTACTTGAGTCTCATATGGATTTGACTCATATACTGACTGAAAGAAGAATAGAATTACACACACTATACATAAGATAGTTTTTTAAATTTACTGTGAATCATGTGCATCATGTTTGTCTATACTTCATTGCAACGTTTTTTCCTTTGTGGCTCCCAACAAATGTGATTACCGACCCACAGAGATAAGGGATCCAGACAACCAGATGCAATCAGAGATGGTTCACAGCAGTGTCCATGAGTGTGTGTGTGTGTGTGTGTGTGTGTGTGTGTGTGTGTGTGTGTGTGTGTGTGTGTGTGTGTGTGTGTGTGTGTGTGTGTGTGTGTATGTGAGTGACCTGTTTTGCTTTCTTTGTGGTCATCAAAAGCTTTGACCACACACACTTGTGGACTCAGAGCTTGCTTGCATGTGTGTGTGTATTTAAGGGTCGTATTCAAGGGAAAAGATCTGGGTTTGGGGCTGCTGTTAGAAGTGCTTTTAGTAGTGTGTGTGTGTGTGTGTGCGTGCGTGCGTGCGTGTGTGTGTGTGTGTTACCTGAAAAACAGAGGAGCCATACAAAAGCTGAAGAGGAAGAACGCTCCCCAGAGACCAGCACAACGCTGTTTGCCTCACTTAAAAAGAACAATGCTGTGAGAGACCATGCTCGGGGCTGGTTTTGTAATTATTGTTAAATAGTAGAGACCTCAAAGTCAGACGCTGATAGGGAGAGGGGCACTGAGACAAGAACGTGATCACTTTGTTTCACTCTAATGTGGTGTGTAAAAGACAACCATAACGCACATGCACTCAAACACATAGCTGATGTGTGGTGGGAGCAGGGTGGGATCAGTCCTTGAGATTTTAACTTGACCAAAGGCCTCGAAAGGTATAACTGTGAGTCGGTGGTACATTTACACAAAGGAAGTACAAGTGACGTGGCTGATATGAGACATATACTGCACAGGGAAGCATTGAATAAATGGCACGTTACCGACATACACCCTTCCAGTTTGTTGATAACAGTTGTGTAAGACGGGGTTTTACGTCCCTTTTATGGGCACTTAGTTAGCTATTTGTAGGTGGATCGGCCTTGTGAGAGGATTGGTGTAAAACTGTCTGACTGTTGTGATGTTGTCATGCTTAGTCTGCATAGTCACACCACTTAGTTTAACCCTCTCAGGTGACTCGCACGCCTTCCCCCCTCAGCACTTATTTGCACAAATCGCTTTTAGTCTCAGTAGTTCATGCTTCACTGTTTCTGACACAATAAATCCTGGTAATGAACAGAAGGATTCATTATTTCTATTAGAAAAACACATTTTTTAGACAATCATGTAGTGTATGTTTTATCCAAGTCTACACAGCTCTTCAGTTTGTTAAAAAAAAAAACCTTTGTACTACAAGTTACAAAAACATAGTTCTTTGATGACTACACCATGTGTCAGCATGGAAAAACACAACACTCTTGCTTTAGAGTAAAAAATGCCAGAGGACTTTCGGAGTCCATCGCAGTTGAAGTCACTCTGCTTGGACTCCTTTGAATTAAACATTCCAAAACTCTATCTGTATTGGATACACGAGAATGGCATCTTTTTTTTTCTTGTCCTCGAGTCACAAATGAGTGTACTCAGAGTCAAAAACAGTTCCCGAATATTTGGAGGAGTCCAATAAACTCCACTGTGTACCCTCAAATGTCAATTTGCACACATCTTGTCTTTCAAATCATTCTTAGCAAACTACATTCATCTGATAGCTAAATTCCAGTTTCACAGCCCCTATCGACATGTTGATTCAACTCTTCCACTATTATGGCCCACATTACGACACAAAGAAAAACTGTGAGTATTAATATTTGTATTCGCTTCATTGACTGATAAACTTTCTCTGATAAGACATATTATCCCATATCTTGAGGGGTATTTTCAGAGAGAGCCTTTACTAAACATGTTCATGAGTTCCCAGCTGCACAGACACAACTAAATAGAGCATAGAGTGTGTATTGAGCGCCAATAAAAAAAAATGCCACCTTGAGCAAAAACACATGTATACATGAGTAATGGTGAGCACGTTTTTGGAAGAAAAATGACAACAGTGCAAAGAAACAACAAACCCCTGGTACCATGTTTGTGTGTGTGTGCGGGTTACCAATAACAAATGAAATCAATAAGACATAATTGTGTGCTGCTTATTGATCACGCACAGATCATACCTATGTCCCTTGAGCAAAGCCAGCCTTCATGGTTTTTAATTGAAATTTATATGAGATGTACCGGTTGAACGGGCCTGTTGTCTCGTAATTCAATCACACTGTGCGTGTGGATGAGAAATCTTTCCGGGTAAATCATATAAGCGTTTCCTGTCGGTTTCTATCGCCCTGAACTTTTTTTTTTTTTCAATCTGAGAAGTCCTTGCAGATGCAGATGAATTGGTGGGAATCAGAGGCACGGTGGGGACCGTGTGTGCAGTACAGTATGGAGTGGAGCATGAAGGGGTAATAATCTCGGGTGAGAAACAGCAGAAATGTGCCCCTCTGCAGGCCGGGAGTGGAGGGGTTAATGAAAGTGGAAGTGCATCGCGGCGGAGCCCCCTCCTTCCTGCTCTGCCTCCTCCTGCCGCCCGGGCCCATCCGTCTCCTGGTGAATCCCCGGCCGCTCCTCGGAGCTCACTTTCTCATTAAATTATGCCCATAAAGTCCGGGCGGAGGCGGTGGATGAGCTCGATATCACACACGGCACCTCCCGCCGGGGCTCAGACGGAAACTTGTAGCCGAAAGATGCCAAGGTGAGTCTTAAATGTCGCTTCCGCCAAACTGTTACTTTGTGTCGCTTGTGTCGACTGTGTAAAGTTTTGTGTTCTTATAGTTTGATTCCGGGAAAGTGTTCCTTTCTTTCTTTTCCTCATGAAGAGCAGTCGTGGTCTAAAAAAAACAAACCCGCCCAGTTTTGCTCTCAAACGGACTGCGCGGTGTTTTTAAGGGAGCAGCGGTTAACTATTTCCATACAGAGATATTTCTAAACTTCTCTAACTAGTAGCTAAAAGTAAGCTTTAAAAAAAAAGAAAAGAAAAATTGAGGTGAAACACTCTTAAAAACTTAGACGGGGCTCTACGGAAGGAAAACAAGTGTGTGAGTGTGTGTGTTTTGAGGGGAGGGGAGGGGGGGTGGGGGTGTCTTTCTGTCTTGTGTGGAGGCCTGTCAATGTCTTACTCTGCTCTTTGGTGAATTATAACCTCTTTTTAGACGGGGCTGTAACAAACTGTACGAAACTCCGTATTTATGTGACACCTCCACATTCCTCTGCCCCTCAGGGTTGAGCAACATTATAGTGACCCGGGGCTGGCAGTGGAGGAGGTTTAATCCCTCCAGCTGCCGTGATGCGTTCACTTGCAGCCTCATGCCAAGCATTCTTTACTGGGAGAGGATGGGAGAGGGGAGGTCGCGCTAAAGTCGACATTGCAGCACATTTCGACATGCTTGGGGATGAGACACACTGATTGACTTTGTTAGTATATCCCAGGATAAATCTCTGGTATGAGTATTTCACAAGGACATTCCTGGATGTTGAAAGAGGTTGCATTTACATGATGGGGGACGTCACCCTCCCTTTAGGCCAGGTTTATGATGGTCAGAGCTTTGCTATACTCCGCCACGCATCACTAGTCACCTGCTGCATATTTAAGTGCATTATTTAAAGCAGTGTTTGTTTTAGTCAAAAGTGTCTTCATTTAGTTTTCCATTGTAATTATTACATGAAATGTGACTGGAGTGGTCAACAGGATAGAGCTGAGTATGAGAAGTGATTTGTGATCAGGTCTCGCTTGGTTAAAGGGAAGTTCTCGAGGACAGTGGAGAGATTTGCTGTTGTGCATGGAGATGTTTGCATTGATGAAAAGACAGGAAGCTGAAATGGAGAAGTGAAGATGTTGATGTTTTCACTATGAGCACGTTAGAAGGCGGAATTGGGACAGCGAGGACGAGGAGGTTGAGACACTTTGGTGTGTAGGAGAGATGATGGATTTGTGGAGAAGCAGATGCAGAGGATGGAGCTGCGAGGAGAAGAGGGAGGACATGCAGAGGACTCATGTGAGCATGGAGGAAACGGGACGCAGGGTTTTGCAAGAAGATGAAGAAGTGTTCCTGGCATACTTTGGCCTCCATGATAAATAATAGATCAACAAATGTAACTCTGTTCCTGAATTCTTTAAAAGGTGTGCTTCCTGCCTCGCCTTACAACTTTTACTCTTGTTTGTCATGGGAGAGGCAGATAACCTCTTGGGTTTTGACTATAATCTAAAATGATGTAATATTTTGTGAGGGTCTTGCTTTGCGATGACGTAATGGGTCTTATCTACCCCTATTAATGTGGTAACTCCAGTGAAAAGTGCTATGACTTGTGGAAACTTGGCTGCTGTAAATGTTTTAATGCAGCAGAGTTCTCAGGAGAAGCACTTTACACATCGACAGTTCATTTTATGTTCTGCAAGTTTTACTTAAATCTGGACTTGGACACTCATAAAGGACAAATCTCTGGACATCAGCAGACGGGTTGAGTCTTGTCTTTTTTTTTTCAACAGGACTCGCTGTTGAAAAAAAACAGCAACATCATATACCTTGTTAGAGATTCTTATCCCAAATTTTTTGTTGTGTGTTTTGATTTCTCTCTGCGTGTGTCCATTACTAACAATCTTTCTCTCTGTTCTTCACAGCAGCTGTTCTGACTGAAGTTTAGGAGCAGACAAGATGCGTTCTAGTGTGGATAACCCACCAACCTCTGTTGGCAGCAACGGGAATCACAGCAACAACAACAACAATAATCACAGCAGTGAGAACAGTGGAAACTCGGGTTCCCAGTATGCACTGTGTGCTCTGGGCGTGGGACTAATCGCCCTGGGTGTCGTGATGATCGTGTGGAGCGTGGTACCTGTGGAAGCAGCTAATAATAATGGCAGTATTTCAGATGAACACCACAATACCGGCAGCAGGAAAGATAAAGCCTCCTCGGTGGCCTTTGTCTTGACGGGCTCGGGGGTGGCCATGCTGATGCTGTCCCTGTGTCTGGGGATGAGGAACAAACGGCGGGAGCAGCGGCATCTGCAGGCGGCCCAGAACCAAAGAGGAGAAGCGAGGCAGCAGGAGGAGCGACAGACGTGAGTTCAGTCAAGAGTTTCCAACTCAACCGCTTCTCAGTAGTTTTCATCTCAGGATGACTTGTTTTTATTGAGAACGAAAACTTCCCCGGTTGCACAAGAAGTTATGTTGACCAACTTTTGGATTTAAAGAGCTTATTTGGTGAATGGCTTTAACTTCTAAAGTGTGTTTGAATTCTTGTGAAGTCTCAGTGATCTAGATCAGTCATATTTACCCATTCCCTCACTATCAGACACAGACTTCCACACCAATTTAAGAATCTAAAATTAAAACGACTGACATTCAAGTTGTCCACACACTGTTCGGAAAAACTGTCGTTCAATGTCTTGCCTAGGGACACATTAAAAGAGTGAGCAGGACCATCAAGCCAACACAAGTTATTAAATGAGTCATTTCTCTAAATGTCTGCAGTGCTGAGGAGCAGGCCCAGCGATTCGCCGTCCCCAGCTATGAAGAGGCAGTGGGCAGTGGCCAGTACCCCGTCCGTCAGACCAACCCTCGCCCCAGCACCTCACAGCTCCCTTCCTACGACGACCTCGTCCAAGTCGATGGCGTGCACTTCGAGAACGAGGGATCAGAGGTCGTGTCGGCCACACCGCAGCCCGCTGCTGCTGCCGCCGCCGCCGTCTCCACGTCCAATCGTAAACCCGGGAAGAACAGCCGCAAGCTCCTCCCGATCAAGATCCGTCGGATAAAATCGGAGAAGCTGCACATGAATAATGTTGATAACGCTCAGCCAGCAACCGGAATCAGCATTGAACCACTGACACCGCCACCACAGTATGAGGATAAGGTGCCTCCAATTTGATAAAAAAAAAACCCAGAGCTGACTGAAACTATCCACTGACACATCCCCCACCACCACCCCCACCCCCCGTGGATCAACCTTGTTAAGCCAAAACTGGAATATGGCTTCATGCTGAATCTTTTCTTTTTTCATTTTGTTCTGGAGACATGCCACTCCGCTTGATCCCAAATAACTCCAAAATGAGAAGTTTGACCTTACTGGATGTCATCGGCCGACACAAAGGGATGAAGTTTCTGAATGCTTTTCTTACTGAGACCTATTCCTTCACGATGTGCCTTCTGGGATTTTGTACACAGCCATTGCAGCTTTTTTTTATGTAAACAGCCACTCAGCTGTGCACTGGAGATGTTGGAAGAGGTCCTAAGACCTCTGGCAGTTTACAGTGAGGATCTATCCTCCTGTAGCTGTACCCTACACATATTGTATGTGATGTGCACAGCAACTATTTCCTTAAGGCGGAGCTCCAGTATGGATAGCTTTGGATTAGTGTTTGTAGTTGACCGAATCCAGGTTCATCAATGAGTCACTGGGCTTTCTGTGTACTCGTGGAGCTCCACCTGATGTGGCGTCAAGCTACACTTAAACTCCCGGACTGTCACAAATATTGTCTCTCCTGTGAGACTTTTCTTTAAGCTCGGTTTTTAATCTGTGTGTGTTTGTAGAAGAGCTTTTTAGAAAAAGAGTCGGTCCGTATTTCAGTGAGTCAGACTTCAGGGGTTTTGAATCACAAGAGCTAAACATTGTAAAGTTTCATTTACATATTGTATTATGAAGCAGCCCCAGGTCTGTGCAATCCTTGCCGTGCCATCAAAAAGAAAAAGGTTTCTACACATTTCTTGACCACAGCTTTAAAGACTCTGCTATGTTTCCATAGATAAAGTAAAGACCCTTGTCATGTCTTTGGGTGGATGCTATTGTTTAGTAGAAGTTGGTGAGAAATGGTCCAATATAAGAAAATGAGCAATTATACTTCTGTTTGTTAAATAGATTTTGCCAAGAAATAATGTTGAAGACAGTATAAACGTCCTTTAATTTGTATCAAATATGACTGACCTGTGTAGAAGGACCAATATTGCTCAGAAACACACCATTGACGTGTCATCATCGGTGCCTTTGCAAACAGTTGCCAAGCCACAGCACTTTCAGGCTGAAATCTGCATTTTTTTTTTTTTAGCTCCGCTTTCTACTGCTTTGAATAACGGTTTGTAAGTAGCTTGTGTTGAATGTCCGTATCTCGGTAAACCTCAAAGGACACAACAGCAAAGCAGAGGATCCACCTCTTCCTGCATGTCAGTGATGTGGAGCGCAGCAGAGAGCTGCTGTTGAAATGCAGACTGCACTTAATTAGAAAGCTCATATTTACACTTCCCGGCTCCGACGCAGTGGCGCTTTGTTACAGCCGCGATTCGGTTACAATTGAATAGAAATCACTTCTGGGGAAGAACTCATTTTCCCAAGAAGTTCACGGTCTCGCGTTATGGTGCTTTTTAGTCGTTGGGACGCAAGTTGCCGGCGGAGTTTTGTCCGAATCACAGATGCATGCATTTCAGCTGAGAACAGCACATCCGAAAACATTTCAAAAGGCGTACCAGGCGACCAACAGGGCTGGAGCTTGAATGTCGACGAAGGGGGAAGCCCACGTGAGCACGATGGAGGGAATTGCTGCAAGCCCTCGCCCCGTAGCCATGGTGAGCGCGGCGGAGCCGTGAAGGCAGCAGTGTAGTCGCTGCTTCTCCGGGGCTTTTTGTTCTTATTGGAGATGTCTAACAGAAAGACTCTTTCACTGTGCAGCTGTGCCACAATAACGGCAACTATTGCCCAGTGGCTGGCCACCACAGCTTGACTTGGAAGTCCTGTTTTCACATAAAAGCATGAGCAAAAGAAAGAAAACAGACTGGATCCCTTTTTTTTTTTTTTTTTTTTTTCCATTTTCGTTGATAAACATGATTTTATCAGTACCTGCCCGCACACAATCCTTTCTTCTCTATTTTTGTAGAGCTGAACAGCTGAAGCCAAACAGAGTAATTCACCTAGTAATGTTCCTCATTTTAAAACTTTCCCTCTTTTCGTTAGAGTTGCAACCATCTCGTCACGAGGTCATTATCAGCTGATTGTGTTTTATATGCGCATGTTTTCTGTTGGTTTGACCGAACACGACTCCAGGGCTGTGAGTGGAACTCAACCGTGTCTACATTCGTCCGAATTGTTTTTAATTCGAAGCTTGTAACCCGGGCTATAGTTTTTGTCAGGCTCTTTTATTTTGCAGACATCGACGTCGTGGCTCATTTGCAAAGTACAAATGAGTAAAGTTTAATGTTATACCTGAATGAATGAACATTCTTCATGTGAATGAGCTCCCAGAAACAAATGTTTGTTCGTCTCCTTTTCATTGTTGCCTTTTTTTTCCCTTTTTTTTTTATATATATATATATATATTAAAGCTCTGGTGTTTTGTATGTGTACTGTGAAAATGTGCTTTTCTATGATAACTTGTGTTTTGGAAAATGAAGAGTGAAAACACATTTACCTTCTGATAAATAAAAAGAAACATTTGGTAATTACATATCCAGAGTCGGTGTGTGTGTGAAAGGTGTTTTTCCCTTCGAATGTTCTGTTGGTATTGAACGTCTCATTTTCACGTTTTGTATCTTTCCCGCTGATCTCCTGCTTTGAAAACTGGAGTTTACGGCATTTATGTTGTTTTTTTCAGAAATTGGACAGTAACTTTGCTTGAAACTGAAAGTAACTTGAGCCAAAAAGATTTCACAGCTTGATTGTTTTTACTGAAAAACAAAAATCTCTTTGAAAAAGCCTCTTCAGTACTTGGTCATGATCTGTAACGAGACGGGCACGGGCGAACACGATGAGTTTTTAGCTTCAGGTTGCGATGCGGGCAAATCAAACTGCGACTCACCCTGTTGATCCAGCCGATGTAGGAGCTGACTTGTGTGAAGACGGTGGGCTTCTGAAAGACGTTGCAGCCCTGACCCGAGCCGAAGCTGACCACGCCGTGGACGTCCCATGAACCGTCGCTGTTCTGGCAGTTCAGAGGACCACCGGAGTCTCCCTGCGGGTCCGCGCACGGTGAGCATATATATATATATATATATATATGCAGACCCGGTGGTTTATTTCAATGTAAATCTGCTTACGTTACAGCCCGCGGCGATGCCGTCTCCGCCAGCGCAGACCATCTTATCCGTGGCCAGCACACTCCACCAGTCGGGCCGGGAGCAGATGTCATGGCCCACAACCGGCAGGAGAGCCTGCTGCAGGATGTCTGCTGCAGGTCCGGCGGCTGTGAAGGACGCAGGGACGTGGATGAGGTAGGAAACCACGCGGAAAATAGGGACAGCCAATAGAAATTGGGTCATGTTTAGACTGAACACAGCAGTGCTATCAGCGGCTTCTAAAGTCTACTGTTCCCTCACTAAATGATTCATATAGATGTAATTACTGAATAATACTTGTGATTATTACTTTTTGCGTCAAACTGTGAATGCTCCGTATATTATTTACACAACTGGATCTTTTCTGTGAACTCCCCAAAAATACTCAGAATGACAAAGTGGTTAATTATAGGCTCGCTAGTTGAATCGGTATCGAATCCTACCTGCCGGCACTGTTGTTTGATTGTTCTCAAGCAGTGTGTGATGAATATTTTTCGTTGCTTTCACTTAACTGAATAATGTTTGGGCTGGTTTTTCCTCAGCATACTCCAAATCCCTTCAAAAACTTGGGTTTGAAGTTAATCAGTGGCTCTAGGTGTGAATATGTGTTGTCTGTCTCTCTTTGCCACATGATGGTCTGGTGGGTTGTCCAGGATATAGCCTGCTACTGCCCTGCTGTTGCCCATAGTCTTGGATTGGCCCCTAAAGATGGATGAAGCAGTAGAGAATAATTTATGTATAGATGGTTGATATGTCTCCCACCCTGATAGCTTGATTTGTATTGACCGCTGTTTACAGAAACTGGCCAGCCTGTAAAGATTCAGAGTAATGTGGTGACCCATGTTTGTGATGTGATTACTCACTGGAGAGTCGACCCCAGCCAGTGACGAAACATGGGGTATCATGGGGCAGGACAACACCCTGGTCGGGAAGGCAAGCAGGCTTGATCGTATCAGAGAAGATGACGGGGGAGGGGAGTTTGATCAGAGCAATGTCATTCCTGTAAAAGGTGAACGAAGACCCATAATCAGAGAGAGAGAGGATGATCTCCCTGTTCCATAATGTGTTGCTTTTTCATTTATGTTCATTTATTCTTGTGTTACCTTACTCATTAAGAGACCCAGAAAAGTAACAGTGACGGCCTGCTGGAGATGGTATTGAGTTTGTGCGGTTTGCTGTTACCGGCTGAGCAGGATGCTGTAGTCTTCGTGGGTGATGATTGTAGCTGCCCTCTGTGCGATGGAGCCCTCCTCACTGGCCTTCAGGCTGTGTTTACCCAGCTCCACTCTGTAGTTGTAGCGGTCGCTGTGGGATGACAGGTGACAGGACATTGCCCCGAGGGGGTTAGACTCAGTATTGACTGTGAGAACAAAACTGTGATTAAACTGATGGTGGACTGCAGTGAAACGGATGCAGCTTTGGTTTGGGCTACCACACAACTGTAACTGACTTCACTGACTAATCACATACATGGCAGTTTTCAGCTCCCATGATGAGATTTGGGTCTTATTGAGTTTATCCATGGCAGGTAACGATGCGGATGGTAAATGAAAATCTGTTGGGTACCAGGAGTTGAAATTAATTGGTGAAGCCTAAGTGAGTGAATTAGATCGTGACTGTCGCACTCTGTGTTTTCCACATGATTACTGGTGACCTGTCCAGAGGTGAACGCAGATAATAGATAAAGAGCGATGTCTGGATGGATCTTCTCTCTCCTCTCGATCCAATTTGTTTCTTCTTCAATGTCTGAGGTTGTGGCTTGACAAAATAAACGGTGCTTAACAAGTCTTCACTCTGAAACTACTCATTCTAATAATTTGAAGGATTGTTTTGAATCAGTAACTCCTGAAGTACTTGAACCATAATCACATTTTATTTGCGTTATGACCTGCTGAAATATAATCCCCTATTTTTTCACGCTTTGTCGCCTTAAAACCTCAATTCAAAGCCGTGCATTTCCAATATGTGGAGAACGTCATATTGAGATAATTTTTATAATAGACTGTATATAACAGGTAATGCAACTTAGTTCAAAATGTAGCTTTAAATAAAACCCTGGCTTTAAAGCTCAATTTAGATTTTTACATTTTGTTAACTTTTTTTTTGTTTTTATCTGAACATTACTATGAGGAAACTTTAGTATGTGTGAAACCTCAGTTAATCTAATTTGCAATGATGTCCTGGTTAAGGTGACAAGCAGCTCTTGCAGCATACTTGGCAAAGACAGACATTGGTAGAAAAATCAATGGTGACCGGTTCTTTATTGGACTGGTAATCACTTCAACAAAATCAAGAAATTAATCTGTTCTCACACACATTTGCTGCTTCAATCTCAGGATTTGTAAGGTTGTCAAATCATTTCGGATCGTTGATCACCTTCCACAGGTTCTATTGCCTTGCACTCACTTGATGCAGTGTGCAGCGGTGAGAATCCACTCAGGGGAGATGAGGGAGCCTCCACAGACGTGACTCCAGCGCCCACTGCTGTCCGACTGGAGTGAGACCTAGGTGGGGTAAGAATTATATCAGTAAACTGATAAGAAATGTAACTTTTTTTGATCATTAGAAAATGTGAATTCATCATAAAAATTCTAACTATCCTCTAACAGTCCATTAAATCCCCTTTAATTGTATAAAGAACAAATGGATGACTCACTTTCTATCCACTAAATGAAAAACAATTGGGGCCACTTGTTTGATTTGATAATATGTTGGAGTTCATGCTGTACTGCTGTTGTAAAAAGTATTTTTTATTATTTTTTGGTACATTTTTACCTGCCAGGGCCAGCTGTGAGGCGTGGTGTCCTCTCCTGCCACCACCCTGCTCAGCGCAGGAGGGAAAGTGGGAAGGCCGCAGCCATAGGCTATAGAGGACAATATTAGCAATGTTACAAACGACAGCTTTCATATTTCCAGGTAATAAGTGATAATTCACTATTGAGGATACCGCAAATTGTCATGAGACATATGAGGCATTATGATCTTCAGCATCAGCAAAACAAGTTTTTTGTGTTCTTTTTTTAATATATGAAGGTCAGGACATTCAGTGATGCTAAAGAAAATGCACTTTTATAAAGTTCTATGTTATCACAAGAACTTCTTTTAAGATCACTAACTAGCTGTATGCTTTTTTATTTTTTATTTTTTTTAAGCAATTCAGAGACAAGTTGAAGGCTTTCTTACCACTCGCTACCAAAACAGCCAGAACCACCAGCCTCCTCATGCCTGATGATCTTTGTGAGAGTAGATGTATACCTATGCGTTAAAAGCTGACTGGTATTTATACTGTGTGCAAGGATCCTCTGTCTCAGTGTATAGACCGTTCTGGGAAACCTTGGTGTGCAGAAGCAGAAAGTCAAACAAGTGCTGGTGAGTGAGGACACAGCGGGTGCTTGATAGGAAATTCCCATCAGTGTGAAGCCTGAAATCAGACTTCAGATTCTTTATTGGTTCTTGTACATTCAGCAAAACTAGTGACATTACAGTTATAAAGTGAATGAAGTAACACAAAACTTGTCCTTAATTTCTTTATTACACTGGTAAAAGTTGTCGTTTTGGTCCCAACAGGCTGCTCTCTCAGTAAGCTGCCATTTTCTGTGAAATGAAAATTAAAAGAATGAATTAGATTTAATCCAAACAAATGCTTAAGTCACTTTCTAAAATGTGTCCTTCGTTGAAGATTGAGAATAAAATGAGTTACGGCGCTGATCCAGTCGACGTAGGCGGACACTCTGGTGAAGACGGTGGGCTTCTTGATGAGGTTGCACTTGAGACCGGAGCCGAAGCTGACAATCCCGTGGACTTCCCAGGAGCCGTTGGCTGCCTGACAGTTCAGGGGACCGCCGGAATCCCCCTGAGGCCATCGAGAGAGGAAAAACGTCATCATTTTACTTTTTCTCTTTTCTAATTGTATCTAATTTCTATATTTTACGTTTACCTCAAATTTGTGTGGTAATTTCAGTTCTGTCCGGTTTTTCTGATCAGTTTTACATTCTTGTTATTATTGTATTGATATTTTATCGGAATGGTTTGTTGTTTGAATTTATTATTACTTTTTATTATTTTTATTTTCTTTATCTATATAGATCTTACATTTTTTAATATCCATTTATCTTTCTCTCATTTTAAAATCACTCCTAGTTTACATTTTAAGTGACATTTTGTCCCATTATAGTAGTTTCTATTTTCATTTACAAATATTTATACGCACTTACTTTACTTCGTATTTTTTAACTATTTTACTTTGTTTTTCTCCTTATTTTCTCTTTATTGTATATTTATATATTTCTATGTCTTTGTTTGACTCTGTATTTGTCTTAATTTTAGCTTTAAGCACCGAGTACTATAGTAGTGCTTAGTTCAAAGTGTAAGATTTGTGATTCATAACTTCCGATGTTGGTGATGTCAACATATGATGTTGACATCACATGTATGCATCACAGGTATCTTACCTGTACATATTCGTGTGACTTCACTGCATGCAGCTATGTGACTTGTGTTTTCAGACTCACGTTGCATCCGGACATGACTCCGTCTCCGCCTGCACAGACCATGGTTTCCTTCACCTGGAAGCTCCACCAGTCAGGCTTGCTGCAGGTAGCGTGGTCCACCACAGGCAGGAGAGCCTGCTGCAGGATGTCAGCAATGGGACCTCCAGCTGTGAGGAGGTGGGAAGCATAACCAGGTCATGTTTAGCTGAGGTGGGAACCACGGAAGTCACGAACCATCCTCGTCCTGTGCTGGATTTTTTAAACTCTATACAGTACATGAACAAAACTCAACCACTAACCTCACACTGTATACTTCATCTCAATAGATTCAATAGAGTCTCCACTACCTTATCAAAGTGAGTTTTTATGAAACTGTTTGTTCACTCACTGTAGAGGCGACCCCAGCCAGTAACGTAGCAGGGCTCATCATGAGGGAGGATGGCCCCAGCAGCAGGGATGCATGCAGCCGTGATGGAATCAGAGGACGTGACAGGGGACTCCAGCTTGATCAGGGCGATATCATTACTGGAGAGGAAACACATGGATGTGCTTTGAAACGTTTTTTTTTCTTCCCTACAATTCAAAAACTTTATTCTTAGAGAGAGACGTAGTATTTTTACCGAATGAACAGAGCGCTCCATTTCTCATGGACAATGATGTTGGAGGTGCCCATGAAGACAGCGTTCTCCTCCATCTCTACCAGATTGTGCTTTCCCAAGGCCACTCTGTACTCCCGACCTGTGCTGTGAGTCGATGGAGCAAAACGTGAAGCTGTTAAATGCACCAGCTCACGGGGGCATTCCATCAAAAACATTTCTCCAGTGAACATAACAGATCAACCTCTGTGCTTTTACCCCATTGGCCGATGACTGCAGTAGATATGCGTGTCATGTGTTCATACCTGATGCAGTGAGCAGCAGTGAGGACCCACTGGTTGGAGATCAGAGTACCTCCACAGGTGTGCCTCCACTCACCCTCTCTGTTGTACTGCAAGGAAATCTGAAACACGCACAGCATATAGTTTTAATAAAATTCATTATATCCGATGTTATATTTGATGTTTTTTTGCATGAGACATGTAATAATACAATGTATGCTCCCTATATCAGTCATTGTCAAGCCTGTGTTGCCCTTCGTGGCACGTTATTATTGAGACCAATGTAACCAGCGTTGTTATTCTGAACAGTGTGTGCACTTTTATTTTTTTTTATTATTTACAGTTTGTCAGCGCTACTTTTTGAAGCATCGTCAGTCTTTCTCCATTCCTCTGCATGTTTTACCTGCCAGGGCCAACTGTTAGGCCTGACATCGTGTCCTCCAACCACCCGACTCAGTACCGGGGGGGATGTGGGCTGGCCGCACCCGTAGGCTGCAGGGACAAATGAAGATCACACAGTTGTTACACTGCCTTTGTGAAAAAAAAACAACAACAAATAAATAAATAAATCTTTACCCCCGACAACAAAAAGAGCAAGAACCACAAACTTCATCATGTCTGCACCTCCACAGTTTGAGTGAACGGCCTGACATATTTATACCTTTCACAACGTTATGCAACCAGCAAAAACTGGATCAAGTTCTGGGAAATGTGCATTTTGACGGATCTTAACGTTGGGGTGGAGCTTTGAACGGCAGCACTGACAGACGTGAAACAGGCGAAACAGGCCAAGGCCAAAGTTTTAAAGGTTATTTGTTTGTCTAACCTCTCACAGCTATGAAATAATGTACCATGTGTCAGCAGCAGCTGGAGCTCACTCCCCCTCAAAATTTACATCATATCAAATCTAACACAACAGTTTTTGGTTTTAGAAAAATAGAATAAAAGCAGAGTTTTTGAGGTGTTAAAGTTTCTCACACAGACACAGTTGATCCTGTACTTTTTGAAGTGAAAGTAACATCATTATTGTAAATTGTCCACATGACACTGGACACAACGATGGATGTATTTGGGTACAGTGAAGTAACTTTTTTCCAAAAGTGGTTTATCAAAAGAGTTACATCATCAAACATATCACTGTTGAATATATATATTTTTAAATGACAAATTTTGATTTTATTCCCCAAAACTTTTCCAACAATACAGAAAGTAAATGGTTTTTTTTTTTTATAGCAAGTAAATCAATGGGAAATGCCAGTACTCATCTTATCTAATCTCATATGAATAGATTTATTTTATATTGGAGCCGGTTTATTTCATAGAAGAAACACTATATATGTTAATACTACTGTGTGTCATATGTTATGAAGAGAACATTTCAAAGTAAATAGGATAAAGCACTTCTAGAAGATGAAAGTGTGAATTTAGCTCCGGAAGTCTAATTTGAAAATGTCCTGACGATATGAATTTTCTTACACGTCAACTCAACATGCAATAATGAGAAAAATAAGTTTACAATACAAAGGAAGTCACTGAATATTTTCAGATGAATGCACAAATCTGTCACTTTAAAGACGGCGGTCTGATGGACTCCAGTAACATCTGTGTGCTTCACATCGGGGTAGAGTCGGGGAGATAAGGTGTATTTGGAGCTTATCTCCAAGGTTGATTTATTTTTCCCCCACCACGTTATCCTGGCTGCGTGAAACGTTGAGTCACACCTTTGCGCCCTGAGAAGCACTATATAAAGAGGAGCGGGTCACTGTGGACGCCACTGAAGACAGTCACAATGAAGTTCGTGATCTTGGCTTTGTTCGTTGCTGGCGGTAAGCGAATATTCTTTCCCCTGACTCGAAAACAATGCACTGGATTTTAGATTCCTTCCAGTGTTCCAACCCCATTGTTAATCACCATATTCTTTCTACTGTTACCTAAAGCCTACGGGTGCGGCCTGCCCACCTTCCCCCCCGTTCTCTCCAAAGTAGTTGGTGGAGATGATGTGCGCGCAAACAGCTGGCCCTGGCAGGTATGCAACTTTCTTCAAAGAAATCAGGGACTTCATTGAAGCGTCAAACAATAAACCAGTGACTGGACCACTTGTTTGTTCTCCTCAGGTGTCTCTGCAGTACAAGAGTGGCAGCAACTTCTATCACACATGTGGTGGCACTCTGATTTCCAGCCAGTGGGTCCTCACTGCTGCTCACTGCATCGGGTGAGACAAAAGTTTCTCTTTTGTATTTCGATAGGGTCGCAGAGTGGACAGTAAAGTTAGTAAATGGTAAGCTCTATGCTCTCACAATAGTTTGTCCTATGTGACTCCTTAAATTCAGACACAGCCGTCCTGCTTCTTAATCTTCTATAATACTTAATCTAATTTAGAGTTATGTTGGCCGGTAGGCAATTTAGGGTCACCAAATGACTCAACCACATGTTTGTTTTTGTTCTACTGAATGATAAAACTAGAGAAACAAACACCTACACCCAGGAAAAACATGCAACTTCCATATAAAGATATTTTTGCTGTGAGGCTACATCAACATGCAGTCACTGATCTTTTAACACTAATCCAACAAGCGAGTAAATCAGCACAGTTCGGTTTTTACTGACTTTTAGTGAAACAGTTGAGGACAAAAATATCAGGAAATACTAAATTTTCAAGCATAAAAGGCTATTTTTAGGTTTGTGTGGGAATAAACACGTTGTAGTAGCAACATGTGCCATTCTCATGTTTGTTTCCTTGATTGTTTTCTTTTTCTTTAATGTGGCCGAGCAGAAGCCGCACCTACAGAGTTTACCTGGGAAAGCACAATCTGAAGAACAACGGGGAATCTGGTTCCATCGCCCTCAGCCCCGCTAAGATTATCGTCCACGAGAACTGGGACTCTGCCAGAATCCGGTGGGACATAGCGCGGAGTCCAAACTAAACCAGAGCTGGATAATAAGCAGCTGTGAATATTGAAAAGCTTTATCCATGTTATCAATAATGATGCGTTCCTAAATGTGCGATTTGTAATCTTGCTCCAGTAATGACATTGCCCTGATCAAGCTGGCAAGCCCCGTCAAGCTGTCCAACACCATCATGCCTGCCTGTCTTCCCTCCTCTGGAGAGGTCCTGCCTCACAACGCTCCCTGCTACGTGACTGGCTGGGGACGTCTCTGGAGTAAGTACCAACAAATTCTAAGTGTTCAAGTAACTCTGAGGCCTGTCGGCCATAATTTCCTTAATTCCTCCTTAATGCAAGATTGAAATCAGTGGACAGGACCTGGTTCAACTATCACTTCATTATATCTCAGTGGTTCACTTGAGCGTGGAGCTCCATGTTGTTGGCCTTCCTGCAACTCGTATTGTCTGATTGTCTTCAAAAGCTGGTGGCCCCATTGCTGACATCCTGCAGCAGGCCCTCCTCCCCGTGGTCGGCCACTCCACCTGCTCCAGGTATGACTGGTGGGGCAGCCTGGTCACCACCAACATGATCTGTGCTGGAGGAGACGGAGATCTGGCCAGCTGCAACGTGAGTCTGACCCTCCAGACGGCTCCAGATATAGAATCATAGCGGTTTTGGTTTACATAACGTTTGTCTCTGTTGTCCTCTAGGGAGACTCTGGTGGTCCTCTGAACTGTAGGAACTCTGATGGCTCCTGGGACGTCCACGGAGTGGTGAGCTTCGGCTCCAGCATGGGATGCAACTACTCCAAGAAGCCCTCTGTCTTCACCAGAGTCAGCGCCTACATGTCCTGGATCAACAACGTAAGTGGAAATCAAAGAACGTGTTAAATGTCAAATCCTTGACTGGCGCAGGGCGTTCCCATGCGGGTCTTTGGAGACCCCTATTTCTTATTTCATATGCTCCAAAGTCCTGATTCAAGTCAATGGTCTGTGGTGAGGCTTTTGCAGAGCTGGATGATGACGAGCAGGGAGACATATGAAATATGGAAGGCTGGGAAACAGAGTTCTTACTTAGTGGCTGAACAATGGGAAGCAGAATCTGAACATTATCATCTCACAGAGTAAAAAAGGATGTATGTGGTTAAGAAATTATGTCTTAAAGGTTTTTTCTGTGCTCTTCTTTTCCAGGTGATGATCACTCACTAAGGTGTGGACTCGTTTCTGTCAGACGTAGTTAGTTGACAATAAAGAATACATAACTCATGCAGTGTCTTGTTATTTCTTAATCAAACCTGTTGTTTCATTTGTGTTCAAATTTAAAATAAAACCAAACTCAAAATGTTATTGATGGAAAGTTGCACACACTCTATGCCATACATTCATTATGACAAATATGTAAATCTACAGTTTCATCAGTTCAGATCTCTCATGAGACAATTTACAGATATTTCCAGGTTAAATCATGAATCAAATAGTCACACTATCACAATAATGCTCTTGTAAACTGCCTCATATTTATGAATCAAGCCTCAGTTTATTTGATTTTACATCATTTTGGGATCATCTTCATAAAAATTGTTTTAGGTGAAAGCAACAACATATTTGGGCTTTTGAAAGAGAATCACAAAAAGTAATGATGAATTACTTTTTTCTTTTCATTTGAACAAATCATCTCTTCTTTGAGCGGTTTGTCGAATATATCGGAGACTGAGTTTAGGAAAATTCTCCACCTTTGGAAAATAGTCATGCACCTCTTGCATTTTTTTTTCTTTACTCATATCAATAAGGTCGAAATGATCCGATCACAACTTGTAAATCCAGAAGAAACTCGAGTGTGCGCTAATCTTCCTATTGGAGGAGCGATAGGATTTCTACAGCAGTGAAAAGTAAAAACACCTGGACTTTACCTGATTCTATCAAGTGCACGGCGTCATTAAACTGCAAGATGCTCCATAAGGTACGACTCAAAGGATAAAACATCCAAAGTCCAACCAGGGTTAAAAAGAACAAGTTTTACTTTCACATCCTGCACGTTAGAGACTGTTACAGTGACATCTAGTGGCCGGTAAAATGTATTGCGGGAGTTAGGTTTAAACTGAATGTTACACTTTTTCTTTTTGACATTTTCATATATGTCCATACATTGTGTTGTTCAACTGAAAACACCGAGTTCGAAGTTATTTACGTAGTACGTTGATAATTAATGAACGGAAAAAATACACTCTGATGGAGGAGCACGTGCAGGAAACGCGAGGTGATTCAACGTTTGGCTCACGTGTTTCATGAGAGGACTGGACAGGTGAGGCTTTCTCTGGTGTCTATTTATTTATTTTATTTCGGCACGCTTCGTCTTCCACACACTCCGCCCAACTATAGACGGACAACATTCTTCGGGCAAAGCTCACTGTATTAGATATGTAACAACTGGTGTTAATTTTTGTTGTTTGACCAGCTCGCAGGGTGAATATATTAAATGCTCTGACAATTCCACTTGAAATTCACGAGAAAGAGAACTAGTCAAGAAAACATACCTTTTCAGTACACTTTTTGCTTGTGACATTGTGATCAGTGGACCACATTTCTAACTTTTTAACACATTTCTGCAATGTTTTCCTCAATATAATTAACGTGTTGATGCACGCAGAGATCACTTGCAAATACAAAAATATTGACAATATTGTTGTCTTAATCAGTTTGAATTGAAATAAAAATAAATTTCAAGGAATTATACTTAACCATGTTTTCGATTTTGTTGTTAAACAAACGCATTGAAACCGTTAAAATTCAAGAACCGGTTTAAAATAAATTATTATGTAACGTTAATCATGATTTAGTCAAATCTCTGTCTGCTTTTTTTTTTCACGACAGTTTCCATATCTGATATTCAAATATTTTCACTATTTCACACACACAGTCCAGGCAAAATGAAAGTCAGTTTTCACCTAGTCCCACTCCTCTGCTACAAGTCAGTCCTCATCTCTCATCCTTGCAAAGAAAACCACACGTTTGTTTATTTCAGTTGTTGCTTCTGTCATAGATGACATTGTGAAGAAAAAGTCTAAAAACGTTGGGATGTGTAAAATGTGATTTGGGGATGGACAAGATGTATCGTTATGAGGCCAAATTGATTTGCTTCATGGATACTACAAACTATATAAGCTAGTTTAATCCAAATAATAAACATTTTGAAATCTTCATTGATGTACAGTATATGTTTTTATCTTGTAACTGTTTATTGAGATTGTTGGAGCACAAAATGTCACATAATCTTCCTGTGCAGTGCTATTTAAGGAGTGTCTGGGCTTTCAGAAGCCATCATGTGTTTTTATTTGACGCAAGTCTTTCACTGGATGCACTTCGTGACGCAAACCTTGCCTGTCTGCAGTTGAGCATTGAGATTTGAATCTTCCTGTGCAATGCCCAATAAAATATTTTTTGAATCTTAATTCATACATTAGATGCATTGATGTGCATCGCAGCAAATGACTTCACTCGCCAAGGACAACACTCCTCGATTACTCTGTTTGTGAAATGTCATATTTATTGGTTTATTTCTATTTTATGACTGATAGAAATCGGTCTTGTATTTGAAAAGTTTCTTATATTTACCAATGAACGAAAGCAGTGTACAACCTGGACATGTCATCGGTCCATCAGAGGGCAAACACAGAGACACAGGCACTCACACGCAGTGGCACGACCCAAACCCACGGATAGAACATGCAAACTTAGCCCAGTAATGTTTCCGAGCCTCAAACTGGGCTTCAAG
Source organism: Lipophrys pholis (assembly GCF_963383615.2). Lineage (NCBI taxonomy): Eukaryota > Metazoa > Chordata > Actinopteri > Blenniiformes > Blenniidae > Lipophrys > Lipophrys pholis. The sequence continues at coordinate 14,610,792 of NC_137630.1, read as the reverse complement.
GTGGAAGTGCTCCACTCCAGTGAAGCTTCCTTTCCTCTCCTGTCCCTTTTGTGTAAAATAGCACAATGGGCAGTGTTCGCCCAGGTGACACAGAAATCAACCTTCTCCAGATCGTATTCTTAGAATAATGATTGTTCACTATAACGGTGATGGCTGACCTTCCCCAGGGATCAGACATAAAAATGGGGACAGACTCCATTGTTATTTCCATTTTCACATTGCAGGTTATTTAGTCAAAACCCCAATTACTGTGTTGTCTCTCACCAGACAGATCTAATTTATAACCATGACGTTTTACAGTAATTATTAACAGAGACCCACAGTGCCCCCCCCCTCCTTTTCTTTGCTCCAAGGGCTCATTTGCATGTTAATTATCATCAGTAACACAGGAAAAGTCATCAGAGCCCAACGAGCAACCTTATCTTTCACAGATCTTGCATCAGCAGCCCTCTGATGTGATCAAATCATTTTCATTACAATATTACACCTCAAGCGTAAACGTTCTTGGTAACTTTAGTTCCACAATATGATAATATTATGTTACTGTTTACCTTTGGAAAAGATATGCGGTGCTGGAAATATACATTATTGGTTTGACAGAAAATATATGATTAACATATGTTTTTTAATTTAGAGCCGTAAATACGATTCTTCTAGAAAGATGGTCCAAATATCTTATCGTCAGTCACAATATGGGAAAACTAGAGGTCGCGACTTTGACGTGTGACTTTAGAGATGTAAGGTGGCAATACAGGTATTTAGCTTGTTTGAAGAAATGGTAAAAGTGTCAAATCAATAGATTTAAACTAATGCTTTGTGAAATTGTCAAACCACAATGAAAATATTGAGCTGCAATAAATGTGATTGAAAGTGTCATAATGGTCACAAATGGGACAGTATAGTGGAAATCTGAATATTATCCTGCAGCGTTATGCAATGCATTTTTCCTTTCTTTTTTTTTCTTTTTTTTTGCTCGATTCTTTTACATTAATGACCTAATATTTTGCATTTTATGTTTTTTTTTTTAAGGAACCAGCTAATGGAATTTCATAAAACAGCACCGTGTGAGCTCCACAACACAGGTAAAACGTCTTTTCCATGTCATGATACATTTTATCCCAACTTTATTTAGTCTGGCGCTTTCCTGCGTCCTTTTGTTTGTTAGAGCAGTATTTAGTTTTGCCAGAAGATGGCGACAGAGATCTGCACAGCAGCACTTTCTCGCGGGCGCAAAAGATGAGTCCAGTTACTTCCTACGTCTGATCCCAGCAGGGATTGGGCTGCAGTGGCGCACATGACTGCAGTTGCTTCTTTTCAATTAGTACCCAGTCATTCATAAAGCACAAAATTAATCAAAGGCACAAGCTTTAAAATGGCCAGACTAAGTTGGGAAGGTTTTTCCTCTCTTTTGTCTCCTTTCAAGTATATTTTCCTTTTTAGATAATTGGACAAGCACCAGAGGGCAAATAAGTTCCTGTTTTATGACGTTAGTTTGTTGCTTTCCTCAAATTATCTGCAGTGGGTTTAACCATTCATCATGCCCTCTATGAAATACTTGGAAATTTCTACTGGTGGCGTGCTGGAGGATAGTTGAAGACCGAACACATTTCCTGTTTTTTTCTGCTTGTGTTTATTAAGAACATGCTTTACTTATTTGATCCTGACTAATTATTCACATTGTTTTTTCTTGGGTTTTTTTTTCAAAATAATGCTTTTATTTACATTTTTAAATCGAAGGCATCAATCAGGTGCACTGACTGAACGTAAGAGACACATTTCCAAAATGCAACAGTGTTAACCTTGTTTACTTTCCGGTAACGTGTCTTGTCATACTCTTACAAAATTGCACACATACTTCAATGTTAAACCGAACTATTAGGCCCTATATTCTGTTACTGTCACCATGTTATTGCGTGAGCAACAAGTAGGAGAAGTCACTTGTTATGCTCACTTTGCACACCAGGATTTGATTACGTTGTGTCTCTGACTATCTGATGTTTGGACAAACATGTTCAACCCGTGCACTGAAGCTGTAACGCTGGAGAAACGGAACCTTTCAGCTCGTCACTGTGGTGAGATGACTTTGGTACAATTTAGATTTCCTGGATGTCTCTCTCTCTCTCTCTCTCTGTCTCTCTCTCTGTCTCTCTATCTCGCTCTACTTTGACCCGCCGCCATCTGTTCCCGTGTCCAGGGTTAGCGGGCTACTGAATACTACACACCTTGTTTGCCTCAGGGTGTGGGCACAAAATAGTTTGTGCATGAGATGGCTGCCGTGATGAACTGCGAGGGGAGACGTGGAGTTTACCACTCCAGTTCAGGCGCAGTTCAGTCAACTGTACATACACTGAGCGATGCGGTCATTTCGCCTCGCGCAGGCTGCACTCTTTACAACTCCGCTCGCAATATTGCTCATATTTGACTTTATCTTTCAGCTCGTGGTGTAATAACAGTCCCTCAATAAAGTGACAGCTGACATGTCAGTTCGGCAGGCGGAGTAATGTAGAAAGAAAACGCGACAATGGTGTTATTTATGAAGTGTTGCGCTGTGCCACCTTGGTATTAGTCAGGCTTTGCTGGCCAGGGCAGGTTTGCTGCTGGGAAATGGAGTATAAACATAACATAGGGGTAGAAGCTGTTAAGTGGCCCTTCAGCATCAGCTCTGACAATGCATATGACCAGCGTTGAGCACCACTTTGGATCTGAAGAACACGAGTTGAGTTTGCCAAGTGACAGCCGCAGTGACTTCATGCCAGACATCCTCCAAGTCGCCCATAGCCTTTCACTTTGCACTCGCGGGTGTGCTAATCACCTCCTTCAAACACGGCCATGAGATCACAGTCACATTTTCTTGTTGTAAAAGGCCGCTGCGAATGAAAAGAGCTGCAGGTGTGATGTTGTGTTAGTGACATTAAATGTGTTCACTTGTCACCCCCTTGACTTTGCGCGCCTTCGCAAAAAGGATTATAGGCTGATGAGATCTCATTGTTACCATTCAATAATTTACAGTGCAATATAGAAGTTTTATTTGCATTCATATGCACATGTGTAGTTCCACTTGTTACATTGTTATGTTTTATTAAATGTGCTACTCACTGTGTCTGATCTTTATTGGTTTCAGCACTGGGCACATGGTGTAGTAGCGTGTCTGTTTTTGCTTTTAACCAGCGATCCGTCACGGAGAGCTGCGCACTGCTTTAAAAGAGACGAGGTGCTGCAGTAAGTAGCAGAGATAGACGGAGGCTGGACGTTAAACTTGAATAATGGCCGAAAGGAAACAAGTTGTGGGGAACACATTATTTTTTAAACTTTTGGTTGTGTTATTAAAGGTACAGGACGCTAAAGCGCGTTCAACGTGTAACTGACTCGGGGCGAAATGGCACCTTTATCGAAATTGGCTCCGTGGCCTTGCTGATGTCATCGTCACCAACGTGGTAGTGTGTGTATGTGTGTGTGTGTGTGTGTGTGTGTGTGTGCAGTGAGGTAGGCTCTTCCCGTGTGGGCATCAGGGGACAAAGTAGTCTTTATGCAGTGTGCCGAGCTCCAAGGCAGAAACATTGTTGAGCAGTAAAACATTCTGTAACTAAAACCACATGTTCCAGAGTGTACGACAGACAAACACAGGCAGCGGCTGCAGCTCCACATCAGGAGTTGGTGCCCTATCATCAGGGGCGCAGGGGCTCCATTTTGACTCCAATGCAACACCCTCGTTCAACATTGTGCATTTTATGTGAATCAGGAAACTCAAATAAAGAACAGATTGTCCCTAAAAAATGCTGCAGCAGCTGACGGGTGTGTGAGGGGACGAGAACAAAGGGGCCATGTTTGATTTGACACATTGTAGGTACAACACAACATGTTGTTTGCTGCTGATGCTGTTCATTCCAAATTAGGCTTGGACTTTTTTTTTTTTTTTAGGAATTGGCAGATGTTTAAGTGAGTCTACACATTCCTTTGATAAGATTCTTTTAGTAATTGGCAATCATGAATGTTGAAATGACATCTTTGGTTCTACTTTATCGAACTCTGTGGCTATGGATGATGCCAGTGGACAGCCTGGACAGATCACCAGGCCATCACTGGACTTTCAAACAATGTCTTGCCATAATTGTCAAGATCTAGGTCAAACTTTGTTTTTTTTTTTTACTTTCGGAGCCACATAAAGCAAAACCAAAGAAATAACATGATAACCTATAAAACATGTTGGTTTATTGTGTGTTTTTAGTGCGAACAAGTATGAGTATTTTCCACAAAATATTCACATTTAATGCAGTTTTTTAACTCGACACAATATAAAAGCTACTTTTCCACAGTAATTCTCTTTAGACTTGTGGTGGTGAACGCCTGTCACTTCACGCGCTGCACGATTTCTTCAGCCTTCAACATCCATGTGAGCACAAAGAATGGATGTGATGCATTCGCTTTATTGTAATTTCTATTACCAAAAAGGTAGCTCACATTTCACTGCCAAATCTCACAGCAATCTGCTGGTAATTTGTAGTTCTTGGTATTGTTGTTTCTGCTACCCCTGTGCAAAACAGCATGATTCACAGTGAACACATTAAAAAATAGCAGTTTACTTTTATTGAAAGTTTTTCTTTTTAATTCTGCAGACTGGATTGGACTCTCTGGTGAGCTGCTTTCAGCCTGAGGTCACACTACCTGGTTTAAGTACCATACAATAATACAATAATACCATTGTCAAGCTGATAGTGACTACAAAATCTTAGAAAACTGTTTTTTTTAAGAATCTGTCATCAAATATTTGTGAATAGTTGTAGTCTTGGAGAAAAATATAAACATGTAAGACAAGCAGACACTCAGAACTTCCTTAACATCGTCTTGCCTCTTGCATTTTGAAGTTTGTGTGTTTGCTTAATGGTGGATATCTAAGTGATTGTAGAACTCGTCAGTCACTGTGTTCTCTTTCATAAAACTTCTGTTTCCATTCTCCTGAAAGCCCAGAAAAGTTTTACAACTCAATCAGCCCTGAATCTACACAGACATAATCAGCAAGTTGATGATTTCACTCAACCCCCTTTCACGTTCTTGGATTATAAGATGCTTTATCTTGAAGTTCTCTAAAGTGCCGCTCGCTCCCAAGGAGGTCAGCCATAATTAAAGGGACAGTGTACCACATTAGCCATGCATGGACCAAAGCCGGTAACAGCATTTAGATCAGTAAGCCCCCAAGGTTAAGGCTGAACCCTTGACCCAGACCCAGTGCCCCAATTTCCCCTCCTCTCTCTTATGCAAACTTTACTGAACTTAGCTGAAAATCTGCCCACGGTTACTTGAGCACAGAAAGCATGATCATCGGGTCTTTGCCTGTCTCTCTTTCTCTCCATGTGTCTGTCATGTTAACTGCAATGATGTTTCTCTGTGTGGCATTTTAACAGAGTTCTATGTAGTTCAGTCCCTGTTTAGCTTAGATGGGATAGCGATCATGGGGTTGGCCACTAACTGAAGGGAAAAGCTTGCACACACGTCCAACTCTGCAGTGGAATCAGTGTGCTCTTATTGCATCAGTTCATGCAAGACAAGCTCTTCAGTAGACTTTCTTTAATATTCCCATTTAGAGTGCTATTAATGTTTTCAGTTAGTGGGCCAGTGTAAATAATTTGTGATTGTTAATATGTGTCTTTTTGCGCCTCAGTTAAGACCCATTATGGCCTTTTGAAGTGCTGGAGCTGTGTGTCAGGGGCCATGTTTGTGTTATTGCAGATCCTCAGAGAGCCCATTGTTTGAAGACCTCACAGGTTCCCCCTAATCTAATTGGCCACGGATGTCCTGGCTCAGAATCTTTCTCCATGCTCTGGGGATTGACAGAGCTGTCCGGGACTTGAAAAGTCACTTGTCCAAATACAGCCTTGTTTAATTACAGGAGGGGGATGCATGCATATCATCGCACACAATCCCTCAAGCCCAATAAATGCCCAGTCTAACTCTTTTCAGACTAGATATTTAACTCCACCTCTATAAGAATCTCTATCCAAATAGGAACTGGATTTGGGTCCCCTCACCTCTTTATCCCAAAGCTCTTAAGCACCCTCCACCTCTTCTCTGTTCAACCTCACCTTGCCAGTGACATACCTCCCAGTGGTTCTCCATCCAGTGTAAACACCTGGAGATTCCCCCCCATGCTATTATTTCCACTGTGCTTTGCTGACCCCGCCACCATCACCTCCTCAACCTCGCATCCCCAGCCAATCCCTGACCACCTCAGCCTCCACCTCTATATTCTGAATTGCCAATCCCAATCTAATTTATGGAATATTTTGGAGGTAATTGTATACGGCAGCAGGGGAGATAACATCTCCAGGCCCCTGTGAAGGACAGGAACTCAGCAGTGTGTGCTTAATAACATAAACTGCTGAAAAAGGGCCTGGGCCGGTGCATTGGCAGAAGAGCAGGCCAGTGAGACGGATAGAGAGAGGGGACCCAGTGTTCTAGGGTGGGGTGGGGGTAATTGAGACCATGTGAGCCTCCCCCAGCAGAGGGCTTATAGAAGAAACGGAACTCTCTTAGCCCCAAGATCGCTTTCAATTAGATGCGCCCAGAGCAAGGGTATTGGGGAGACAGGGAGGGTGAGACCAGCATGGCCCGTAAATGTCTGGGTGAAGGAGGGAGGCAAGGCGAAAGAGGATTTAAGTTTTTGTTCGCACTTCCTTTTCCACCTAATAGTCTGGGCCAAAGTCTGGACCACTGGGGTCAGAACTGAGAAACCTGAACATCTGTTAATGGCTGAGTGTCCTAAGGTTAGATTGAGAGAGTTTGTGATGCAGCTGCACATCGTTGTCGTTGTATTATTTTTACAATGTAAATATTAATTTAAAATTGATCTGCCATTAATGTTTCACACACAATCCTACATATCACTTGTTCTTTTTTTTCCCAATCCTATTTTAACTTTAGCTCATGCGTACTTCCACTTCCCAGTGGGAAAAGGCCTGAGGTCAAACTGGGAGGTATCCCATGAGGAGAGTGGGAGGTTTCGTTTGCTATTCCTCAAAATGACCGTTTAGTTTGTATCTTTTGTTTTTTGCCTTAATTCATAGCCACTTCAGTGAAACAGACTTACAGTTTGCATCTATAAAACCTAAATGCAGATGACAATGACGGCTGGATCTCAATAGCAGATTTGCAGAAATAGTTTGGAAATCTGTTGCGCCTCCTGAGCTTCATTTAATCCCTCTATTGATTGATGCATGCGATAATGAGCTTGTGTGTATTTTTTCTGATCTCTGACCGCAGCTGTATGGCGTTGCTGCAGGCGACCATGTGGCTTGTTTGTTATTGTAATATGAATGTTATAAACTAGGAAATGGGACCGTTCCTAATCTTTTGGTTTCCTCTAAACCCAATGAAATGTTAAATGTCTCTTCAATAAAATCTTCTGATCAATGCTCAAATCAAGAGACAATAGAGGTACTAGTGCCTTCATAGGTATTTAGGTTGTGGATTTTTTTTCCGACTTCATAGTAGGGAAAAAATTCACGTGAATGTGGAGAAGTTTCTGAGAATCATCAAGGTGGTTCTGACGTCACGCAACATGGTTGCACTTCCATTCATCTGTACCATTTGCCAAGTGTTTACCAAGTGTTTTTCAGACATATTCACTTTCAATTAAGAATGGCCATTTATATCCCATGGCCAATGTCACTGTGAACGCATATTTGAATTGTTCCTTTTTGAGCATTTGTAATCATCTGCACTACATATGGATAGTCTGGACTTCACTGGTTATTAATTTAGGGAGAGATGATGAGTTTTTTCTTCATGTCATCAGCAGAACGGCCTGCTAATAAAACAGAATGAGAATGTGGTCTAATTAAACCACGTGAGAGTGTCAGGCAAACCGTTTTCAGTGTTCCTATCTGGTCAGAGGAAGTCAAGGATACACAGGATAGTTGTACAGTAATGATTTATGATTAAAGACTACACCTTGGCATTACAACCTCGCTTTGAATATGGTCACCAAATGTTGTAGCTCCTCCGGAGAACTTAAGTCTTTCCTCTTGTGTTTGTGAACACTGCTGGGCTTGCAGCCCATTGCACACACTGATGGTTTAGCCTCAGCGTGTTCTCAAGCCATAAAGTATCTGCTTGACGCCCGGAGCTGGCCCTCTTAACATTAGAGCTGTCAAATGTCAGTATTGATCACTTGTGAACGTTATAAATGTGCACGCCTCGTCTGTCTTTGCTTTTCCCCCCAATTCCCCCGTACTGACTGTCTCACTACCTGACCACATGCAATTTTCAGCATTTATGAAGTTTCACAATGCATTACCAAATGGTGAAGGTGGGATTAGAAAGGTCGCGAATGGAAAACGTGAAAAACATTAATAATGATAACTGGCTGAACGAAATGAAATATTTAGAACCATTGGAACAATTTTGCATTTCAAGAAAACTAAGCAACGTAGAACTGTGAGCATGTGTAGGCACCTCCACCCAAACACAAACACAGAACAAATTAAGTTATGTCTTGGAGAGGTAGATCAGGTGTATTCACTCCTGATGGGAGAAATTTATTTGGGTTTTCTCAAGCCAGCACTGAACTAAGCAAGTGACATAGTTACCATTTTAAATCCTAACAAATACTCCCATGTGCTTTCTGCAGGTTAAACAGCATTTAAACTGAGTTAGTGCGCATTTATCTGATGAGTCTTAGACCCCCACAGATGTAAATAAAGTCTTACAAGGCATCGCTTCATTCTCTCTCTCACTGATTCACAGTCCTGGACTTCTCTCTGGAATGAGACTTTGGCCTATCCTTTTTTCACATCTATGCTAAAGCCCTGATTGTTTAGACTATAAGGTTTATTTTCACAGTGTCTAAATGTTTTAGAGAAAATCTATTGCTGTAAAAGACTGACAGGCCAAAATCTCTGTGTTATGCTTTCAGCATCATTTAGCTCAGACTGAAGGGTTTGTATGCATGCAGTTTCAGACCAGCCGTCTGCCTCCGTCTACTTTAAAAGCAGACTCCTTTGGGCATTTATATATAATTTTCCAAAGGTCATAAACTGTCACGATGCATGACAAAGTGTTGTTACACTTAGAGGCTCATCAGAAGGAAATTGTTACTTCAAAAGTTGTTGTTGACACCTGAGTGAATTGTTGAGTGGAGTTTTGTTGAAATCATCAGAATGATAGTGTAGCAGGGCCTGATGTTATCTGAATTAGTGGTTTTCATGGTGTGGAGCAGACCTCCTTTTGGGATGGTTCAGCATGAAACATATCAGGGTCTGGGGATGCCTTTGCCCACCACGCTTTTACCCTAAATTATTACTTACCGGTAGTTCATTTAAACACCTATATAAGAACTTAATTTATTGGGAATATTACAGAGACTAATTCAACTTTCTAATACATTTTGTTGCCAAACCTCGCATGTAGAAACAGTCACAGAAAAATATTTCTGAGGACTAACCAGAAAAGCATCTTACAAGTGTTCAGTACTTTATTGCTTAGTGAGAGGAAAAACTAACGCTATCGGCATCTGCAGGGTGAACACAGTTCTTGATTAAAGAACAAAAACTCAGTGGTTTATGTTATTTCCACACCTTTTAGGCGTAATCTAAAAAGTGAGTTCAGAAATAAACCATGTTTGTTATGGATTCTGTTTCACATCTGATTCATGTGGTTTTCACGTTGTTGTCAAATTGACAAATTTAAGATTCAAGCTTCTTATTTTTACTACTAAGTTTACATCTGCTTAAAAAAAATCCATTGTCGCGAACACAAGTATTATAGTTGAAGTCTAAAAAAACCTACATTTGGGATTTTGGGTTGTTGTTTTATTTAAATGACACTAATAACGTCATTGACCAGGTTAGTGGATCAACTTTTCATCAAAAAGTTGAAGGTTCTACTGCCGATCCCTCCCTGTTTATGTGTGGAGGTGTCCAAGTAAACATTCATTTACCATTTACAAACTTACTTACTAAGTCTCAATGACGCCTACAATGCAGAAAACGTGAACAAAATCACAAGAGTGCACTAATAAAAACTGAAACAAATACGGGACTGTGGAAATTGCAGAATGTGGTTCAAATTAGTGATTTCACGATTATTCTAAGTGCTTTGATACAGGGCCTTCGGCGGATGAACAAGAGAAATGGGCCACCACGCTATGCAGTGTAGCAGCAGTCTGAGAGTTCTGTATGAGGCGTTCAGGAACAGTGTAGACATGTATCACCTGCATTGTGGGAAGGTTCAGAGCTCCTCACACTCACTGTGAATGAATGTGAAACTAGGCAAGGCAGACTTAATCCCAATTGGCTTCATTCATTAAAGAAAAAAATCCTGGTCACATATGACATTAGCAGCTGAATTTAAAGCCAAACAACTTCTTTAGTATTAGTCGGAAGAAGAATTGGTGTGTAAGGGTTTTCATTTATGTTGATATACTTAAGTCATTACATTGAGAATGTTTGTCTACTGTTGAATTATTTTTTGTTTCCTATTTCTACATTATTAGACACTCCCTTGTGAAAATATGTGCATAAAGTGTAAAGCGTTTGCATCACAGCAAAAATATCTCAGTTTTGATTCCGGGCTTAGGGGCCTTTCTGTATGGCGATGCATCTTTTCCTCACGCGTCTGGTTTCCTCCCCCGGTCCAAAAAACATGCATTTGAAGTAATTTGTGTATCTGAAAGAAGAACTAGCCATAGGTGTGAATATGTGTGTGTGTGTGATTGTTTCTCTGTGTTTTGGTGGCTTGATCCCAGTGTTGCATGACCCCTGGTTAGATAAAGTGTTCTGTAGGATGGATGAATAGTAACATCTGAATGAACAGATTTGACACTCTGGTACTTGTTTGTTGTGTGTAAATTTGAACCCTGCTGAAACAAACAAAAAAAGAGGACACTAACTGTGACTAACCCATAGGAACATTATGTGGTCTGGTTTTAGTATTTCAACATGGTGTGCAGCACATAAATTGCACAGTTTACATTTCCCTCGCTCAGCTCAAAGGACAGACTTGGGGAGCTCCAAGTGTACCGGGTTAAAGGCCAGAGTCATTGTCAGGCCCTATGAGGTAATTATGTGTTTGTGTTTATAGCGTGTTGACTCCCCACTCTGTCTCTCTTTTGCACTCCATCTTTCTACCCCCCCCCCCCCTCCCTTCTCCTCCACTCCATCCCGCCTCCCCCTCCTCCCTTTCTTCCTCTCTGTTCTCTGCACAAGTCGTCTCCCTCTGGGAAGAGGTGCCTGAGATGTTGGTTCGGCCATACATCTCTGTCAAAATCTCTATGAATAAATTAACCTTTTAAAGATTAGTCCACCCTAATACCTCAGGGTTTTTTAAACAGAAGAGCGGAGCCCCCCCTTCAGCCCCCACCGTTCCACGCCAAGCCTCACCAACTTGGTGCTAATGCTGGAACGAGAACTTCTAAAGGCATAGGCATTTTATTTACACTCACTATAAAGAAAGGCTTGAACAGTTATTGTGTTTGTAGTCTCCACATTGAGTTGCTGCGTGTCCTACACAATGTGTTAAATATTTTTAGCAATGTTTTTAACCATGTCTTTCAGTGACTCTGGTGCACATGACACTATGTAAAAAATCATCTGTTAATATATAGGCTGCTCACTAATTTAATGTCAATATAATTTATATCCATAATATGTACATGAACCAGAATAATAGTGTACTGATTATCACGTAGTCCTTAATTTGCTGTTATAACCTGTCAAGCTCTTGTAAGTTTATTGCTGACGACATTTTTATAAATATGGCCATTTCTGATTTAGCTTTGTTTGCACTGTCACAGTTTCAGTTTTACACCATCGGGGCACATCACAATAACAACAAAAGCGATACTTGTGTGTCCTTTGAGAAATGAGAAGAATCTGATTTTATACACAGTTTAAATCCTTATGTTGCACAAATTCAAATGTGTTTCCTACGATCCTTTTCAACACCACTCTGGGAGAATGTCCAGTAATTCTTGTTGTTGCTTTACATAAAAACGTCTCCGTAAGAACTGTAGTAATGATGCCAGGAGCAAGGAGCACTTGGACTTGGCTCTCTCTGGCCTTTTTCAGTGACTGAAGTTGTTTAGATGGAGAGCAGCACCTGGAGAAGCTCCAAGCACCCACAGGAACTCAGACTGAGTGTATGCGACTTTGGCTGCTCTCGAAGCGTGCGTGCTGGTGCCTCCATGTTCCGTCTCTTTATACAGATTTGCAGAATTTTTTGACTTGGACTTAACTGTTTTGGATATTTACTACTTCCTCAGCAAAACAAGACATTTTGTCATTGTTTTGGAAACGTGAAAACTGAAAAGATTTTTTTTTTTTTAACAACGAAACATAACAGTGGTCTCTTGTTGGCAAAAGGGGCAGAGCTATCCACCTTGGTTTTTCAAACAAATCAGGATAATTATGAAGAACAGGTTTTAGGTTGAAATTCCTTGGAAAATAAACCATTTTTGACTGAGAGAATATGACATGTATTGGCCATGTCACTGGTTTTAGGTTTCTCTCTCGGGGCAAGCAGAGGCGTCTCCTGGACTTCCTGAGCTCTAACTTGTGCCAACTTATGTACTGGAGAAGGAGAGGTCCCCTCCCTCTCTGTTTTGGGTATTGGAGGGAGCGAGGGAGGGGGGAGTGCAGGACAAGAGTTTCTCCATTCGACCAGTGCTTCTGGTCCTCAGTCTCCCCTGTTCGACCTCATCACTCAATCTTCGTTTAGGCTCTGACATGTTTTAGCCGAGCTCTCCTGGACTAATTTATGGCTGTAAAGACAAGCTTGGCAAAGGGGAGCTTCCAGTAAAAGGCCACTGCCTAAGCCATTGACCCACACTGCGGCAAAGTGGCTAATTCAATTTCTTTTAGATGGGAAGAGGAAGCGGTAATGTCTCTATTACCACAAAGGGGGGAAAAAAAAAGACTGCCATCTTGGAAAATGTTAGGTTATACAGATGGTCCCCTGGAAGTTTTTTTTTCCTTTTCTTGTGCTGCCCCGTACAGACAACTTCTGATGGGAGTCAGGAGGGCTGTGCTGACCTTTGCTGCGGATCTGCAACGGTTGACAACATGTGGCTCCCTAATACACCAAACACATCCTCTTATAGTAGAAAAGGCCAATGCTGCAGAACACCACCCAATTATCTTAGCTGGCCTCCAGACAAGTCTGGGGTGCCCTTGAAATTTATGGCCTGAATTCCCACGCCTAATGGTAAAGTAGAAGTTATTAACTTTTCAAAGTAAGTCTGTTTCTCTTACCCGTGCACCCTTGTCCCCCTCCGTTCTTGTGTCTGCACAAGCTTAGTTTAACTGCCTGATTAACAGTGGCTACAGCTGCTCAGCAGAAGGGCTATTTTGGCAAAAAAAGTGATTTTATGACTACATTTTCATGGCGCTGTTATGTCATACATCCACAGTGTTATGATATAAGTAAATGTTTTATCTAATCTTTTAGACTACACATGCCTCGATGGATCGAGACCTCGGGTGGTTTAATAGGAGTTGAGGGACAATTTCTGTGTTTTCTCAGTAGGAGGCTCCAGAGATCACAGAATGCAGCCGTCTGCATCTTAGCTGGAGAGCACAGCACATCTTTTGGTTTGCTGCCCAGCCCCTACTGCACTGCCGGACCCATAACACCAGCAACAGCACACATATGGAAATGCTTGATTTGATATAGTGTCATTTTACTTTGCAGAAATGAGTATATGCATCCCCCCCTTCCTTTTTGCAAGCAGCCAACACCACTACTAAAACCCATAGGGGGTGAAATGTGATCCTGGGTTACCACCAGCGCTGCTAAAAAAGAACACACTTCTTATTTAACGTGTCGTGGGATACAAGGACAAGAGTCTGTCACAGGTACAGTATCTTTGGTCAAGCTCGCACAAAGCTTGACATATACCACGAGACTTTCTCCAGATATCCACATATCGAGTATTTAACTCCATGAGTGTTAAAATCATCAAGCACGTGATTTGGTAGGTAATTGGTCTCTTAAAAAAAAATCCTTCATGCGTGGGAGGGAAGTACATGTAAGTGTTAGAGGGCGCAAGAAACAGGAAAAAAAAAAAAAAAGAATTCATGGCAAATTTCATTGGGGCCATAAATGATATTTTGGGACGAGGCCTTCCCCGAAAGAGGGACTCATTACCCCCCCCCCCAATCTTCATTATTACATATGCCTTTAAATATAAACATAAACGTACATTTTCTCCCTTTAACATTCATTGTTTACCATCTTCTAAAGATGGATTCCTCTTTGTAACATGGATTTATTAAACAATGAATTCTCTGCACACATACCTTTAGTTCCTCTGTGCCGGGAAAGTTGAACTGTCAGCTTCCTCCTATGGAGTTTTTGGAGGGTAAAAACCCGGCACACTACAAGGCCGTGACAGACTGCGGAAGGACTGATGTGCATTAGTGTTTTCAGCCTGTAAGCACAGGGTTGCAAGTGAAATATGTGTTTGTGAGTATTCCAAGATCCATACAGTGCTGCACCGCACAGTCGAAAGCCAAGTTTGTTGAAGACAAGAGGAGAAAGCAAGAAGTACAATGTTATGATGTAAACCATCAAACCTTCAAAATAACAGTGCCAGTTGTGATTTCCTGAGATTTCCCAGAAATTTTTTTTTTCTTTTTTTTTTTTTTACAAACTGCTGTTAGTAAGCGTCATTGCATCGTCAGGAAAACTTGGTTTTCCCCCTTTTTTGGGCCGCTAGCTGTTGTGGAAAAAAGGTTCCTGCTCCAAGTGGTCAAATAACTGCAGCTTTTTCAGCTTCTGTGTACAGCCCGCCCGCTGAGATGTAAGCAAGGCAGCCAGACAAAACCAAACAAAACAACAATAAGCTGGCTCAAAAGCCTGGTTCTCCTGCACGGGGTCCTCGTAAGCGGAACAGTGTTTTCATCAGAACATGATGTGCATGTAAAGAAGAGACAATTTTGCTCAATGGGGCCTTTCCCGTAAAAAAAGCAAGTAAATGTTTTTTTTGGGAATTTAGTATTTTGAAGTATATTGTGCACATTTTCCTATTGCAGAGGATGGAAGGAGACATAGTCTCTGATTAAGACTCAGTGGTGCTATCATATTAACACATCCGTGGTGCCGTCATCCGCCGTGTTTAACAAAGAGCTGTTTTCCTTCCGAAGAATGTGCCACAATTAATCCTGTGCGACCACCACAGAAGAGATTTGCACTTGTGAGATGTCACGGGCAAAGCGAACCAAACATCTATCTGTTACCTTTTACAAAGAGAACCGGAGTTCCTCCTAACTGAACAAATGGACCTGTCTCGTGCGAGACGTGGACGAAGGCATTCTCACTTTCAACACCCACGTCACTGCAGCCCCGACCTCGGCTGCTGGCTAAAGACCAGTAAAACTGTTCGAATGTTTCCTCCAACCCGGAGTCTGGGCTAGTTCCCCTTAATCTTGCACTACTTGAGACCTCGGGAGTCTGTCACCTTTCTTGTCACGGTCGGCTGCCTGCAGCCCATTGGCCGGCAGCAGATTTATTTCTCCCTGTCAGGGCCAATAGCGTGGCAATGTGGCTCAGCCCACTGTTTAGTTACAGTGACAAACATGCTGATTAGAGAGGCCCCGATGATGGATGGCTCCTCGACGGAGAGCGGTCCAAGTTTTTAGCGGGTCATAATGGGCGTGACACTGCACAGCTCTCTCTCTCTCTCTTTCTCTCTGTCCTCTCTTGGCGGGTGAACCCCTCCCCCACAGGTCACACTCAAAAGGTCATGAGCTAACGGGCCAGCCTTAGCGTATTGCCGCCATATCAAAATGACCCTGTTTGGAGTCATATTTGTAGACACTCCATCATCATCATGGCCACTGCGACACCTCTATTCCTTTCTTCCCCGTGGCCTTTTTCTCCTGTGACCACAAGCTCCCACACGGGTAAATGGGAGGGTAAGCAACCCTGTTGGTTTATTTAAACTGCCCGGCCCTCTGACTCACTTTTGTGTGGCGACGACGTTCAAGCACACAATACACACACACTTCTTTTTGTTTTTTTTCTTTCTTTCTTTAATGCAGACCTTCTTTGTGTTGTATTGAATTTATTTCTCGCGAGCGGATTGAGCATGTAGCTTGCAGAGTGTGTCGGAGACTGTTTGGTATTGAGTTATGCTTGAGAGACCGTTCTATCGGGGAAATATAGGTCTACCACTTAATCCACTCTGAGGTCTGCAGCACTCAGACCTCTGCTGGAAGCCTGTGCCACTAAAACCTCTGGGATGATTTCACCAAAGAATATTTCAGCTGACCTTGACATTGAAGCCAAGTTTCTTTCAGCTGCCTGGCTCACACTTAGTGTATATAATAGAGTATCTATAGTGTGTGTGTGTCTGTGTGTATTCATTGAGTACCTGTATAAAAGTGGAGTTTGGATTGCGCATTCTTTGTTCTTCAGTGTTTGCTAATGTGAGCCAGCATGATGGTTTGTAGCCGCGTTGCTGCATAGCTTAGAAGCTGGAGTGCCAGATGTTTAACCTGACTAGTGGTTTTAAATATGCGGCCAGTCAAATTCAACGAGATGGTTTGGGCTTAGCGCTGTGCAGCCAAGGTCCTAGGGGCCACTGTTTTCCCTGAACATCAGGATGCTGTGCCCAGAGGCACATTGTGTGTGTGTGTGTGTGTGTGTGTGTGTGTGTGTGTGTGTGTGTGTGTGTGTGTGTGTGTGTGTGTGTGTGTGTGTGTGTGTGTGTGTGTGTGTGTGTGTGTGTGTGTGTGTGTGTGTGTGTGTGTGTGTGTGTGTGTGTGTGTGTCGGATAGGCTGGGAAAGTGCAGAGCAGGACAGCACCTCATTTGTATTCTTTTCGAAACAGATGCTCCGCTGCATTAATGACTCCTAACTAAAACATTCATAAAGTGTTATTGGATTTTTTAGCAGCGGGGTTAAGAAGTGTGACCTTGGAGGTCTGAAGGTTGCCAGCTCTTGTGTCTTGTTCTCTCTTTCTTTCCCCTCCTCCTCCTCCTCTTCCTCCTCTACTCCTTCCTCTTTCTCTCTGTTTGGACGATCCGGTGACATCACAGCAGCTTCGCTTCAAATTGGATGCAGAGAGTGAGAAGTTCAGCAGTAGCCCAGGGCAGTGAATATTTTTCCATTTATTTATGGAGGAGAGTTGTAGAAGAATGAATGGGGGGGGTCAGCAGGACCCCCCCCCCCCCCCCCCAAAAAAAAAAAAAAAGAAAAGAAAAGAAAAAAGAATGGGGGGCCGAATACATTAAAGGTTAAGTAATAAGTAATCAAAATAGTTCATTCAGTGTGTATTCATACTCCACTCAATCTCATGGTTAAGTGAGCCATGGCCGTGCCTGTGTGGAGTCCCCTTCAGACACCTGGACATTTTGATGAATAAATAAATAAAGCAGCAGCGTGATGGTGAGAGGGGCACACAAAGTGAAGGTGCTGCTGTGGCTTGGAGTTTGCTCGTGTCTAACACATTATAACAAAGCAACAACGGTCTATAACTGTTGCTCAGACTGGCATTGTGATTGATGGATTGATGGAATTGATTGATCATGTGTTCATTCCAACGTGTTTTCGCCATTGCTAATGCTACTGATAAACTCTACATCATTACATGAGTGTGTTTCGGTTAAAACTAACAAATTAAAGAAGTTCAGTGTTGTCTCACTGCTGTCTGCACATTTAAAGAAGATCAAAGGTCACGCCATCAAGTCACATTTTATTGAAAATGATTTGTAGTGTATGTGATGTTAGTTTATTAAATAGTTTTTCTGTTATCCTGGAATTTAACACATTCAAAATGCCAATACATAGGAAAATAATAAATCAACCTGACAAACTTCCCATTGCTTTCATCGTTTGCTTTTGTAGCTCTTTAAAGTGGAGCTGTGCATTGTTTCTCTTGAAACAATTTATTGTAAAATATTTTACTCCGTTTTGTTGCCATTTTCTTGGTCTTGTACATGAAGGTCGGTCTTTGATTTTCATTTCGTTGCAAATACTGTAACATGCCGTAGCTATCGAGTTGACCTAAAAAAAAAAAAAAAAGCATCTAAAAAGAAACATTGTGGATTAGGGCTGTTACCACTTCAAAACAAATTAAGTTTGAGTTCAGTCAAAATGACACACACTCTGTTAAATACCGAAACACAACCTCAATAATACTGTTACTTTATTAATGTTACAGCCTTATTTTTTTAACAGCTGCATTATTATTTGGGATTGTCACCTTTGCCTTGGGAACATAAAACACACAAAATTGGACAGCTTTGAAATAAAACCAATAGTCAAGAGGAATTAAAGTTTGTTGTTGACGTTTGAGAGAGCTGCTTTTTACAAAGTGGACAAACAGTCGTGTGTTTGTCTGCGACTTTGCCTCTATGATGTAAAACACACTACTTCTCAGATGTTTTGGTGCTGTGGTTAACATTGTCTTATATCTTTGGAGGAAAACAACACATTAACATCCATTTGCTTCTTTTAGTGATCAGTCCACATGGGAGGTCAACATGGGGGTGAATTCTTAGAGCGCCCTCTGTTGGATCAAAAGGCAAAGTACATGAAATTGCAAAGCAGCTGTAGACACATTTTTAACAGGTAAACTTAAAAAAAACCCAACCGTGGATAGAAAACACAAAAAAGAGAGCACTCACTTAAAGTAACAACAGTAAATATTGCATTCTTTCAGCATTTCGTTAACAAAATAATAATTATTAAGAGATATGTGCGCCAAGACAGATTTCTATTTGTAGCACATTTCAGCAGACAAATGAGAAAAATAATGGCAAGCGAAGATGAAACTATGAGAGCATCAGTAAAACTCAGAAACACTCGGAGGTTGTCATTCCTTTGCCCTCAAGTGTGTTGTTTAAAATGTAAGTGAACCTAATTAGTCTCATTTCCAAATCATCTTAACATCCTCTGTCTGTTTGTGGTTGGTGGGAAGCTCTTGAAAAAGAAAAGATGGCACCACTACAGTTCTCCAGTTAATAGACCAGTATGAGTCACCTCATTTCTCGTGCTGTTCCGGTGCTTATTGAGGAGTGTGTGTGGTTTTTCTGTCTGTGTGTGTGTGTGTGTGTGTGTGTGTGTGTGTGTGTGTGTGTGTGTGTGTGAGCATCCACACATGTGTATTTGAAGTAGAGAGAGAGGCCTGCACAGAAATCCAGGAAATCCTCGGCTCTGGTCCCATTCTTTTTTTTTTGTGTGTGTGTGTGTGTGTGTGTGTGTGTGGAAAGAATCTATGTTGTCTTGTGTGCTCTGTGTGTCCTGTGCGTCCGTGGCTCCGAGCGTGGGCCTCGGCGAAAAGGCCATGTCGAGAAAAGCTCATACTCAAACAGACATTTGCTCGGCTCGTATCACATTACAGAGGCTGCACTCTGTGAGTCGAGCTCAAACTCATGTTGCAGTTATGGTTCTAATCAACAGATCATTCTCGATATTAACACCGCATCTTCAAAAGCGGGATTGCAGCTGCATCAAATAAAGAACTCTGCACATCTGTTTGCACTGTGGCATCTATGAAAATGTGTTATTTTCCCCACTTTCACAACTTCTCCAGAATGATATCTGGCGAGATGGATTGGCCGTTGACGATTCAGTCTGAAGGCTCTGACCCTCGTAACACAGCAAGTGTAATGTAGTGAGAGAAAACGTGTTAAGCCACCATGAAATAGAGGTTGGAGTTTGACGCCAGGCCCAGTTCGTCTCGTCTCCCTGCCAAAATCATCTGTGCAGAACGGAAGGAAACTTAGAGGCATATTTGCTCCTGCAAACATCCATCTCTACCTAAACCGACCGACCAGAGGGCGTGACTGACCAGCAAGATTGGGAGCTGAAATCTTTAACAATGAGCGAGCCACTTTCAATCAATACCCACTGCATAAATAAATGCTGTGGGTTTTCCATGGAGACAAAATATTTTTGACGTTATGCAGTTGTTGTGTTTGCCTGGAATGGATCTCTATTATACTCCTGAAGAGATGTAGCTCAGAGACCTCTCGTTAAACTGGCCACCCATGCAATAAGCATATTAAATAGACCACAGATTAGAAAAGGCTGGTTTTCTTTTCTTTTCTTTTTTTTTCTTTCTTTTTTTGTTTTACCGGCCTCTCAGCAAAGAAACTGTGCTTCCCAGTTTGAGATGGATTTGATGGCTCCTAATCATGGCTGCCTCTTTTTAATAATGCCCAGTCTACAATGCTAGACGATGCTTTATTGGTCTGTTTGAGTCCGAGCACAGAGCCATTAGCAGAGGCCAAAATGGCCCATAAAAGCTGGGCCAAGTGTAATTATGCGAGAGCCTTATAATATAAAGTATTTGGTAATGCGTCAGTGTTGTTTTTTTGTTGATATCCAGCCTACATTCTTCATGGTAATTAACATAAAACAGTCAGTTACTGGTCAAGCCCTGTTGAATTTCCTCTTTCAAAGACGTACACTGATGACTGGCCTTTGCCTAATTTCTATTTCCTAATGGTCCAAGTCTCAACTCAGGGGGACATTCTTCACTGGGCTTTCTTAGTCAAGGTGGTGAACTTTATTTTAATCACTTACTTGGATGTGGAATGATTAGCATAATTGTGCAGCGTTCACATATGGCTCGTATCGGCGGTGGACCAGAGCTGCATATCAAAGAGGACTCCATAATCACACATAATTACAATTGAGGATGCAATTACTGATATTATTGCATTATTAGAGTTTGATTTTGTTTTGCTCGCTCATGAAAGCCGCACAAAGACTCGAAGGAACGGACGAGGTTACGCCGTGTGTGAGCGTTGCATTTATTTAACTGCTTGCCCTGGTGGCGTTAATTCTTCACCTCCACTGACAAAGCTTCCTCTGCCTCTTCCTCAAGGTTAATATCTTTAATAAAAGTTAATATGTGGAAAAACTAACACTCTCCTGGCCTTTCCCACTGGACTAAATTACTGGGCTCACCTTCTGTAGGCATCATTTTTTCCCCTTCTGTGTGACAAGTGAGGACCACCAAATTGCTTTCTTATGCTAAATGATGGTTGTGCACATCGTTTGTGCTGGTTGTGTGTCCAGTTGTGATTAAAATATCCGGAATGCGGCCCGAGGTTTTGTGGAAACGACTGAGATATATTCAGTTCACATTACCATAACCATCTTCACCGTTTCACGTTTGTTTTTTAATGAATATCTTTTCATTTAGCAGTGTTTGCACTTCTGATGTGATACTTGTGTCGAGACTGAAGTTAAAAATAAGAAAATTTACGACTCATGTCCACTTTTAACATTGGCGCAACAAGTGTTAACAGAACTTCTGTGGCAGAGCTGCATTTTGAAACAAAACTTCTACATTGCGCGTTAATGTGTTAACTTATGAATGTATAAAGATGGTTTCTCCCGCTATGACACCGACTGCTGTCAAGCAATGCTGCTACAGAGGATCTGAAGTCTCGTTTTGGGTTGTTCAAAGTCACATGATCAAATGTCCACTAAATTAGTGAACTCCAGAAAATGTCCTTTCTTCATTGTTGAGCGTGTATTTAAATGAATGGGTTCTTGCACAGAATACTGTGGCACTGTATTGTGCATAATCTCTAACATTAATTAAGAGTAATCCATAATCGACTCACAAACTGTTTTTCAAAAAAACTGAATGGGGAAAAAACATTTACTATTCCTTAACATTTTGTGTTTTAGTTTGTCCAGTAGGATTCAAATGGAAGTTCAAAATATTGCCTCTGAACAGGAGAGGTAATATTTCTATCATTATTTCATCCCAGCGATTTCACTTTGTTTTTGTACCATTATTTGTTGATAGGAAATTATTTGGGGCATAATAAAGCATGTTGAGTAATCGCTGATAACTCTGTCTGAATCTTTCCTTGCTTATGAAGAGATATTGTTTAATTTTGTCACAGAATTTTCCATTCTAACAGAGAAAACATAATCATTGCATCATTGCAAGTCCAGGAAACATTTAATTTGGAAGGAGGGGTCAAAATATGTGTACTGCTATGTTAAAACATAAAGCTTACTTTAATATTACAACACCACAGTTTGTTTGCATATGTATAAAAACCTATTTTTCAAATGTGTTCAGCGGTGTGTTGTAATTGGGCCAAACATGACAAGTGTGAAGACATCCTCAAGTTTTTTTGGGAGCTTTTTTGGCAGAGATTTGATGCCTGGTTATGAAAATTTAGTTTTGTGCCATTTCATGATTTAACAGTTTTTTTTTCTTCCCATTTTGGAGACTTAAGAAGAAGACATCTTCCATTTACACTGTTTGAAACCAGCTTCATTTCATTTATTCATCTGCCCTGAGGACAGAGATTCTGTTGTATGTTCATGCATGCCTACACGCAAAATATGTGCTCTCTTTTAACGTAGCGTGCCCTTTGTCACTGATAAAATGAGACATATTTTTATGTATTGCAATACTGAGATGATTAAATTCTGTGTGTGTGTGTGTGTGTGTGTGTGTGTGTGTGTGTGTGTGTGTGTGTGTGTGTGTGTGTGTGTGTGTGTGTGTGTGTGTGTGTGTGTGTGTGTGTGTGTGTGTGTGTGTGTGTTTGCAGACAGATGTGCACAGAAGCGTAAAAGGCAGCATACCTTGCATGCAGTCACAGCCGAGGCCTCGGGCCGTGTTTGCACTGGGTGACAATAACCCCTTTTATTCTGCTTCTGCCTTTACCAATGTTTTGATTTCTACTTAAAGTTTTATGTCAGTGCCCTCCCTCAAGGGTGCCATTACCTTGTATGCTAATAGAGCTATGCATATTCTATTACTGCTGTCAGGGCAAGATAAGGGACACATTCAGCAAAGGAGCACTTAGGGGCCAATGAACCCAGCGAGGGGTCCTGCTGCTCCTGCATTATCAGTCATCTTCACATCTGAATGGAGCTGGCTTATGGGCCTTCTCTCTCTCTCTCTCTCTCTCTCTCTCTCTCTCTCTCTCTCTCTCTCTCTCTCTCTCTCTCTCTCTCTCTCTCTCTCTCTCTCTCTCTCTCTCTCTGTCTCTCTCTCTCTCCACAGTAATGACTAAGGACTCTCTTCCGTAATAATCAGTCACTGGGAAACTGCCCGATCCCTATCTGACACACACCCAGACACAGACGGCCACGTGCACGCATGCATACACACGCATGCTGAAACCATGCGCAGCTGCAGGCTCAATCTAAAGCGACCACAAAGAATTCAAGAGCAGGGCAATAACACTAACACTGTCACACGGAGACAAACATGTCTCATTTGGGGTCAGTTTGGATGGGGCTAAGTAGGTCTTTATTTTCAGACTGACTGAAGTCTTCTCTCCCGCATAATGGTAATGAAGCCATATGGTATGTGGAATTGGATTACTAACAAATGTTCCATACCACCGTCTTTCCCTTTGCTTTCTTTTTTTTTTTCTTTCTACAACCCCCCTCCTGTCTCACTCTATCTCCCACTCTTGCGTTTCCCCTGCGCTCTCTCCCCTGTGTCGCTGTCCCCCAGTAAAGCAGCCATTTCAAATTGGAACAGCATGTTGTCTAGGAGTGC
This sequence comes from Lipophrys pholis, assembly GCF_963383615.2. Classification (NCBI taxonomy): domain Eukaryota; kingdom Metazoa; phylum Chordata; class Actinopteri; order Blenniiformes; family Blenniidae; genus Lipophrys; species Lipophrys pholis. The sequence goes on along the minus strand of NC_137630.1, from coordinate 14,587,307 downwards.
GCACCTCATTTATAAGATTAAATTAAAAGCCAGCCATGCTCGGATGGCATTTTGTGATGATGAGGAAAAGGGAGGGAGGAGGGACTCGTTTTCAGCTGCACACAATCATCTTCCTGTCATGTGATTTGCTGGTTCCTGGTGGTGACACCTTCTTCCTGTCACCTGTTATGATGTGTCAAATGCCACACCTAAGACCCTGAGCTAATGCGTCCCGGCTTATGAGCTCGTGCATTTTATTCAATTCTACTCTACTTCAGAAATGTTATGGAGGCCTTTTTAACATGTGTTATAAAGTAGCTAAACACGGCTACAGGTTTGTGCCTTGTCACAGACACAATGAAATGATATATTGTGCTGTGAGCTAAAAGGGCCTTGCAAATTATGCTCTATAAATGGAAGAAAATCTCATTTTGTTCCCTACCTTAAAACAGATGAACTTTTATTGAAAACGTGGAAGCGATTAGTTTAAGGGGCGTCTTTTAGTGTAATTCCCAAATGAAACGAGCAGGCCCTGTATTTATGAAGCCCGTAGCACAAAGAAGGGAGCTCTTAATGAGGCAATTAAGCTGAGGGGTCGAGAGACTTTGATCTAGAGCGCAGTGATTTTTACAAAAACATCGCACAGTGATAGATACTCATAACTCAGGGGCCTTAATTGTGCTTAATTTGTTTGGAATAGGAATGTGCTTTCAATTAGAGTGTGGATTTGGGCCTGTGTGTTTAAAGGAGGCTGTCAGGGAAAATTAAGAAGCAGTTTGGTCCCCCTCCTGCGTTACTGTTTTTTATCACGGCCAGGGAGCACGAGCGTCAGCAGATAGACAGACGAGGAGACCAAACAGAAGGTAGAGAAGGGGGTAATTAAGCAAGCAAAACAGATCCCTCAGATGAAGCCACGGATGGATGGGTGGTTGAACAGGGGCAGATGAAGGAGCTGTTGCATTTCTCTCATCTGCATCTCCCCGTCTGGCTCAATAATAAACATCTGAGCCTCGAGATTTTTTTAGCTTTGTCATGATGCATTACATTGTGATACAGTCGTGTTTGACACATAGTGCATTTTTTTTCAGACAAACACAATTTCATAACATGATAATAAGCATGGATTTTACACAGCACCCATGTCGCATCTTAATACTGTCCCATGAAAAAACAAAAAGAAGATCAATTTCTTATTTCTGAGTATTTAACTGTTTATTTCTTACAGACACAAAGAGCCATCACAAATACGTAGTTAGACTCCATAGTTCTAAATTTGGTGTGAATAAATGTACATATATTGTACAATAAACAAAACAACAGACCAAAGTGTCTATTTGATTCTTTTTTCTCAGGAGTTGCTTCAGAAAGTCATTACAGCTTGTTTTTAAGTCGGATGCCCGTGTCACCACTACCGGCTGACGAAACACCATACACATTTTCACGCTATGATTACTGATGTTGAGCAATTATGACACAAATATATATATCAGCGAATGGCAATTGTTAAAACAGGCAATGTTTAACTCAAGCAAGCTGAGGCAAGGCTTTGTTTCCTTTGGCTCCTGATTGAAATCATGCAGAACATTATTCAAATTCATCTGTTTATTATTTGTTTTGTATCAGAGACATAAAAGCAGTCAACATCAGCACTTTACAATAAAGGTTCATTTATAATAGAGATTGAATTGACTTGAAATATATATACTGTGACTATAAAGATACTCTTTTGTGCAGACTCCTGTTTCTCTTGTTACTTATCAGTTGATTCTTTGTTTTTACACAATGTAAACTGATGCCTCTTTCATCACAAACAACCAAAGCCTGTATTTGATATGTGAACAAAACTTCACAAGTGTGATATAATTGTTTTATGCATCTGTCAGATAGTTAGGGTGGATTGACATGCCTGGACTTGAATGACTGTAATGTTTTGGCAAGTTATGTTGTTTAGATTTACTCGCATTGCATTTCTATGTTTTGTTTTTCAGGTATGCCGTTTGCGGTTTAAAAAAATTCATCTTGTTCAGATTAGTTTTTAGGCAACATGTTTGGGCTAATACAATAACACGAGTCTCATATCCAGCTGTTGTTGTCTATTCATCTTTAATGACCAACTTGGGGTGAGCCAGAGCTGGTCCCAACTGACTGTGAGCCCAGACAAACTTGGTGGATACAAGACACACTGGACAAGTAGCCAGTCCATCACACAGCAAACACAAAGAAACAGACACCCTCACACATTCACACCCACTGGGTGTGAATCAACATCAACCAGATGTGTTTGGACGGAGGGAGAAAAGTGGAGTTTCCAAACCCAGCCCAGACTTGAGCCTGGCAGATGAGAGTGCTACACCACCACCGTCTGTAAATGATAATTAAGAGGATTTCTTATGTTGTCACTGGAAAGAATATACACTAAGGTAAACGGTACAAACTTGTGTACCCCTGCTTTATCCTGAAGTGATCTTGTCAACCATACAACCATTCTCACAGCCTCAATCATGCTTTCAATATGAACTGAACAATAATGTGAAAAAAGAGAATTAAATGAACTCCACTTTATACTGATTATCAGCATGAGCACATCGACACATCCCCCAATCCATACATTTGTTTGCTATGCAGCATGTGTCTTTGATCACAGACTCTGTGAGAATTAAAACATCTGACCCTGTTAAAGTTGAACCTCCTTACAGATATTATGATGTACATCTTTGCTGGAAAGCAAAAATGAGTCCCAATGCCTCAAATCACAGGGAAAAATATTCTAGCAGATGGGGGTGCTATACCTGGCATTGGTTTACATGATACAGTATAGCAGTGTGTTTTTCAGGAACGCTGAGGAAACAGTTTACATTTAGGCCATCAGCAAAGAAGGAAACTCCAATCAGTGAATCAAATCATGTTATGCTAGAAGCCATTCACGGATCCCCTGGGTATATTGAAATCTTCTTTCTTGAAGGCCATGTTTGATCTGTGTATCACTATTATTTCTTCCCATAATTCTACTATGATGTGTAATTTCATTATTGTCCCATGGTGCTTTTAACCACCGTTCAGGTGTAATGTGACGGCCCTTATCCAACAGGTGTCAGCTAGTTAAAGAGATGAATGGGTATTCACTCTTTCATTTATCTCTCTTGACCTGGATTGGGTGTTTGCACATCTCTCTCAGTACCTGTGTGTGTGTGCGTGCGTGCGTGTGACAAGCAGTTAGAGTAAGATGAGAGACTGCGTGTTGCTGACAGGCAGATGGTCTCCCTCTCTCTCTCTGTCTCCCGAGGTCTTCCACTTCACAGCCCATTACACCCGCCTCTTCCTATCAGCCTGTTGTCTGTCACTGACAGACCTCTAACATCCGCCTCCCGCTCTCACTCTTTCTCCCTCTCATCTCGCCATGCCTGTCTGCTTTGTTGGCTGCATGTCAAGTGTCAGGTGCAATCCGGACTGACTGATCCGCTGTGGCATGCGCGTGGGTGTAAAACCAGTAAAGTGATGTCCCCTCGCTCACTCTCCCTTTCTCTCGCATCCCTCCCCTGCGTCCCCAGGGCTGTGTGCATTGGTAAAGCTCCTGCTTGTTGTGTCGAGAGGGCAGCAGGCCCTCGGCGGTCTCCAAGGAGCAGTTAGGACAAAATCCCCCCAGCAAAGATACTTGGCAGCTATTTACAGCCACCAGGGACCGAACCTCAACTGATCCCACTTTTGTAGCACTGCTGCTGGCTCTCGCTCTCGCTGCCGTCTTTGGGTTGCAGCCTCCTTTGACCAGAATGCCAGGCTGGATCTGATTCAGTGTTTCAAGTGAATGACTTGTTAATTCAGGGCTTATGGTGTGGGCAGTGTTAAACGTCAGAGTCAGACGGATTGCTTTCAAGGGGCCAAATCCCCCCCCCCCCCCCCCCCCCCCCCCCCCGACAAAAACCCTATAGTGTAAACAATCATAATCCTCAGTACATGTTATGTAAAATGATGCACATCTTAAAACCAGCAGTTTCATATGATCCTATTAAAGCATTGTTTGACTGCAGCATCACTCCACCATGTTGCAGGAACTATGTCACTTATTTTTGGGGGGATTTCATTTAATCCCAACAGCAGAAGTTATATATGTAATCACCCACTCTTTGGGAAGTTTCCTGTGTTCTCAACATATTGTATGAGAGTGAACTGAATGGAGGATTTGTGAAAGATCGGTGCTTTGGGGCAGGCTTTTTAAACTACCTCTCATTTATTAGATTTCAGCCACAGCGAGAGCGAGGTGCTCCAAATTGTCCATCATCGTCCCCCCTCGGATCAACGTATGCTAAAGATTTGCCAGCTAAGCGAAATCGCCTGAGCCGTTTCCTGCTTCTTTCTGCGCTGGCTTTGTTGTCGAGGTAAACCTGGCCTCCCTTGAAAAAAGGCCCTTTAATTAGCTTGAATAATAGCCGCGCATGTGTGGACTTAATCCCTTTGGCTAGCGCTACTCCGTTAATGGTTTCCTTGTCACTCATGGGGCACTGCATGAAAGCACGATCTGCTTTTCACTCCCAACACCTTTCTTTCTTTCTTTCTTTCTCTCTGCGCCCTCACCCGCCACTCCAGACCCAAGCATCCTTCCTCCTGCTGACCACAACAGGATCCTTCTTTTATTCCTTCACTCCGGCCCTTGTCTTTTGATTGAGCTCCTGAATTATGATGAATCTGCCCCTCGTCTGTGTTCAGTCGCTCTCTCCTACTGCCACTAAGCAGATGCTGGACTGAAACCCCCGTTTTGTCAATATGATGTTTTCTGACGTTCGTGTTTTGACAACCCCCCCCCCCCCCCCCCGCCAAAAAAAGATTTGTATGATTAAATAAGGCGCTGAGACACACCAGCCTCATACTGCACCATGATGACTATTTATTTCATACCTTTTGCTATTCCCTGCCACCACTTATGACTAATAATCACTTCCTGTCCTCATGCTTCTTCTCCTTACATTTGATCAAACCTGCCTAATGCCATTACATCAGTGAAAAGACGTCTGCATTGTGCCCTCTCTCCTCGGTCCACATTTCAGTCCACGAACAGCAGAGCTGGACTGAAGCTGTTTAGAAAAAGGGCTTCACATCTATACAGTCTTAAGATGTAAATCAATAAGAGATGGAGCAAGGCAATACATTTTCATTGTCGAGGCTCCGTGTGAACCGCCAGAGCATGACCCGCTCCGGAGGGAGACGAAGCATAGCTCACCAACACCTAAGCAGGAGCAATATTGAGCCAGATTGTCCTTCCTATTCATTTTCCGTCTTTCTCTGAGTGGGTCTATCATCCAGTTTATATATATTTTGACTGTGTGTCTGAATGCCAAGAGGCAAACAGACTCAGGTTTAACATTAAAACACAATAAATAGCCACGGGTGTCTATAGGTAAAAGTCACTCTCCCCTGCAGTTCTTGGGCTCCACTATAAATCTTTTAAATTATAAATCAATAAATAGTTAATACAATAATAGGAATCTTTATAAATATTTAAGTAAGATCAGAGAGGGAGCGAGAGAGAGAAAGAGATACAGTGGAGGTTGGGGCAAAAGAAATCTGGGGAGCTTTGTACAGAGTACAGATGAGTCTCTCCACATACCGTGTAGTCTGTGTGATGTAGGGGTTTGCGTCTATAGAAACTTCATTATGTAATTTGAAAATAGACTTAAACAGCTGCACTAATGATTTCAGCAATGAAATCAAGAGATTCAGTGTGGGTGGCATCTCAGTGTGAATAACATTTTCAACAATTCTAAGTTAAAACTTAGTACAGAATTGAAGAGCGTCTGAAACATTTAAAAATGTTAGTTTCAATTTGAAAACTTTCAGGAAGTCGGTTAACTTCTTGTGGTTGAGACTTTGTGGAAATGGTCTCCATGGCAACAGATGTTGCCTTGTTACTTTGAAGCGAACCGGAAAAGCTCATTCTGCTCTCCATAGCTTTACATCGTCTTCACACAGTTTCTTCAATAAAATATCTTTCCAGCAAAAAGCATAGGTAAGAGGATGAGACGTTACATCTCCGGTAGCAGCATTATGCATGCATAAATGAAATAAATCAACATATTAAAATATTATGTTAAAATGTCAACACCCTAAAAGTCAAAATCAAAACTTCATCACCATCTTTGACTGTACATATGCAGATTCATCCGGAATAGATCTGCACTTGCTTGTAATTAACCACGGCATAATGTCAACCTTAATTTATTTTCCAACATTTACACCCAGATTGTATCATGCAACTTCAGTGTTGAACTACCGCTCGTAAACACGGCGTGCCCAGCCTGGGCTTTCATACCACTGGAATATAAACAACGTGTTTTATCTGCATAAATCATCCTAGCATGAACTAAAGGCATCCGCTGACAGAATGTATTCCAACACCATAACTGAGCAAAAGAAAGCACTGCGAATATCATTTGAAAACACATTTGCCCGTGTTTCTCTCCTCCCCTCTGCCTGTTTATCCTCCCATCCCTCTATCTCCCTGACAGCCCCTAACATTGTTCCCACTCTCCGTCGGGAGTTAATTTGCCGGAACGTTCCCGCTGCACACTGTGATCACCTAGTGAATACCCCCATAATTCTCTCTGCCTCTGCCTCTCCCTCTCATCCAGCCATGGAAATGACACCGAGGGGTTGACAGTTCAATTTAGCCTTAACGGATGGCTGCTATCACAGCAGCGACCGCGCGCCAGCCCTTTCCTGTTGACTTTTATTTTTACCGACCAAGAGAGAGATGCTGCTGGAGCGCGTCCTGCCATTCACCCTTCCAGACTCCAGCGGCGCCTCCTCGCCTCATCATCACTGCTGGTCCTCTGGGGAGAGATGCCGCCACTTGTTTATGTGACCCTGTCAGCCCCCCCCCCCCACTCCCCATACAAATACACATTTTTCTCCCCTGTGTACTTGTCTAGCAAATTATTCCTTCATTGCCGCCCTCCTCCTCTCATCTCCCAGTTGTTCATAGCATAATGGAAGGGTTATTGATCTATATCTTTGGTCATGATGCCTCTCAGCTTGTTGTTGTTACCCCCTCATCATGCCATTGATATACGCCCCCCCCCCCCCCCCCCCCCCCCTCCTCTCTTCTTCTAAATGATTTTCTCCTTCCTCTCGCCTCTTTTTTATTATCCAGCTCTGCTTTACATAAATCCACCCGGTCATTAGATCCATCAAAAGCTAATGAACATCATCCATTTACTCCCCTTCTGTCCACCCCCACCCCCTCCCCCTCCCCCCCACTCTATGTTGGCTTCTTTTCCTCTGCCTTTACTGGCACACACTTCCCCATAGCTTGCATAGAAGGCAGTATATATGCAGTGTTAAGACCATTTTTTTGAAGACAAGATACACTCATCTTGCAGTATTAAAGCATCAGGATGAGGCATAGAAATCGCTAGTGGTTATGGCAAATAATGACTCTGTTAACAAGACTAGTCAACATTGTGTTTAAGCACTATTTAAACCCTTTAATCACCAACCATATTGCTTTTAAATGCTGCTTTAAAACAAGGTACTTTTCTACTCTGCAATGCTCTGGATATTGATTGTCTCTTTATTATTTTGCATTGAGCCACCATGGATTCAATCTCAACATGTTCCAGTCCAGAAGCCTTTACCTTTACATATTTGTCGTTATTAGTTGTAGTATCTTCTCAAACTGAGGCCAGATTACAGCGTCTCCCGTTAAACAATGTCAAATTGACTTGAGTGTACGAACCAGAACTGTGAGTCGCAGCAAATTTCGTTTTTAATGCTGGATAATTTTCTTGCATCCAATGTGGTTGTTCGTTGTTCCAATGGAGTCATTTTTCCTGACACAGCTACATTATTTTTTATTGTCTTGATAAAAGTACTGCAACACACTGGTTTTGCAAAAGGACATGTCTTCAGTTTACCACTGCGTTAATTTAAAACTGCAGTTTACCCCGGTGTTGCTCTGGGGAGGGGGACTGCCCTCTGATGGCGCTGTAGCCTGAATTATGTGGCAAGCGGTTGCACGAGAGTTAAGCAGCCTTGTCTTTGAATAATAAACAAATTGGTTATTTTCCTGGTGGTGATTAATTGCAGGCAGTGCTGGATAAAGTCAAATGTCAAAGCCACCAAAAACCTTTGTCGCCACATTTTGTCTACAATGGTTTTCTTTGATAATAACATCCACTTACATGAGGAATAGTCAAAAAGGGAAATAGTCCTCAGTACATGCTAAGGACTTGTGCAACACATCCACACCTGAACACATTTTCGTCTGTTCTGTCTCTATCCCAAGGAGACAGCTTTTCATCTGGGTATAGCTGTCGGCTGCAGCGTCCACTTGTGTCATTCATTACCCTCCTCTCTTATTTTCCTAATAATGAGCCTCACCTCCAATAAAACAATTATAGAAAGAGGACAAATTCACTTACACACCTTTGCCCCTTTCTCCCATCTGTCCTTTCGTTTTTCCCCTAATGGACATTAACATTTCTAGGCATTACAATTAGTTGGGTCTTCCCGAGTTGTGTCAAAGCCAGCGCTTCCATTCCCGAGAGTGTGGCTGACAGATAAATGATGAGATCGACATCCGTGTACCTCATTTGTTATGCTAACCAGACAGTCTGGTGGCTGCCCGTCGCTTCAGTGCATGTAAAATGAACTGGTCTGTCCCTTTGATGATACATGAATGTTACCTTGGGGAAAATACAGTCTCGGCTCTGGCATTGACTAAAGGTCAAGACCTCCAAAAAGACTTACAAACTCATTTGTATCTTCAGTTAGTGCTGCTATATTGTCCTTTTTTTTTTTTTAAATCTGCATCCAGCTTATTGAATTGTAGTGAGCACCTGAAGTCCAAGTTGTTCTCTTTGTGACAGACAGGCATTTCAACATTTCAAAGCTACAAATGTATAATCAAAGACAACCCTTTCCGCCGTACATATGTCCAATTTGACTGCTGGCACTGAGGCGATGTGAAGGTGGGCACACAGGGGTACACACAGGTTTCTCGCTGCAATTTGATCTAATCAGAGTCCGATTCAGATTCAGTCAGGACACCATGTGAGAAGGCAGCTTCGAGCAGCTTGCCAATCAGCAGACTAGCAGTGAGAGGGGACATCCAGCACTTCTGGTGGGGACCTACAGCTCCTACATAATCACTGAAACAGAATAGGAACTTTTGGGATAACAAGGCTCTTTTCTTCAACCTGCAGGGTGGTCTTGACACTTGGAAGGCTTACCTTGGTCAAGTGATTCAGAAAAATAACATTGTTTTATAATGCAGTAGGTATTTTTTTTGATAGCCGAGACCGACTCCGATGACGCCATCAGATACATTTTCCCCATGTTACATTATGCTCATGCAATATCAGTAGTACACACCATTAAAAGAAATTGCATTATTTTTACTTTTGTATTTACTTGAAATGCTCTTTTCCTTAATCTCTTCATGAAAGCACACTTGACTCTTAACTTTCACCAAACATTTTAAAACACTATTATTACACTGTAATTTGCTCCACGGCTTCATTTTCTTAGTTTGTTTTAAATTACTACAGGTTATCCTTAACAAGGACAGTGCCTCAAACTGCAAATGTGTAAACAGTAAAACTGTTGGAGGATGAATTGAATTGTTGCGCTCCTTCAAATAATACCGTTCATGGAAATGATTCTCCTTTTTTATTTGATGTTAAATGGTTCCAGGAACATGCTTTTCTGAAATATGCAGTAGGAATTAGATGTTTCTAGAGAACATTTTTAAAGATCACCTGCTGTTGGGTTCAGTGCTGTGTTTTGTGGTCAGTTGAAAGCCGACAATCACAGTGACTGTTTGGAAATGTGGTATATGTGTTGTATATCACTTACATAAGTGCATTGTTTGTATTCCTTTATGTTTTCCTTTAGATGGATAAATCTGAGTAGTTTAACATGAGTCTCCACTCATGTTAAACTACTGAATCATTCTATCGTTTTGAAATGTACTGATTTAAAAAAAGGTCAAAATAGGTTTTACACTCACACGGATATATTTTATTTTAATACCAATTTCAAATTGAAATCAGTGTATATAAACATGTATAGATAAAATGCAGAACTGCTCTTTTAAAGCACTTATTATTCTTTATTAGATCAGTAAACAAAAATCTGTCTGTGTGTGTGTGTGTGTGTCCGCGCGAGTGTGCGTGTGTGTGTTATGTGAGGTTATTATCAGCCTGAGTGGGAGAGAAGTCCCTACTCAGCATCTAATAGGCCTTAAACTGCAGTCAGGGGACTGTAATGTAATGAAGGGAGAGGGAGACCTGGAAAAAGTGAATTTTCAGCAGATTTTAGGCAAAACATTCCTTCCACTTCTTCCTCTGTCAGCTCCGTTTAAACATCACCGCCGACATATCCTCAACAGCAAGGCCATTTGAATCTTTAAGCAGTGGAAGAAAAAGATAAAATGCATCCCCAACAAGGCCATGGTTAATGTTTAAAGAGAAAATAATGGAAATACAATGTCCGGATCACACCGGAGAGAATCAAAATGTTTTATTACGGGGGAATATGACTAAATAATATATTAGATGTGCATGTTTTACATCATTGTGAATACTGAAGCGCTGCGGAATGGGTGGAAATGTATACTAGGTGGTGACAAGCCGTCGGCAAGTAAACAAACAAGCAAACAAGAGATATTGTAATGGACGGTGGGGCATGTCTGATAATGGATGCATGCCATGCACATGGGTTTTTAGACAAAGGGACTGTGACAGTTTTGCTTGCTCGTATTTTTAGTGACGATGTTCTGCCTCTCTGAACGTATTTCTGAAACCAGCCTTTCAGTACTTACATAGGTAGGTTTGCTCATCTGTAAACATCGCATGAGAAATTCATGCATTTCCTACTGTGGAAGGAAGGGGCACACTTTCAAATGGTGGAATGACACTTTGTCTCAGGAGCAGATCAAAGAAAGTCCATTTGTATTATGTTTAACTTCTTCCAACTTTCTCTGACCTTTCTTTTTCTTTTCTTTTTTCTTCTTTTCCCATGTCCATTCCAGGCCAAGCAAAAACCAAACATTAACAAACATGCCCTCAAAATATCCCGCTGCAACTGTCTGTGAAGTGTGTTCAGGAAGGTCAGAGCAGTCCGGCTGCCCCGAGGACAGCACTAAAGTCAATCAAGCCTGTTTTAGTGTGTGGACACCCTGATACTCATACATATCCCACATAACCCCTGGCAATGCGAATGCGTGCAAGCCTGTGGTCTCTGATCACTCACATGGTGTCCTTGGCTTCAGGCTGGCCTAAATATTACAGTATTTAAATACATTTGGCACTGGGACAGGTGTGGCTCGATTTTCTCAAGGGAGGACGTCCCTCCGCATGGTGAAAATATGGAGAGTTGTGGATGAAATCGGTGTATTACTCACACATGACATAACACCCCTGAAGAAAGTCAGGGTTTGGATAGAGAATCAAAGAGTTGCAACAAAAAGCAGTGGAGATTTTTACCTGCTCTGGATAAAGTTCCAGCGGAAGTCACTAGGGGGAGTAAGCCCACTAAAAGTACTCACCACAGAGCCTAGTGGATTTGTGATGATTACTGTGGTGAATTCATTTGTGTGTAATTCATCATTGTTTTAAAATCTTTGTGATTTCACTCCCAAAGCACAGCTTTTGATTTGTGAAATATAAGCGGCACTGCCCACAGCACACATAAAGGCATTGTTTTATTACCTCCACCTTTCCTCCCAGGTCCGTGTCAAAGCCGCCGCAGCCACTCCGTCTTCAAACTGCAAAAACTGGAGGATGTTAAACGCTGACCGAGGGAGAAAACAGACGTTAGTGCTGGCTGTGAGTGTTCAGCTCTCACCACTCGGGGCTAAAAATAATCTGCGCTGTCCAAGAACATGGAAAGAAAGGGAGGTGCAGGGAAAACCGAGGCAACTACAAAATGGTGTCATTAGTTTTTATAGTTTGCAAAGGGAACACTAATAAGCCGTAGCTGGTAAACCATACCTGTAATTAGATGAGAGCTGAGGCAGGGCATGCTATTTATTTGTTGGCTATGTAGTGCCAGGTTGTGGCTTAGGTTCCCACACCTTCACTGGGACAGCTAAGGTTGCGTTTTGGTGAGGCTTATTTTTCATGCCTCAACCAGGAAGAGATAGTTTCCTGCGTTTTAGCGGTTTTAACCTGCTCGGGACTCCACACAGCCAATTTACATCCTATACGATCATCACCAACCAAATAGAAAATGCCACTTCTGATTTCTATGCGTGTGCCTGACATTGCTTCATGTTCACTGCTTCATTTTATTTGAACATTTTGTGTGTGCGATTCTAATTAATGGAACAGAAAAAGAGGGGCTTTAATGATGCGTGAACGCTAACAGGGCGATGATGAAACGCAAAACATTTTACAGAAGCCAAAAAAGACTCCTGCATGACTCAACAGCTGGAGGTCAAGACGTGAAATAATTCTGCTAAGTAAGTGTCTGAAATCTCACTTTACTGGTCACACAGCCTGCGTCATTTATCTGCCACTTTGGCTAATATTAGCCTTTAAAATTAGACGGTGGCTAAAACTACAGCAACAACTCCCGATTCCCGGCACAGCCACAGAGTAACCTAATGATATGAAAATATTTTCAGGAAATCCCAAACCCTTTCGAAAAACCGGGAAGTGACGAGAATGAGGAAATCTGTGTGTTTCTTGGCGGGATTGTCTCATCAGCACGCGGTAATGATTAGACAGTGAAGGTGAGCCTCAGGTGGACTCATTGTATTTGTTTTATTCCCTTTCTCTTGCCCAGTTAATAACACGACCCTCCACGCCCTCGCGAATCCCCACGAGTCCTATTATTCAAATTTTGTGGAAAATGCAAACACATTGGAGTGCTTCATTCTAATCCAGCTAATTGAGATGCATCCAGTGCGGCCTTGTGATCTAGAGCCAAACATATTTCTGTCAGATGCCCTGGCACCAGGTGGTTTTTGTGTTCCCATGTCCTAAAGTTATGCACCCGAACATAACAAACACTTTGTAGAAGTATCAGAGGGTCATGCTTTTTCTGTGAACCGCTTCACTGTGTATCTCTCTCATCTATTGTTATTTTACTGGCGCTTCCCTCAGGGTCTGTCCCTCTTTGTCCCTCACTGTGGTTGAACATTTATTAGCTCAGTGATTGGGGAAGTTCAATGGAGCGTCCAAAGGACGTGTCAGGAGCTTGAACAGAAGCCAGTATCAGCAGCACTTCAAAGCCACAATGTACCTATACCCCCCGAGGAGACGGTAGCTCCGGGGCTTGCTCCATTACGGGCTTCACTAGTTCTGCCGTCGTTCGGTCGGGTTTTTTTTTTTTTTTTTTCTTACTTGAAGTTCCTCCTCAAATGTTTTACTGATCGCGATGATAAGACCACATCGAGATCTGGGTGAGAGTTAGTGTCTTACACGCGTGGTTGATTTCTCTTTGGTGGGTGCATCCAAAAATCCTTGTTTCCTGTTGTTTAAATGTTAAGAGGGTCAGTCGCAGTTTTTTTGTTTCTGACCAGGAGCTCAGTGACTAAAAGTCACAGATCTGAGGAACTCCTTAGCAGCCCTCGATGTGAATGACATGGTATAGTAACACTTCTTATTAATGACATGACATTACATTTACTTATATTCTTAATTGATTATCAGCTCTGTCGCTGTTTCACTAAATCTATAGGGCTTTGTGCACATTATTAACGCAGGCCTTTATGCTCAATATTCAAGGGTAACAGTTTACTACAGTAACTTGTTACTTTTTATAAGCACATTTTGGCTAAATGAGTTGTAACTTTAATCAATTCCTGAATTTCATAAACACCAAATTTACTCTGCCGGGTTTTGACTCAGTATTAATAAAAGCACATTTTTGGAGGTAAAGACTCCCACAAATCTCTTTCCGACTAAACTCTATTGTCAAACGAATGCCGACAAATGACATATCTCCCCCCATGTTAGGTTTATGTTAATGGGAGACCCTCACAGGTGGAGGTCTCCTCTTACACAAACACCAGCCAGTGATTGCCTTCACTTAGGACCAGTAAAAGTAATAAATGATGACCGATCAGGTCACATTGTAAATTCTGTTCAGTCAGTCTGATGGATGGCCAGGTCTAGGCGTGGTCTGAGCCAGGTTTGGTCGGTTTAACAAGTGCCGGGTTTCCTCCCAGGAGCTTGTGTCTGTCTGAAAAGCGCTCCGGCGGGAGGTCACAGTGGAACATTTCCCCCACTTTGGAGAAGAACCCCCTTTTTTTTGAGAGACATTTTACATTTTCCCTGACTCAATCCTTCTCATCCGGTGCTCCCTACTGCAATGTAAATACGTTTTGCTGAGCTGTGGTCTATCCGATTTTTCCCAGATAGCATTGCTAAGCTAAGTCAACAAGAGTATTAGTTGAGTTTCATATTATGCTGAGTTCCATTAGAAAATTCTGCAAATCAGCCTCTGCCCTGTCCAATTTATTTTGGGTTTCAAAGCCAGGTTCAGCCAGAACACACATGTAATTTACCTTCTGTTTAGATGTTTAGTCTCACAATCACCTCAGTCAGGGTAATCAAAATTGGCATCAGGTCCATTTCTTAGCCTTCATATAGTAGATTCAACATTCTGTTCTCTGCCAAACTGCAAAAATCAGCTCAGTTAAATCTAGTGTCAATCCACTATGGAATATTAGGAGGTAGAATGTCTCAAATTATTATTGCAGACTAGTGTGAAATGTCCTCAGAGAGTTTGATTTTGATAAAGCAGTTCACTTACGATCTGTACATTTTATTATTTTGTTTCAGTGACAATCTTCTCTCAGAGCACTTTTTTTGAGGGTTACAGCCTAGAATGAAAGACACATTGTGATCTTAATGTCTGGTAGGCTTAATAGTAAGGGATTAGAAAATGCACGGGTTAATTTATTTATTGATTAAACTTTTTTGTATGAGAAAGTTGTCATCTTTTCACATTGACCATCATGACATGGTTTTATGTTTGTTTTCTTTTATTAGATCAGTTTATCCTTCATTTGGTTTCATGATTTTGATTTATTTGAGTGAAAAAAACAAAAAGACACCGATGTTGTGACGGTCAGCAGAAGAACAGCTTCACTTGTGCAGCAGGGAGCAACATGTCTATTCTCAATGACCAGTCTCTGCCCCCACACAGAGAATTTTACCTCTTTCCTTTTGCTCGGAGGGTTTGTAATCCCAGAAACGTTCAACAAAGCAATAAAGAAACAGCTTTGCTCCAGCTGCTTTTGTTCAGGTGACCAAGACATAACACATTTTTCATATATTTTATTTAATCATTGTAATTTATTTTCATTGAGATTTTCCCTAAATCTACAGTCAGAGGTTTTTTTTATAATAGTTGTGGTTTAAAATAGTACAAGGCACTTCATTTAATACATTTCCAGATATAGAAGCTGTCTTGAGTAGTTGCCAGTGCCTGCTCTCTCACTGCGGCATGCGTTTACATGCAGTTACCAATAATGCAGCTTGAACATGATTTCTATACTTGTAAATCTTGCTTATATGTGCAACTAAATCTTTTTCAAAAACTCAACAGTAAATATTAAACACAGGCCTCGCACATTTGGTCGAGTTTAAAAAATAAAAATCCACTGTCGAGACATTAACAGAAACACATTTTCTTCAAATATCTGTGTGTGTTCTGTCTGCATTGGCAATTCTTGCCCACTTTGTCAGTGTATGAGGAGAGCATTTAAACATGTCATAATGAATGCAACATCCACAGAAAGCTATGCAATACCGACACCATATAAGGTAACGCCCATCTGCTATTTGTTGTGGACATCCCTATATCTGTGTGGCCACAATATCGAGAACATATTGGTAAATATCTGCACGCTTGTTTGACTTGGCCGCGACACATCCTGTGGGGATTGTGCTGAATCCCCTTTCCTTGTGGCTGTGTGGTAATCTTGGTTTTACATTCGAAATCTCTAACACATTGCAGAGTTCCCTGTGTTTTCATAGAAGTCCACACAGGATGGACTTAACACTTGAGAGAGCCAGAGATTAGTCTGAAATGATACAGCTCAGCCGTGAATATTGCTTTGTGATGTGTGAAATAGGTCGGGACCAAAAAAACACTCTTCTACGAGTGGGATGGCTTTAATTAGTGGTGCAAAATTAAATCTGTCCAAGGTAAAAAAAAAAAAGCAATGCTTAGCCCCAGAAAAAAGTGCATTGTTTTACACTTTTCACAACTTTTTATGCAAGTGTGGGAATTAAAACGGGGCATTCAGCACTGTTATTGAACTGTGGTTTTACTCAACACAAAGTAAATCATTTTTGTGGCCACAATTAAAAAAATCCCCCTCCTGCTATAAAACTCCGGCAATATTATGTTCAGTTCTCCAGGGTTGAGGTATAAATCCATGCTGTCTGCTGCGATTCACTACGCCACATTAAATTCTTTTAGATCAATTAAACTTGCCATCTCACTTTACAAGCCACCAGTCTCAGTGTTGGCTCTTTCTTACCCATTGAGAAGGGGGAATACTCTTACAGGGTATACGACGCAGGGTGCTCTGCAGAATTTATTTAGCCAACGCCAGGCTAACTGTAGGGGGTTGAGGAATGCTTGAATTAGTCATATTCAGCATTTTATGCCAAGGAAGTGGGGACATTTTATGGGATTGACCCTTATTTCTTTTATTTTTTTTATTTTTTTTACCTTAACTGTTGGTACAGAGTCACAAAGACGTCAACTTATTGGATGTTACTGACAAAATGAAAGAGAAGTAAACGGTATATATTGAAATACCAAAGAAGAAATTCTGTCTTTAATGACACAATATGAGCAGTGGTAATTGTTTCACGGAAAAGTGGAAGCCCGCTGTGTTTGAGTCTGGCTTGGTTGCTGTTTACGACTGTGTATCAGACAGATTCCTCTCTTTGTATGTCGATTCGATGGATGATCTGAGAGTGAACAGGTGGGCTCGGGCTTTGTCACTAATAAGCAGGCAGATTTGCACTTCTGCTGTCTGTCAATGTCTAC
This sequence comes from Lipophrys pholis, assembly GCF_963383615.2. Lineage (NCBI taxonomy): Eukaryota > Metazoa > Chordata > Actinopteri > Blenniiformes > Blenniidae > Lipophrys > Lipophrys pholis. The sequence continues at coordinate 14,570,318 of NC_137630.1, read as the reverse complement.
AATGTTGATATGCTGACAGGAACATGCCCTAACTGTTGGATGCAACCTTGTCCTTTAAACGTAGCTCATAAACGGTCCACAGCATATTTCAGAATCGCACTTATTTTGTGTACTTTCCGTGTGCTTGTTTATAACGCACTTCCTCTGTGCTATTTGTGTACTGTAAAGGTCATTCTCACTCTCTTAGTTTTCACCCATAGTTATTATTCACATTCACAGACCATTAAACCTTTTACAAGCTGTAAGCTCGGCCTAAATATCAATTATTCTTTAATACCAAAGAGAAAAAGCAGGCTGGCATGCTATTGTTAACAGAGTGATCTGGACCAGGTGCACACCCTGAACACATCAACCTATTGAGCACTTCTTTTTTTTTTTTTGAGGGCCATTTTAAAAATTAATTGCTGTAATTTTGTCTACCATCTCCACCCCTCCTCACCCCCTACCGAGACTTAAAGAGTTAAGGTGCGTGCTGAAGTCAAGCTAAGTAAATTCACTTTATGACACCGCTGTGACATGTGCATCTGTGATTTCACACGCTTAATGTAAAATTTACAGTTGCTGTATTGAATGTCACATGGGTTGCGGGGAAAGCTGGGGGTAACTGGAGCCCCCAGAGAACAAAGCGGGCGTTCTTGCCCCGTCCCCCCTTGCGCATGCCTTCCCGGCTGCCACCCCTCCCCGCCGCGCTTTACAGCTGTGGAGGTGTGATCCGAGCACGACGGTTGGCCTTATAGCCATTAAGCAAGCACCACGGTGCTTCTAATGGCCGGCGGCCTTAATGACCAAAACACCTGGAAGTATGGGGGCGCCGGCAGAGCCTGTTTTTCTCAGGGAAGCTGGTAGGTGTATCTGTGAATGTGTGGCCACAGAAGCGGAGGCCGGTCCTGTCACCGTCCCCCACACGGACACAGACTCTCGCTCATGTGAGTGACCACGCATCGAGTCAGCTTTAGGAGTGGTCATGTTCAGAAGAGAGAGAGGCCCATGCTCACTTAAAGTTCAAACATGGATTAGGCACGCTCGTCCCATGGTGTCATGTTCAATGGCAGACCTCCCTCTTGGGGAAGTGATCCCCCCCTCGACACTACCCTCCCTGCCAGTATCGATTTAGTCCTATATATGTTATCAACTTAAATCGGGTGATTAAGCTGCAAGTCCTGCATTGTATAGATATAAAAAGGATTTCTCCAGGTATTGTTTTCCAAATGTCTCAAGTTATTTGAGATTGGCCGCCATTAGAAAGATTAATATGGCTACTCACTGAAATTACTGGTGATGCCGGCTTGGAACAGTTTCCATTTCAAATGTGCTACTTGTGGACCTGACAACTGATACTTGCCATTATTGTCCGACCAGTTTGTATTAATTACACTTCCACCGGCCCAAGAGTCCTTTGAAACTTCAAAAAGTTCTTGTGTTGAACAAAGCCTGACGAAAATGATTTTAATATGGCTTAAGCTATTCTGATACATCAGCTATTTTTCATTGAATTTTCTTTCTGCTTTAGATTGTATTAGATCATCGTTCTACCATAAATGAGAGATTCCATTATTTACAAAGAGAACAGGCTTAGATTTTACTTTCTACAATGAAGGACTGACTTTTATCCTACATAGGATTCCTTTAAGCCTCCCTGCCATGGTCCTGAAGGGCATACAAACACATTCCCACCTTTTTCCTTTACCCATCTTCCGCACAAGAAAACAAGCTTTCCTTACTTCACCAGCCAGTTTTAAACCTTTAATAAAACGTTGGCATGGCCCCTATGTGCAATATACTTTAAAGGTACGCTGGACAAAGTCATATTTTTATCTTGATTATACGAGATTTCGAAAGTTATCTGTGACTGTGACCGTCTCTGATACTTAAATGGATTTGTGAGGAAGATTTGTACTTGACTAAAGTGTCACCTGCTTCTCTTTCAGAGTAGTCATCTTTATAGTTACAGTATCAACCTCAGTGGGCCATTAATGGGAAATTTGACAACCAAAAGTCAGAGAACTGCAAACTTCAAACGCCAGACGAGGAGAGGCAGGAACCTGTGTTGAACAAGAGGAGAGATGGCCATCAGGGGCGTTGTGTGTTAAAGATGGACTCTTTAAGAAAAGAATCTCAGACTTGGAGTTATGATCCAGAAGAAACAATATTCATGCTGTATATTTGCCGTGCCAGAAGGAGATGAGGTAAACGCTGTACCACAGCTCATTGATTCGCTACTGATAAATGCGCTCCCGTTACCACAGAGACTCGAATACGGCTGTGCCATCGCTCCCTGGTGCAAAAACCCCCGACCCGTGGCTCTGAGGCCTATCATCGTCATCACTCTCCAGGACTTCACCTCAAAAAGGAAGAGTTCTCAGAGAAGCTTGGGAAAAATGTGGGGGGAAAAAACTCATTTTTTGACCAGGATTATGCATCTAAAATATATTTTAAAGAAAAACAAAAACTGCAAGAAACACACTGGGCTAACGAGGTCCCGAACAGAAAAAAAGGATTTGCTGTTAAACTCCATACACAAATCTTTGTATCCACTGGGACACTTGGACCAGTGCATACACCAGTGCTCTCTGCGAAGGAGAGAACTTCCCCATCATCCACCAACAGGGTCACATTTGCAGAGGAGCGACTGTCCTCTGTTTGGAGGTCTCCTCAGGTTTCTGCATTATAGTTTCATGTGTTCAATTTACTTTTTTGGGGCGGGTCCACATATGCGGGTTGACTTGAGGAGTAAAGTACAAAATAAAAAAATAGAATTTGATAAGATACAAGTTGACTATTTACAAGAACATAGAATATTGGTCCATCAAACCAATTAGTAGAGATTAGTAAGAGACTCATATTGAGAAAGAACAATGACTTGAAAAATGCTGGATGTAGAAATTCCTTTTTCAGTTTTTAGAAAAACAGTCATACAAAACGAGTCAGTACTGTGATGTCCAACGCATTCTACTTCGAAGTAGTTAAGGCGGAAAACAGATAAAGAAACAAGAGAATCTCAATGTGAAGTGGAGACAACAAGCAACGAAATGAACAAATCTTTCAGATCTTAATACTTTTATCTTTAAATTCAAGAAACAGGAAAATATGATGTTAAAAGGAATCTCCCTCCAAAAGGAAAAAAAACCAACCTTACTCATTACTCAGCTCCTTGTCGGGTGTATTCTTGAACGGATATTATCCAAATGAATATTATGGATAGACACCAAGTTAAGGAGCCTTTGATAGGAACAACAGACATTTCTGACCACTATATTATTTACTTAACCATATATCTGAGCAATACTTCAGATAATTCCCTACGTAGAGTATTCCAAAAGCAAAATTGTGGCGAAAGATCAATAAAGAAATCACTGATCACGTCAAGGACAATAATAATGGCAGAGTAGATCCAACTTGACTGTTGGAGGCAGTTAAAGTAATAATAAGAGGAAGATTATTTTTAAGAGCAGCACATCCGTTAAAGGAAACAAAGTATGAAAATATACACAAAACATAGAGGGAGCTGAACTGGAGAAACAATATCAGAAAGGTGCAGGAAAATGAAATGGCAAATAAATGAATAAAAAGAAAATACTTGTTGAATGAAGAATCATAGGTCTTTTAACTGGCAGCTTTAAGTTATTTACAGGCACTTGTCAGGTCCACAGGATGATAGGAGTTGTGTAAACATTTACAAAAAATGACAAGAAAAAACATTCAGTAACCTAAATAAGCCTGTTCCCCCCCCCCCATTTGTTAATATATCAACAAGCAAAATAAGTCCATCAGTTTAGAAATGTAAATGATGAAATCACTAGAAATAGTGAAGTTAATATTTCTAATGACACTCTCAATTATAAAATGACTCTTTAGAAGTTTGAATTGGTTCGACTATGTCACAAAGGCATTTAAAGTGTTAGTGTCTGTTGCATGACGGCAAATTCTCATCAGTTTAACTTTTGTTCTTTTATGTTTCAGAAAACATGACAAACTCTGTAACACTACACCGCATGCATGCTCCGACGCTAAACCATCTCTTACAAATTTCATAACAACAAGCCAGGATAGGTCTTTCACCACCGCAACCGCTAAACACGCCTTAGAATTAGATCCAAATGTGGTAATAGACAACATGTATTTGGGAGTGCAGATGTAACTTGGGGCTGCAGCCACATGATACTGACGATCAGCACTAAGTTGCGGTTGAAACAGATGTCTAAACACACAACAGCGTTGACAGACTGAGGCCCAGTGTTTACAGTTGCCCGCGGGGAACGATGCTGCGTCTTGGTATAGTAAGGATAATCGGATACACAAATACACCATAGAGGGAGTCCGAAAAAAACAAAAACAAATCTGGAATAGTCACTCAGGGGGGAATGTTGTGTCCTCCCTCCCAGCAATTCCACTAGAAAGCTGTTGATCCTCCCACAGACCTTTTTGTCTCATGAGTTAAAGGCCGGCCAGGTTTGAAGCCCGGTCACTTCACCTGTCTGGCCTCGGCTGCTCCGTGAAAGGAAGTTGCATATTTAAAACTGCTGCAAGCGAAATGATCCAAGAAAACCTTGGAGGCTCATACTGCTAAAGGAATGTCATGTTTTACACACACACACACACACACACACACACACACACACACACACACACACACACACACACACACACACACACACACACACACACACACACACACGCACACGCACACGCACACACGCACACACACAAACGTTTTCAGCTCTGCTTGTTTCCACTGGTTTGAGAAATGAGCTCAAACAGACTCGCTCTGTCCCAAAGGATGACTCTGTACTTTTTTGAATCACACATGTACACAGTTTACATATGCAGAAAGGTAGGATCATCCATATTCATTCATATTTCTGCATGTGTCTAAGAAAGAAGAGATCCAAGTTTGCTTTACATAATCATTGTTTTTAATCCAAAATCTGATCATTTCCAAAATCCATAGAGCAGAGAAATTCTATTAAATAGAAACACAAAGAGAACAAACAACCACATTGTAGCTGTCAGTAAGACATTCTGGGTTGTGGACACCGAAGACTCACACTTTTTAATTATGTTGTTTATACTGATTTCACATGTAAGGACTAACTTATGGAATTAAAAAGTGAAGCATTGAAACATGTAATTTCATGTGGCCCCCTGAGAAAAGTCACCGCTTCTGAATCTAATACCGCTAATCTAACTAAGTGTTTGGCCCTTTTTCACGCCATCGTCTTTGCTTCTGTGCTTCAGCTACGAGGAGAGATGAGTGGAGTTTGCTCAGTATAGAGTCATCTCCACTGGGACGTATGAGTCTCCAGTGTACAGAATACTAACAAATCCTCAACAATTGAATTACTGTTCAGATAAATTGGTGTGTAAATTGAGTTATTTCATTGTTTTGCAGAGAATACCTCAAAAAATTGGAAACTTTGCATAATGTGAGTGTTTCATACATTGATTGTCCCAAAGACAATGTGTGTATCAAGCACTCGGAGAAGCTTTGTGTTAGAGAAATCTTGTTTTGTCTCATCAAGAATGATGTGTAATTTGCAGTCTGTGTTCAAGGATGACCTGTGTCAGCACTGTTGGAACCTCTGTGCTACTTTTGGTGTCCTTCAATGCAGACTCAAAACAATTCAGCCTTTAAGAAGGCGCTGTCTGACTTCATGACAGGACAAACTCCTGGACAATCATGCAAAGGTTGTAGTTTGACATCGTCTCTTCTTGCAAGAATAATGGAATACAATTTAGAAAAGACCCTGTAAATAAAAAACATGGCAGACCTATATTTAATAAACCATTTGTATAAATCTAAGTAAAATATTGTTTCGTTATACTTAAAAGTTCTATTATTTTCTTATAAGATGTAGCAGAATGCCAAGTATTAAAAAAGAAAAAAAATAGTGTGAGTTAAATGTTAAATTTGAAATTTGAGAGCATCAATAAGTCATGAAACACTTGTATTTGCGATGACATTTAATGAATACTGGTACCTATGCTCCACATCGGCAGGTAGTTAAAGGTCAGAACTTGTACTCCCTTCTCATTGGGTTGATGGACCAATATTCTATGTTCTGTCTCGAGATGGAGAACATTCCATCCTCTAACTAATTGTGTGCATCGCTAATACAAGCCTTTCACTAACAACAGTGATTTGTGCGCGAGGTAGGCAAAATAAACTTCTTTTGTTATTGCAGAAAGCCTGTCCCGTATGTAAACAGGATCTTCGTCATCAGAATATTGTCAGCAGAAGGATAAAATCAGTCTTTACAGCGTTAAACATTCATCATCCAATCACAGCACATGTTGTTGATGCAATGTTTTGAATGAAGCGTCTACATCTACTACTCAATTACTACGCTCAGGAAGAAGCCGAAGTTTTCTCCAAAGGAAACATTATATGTTTTTGTTTTCGGTTGTGCCACAGCCGGCGCAGATGACTCTGACAAACATTTGAAAATAAACATGGCTTAGAATTGTTTTACTTCGTAACTCTGTTAAATAAAAAGCTCAGTAATCAAAAACTGTTTACCAAGTTTGCTTTCGATAATCTCTCGGAGCATAGATTATGTTTCGTGCATGAATTCAGCAATTGTCAGTGGAATACGTATTGAAAGTAACACAACCCAGGTCACCTCCTCCAAGGGGTTTTCGCTTCTTTTTTGTCCCACTCTGCCTCACTCCGGATCGTGTTTAATGTAACCAGAAGAAGGATAATCAAAACAGCCATCACGCGGCCCAAAATCTGGTGTTGAAGCTGTGGCTGGACAGGAAATTGATGTGGAGAGAAATGGTTCAGTGGCAAAAACCCTTTACGATTGACTGAGCCGTGTATGGTGGAGGATAGGTGCAGTCAGCAGAAATTGGGCTCGGCGCAGGCAGCTGCAGGTTTTTGCCAGACTCTGCTCCCCTCAGCTGTGGCCTGTTCACACCTCGTTGTCTCCATCCACCTCCACTCGCTGATAATCGCGGAGCAGGTCTCTCCTTTTTTTACACTCGTTTCTTTTTCTCCCACTACAGCTTTGGCCAGGAAGGAGCTTTCACAACTCAACTTGTGTGGCCACCCAAATAGTGAGAGCCAGTCCAAAGTTTTGCAGGAACTCTGTACAGCGAGTCCTTAGGTTTCCACAGGATTGAGGAAATGAGAAAAGGTAGGGGAAGCGTGTGTGCGTGCGTGCGTGCGTGTGTGTGTGTGTGTGTGTGTGTGTGTGTGTGTGTGTGTGTGTGTGTGTGTGTGTGTGTGTGTGTGTGTGTGTGTGTGTGTGTGTGTGTGTTGCATAGAGAAACCCAGACAAGCGAGAGTGAGAGCTGTGTGGAAGCACACCAGTGGAGAAAGAAACCTGATTTATTATCACCAAAAATCAACTGCAGATGTCAACTCACAGATTCTCCCTCTGCCGCCAATTATAGACACTCACGCAAAGATCTACTCAACCCCAAAGTCCTGCTCTCTCACAAAACACACACACACACACACACACTTCCACAAACACACAGGTTTACACTTTTCTTTCTACGTTGCATGCATTCACACACAAGCATGCACACACACTTTAACTTGATAAAATCGTAACCTGCTGCCAAAGCTGAAACTTGAAGGCCTTTCACCCACCTGGATTAATTCTCTCTCTCTCTCTCTCTCTCTCTCTCTCTCTCTCTCTCTCTCTCTCTCTCTCTCTCTCTCGGGCCGCCAGTAACGGATAATGAAGATGCCCATAAAAAGCATTAGTGGTATGATGTCAGCAATAATACTCCTTGGAAATATTTCTCCCCTCAAGCTTTTTTCCTCCTCCGTGTTGTTCCACTGTGTCTATCATTACGTGCTATTTCAGGTCGTTACTGTAATCACCAAACTATCTTCAGGATTTCGCATAATCTGCCTGTCGGATTTCTGATTTCACTGTTTAGAGGAAGGAAGACGTCCAATTGATAATGGCTGGCAAAACTCATCTCCAGAGTCCAGAGGATGGTGTAAGATTTGCTTTCTTTAACTCTTGTTCAGACTCGATAGCTTGTGGACCCGATGACCAGATTATCTTGATCATAATTCTAAAAACTGCTGGGACAATTTGTAAAGTCTTAGTAAGGAACATTTTATTCAGTTTGACACTGACAATCACCCGATGTTTAAAAACGGATGTTTTAAAACTTGTGACAGGGATTTTAATCATTATGTCCCATCTTTCCTTCTTATAGCAGGAGACTGATCACTGATCCCTTCTGGAAAAATTCAAACTATCGTAGGTATTCTTTATTGAGGTTTGGAATTTTTTTTTATATGGGATTTTTTGTTTCTATATGAAAAACATTCAGACTCTTCTGCTGCAGCCTGTTGTGACGATGTGGCCGAGCACAAGTGTAACGTCCCTCTCGCTCACCAAAGTGCATGTTTATGATCTATCTGGTCATGCTATTGACTGTTTGTCACTTAGTGACGCTCCAGCATTGCTTTTTTTAATGAGTGCCACATACACTCCTTTATTTTCATTATAGTTGTGTTCACATTACTCCCACTTTCAACATTTTACTTATTGTAGTGTTTTACTGTGAACAATATAAGGGTTTTTGAAATGTCTTTACTTGTTGCATGTTTTTTAATTCATTTACAAATTTGATTTGTTATTTTTTTTTTAATCTCTAATCTTAAAGTCACCAATGATTTGCCTACCCGCTTGTTTGTACTGTAGAATGTAACCTAGTATAGAGTATAGTATTCTTTTTGAATTTTTCACTTTATTTTTACTGACGCCTTACCAAATATCTCTAGTTGTTCCTACTTTTTCTAAAAGATAGCTTGTAATCAAGTGAATCTATTTTTATTTGGCCATTGCATGTGTATGTGAGACTATTGGGATGTGAATGCATAACAAAGGTGATCCCTGTTTATCAGCACATTTCATGCACCAGAGACTTAAAAAAGACGAAGACGGACAGGTTGGCTGCAGTAACTCACAGCAGCTAACTGTGATCATGGGGCACATTCAGAGCAGGGCCTGAACATAGACTGTTATTATTGGTGAAATCCAGTTTATGACGGGGCTTTCCCATGCAGTGAACATAATGAGCGCTCAGGCAGGCTGGGGTCAATTTAGAGTCTGGAAGCAGGAGCCATTTTTCTCTTTCGCAGCGTCAAAACTGCATGTTTACGTCTTACCTTGTTCTCTTCATATTAACAGAGAACATGAAGAGGGAAATCAAGCTTTATGTTTCACAATCTGTATTCAGTTTCTGTTCAGATACAGAGGACACTGTGGATCATCTCCCAATATGTATTTTTTTCCGTGTAAAAGCGTGCTGCGTCACAAAGACGTACTCTTGGCCTCCCTTTGTTTGAGGTGTAGTAGTTTACTTCAGGTGAGGTCACATTACACACACAACTTTTAACCTTCAGTTTTAGGGCAATTACCCAAACAGTTTAAAACTCGGGCAGATCTTATTCCCTTTGACAGATCTTACTATTTAGGATCTATTCATCAGTGGTTAGACATGTGGGCCGACAATCGTTTTATTGTTTTCTGATATATTGTGATATATGAATATAAATTATATATTTCTGTGGGTTACATGTGAAGACTCCTTGTCACGTCAAAGCTAAAATGCGTCTTACTTGGTTTTTAACTGGGAGTGTGGAGAGAAAAAGTCTACAAATAAAAGATTACATTGGCTATAATACACTGCAGATTTATTCCTTGCCTGTGAACCAATACAGCCTCTAGTCACTATTTCAATGCAAATGAACACAAATAAACTGCTACTTAAATTATTTTTTATGATTTTTTATTTCAACTTTCAGTGTTGTGACCGATGAAAATTATTTTTCTTTCTTTCTTTCTTTCTTTCTTTCTTTCTTTCTTTCTTTCTTTCTTTCTTTCTTTCTTTCTTTCTTTCTTTCTTTCTTTCTCGGCTATTTTCTTGGAATAAGCAAGCAACAGCAGGCAAAGACACAATAACAATGTTCAACAGAAGACATGGGGACATTAGTTTAGGAAGCCGTTGAATGTCTTCAAACCTTACTTTAGTGCAAAATGGAAAAATACAGACAACAAAGTGATTAAACCTAATTCCTCGTAGTCATAGTTACGCTTCTATATCACGTTGTCAAATATACAGTTTTGAGTATATCCAAGCTACTCAGGACATTTGGATAGATACAGAGAGAAAGACAACCACCGTACCTTTAGGTATTCACCCATTATGCATGTTTTTGGACTGTGGCAGAATACAGGAGTACATGGCGAGAACCTGGAGAAAAATAACATGCAAACTCCATCCAGAAGATCCTAGAGTCTCTTGTAAAGCGTGGAGCTGCTCGCTTCACTTCACCACTATTGTCGTCATCACTTCAGTGCGCTATTGTGAAGCATAGTGTAGCTCCATGATTGTATCTAAGTATGAGATAATTAATTTTTTTACTCATTTGCTCCATCTGAATGTTTATTGATGAAGACATAAGCTATTTCCAAACCAAACATCATACAATGCATTCAAATTCCACATTATGATATAAGTGTGGTTAATAAGCAGTTCACTGTGATAAATGTGTTGCTGAGCGTGGTGATGAATGTGACTGGGTGATGACACAGTAATAACACAGCCAAACTCATCAAAGGTTAATATGTAGGTTTACACTAACCTAATGATCTGTGGCCTAAATAACAACAAAGCACAGCCTCATTAGGATGTTTATGAGAGCACCTTCATTTTGATAGATGGCCATGCGGCGCTCAGTGCCCAATGTAAACACCTCAGTGTCCAGCCTTTTAAGTGACACACCCCAAGCTGTAAAAACATTTATGGGATTAAAGGAATGGTGCAGGGGTCAAGAATGGATTTGTGTGTATGTGAATGGGTTCTGCCGATGTACCCACCACACGATTTTCTGCTGAGTAGAGTGTTTGGAAATAATGTGTGATATATATATATATATATCACACATATATATATATATCTTTTATTTTTTTTCCTTGTTGTTCTCCTTGTTGGAGGAAACAATGTTATGGATGAATTCTTACACGGTTCTAACACAGCATTAGGTATATGCTAGACCTTGCTGGGCCCAGGGGGCATACGTCGTACTGCCCTTTCTGATTACCCTGCGAGGGGTCAGGGAGAAAGTATCAATCACATGATAATGAATAAGCCTAATGCATCCAATGTACCTGCTTTCTTTTTATTCTGAAGATGACAACCTCATTTTTATAGTGTACTTTAATGCTTGTGAGTCTATCTTTCAATGCATCATTACATTAATTGGTACATTTTCGGTGGGTTTCTCACTGGGGGCCTGAAAACTTCAGAGGTACTTTTGAGATTTTCAAAACTGCAATATGTTGACATTGCAATGTGCTATCAGTTCAGTGATTATCGAACTTGATCTTCTATAAAACTCTGCAGAAAAGAGTACAACAAACAAAAATGCATTTTTCAAAACATCTTTACTTTCAGCTGATGACAAAACAATGGATTGCTATTAATCTATTAGTTTTTTATCTAGTAGTTGTTTAATATTTTACATGTTTTCAGCTGAATAATGTTTTTTTTGTAACTGATTCTCATTTGAAATTTTGGTATTATTTAGATCAATAACATTGAATTTGAAAGGTACAGTTATTGTCTGTATACCTCGACAGCAGCAGTATAGAAATGATCAGAAAGCAAATCAAATTTTCATTGAAATTAAACACTTGATTCTCCAGGGATCATATTGTTCTAGCAAGCTTCTTTTATTGCTAAAGACGTAGCATTAGCATCAAAGCCATACATTGTATACAACTTTTAAAAAAAACTAAAAAAAGCTGCAGTCGTTGAACATGTAATTGGACTTTTTTTTTTTAAATTACATGCATGAGTCTTGAAATATTTAGGTTTTATAAAAGAGTAGACTTTAAAGAAAAAGTATTCTTCCATCTTTGCACTAAAGCAAAAGGAAAATTTGGAGATCTCCAAAAATGTAATTAGCGTTCTTTTACTGTCACTTTCCTGTTCTCTTCTGTCTTTTAAAACAAATGACTTTTTAAACATTATTTATAAATGAAGCCTGTTGGAAGAAATACTTCCAACTCAGTATTTTCTCACTAAACAAACTGAAAACTCCACTTTATTATTGCTTTGTTATTTCTTGAATATACACGTAAACTTGAAATCATCCCAAGCTGTTTTCCTTCAATGGACCACATGCAGGAAAACAAAGCCGGAGTAACGCCACGTTGTGTTTCCCTCTGGAGTATTAAAACTAACAGCATCGATCAAAGGGAGGTAAATTATGTTTGATATTTACTGGGGGCCAATTAGGAATGGATCATCGGCTTCAGCTGGCTGCTGGCCATCGTTTCTGCTCCTCTGCTTTAGAGGGTTTTCTTTTGAGGAGCTTACGTTTAATGATCGCCGTAAAACTTAATTTATTCTCAACACAGAAAGCCATCTTCTCCGCAAACAACCTCTTTACTGACTTATCAATCGTATTTAGCCAGTAGTCACTGTTACAGATCTGATTTTACACCAAGCACGGACGCTCCTACTCAGCCAGCGATTTGTTTCAAATGAGTCAATACGACTGTTCTGCATGTTTTTTTTTTAAGCTCCGACCTCCCTAATTAGTTTAACATTAGCAACCACAATCAAACATGTGCTTTTCTTGACTGAGGGAAGTCGTAAACCTTAGTATTTACTTTGTGCGCCCCTGTTTGCACCATTAAAAGAGCTAATAGGTAATAATGCCTCTCTCCCAATTGATAACAAGTGCATTTAGAGCCTTGAGACGATGTGTGAGGTGTGATTTGTTAGACTGTAAACTGTGAGAGAGAGAACTAATGGTGCTATTAGGGTTAATTTTAAGGGCAGCATTGTTCCCTTCGGACAACAGTGGCTGCTCATTTTGGGGAAATGGGTTGCACTCCAGATATTGTAAATAAGAGGCTCACATTGGCATTATAATGATCGAGTTAATAACTTTAGCTCACCTTCTCGTGATGTGACATTTCCACCGTGCTCAGCATATCTATCATTTCTGAGACACAAGGCTCTACCTCCTAGCCTCGTCCAATCTTACACCCTGACACCTACTGAAATCCCATCCAGCATCGCCAGCTAATAGCTCGAGAGTGACTTTACCCCCTCAGCTGTTTTATGACTGGTATTTTTTATGAGACCACAGTGGGCCTTCCATCCCTGAGAGGTCAGACGGCTCGACTGCAGCGGTCAGAATGAATGGCTCATTTCACTGCAGCGGCACGATGGAGAGGATACAGCTCCTCTAGTCTTTCCTCCGGGCTGTCGGTGACGAGACGCATAGACATAGCAAATCTTAAAAGAGCGTGTCAAACCGCTGTCTGCCCGCCGCTGCTCCGGGTATCGAACACCACACGCAGGCCACAATGAGCTGTTTCACTGTGACAAATCTGAGCGGAGGGCACAGTTGCAGATCACTTGAAAGGATCTGTTTCCAGTGTAACTGGAAAAGGTAGCTCGCATTTAGCCACCCCCAGAAGATGTGGTTGATTTCATTTTATATGGAGTGAAACAATGAGTCAGGATGGGCTACTGCGGAGTTCTCACTGTAAAAGGCAGCCGATCCATCTGGAGGTGACCGAATGGGATTTGTATTAGCCAGCACTGGATATCCTCTCTGTCGTCTTTTATATGTTTATGAGAAGAAGAAAAAAGAAGTGGAGGGGGAGGAGAGTTAAATGGGGGAGTTTGTGGCTCCGAAAATGAAAAAAGGGAATTCTGGCTTTTGCCTTGTGCACTTTATGAGGACTCTGAGAGAAACGTCATTGGACAGCCCACTCGCAGCTCGGGCCCCCATCACTATAGGATATCTCTGGTTTCCATCATGACGAGTGTGCGTGCGCGAAAGGCTCACGCGCATGTATAAACGACAATTACACACACGTGCCAACAAATCCTTACAAACACACTCGCAGACTCACTAATGCGTATCAGCCTCAAACACGAGTCCGAGTGACAACTTTCCCGCTCACAATGGCTTCCACAATATCAATCTGGTATCAACCGCACTACCCCTTCTCTCTGTGCCTCATACACACACACACACACACACACACACACACACACACACACACACACACACACACACACACACACACACACACACACACACACACACACACACACACACACACACACACACACACACACACACACACGTTACACTGAAGGTCTGGGAGCAATCAAATAGCTGCTCTACACAGCCCGTCTGAATCCTGTTTTCCTGTGCGTCTGCACCCATGTACCAGTGGTTCCTCCCCAGCGCTCCAATAAAACCTCACTAATGATCCCCCTCAACCCCCTCGCCCACACCCTGGCTCTGGAGCCGGGCCCTGTAGATGCACATACCGAGGGGCACTTTACGAGTCGAGCGGCCATCCTTACCCGTGATGTCATCCGCAGCTCTCACTTAATCCAGCCAATCCCTGGAGAGCAGCCAGCCAGACGCACCAGAATAATGCAGTTCTCTGCCTCCTTTTTTTTTTCTTCTTCTTTCACCTCGTTTAATTTTCTTCTTCTATTATGTATTTGTTTGTTTACTCTGCGGGCGATGAAGAGGGCCGTCAGTGTGCCAGACGCACTCTGCGAGTATTTTTATAAAGGGCTTTTCCCAAAATACACTGCTTGTCCAATTACTGACACATTAACTGCCTCTCATCTGACGCACTGAGCAACCAGCGGACACTGACTCACTGTTTTCAGAATGACTCTATTGAAGTAGCATAGAGGGATTATAGGTTTCTTTCTGCCCTCTACACAGCTACCCCCACTCAAATAGGAAGTTGTCTGACATGCACTAACACTCTGTAAATCTCCCACCTCGTGCGCTTTGAGCTCGGAAAAATAAAAAATGTATGATCTGCTAAAGGCGTTCATCGATTTTTTATTTTTTTTTCCCCCAAGCTTTCCAACGGTTGCATTTAAAGAAACAGAAAATGAGAGAAATCTTTGAAAGAAGTTTATTCAAGTGCCATCCGCACTGCAAATTTACATGGAACTCGTACATGTTTTTTCCAAGTTTTGAACCTCAAGGCTTAACATTACAACTAATGTCAGGCTTTGTTGAATCTAAAACAATAATGCATTTGCCTTTTTTTTGTAATTGAATCCTCAAGCCTTAGCCATGAAGGCTGTTTTGGAATTCCTTTCCATAGTTTCATTTTTTCCTACCATATGTTATTTCAGCACTCCTTCACTAGACCCCACACAGAGATGGATTTGTGTATCTGCTTACATTTGTTTATGGGATTGGTGCTCCATCCGCATGAAGACAGTGCTTTCAGAGTGGAGCGAATGAGTCTAAAAATGCTCGCTCATTTCCACCTACATCTTTAAGGTGAAAACATCAAAAGGCGGACGTCATGGCCCCACCTCCCCCTTAACCTGCAAGCACTTACCTGACTAACTTACTGACCCTGCCAACTAACGTCACAACAGCTGTGGCTTACGGCATTGTGTTTGTGATACAGACGTTACTGAGCTTGTTTTGGTTTTTATAACAAAATCTCTGCTCTTCCTATGTGAGCACAAACAGAAAACTGAGGCCTTGTTTACACAACATTTCAAATGAAAACACATCATTTTTGCATTTCCACGTTTTGAAAAGAATGTCCGTTTACATGGAAATGGAAGAATCACCGAAAACTATGTATTTAGCATGAGAGGCAACAAATTGGCGCTGTTGTTTGTTTTTGTAATTAAACCACACACATGCACGCAGAGAACAATACACTATAAACATGAACAATGGAGAGTTCATGGACATTTGTATGGACAGATGACCAAGTTGCATTGTTATTCCAGGTGACTGTCAACTATAAAGCCACCAAGTCCCAGGAGAATATGGACTGGCGATGACACTCCCAGTCTTCTGCTACATGTGCAGAAGACGTAGCGTTTCAGAAAGTTGCATTTTCCGTTTACACATGGTAATGGACATGGTAACTGGATTTCACTTATATAGCGCTTTTCAGCTGCATGACCAGTCCCAAAGTGCTTTACATCGTTTTGTCTCTCACACACACACACACACACACACACACACACACACACACACACACACACACACACACACACACACACACACACACACACACACACACACACACACACACACACACACACACACACACACACACACACACACACACACACACACACACACACACACACTAATGGAGGCTGCGGCCATGCAAGGCGCTGTCACTCCAATAGGAGCAGTTTGAGAAGTTCACTTTGGTATGTGGACACGTGGAGAAGGGAATCAGAACCTGCAACCTTCTGATTGGGAGACGACCGATCTACCAACTGAGCCATGCCACTCGACACAGAAACCGAGTCGGAGTTTTCAAAAATGTGCATTTTCAGTGGTTTTCAGCACGTTGTCATATAAAGAGACGCCCAAAAGGCCATAACGAATTAGGCATGAGAAGCCCAGATATGTTTTATGTGTGTTCCTTATGTCATCTTCTCTATATTTGGTTTAGAAGTACAACTACAGACCAGGTAGAGATGGTTTTAACATGAGTTGCAGAGCGACGGTAGATATGTGAGATATGAAGTTTTAAGGATCAACGAATGCTGTCGGGGAGAACAAGGAGAAGGTTGATGTAACAGTAGACGCTGCATCAGCAAAGCATTTCACTTATGTCAGTTCAGTCAGTCCTTGGTGATATGTACTTTGTAAAAGTTAATACCACGATTATATATATAATCAGCAGGTTGGTGAAACTCCACCTATGCTTTGCAAAAATTCTATTTGAAATTCATATTTTTAACAATATTTCTTGAGTCATCAGGTAGTAACTGTGTAAATATTCTTTTTATAGATTTTGCACCACAGATCACACCAATCAGCTCTGGAATGCACAGTGACGCACATTCAGACTCACAAAACATATTGTGCTTGGAATTTTGATTTCTTTATTGTCTCATTGTCATACCTGTCGTTCTCTGTAAAGTCCATCAACTCAATCATTTGTTTGCCTATATTAGATGAAAGGATTTGCTTTTGAGATTTTTAAATGAATTAAAAAATAGCTAATTTAGTCTGTAGCCTTCTTTTTTAGTCTCTCTCTCTCGCTCTCTCTCTCTCTCTCTCTCTCCCTCTCTCTCTCTCTCTATCACACATACACACACACTGTAGAAAATCCAACGTAGGTGGGTAATTATAGGGGAAATGACCCTTTACGCATTTGAAAAAGTCTCCAGACAAGCGCTTACAACACCTACTCAATTAGCTGTCATTTGTCCCTGTGAAAAGAATGGCACACTCTTTCCTCAGTCACCCAAAACACCAACACTTCAGTCTTTCATCTGCTGCTGAGTTGGATCAGATCTTCCACCAGAGTAGAGAAGAAACACTCAACGATCAACGTCTGCACGTGGTATGACTCCTTTTTTTAACATCATCTAACTTCAGTTCAAAGATTTCTGGAGATCACTGCATTGGACATAAGCAAGGAATATGCAAATGTAGAGACCCGTCACTGAGGGCTTTTAAGTGAAGTTGTAGGCCGTGTTTTTTGAAACATGTTGAAGTGCTCCTGCCTGTCGCTGTTTATTCAAAAGCGCAATCAAAAATGTGTTGAAGTGATGTCTGCTGCTGCTTCAGGTCTGAGAGGACGTTCGGGTCAGAGAGGCGAGGTGACTGGCATTCATCCACCTACCGTCCTGCAATACCTCTGAAAAAAAACAAAAAAAAAAAACAAGTCATAAACCAAAGAGGGAAAAAAGAATGCTGGGTGAATGGAGAGAGGGAGTATACAGAGCAAGTCCATTAAATAGAATGACGGCCAGCGAAAAAGGAAAAAAAATCCCCAAGGCAGCACACAATGCCATAGCTGGGGTTAAGTGCTAGGATTTCAGTCGATGGGGGATTTGGGGGTCCCTGCGTTTTTAAGCCGCTGTCCCCAAACCTCACCTTCATCCCACCTCCTGCTCCAATACACTCACTCTCTTTCTGTGTCTCACTCCCACACACACACACACACACACACACACACACACACACACTTTCTGCCAGATCTACCATCTCCACCCCATACCCCCCCCCCCCCCCCCCCCCCCCCAAAGTCCCAGTCATCTGCCATAATCAGAACGATGATATACGGGCCCCATTAAAAGAGAGGGGCTGCTGACATGCAGGACAATAGCCCCTCACAGCGTGTCCAGGAAGCCTGCCCATCCAGGTGCACTCTCCCTTATAGCCAGAGGCCTGCTGCTCGCCCGCCTTCTCTCTCCCTCTCTCTGCTTCTGTCTCGCTCTTCCTCCCCAACTCTCCATACCCAGTGTGAGCCCATTGAGAGGGAAGGTCGAAACAGGAGAGGACCAAATAGGGAGTGGAGGGGTTGTGAGAAGGTAAGCAGAGAATTGTCGGAGAGAGAGAGAGAGAGAGAGAGAGAGAGTAAGATGAAGGTAGCGGTGGGGGAACGAGGGGGTGGGCCGACTGAGGGAGAGCTCAGGTGTGTTGAAAGGGCTGGACATTTGAGCAGTCATCGATGGGGGGGGATGAGGGAGGTCAGCGAGCTTGAAACAATGGTGATAATAAAAGTCTCCTCTTTCACCCTGTGTGCCTCGTTGCTTCTCTCTTTCTCTCGCTTTTTGCTCACCGTCTCTCCCTGCCTGACCTACCGCAGCGCATCACAGGGCAGTGAGGATGGGTGAAATGAGGGAGGAGGAGGAGGAGGAGGAGGAAGGGCGGGTGGGTGGGATGGGTTCAGCAGCGACATAGGAGGAGCACATTGCTGTTTACCCGTCAGCACATCCTCACTGCAGCCACCGGCCTGTCCATTAGCAGGTGAATTAGAGCTGAGAGTCTGCCCACAACCACTGTCCTTTTGGTGTTTATAATCTCTGAATACAATACATTGTTTATGGCATCTTCTTTTTTTTTTTTTTTCACCCAGGCCACTAGTTGGAGCGAGACCGAACAAACAGGTGTGTCTCTCCATAGGCAGCAGTTTTTAAACACTGCAGTGGGACTTTAATTAAAGTTGTTTTTTTTGCGTAGCATGGTTTGGTAGTACTTTCATCTAAAAAATTAAGCTAAGGTAGCGTAGGCTTTTTTCTATATTAATGGCTACTTGCTTGTAGCCATTGTTTACGCAGAGACGCTGTGATCACACGCAGCGTGAGAAGATAAATGAACTTCTTAAATCTGATTCCTCTAAACTTTTTTTGAAGGTAAAGGATTCAGAAAGTTAATCAAGTTGAGCCTGACTACACTTATTTGCTAAATTTGGGCACCTTTTGGAGGTTTTCCTTCTCTTTTTTTTGGAACTCAAGTCGACTAGTCCTAATAAAAGAAATAGTTGCCCCTAAAATTGCTAATTAATGAATAAATTAAAGTTCATCGCCATAGTAGTTTTTTATGCTTTTCATTAATTTTCCAATGTCAAGCAAACTGATGCATCATGAAAAATGACACATTTGACAGATAATTGCAAACATAATTTGAAAAGTTGTGGGAAATACATATAGAGGTCGAGGGGGGGGGCACATTATAAATGCAAGGACTTCGGTATTACTCCTAACTTCCACACAAGTTTTTTTGACATAGCCCTAAATCATAGCGTGTCGCTCTGTACTAATCACATTCAGATAGGATGATTCCACACAAGTTACATGTGTGCTGTCACCACTATTAAGGCTTGCTGAACTGTGGAGGCATATGGTTGCTCTCTTACTATTTCACATCATGGAGAGCCAGCATCAGACCCTCAACAGCCTCCACGGTCCGCTGCACAAATCCCGCTTTGCGCCAACCAGTCCTTTAATACACACCGTCTGTCTGCTATCGGCTCCCTGTGTGGTCCTCCAGCAGAAATAAAGAGGGAACGCCTTTGTCTCCCATACTATTATTTCTTTTAACCTTCCTCTGTCTGTATCAGAGAAACAAGCTTCCCTCTATGACTCTTTTTTTGGGGGAAGGACATAAAGATCGAACACAATCAGAATTCTCCTCTTCTCAAACCCTTATGGCAGGCGGGTTCAACAGACACTTTCAGAAATCCCTAAACACCAAACATAGAGTCGGGAAAGAGCTCCCCGAGCATCACTCTGTGTAGGATTCTTCATCTTCATGACTCCCAAACTCCCCCAGGTCTGAGGTCGACATTGTTGTACTGTTAGATTCATCTCAGCCTGGAGAGCTGTTTCCCAGCACATCCTTTCCACATTGTCTCTTTTGTGTTGAGCCAAGCTTCTCCTTACCACCGCCCCTTGTCTCTGGGATCTTTGTGGAGAAAAGAAAGCTGATTTGGGAGATGCAGACAACAAGGTGGTCGGAATTTTAATGACCAGCTTTCTACTGCCTTTTCCTCTCCCACCGTTTTGGCACTCGAATAATGATCCAGCAGGCTTTGCTGTTTGGCACCTCTGACTTTCCTCACAGAAAAAGGTGCTGGACAGCATGGAGGGCAAGTCCACCAAACTCCCTCCCCACTTTTTTTTTTAACACAGAGATGAGCCTGATTTTGTAGGTTTACTTCACTTTTTCATAAAACTGATGAAATAAACTAACATTTTCCAAAAGGTCCGTCTGTATTGTTCCTTTGCTTCATTTTGGTCAAATGCTGCACACAAACATCGCTCGCCGCATACACATGCCTGTATGCTGACATAAACACACTCACACAACCACACATGGTCACAGACTCGCACGAAATCAAAATGACAGGCCGTCAAATGCCTCGCAGCAGACATTACCTGAGACCAATGAGCGGAGAGCATTCGTCATGACCAATCAGACGAGCCAGAAGAGTTTGTTATTGGAGCTCTGATTTTTGGACCAGGGGCGCTCAAACACTCAGCGGTAGGTAAGGCTGACAGAGTCCCAATTTGTGTGCGTGTGTGTGTGTGTGTGTGTGTGTGTGTGTGTGTGTGTGTGTGTGTGTGTGTGTGTGTGTGTGTGTGTGTGTGTGTGTGTGTGTGTGTGTGTGTGTGTGTGTGTGTGTGTGTGTGTGTGTGTGTGTGTGTGTCGGTGCAAGTGTGTGGCACAATCCATTCCTATCAGACCTCTCTCCCTCTCTTGTTGAGGAAGAACAGATCCTCTGGATAAGCTCAGTAGCAGAGAACCCCCATAACCCCCCACCCCCCCATACATACAATATACATGCGCACATGTATTCATATATTGTACGCCGTCCTCTCTCCTTCATCTCCGCCATCTTCAGTGTCTCGATCCAACACTCCGTGGATAATTGACCAGCGATGAGTGTGCGTTTCCTCTTCCTGTGTTGTGTGCTCTTTCTCAGTTTGTGTACTGCAGATGAGGAGTTTCTCAGTGCAGGCAGCCAGACCTGGCTGAGCGGCTGCGAGCAGACAGCAGCCGATTGTGAGTGTGGGGAAACAGAGCAGTCTGCCTGGCTCTGTGCGCCGCCGTGTTTCTCTGTCTCCATTATGACTGATGCCGCTGGATCGCCTCTCTGTGTGTACATACCTGCACATGTATGTCCGACGCACAATGAAAGTATTTAATTTCCAAATCTCTTTGATCCGCGCGCGTTTGTTTCTGAATTTTTTCCATTTGAGTTTCCAGCTTGGAGGAATAGAGGAAAACGCGTCCGCGTAATTAGAGTCGGCGTCTTCTGTATTCCAGAGATGTTGAATGATAAACATCAGGTAATCCTTCTTTCCAAAATAGATTTGAACCAGTATACAAACAAACTCTTCCCTTCCACTTCCATCTCACGGTCACAGCCTCTGACGCCCACCTTCCAGTGGCAATTGGTGTAACAGAATCATGTTTTACATTTGTTTTCTGCGTGGCAACATCTGACACAGTAGTTTGTTTATTTCCAACATTCAGTATCATGAAAAAAAAAAAATGTTTTTCTTCTCTCATTTGATTTTGGAATCAATGTCTAACAATATAAAAACAAGCCGATTTCAAAACAGCTAAGAGTTGCTGCTGCTGCTGCTGCTCACTGGAGGCAAACAGAAACTAGAAATGCATTTAATTTTAGGTATTAGAAAGACATCAGCCACATGGTTACTTCATTTCCTCTTTACTGGCATGGGAAAGTCGACTGTTGGATGATGTTACATATAAAGACAGTGCTCTGGACCAGCCATCGAAGCTGCAGCACAGTGTGGTGGTTTTCTGGTGGTGTGAGGACAGTGGAGGAGAGGACAGGGTGATAAAATTCAGTTGACTTAAATAGCCATTCCGATGGAAGCAGAAACCAGATGGTGTCCGTGGTGGATATACTTCAAATTCCATGTTATTGCAGAATGGTGCCAGCGATTTGTTTCTGAGATTTATTTACTTGTGTTTAGACAGTTCCTTTTAGTTTAGTGTAGAGTTACAGGAGTGCATACACGCACAGCAGATCATCCCACAGGACTGGGAAAGTTGAGAAGTGCCACCATGACCCCGGGCCTGCAGGTGTCTGTAGGCTCAGTCTCCTACGCACTGAATTCCCAGCAGCTGACAGGCTATATATGTCCTGCGGTAGCCTTTCTCCAACTGACGACTTCAAAAGGTTACCCTGCATGGGTCACGACAAAACATTATTTTCAGCTTATGTCTGACATGATGGGGGTGAGAGGGAAAGAAAGGAGGGGGAAAAAAAAAAAAACCTCCAAAATTGAGTGGCAAACTTGTCCAGTTTTACCACATGATGAATGTCACCGTGTGACATATATGGACTTATGAAAATGGCAAGTGAGGACAGGGCAATTCATGAATCCAGTCGTCTGTCACGCTCTATTAGCGCAGCAGGAAAGACGGAATCTTTCCTGTCTCTCACTGTGTGACACATTTGGTCCACAGATGAGCTCCATTGTAAAACAAGCCCTTCGGATGTTAACAGAAACCACACTGCCAAATAAAATGCTTCCAATGATGAGCTCTCAACATCATCAGTGTGTGGGCTGACATGGACACAGCAGCGTCCCACCAAGCGGCTGCCGCTCTGCTCATCCTCGACTTCATCCGAATAATTTACCATCAAAAGGGCACGTGCACATTCACACTTCTTTTTTTTCCCCACACAACTCAAAGAGGAAGACCCGAATGGTACCAATTTGGAGTCAATAAACTCTTCTCCTCAACAATGTTCTGACTTCAAAAGAGTAGTGTGTGTGTCTGTGTGTGTGTGTGTGTGTGTGTGTGTGTGTGTGTGTGTGTGTGTGTGTGTGTGTGTGTGTGTGTGTGTGTGTGTGTGTGTGTGTGTGTGTGTGTGTGTGTGTGTGTGTGTGTGTGTGTGTGTGTGTGTGTCTGTGTCTGTGTGTGTCTGTGTGTGTCTCCTGCACAGCGGTAATGGAATTGTTAAGCACGCTGAGGGATTTGGCAGCCGGCTCCCTTTGGAAAAGAGCAGAACTTGAGGATGACAACCTGGTAACAACCCAGTGTGTGCTTCTCTGCTCTCTCCTGATTAGGTAGAACAGGGATCTCACAAACATTCCAAAACCCCCAAAGCAGATACACATTGTATAGGTGCTTCTAGGCAAATACAGTAAATGCTGATTTATTTCTTTTCTTTCTCGTGGGTGTTTGAAACACAAATGAAGATCTAAAATTCACCTTCCAGTGTTTAATTAAGGACGGCTACGGCGTGTTTATTTTGTCTTTTTTATGGAACAGAAGCTCCTCTTACAGGAGAGAGGCAGAGGCTGGTTACATGACTATTGTGCAACATGTGTTTGTGCGTCTGACACAGGAGGGCAGTCTTTCAACGCTTCACTCCATCTGTGGCATCGGCCACTTTACAGTTCACTTTCACTGTACTCATGAGTATATAGGTCTGTTACTCTTTTCTAATTTGATGTTTGACTTTACTTTGTCTTTCTGTTCCACTCTGGCCCCCAGGCTCGCGTCTTTTCAGCTCATTTCAGGAAAGTCACCCGCGCTGACGTCCTGCTCCATCACCTGTCCCTCCATCACCCCTTTTGTGTCCAAGAATGCTTCGCACTCGAGCTGTCGCAAGTGAAACGAGCCCAAAGTCAATATTTATCCAAGTCTTGCGTGAAGCTATCTGCCGTTTCAGCACTTGCTTTTCCCCTTCAGCAAACACCATGATGCACATTGAAATTCCTCTGCATGTGGTTCCCTCTTTCCTTCCTTGTGCCTCTGCTGGTGTTGCAGTTGGCTCACTAATTGTGCTGCTCATCCACCCTGTTCCTGCGGTCGAGCGTGTCTTAAAAGAAAGTCTCCATCAGCTCTTCCCTGGAGGGCCGCGCTGAGTCACCCCGGGGTTATGAGCTGCCGCACGGAGAAGATTTCTGGAAGTGCGGTGGTCGTGAAGAGGAAGTGATGGCAAACCCTGTGAAATGCTGTTGTTTTTGATGTATTGTTGAAGTTTCACCCAGCCCCCACCCTCCACCCGCCACCGCTCCCCCACCCTTGACTGGAGCTCCTATTAATCATCCTGTCAGTCCAGTCTCGGACACATTTGCTTTTCTTTTTTTTTTTTTTTGGCATCAGATACACATATACACAGTGCAACAAAAACAAACAAATAAATAGTGGAGCTGGTCAGGCTACCGGAGCCCAATGAGAGAATAATCTCGATGGAAATGAAAGCTTCTGGGTTTGTTTGCTACTTACAGTGTTTGGGCTTCAGTCGTTGAAACCTTTATTGGTCTTTGTTGGGCTGTAGTGTTTGGTGTTTTATGGTTTGTTTCCTATGTGATGTCAGGCTTATGGTGTAAGTGTGCAGCTTGGCCTAACTTGATATATATTTTTTTTTCGCTCTTGCTGGGAATTTCGTCCCCTTCTGTGGTGAATAGAGGCTGACTTGAAAATGTTTTCTTGATAGCACAACAAAGGAGCTCTTCTTAGCACTGTTGTCAGATATTGTGAACGCACGTGTGCAGATGCACATCTGGTGACTTTTAGTCATCAACATACCTCACGATGCTTCTCTTAGACTGAATGTCTGTAAAGTTTGTCAGGAGAAAGCATCACTGAGCAATAGATCTGTTTAGTCTCTGATTGTCAACAGGACTTGCGGAAATTGGAAAGGATAAAAATAAATAGATGCAAATGAAAATGTATGTCACGCTGCTGTGAAACGTTTGTCACCAATGTAATCAAACGGCATATTCACATCTGACATGTCCGGTACATTAACACTGCATGTGATAGAAAAGTGTTTGTGCCTCCAGAGTGGGCGGAGAAAATACTTCCAACACAGAGCCATTGGCATCCCTCCTGCTAAGCATTTTCACCACTGCCAGTATATGTATGCTTTGTGCTGGGGCCCCAACATAGCCGGCCGCGGTGACGTCACTCTCTGCATACAATATTATCATACATCAGGAGCTGCTTTTTTTTCTTTTTGCTCTGCTATGGAAACAGAGGAATCTGAAGCTGCTGGGAAATCACTACATATCCACAAAAATCCCTGAAGGTGAATCGGTGGGAAAAACTTTCAACGTGTTGTTGTGCTTGATCGTTGTGGGCTCTCTACATGTGACTTATTTGTTCAATGATTTTGAAATCACAAGTACTTTGATGTGCTCGAAACATTCCAGTAATTAAAAGCATGCTGCAGTGTATTTCTCCAATCTGCAGTTATTTTTAATCAGTTATATTATTTTGATATATTGTCCCTACACATTCACCAACATCCCATGGTGCTACCAGAGGGGGTATGATGGGAGGAAAATCCCATATCAGAAGGTGAGAACACAACTTTTAGGTCAGACCTTCAAAAGGTGGGGAGTGTTTCAAAAGATGAGAAGCAGAAATCCCAGAAGCTGGTTAGCTTCAAAGGGCTGCTGAGGGGTGGCAGGCGGCTCTCTGGAGTCCGGGCCCTGCTGCCATGCCAGGCTGGTGTGAAATGGACACTTGTGAGCTCGGCCTGTTCAGTCTGTCTACAGTTGTCAATGATAACATGCACCGGCCTCCTCACTTGATGCTGACCGTATGAGTCTCTCATAGCCTGCCAAGTCCTCTCTGTGTGTGTGTGTGTGTGTGTGTGTGTGTGTGTGTGTGTGTGTGTGTGTGTGTGTGTGTGTGTGTGTGTGTGTGTGTGTGTGTGTGTGTGTGTGTGTGTGTGTGTGTGTGTGTGTGTGTGTGTGTGTGTGTGTGTGTGTGTGTCAGTTTGGTACCTACTGGTCTCATTCTGCTCAGTAGCTCTTAGCAGAGCGTTTTGTCGCGGGATATTGACGACTGCTGCAGCCTTTAGGTCTGCAATAATCACAGTGTCATCAAAAGCCCGATCACATCTGCTGACTTTTTTTTTTTTTTTTTTAAATGGTTCACTTCACACGTTTCACCTCAGATTTGATCTCAACACTTGTAAAATTACAATCTGGTTTGCGTTACATCAAATTTGATCTTATGTCCTGTGTGGTCTCAATGTACTCAAAATGTAATATTATATTTCTCAAAAGTATGCACGATTCTACTCTTTGTTGTATTTTATTCATTTACATTTTCTGGTCTCCAAAAATTGTAGGAATGTAGTTTCTTTATAATCAGGACAAGAAAAAAAAGGAAAACATCTGTTTATTGATGTATCGATTGGTGTATCGCACCCCCCCCTTCCCACACACACACACACACACACACACACAAACACACACACACACACACACACACACACACACACACACACACACACACACACACACACACACACACACACACACACACACACACACACACACGTTATTTTCATCATCAGAAAAGTCAAATACATGTAGAGGCCTTTCAACTCGAGTCTCTTTGTTTTTGGGTGCGCAAATTCTTCTTTCCTTTTCTTCTGAGCTGGTAGAAACTGCGCGCGCTCTTTGCTTTTTCTGAGTTGTAAAATATGACAGGCCATTTCCCAGCACCACCACCACCACCACCCCATCCGCTCCAAACTCAGAGATTAACATTGTGATTCCCAGTGTCCCAGCAGACAGCTTGATTGATTACATCATATTAAGGTCATTTCTACATCGGGGTAATTTTCAGTCAAGCCTCCCGGCGATATTTTAATGTGCGAGGTTTGTTTGGCGGGGTTGTCGGCTCCTCGCTCCTCTGATCTGCGGGGAAATGGATGGCGACATTAACAAGCGATTAATTAAGAACAACAACATTAATGATGATGGGACAGGAGGAGCACCTCGTTTTTGGAAAGAAGCTGAACGCACAAACAGATTTGATCAGATGCGGTTTATTTAGCTTTTGTGCAAATTTATCGAATGCATTGTTTATTTCTGCTTGGAAAATAATAATATGAATATGGATATGAATATGAATATGTGTATATTTTAATTCAATCGAGCTGGTGTGATTTAACACGTGTTTGTTTATATTTTTCCGATGAACAATTAATCAGGGAAATTAATTGAGTGTCTGATCGCATACACTTTTATTTTCTGGAAAATTCTTCAGTTTGAAATATTCAAAAATGTATCTAAAAAGATCAGAAGTAATTTCTTTGTGTTGACAAAAATCGAATTATTTTTAGTTGCCCTGGATAAACCAGGAGCGTGTTGTATGTGTCAAATGTTATTTTCTGCACGTTCCAGTTTTTCAACATGGATATTATTTCAGAGTCGATTCAGCCCGCTGCTTGAGAATTATAATTTCCCATAATATTTTAATGATCAGATTATTTTCCTTCTTCTTTAGATCATAGCGTGTTTCAGATCGCCACACGTTTGATTTGGCACAAGCCGGATGCACTTCCAGGCGAAGCCTGGACACTCGAGGGTTAAAGGCCTTATTCCTCAAGCACCCGCAGTGGTACGGGAAATTTATATTTAACGACTTATAGAAAATTATGAATTTATTTTGCAGATTTCACAAAAATCAGATACATGTGGAACATCCCGGTTTTTTTGTTAATTTTAATTTATATTTTATTACCTTCCAGATGTGACCTGCCTTGCTCGGCTATCCTTTGTAAACTCCCCTCCTGTGTGCGCCTCCTGCAGAGCGCATGTAGCGTACAGTCTGTGCCCTCTAACCTCTTCATATTTCTGCTATCAGTAGCTGTGGCGCAGCGCCCGTCTGGCTCTGACAGCATGTTAACAACACTGCAAAAACGCCCCAAAGAAAAGTCTTGGATTAGCGGTCAGATTTCCCATTTCCCATAGACGTGAAAGGTCCCGAACCCAATTAATGACTAATAATTACCAAGGCAACTTCACTATGACCGCTTCTGGGGACTTCATTAACTGGGAAGGAAGGAGCGGCCTCGCTGTGGAGTGCCACTCCAGACGCACATTTCTGAAAGGAAAATTGTATCTTGTAATTGATTAGCAGCTGAAAACTTGCTGAAGTTGCATTGCACTTGATCGATCTGTGTGTGTATGTGTTTGGGTGTTAAGGAAGGGAGGGGGGGGGGGGGGGGGGGGTAACCATTATTGTGTTTATCATTCATTTTGCATGAACTGGAGCCGGTTTATGAGTGTGTGCCATCTCCTTCTCACGCAGTCGCGCGTGGTGTGTGTGTGTGTGTGTGTGTATGTATGTGTGTGTGTGTGTGTGTGTGTGTGTGTGTGTGTGTGTGTGTGTGTGTGTGTGTGTGTGTGTGTGTGTGTGTGTGTGTGTGTGTGTGTGTGTGTGAGAGAGAGAGAGAGTGCGAGAGAGAGAGAGAGAGAGAGCGTGCGCTTGCGCGCAATTCCCACTGCCCAGCCGCAGCTCGTTGCCATGTTTACTCTTTCATTACAACAACTGTGGCAGAATTACACTTCACAAATTTACAATGCTCACGGCGCGCACAAAAGGGCCCCGGCCGCGGCTTTTTGATGTTCCCCCGACTCGCTTCATCCGCGGGCCGGACCGCGGGGTGCTCCATTTCACATATCTAATGTGCGCTGATGTTATCTGCGCGTAACGTCTAATCCAGAGACCCGGAGCCTTTTCCACCGCGGATAAAGCTTGGGTTTCAGTGGCCTATGTGTGTGTGTGTGTGTGTGTGTGTGTGTGTGTGTGTGTGTGTGTGTGTGTGTGTGTGTGTGTGTGTGTGTGTGTGTGTGTGTGTGTGTGTGTGTGTGTGTGTGTGTGTGTGTGTGTGTGTCACAGAGAGGGGGTGGGAAGGGAGGGGAGGGTGGGGAAGGGTACAGTCACCGCAATCTGACCACACCAGTCCACAGTGTTGTAAACTTCTGTGCCCTCCACCCCCACCTCCACCCCCCACCTCTCCACCACCCAAAACTACCACCTCCCATTAATGCGTGCATGCACGCCTATCGTCAGATTAACAGCGATCATCACATTATTGTGACAAATACTGTACAATTTAAAAGTTTTACTCGATCGCTGCATTTCTATGCAGTATAAACACGTGCTGAAAATGATGCTATCCTTTTCAATATTTCATTTTCTTGTAATACGTATGGCATTTGAAGTCTAAAGAAATCGCAATGGGTAAAATAACAATTACGTAAAAAACAAAAATGTTAGGCGACAAACGCGCGCAGTAGTTTGGGGTGGTCACGTCAGGATATGTCATCGACTCGTCAAGATCAGACATCAATATGTCCTTTACCTGTCAGACAATCAGCCTTCGTGCAAGTGAAGAGGCCTCAGACGTTCTTGGAGGGATCACGGTGGAATACAATATCTTCAGGAACACGGTGAAGTTGTCACAAAGGTGAATTCAGAATGCGTGAATGAGGCCTAATTTGATCAAAACGATCATGAAAAGCAAAGCCACGCGTCTTCTGAGGCATATGTTTTTATTTACACTGGAATTACTGGTGTTTATGTTTATTTGTTGTCACTTGCAGATGATTATAAATCTCATCTGTTTCTCTTTAGCCTAATTACGGGGATTAATAAAACCAAGAGGGACCCTTTGCAGATGAATGAGCGTGCGGCGGTGCGGCGGCAGCGGCGCACCTCCACCTCTTTTCCGGGGACGGAGACTGAGCTCCATCCACACAAACAATCCAAGAGGAGAAGATTAGAGAAATCACATTTTTGTAAAGCAAGTATGGTTTTTAAATGCATCTTTAAAGTCGAATTATAGTGAGACGTTTAAATGCTGCATACAGTATACCCCAAAAGGCCAGTGTCTTGGAGAGCCAATTTCCTTTGCGGGCATAATCACAGTTAATTGCACGTTTGAAGGAAAAAAAAATAAAAAAGGTCTTTTCACCACGTGGAATCATTTGTCCGAGCCGGTGTACAGGAAATATTCAGAGGCCTCTGCTGTATGTCTAAAGCAGTAAATGGAAATAATGCTGAAGAAAGTTCAGATGAATTACTTTCTCTTTTTTTAGAATTTCTCTCACCGAAAGTGTATGAAGGTATCGATTAGGACAATGGATTATTGATATCTCGTCGCCCCGCTCCTGTGCTTTCTGTCGAGACCAGGCGGAGTAAACAAAACCTTTGCACACCACCGTTACTCCCTTCATTTATTATTCGTCTATCGACCTGTTTCCCTCTGTCTCCGTTTGTTGTGCAAGGCCAGGGCTCTGATTCTGTTTTCTAAAAATACCTCTTACATATAGTTTGATGCTTAAAGCTAACGCGAAAGTTGTACAGCGCCTATCTCCTGACGGTGCGCGCGCGTCTCTCCCACGCCCTGAAAAGTCCCTCTCCTCAGCCTCATCATGCAAGACAAACACCCTAATATACAGATAATATATGCTAATTACTGCTGATTGTTATTGATTAATGATCACGTCATTTATTCCCTTATGGCTCGAGAGTAAACATCCTACAGCCATTTGTCTCCCTACATAGATCTGAGACGTGGATGAGCTCAAGTATTTATTCCAAACTATTGTTTTATTCAGTCATGTGCGTTATAACGCGCAACAAACTGTGATTTGACCAGAAAACAATAAGATCAAAGAAAGGTCAGGCAGACTGGTTACATAATAATAATAATAATAATAATAATAATAACGATAATGATAATAATGTTAATAATTGCATGGATCTGAATGTGCTCCATAGCGTTACGGTGTGATCCGTGTCCAGGGAATTGATCCCCGCCGTTCTCCCTGCAGACTGCAGTCGCTCCATCACCACCGATCTTTAATAGGCTCCAGCATAGAGCCGCCTTTATTCAGCTAAACTAGACGGAAACCATTCCCATATGACACGCAGGCTAAAGGCCCAGGCACCACATGAATGTTACGGCCAGCCTACCACCCACAGTAATAAAACTGCACTTTGTTTCTTTCGATAATATCAATGACATCTACATTTTCATATGTTCAAACCTGTTTTTTGTTTTTTCAACAATGTGCACAATCGTGCAATTATTATTATTATTATTATTATTATTATTATTATTATTATTATTATTATTATTATTATTATATTATAATTATTATTATTATCGTTATTGTTATTATTAATAATAATATCAATAATAATATCAATAATAATAATAGCTATCTAGTAATAATACATATAACAAAATTATTCAAAATATTAATGAAAAAATTATTGTGTTTATCAGAAATACATTAAACGGCCTCAATTATAACTTTATTATTAGCATGCAATCAGTTAAAATTACGCGCGATCTTTGTATTTGAATTAATACATTTTTGTTCATGAAAATCTAATAAATTACCTTGTATTCCTTCAGGCTACATCCAACTGCTGGATGCAGGACTTTGCCGTAAAGGCGCTTTCCTCCTGCCTGCAGCAAACAAACAAACAGGTGCAAGGCAAAAGTCAATCTTGCAGAGAAGGGGAGCCTGCTGTGTGTTCACCTTCGCTCAGGTGATCTGCGCTCACCCATATGCGCGGACGCAGCTGCTGCAAACAGTGAGCACAAACACTTCTCCAAGAAATAACCTCTCTGCAAATACGATTGTTACAAATGTGAACATAGAAGGAAAAAGGAGGAAGAAAAAAAAAGTCTGGACTTCTCCCCCGGTCTTGTGGAGGCTCCGTGCATGCGTCAAACAGCTGCTGGCCGCTGCTTGTCCTGGGGGCAACAAGGTTTACACACACACACACACACACACACACACACACACACACACACACACACACACACACACACACACACACACACACACACACACACACACACACACACACACACACACACAAAGTAAAGTTGCAACAACAGTCCAGCCTTGCTCCTATTCACGCCTGCGTGCGAATTAATGAAGTTAAAAATAACCTCTGTGCATCGACCACTTTTACGCACGAGGTCCGACTACATTAAAAAACCTGCATAAAAAAGTTTTGACATTTTTTTGAATTTAAAATGAAACAGTTAAATACTACAATAAAGAGACAAATGTAGTATTTATAGAAATAATAATAGCAATGATAATAATTTGTGTTTCTCCCCCCATTATAAGGCGACCTTGACCTCCCCGCCATACCTCACTGTGTCCTCCGCTGTGTTGGAGAAAACCAAGTGGTCGCTGTTAAAGGGGTAAAAATCCAAGTCGGTGCTGGCAGGAGCTGAATGGGGTGGGGGGTGGGGGGGCTGTGGGGGTGTGAAGGGGCGACGAGGGTAAGGGGACGGTAAGGGGGGAGGAAGGGAGGGAAGGTGAGATGGTGAAGAGAGAGCAGGAGGAGGAGGAAGAGGAGGGGGAGGGCAAGAGATAAGTGATCTAAAGGGGAGACGATAGGACAAAAAAAAAGTGATGATGATGAATACATTGGAAAGTTTTTTGGCCCCGGCGAGGGTGTCAGATTGAATGGCCTGTGCGCATGTGCGAAGGTGTCCAAACTGACAATGCTGGTGAGATGAAGATAGTGTTGTTGCTGCTTCTGGGCTCAAGGAGGACGACGAGAGGAATCTACAAGCCGACAAGATGAGATCCAAGGCGAGGGCGAGAAAACTGGCCAAAAGTAGGTCTTATTTTATTCCCCCCTTTTCTTATCGCTTTCAGCCACCGGCTCCAAACTCCCGGCAGCTCTGTACATGTCCCATGGTGTCCTTGTCATTTACTATATATCCTTAGGAGAGGACAGGGGCGACTCTTTGTCCGCAGATAACTTTTTTGTGCTCAAACCTCCAGTCCCGCTCTGGTTTCGCTCCGCGTCGTTTCCCTGCATGTTGCGGTCTTGGCTTCACCGCTTCCAGTGTCAGAAAGTTTCATGCGTGATGAGAAACGCCGCTGGAGCTTTAGTTGAGCACACTCCCCATTAAAAAAATAAAAAAGAAGCAGAGAGATAAACAACATCGGAGTCGGGATCTGAACACTTTTTGCCCTATTCGGTTGTCGTGCGTAGTTTCGCTGGAGGAGATTGCTTTCCCGAAGCTCGCTAGAAAGTTGCCGAAATGGATAGTAACTTTTTTTTCCTCATATAGAGCCGTTCCAAGTCTTGTGAAATAATATTCCCGGCTTTTGAAATAGTGGGCGCTGTGGTACTACAGCTCAGCTGCATGCGAGCTGAGCGCACAGCTCCCTCACCGAGCCTGCATGGCGCACTCACTCCTCTTTAAACTCGCCTGCAAACGGAGACGCGGAGATGCGA
This sequence comes from Lipophrys pholis, assembly GCF_963383615.2. Taxonomy (NCBI): domain Eukaryota; kingdom Metazoa; phylum Chordata; class Actinopteri; order Blenniiformes; family Blenniidae; genus Lipophrys; species Lipophrys pholis. The sequence continues at coordinate 14,536,963 of NC_137630.1, read as the reverse complement.
ATTTCAGAAAAGAAAGAAGCAAAGAAAGAAAGAGAGCAATACTTTGGTGCACACTTTTTCTTTTTTTTCCCCCCCTTCTCCCTCCTCTTCTGTGCTTTGACCGCAGAGGATTTCGTTCTCTGGCAAATTAGTTTGGTCGCGCGGCCACCGGACTGCTGCAGCCTGGTTCCTCCTCGAGGGAATGCCAATCAATAATGTGTCTTGAAAGCGCCCATGAAACTACTACCACCACGACCACCACTACTACTACCAGCACTACTACAGTGGACTGCTGCTGGCGTCACACGGGAAATTCATGTATTCACTTTTAAGAACATGAGCACTTTGTTGTTGGAAATGGACCATGTTTATTGTTTGACATTTGTTTATTGTTGCTGGGTTGATTTATCATTTATTCAAGCCAGTTTAAAGAAAGAAAAAAGTGAGCGTTGATAGTTTTTGTCTGGCCTGTTATGTGGATCAATGTTCTTATTTATTCCAAGTTTATCCTGAATTACTTTATGATTCACGAAGGTTTCTTGGTGTTTTCTGTACTTCTCAGTACGTTTGTTTTATTACATCCGCCTTGACTTTCGATTGGGGGGAAAAAAACACACCTGCACGCCTTGAGTTTAAGTTTTTATGTGAATAAATAATGCTTTATATTTGTAGTTATTGTTTATGTGGGCCACGTTTTGTTTGCACGTTTACAGGCCTTGAAAAACTTTGCAACTCTGCCAGTGGCCTCGTTAATTCAACTTGAACCTCGACCTCACATTAGAAAACCATTTGGGCTTTTGAGAAAGCACAATAACAAGCTTAAGTGAAACAGTTCTAAACAAGCATGGGACGCATTTATTTAAATTGACTTTAATTGCAATGCATCTTTACGAAATTATTCTGCATCTATTATTTTTTAATAATATTAATAATTGTTGTCTTTAATTCTTTTTAGTGACGCCTTTTGCTCATAGAATTGAAATGAGTAGGGGGCAAATGTATATTATATATTTTTTTAAAAGCTACTTTATTGCTGTTGCACAGTTTTTTGCGCACAAAGGCTCAAGTTCAAAAACAAACGAAAAGGAAGGAAAAGCGAGACGCTGAAAGGGGGCAACTTAGTGAAAATACTCGACATGTCGATGATCCCGCCGCATGCCAGTAATTGCACTTGGTCTTGATCTCTAAACAGCCTTGATAGTCTGTTGATCCGGGTGCTAATGAACACAAATACCTGGCTTTGTAGCCCCTGTGCAGCCCGCAGGCCTCGGGTGTGTTGTGTCCCCTCGGCAGGAGAAACACAGCAGACAGCAGGCATGAAAAATATCCTCTATTCCTCACATTCAAAACATACAGGGCCACAGAATTTGAATGTGACGCGTTGGAGTGGATTTCACCCTCTTTAGTCTTTTTTTTTTTTTTTTACCCCCCCCCCCCCCCCACACCTGACGGATACGTAGAATAATATCACCTGTGACCAACATGCAAAAAGTATAATTTTATTTTTAGACTGCAAACACTGACAGCATATCAAAGGTCACAACACTGCAGGCAATGTGGATAATCGACACTGTATTGATCACTAATATCCAGTCGCTCTCTTCTGCTTTTTTTTTTTTTTTTTTTTTTTTTTAACTTGCGCCAATTCCTTTGCATTTATTTCTTTGAAATGCAGCTTTTCCATTTCTTCTTATGATATTACATTTATTTTACATAGACCCACAGCTTAATTTCAAATTAGCTTTAATTATGCTTTAAATATTTTGATTGTAGTTTACTTTAATTTTACCCGGAAAAAAATAAGCCTGAGAATTCCCTTGATTGCCATATTTCATTTAATAGAGAGCTGAATGGATATAACACTTTTTCCCTTTCGTGACTTGAAAACTAAAAATCGATGCAGACACTCTTGCAAATAATAACAGAACTAAATGGTCAAAATAATAGTTTTTGGCAGCTATAATTGAAGTTATATTTACCATTTTGTGTGTGTGTGTGTGTGTGTGTGTGTGTGTGTGTGTGTGTGTGTGTGTGTGTGTGTGTGTGTGTGTGTGTGTGTGTGTGTGTGTGTGTGTGTGTGTGTGTACAGAGGGCTGATTGTGTATGAAGACTTGGAACACCTTGCGGCTGTTTTGTGGTATTCTTCTGGGTCCATGTGTAACTTTAAATTGGTTTTGGATCAATTAGGACTTCCGGTTGACTGAGCGTAAATTTATTTTCTTTTTCTTTTTACAGCATACAAGTAAGGCACGTGCACACGCGCTGCTCCTCTGCGGGCGCGCTCTGCACCGTGCACAAACTTATGCACAGACATATCATTAAAACAGATTCGTGTAATAGTTTTTTTTTTTTCCCTCTAAAATCAAGACGTGTTGAATGCATGTTGATTCTGCACACAGTATTGACTCTTTTTTAATCGTCTGTATTATCAGGCCAATAAAAACAAAGTCGTCGCCACACTCTTTTTTTTTTTTTTTCACCACTTGCTAATTTTTTTTCTTGATTTTGCACTAAAAGCACCCCACTCCTCTCCTACCCACTGCATTGAACGAATGTACACAATTTCCCCCCTCATTAAAAAAACCCCAAAAAAACCCTCTCTACTCTCTGTCCCTCATATACTACATGATAATTACCAGATATCCTATTGATCTCTGTGTTTAAGGCCCCCTATATTAGATGGACTCCCAAGTTTTGAACTTGGCCCCGCTCGAACAGCTTCTGATGTTTTGAGAGAAGTAATAAAATCCAACCCATAACACTTTAAAACCAACAATGGTAGCTCCAGCATGTTGAACTCCTGGCTAAACGTTCAGGGTCCAGTGCAGGCTCCAATGTATTACTGCTATGCAGCTGTAATGTGTGTCAATAGCACTCCTCCATGTTCACAGATTAGAGCCTGGACATAAAAATGATAGGATCCTCAAATGAAGAGAAAATGGATGTGTCGTGGGCTGGTGTGCCGAACCTTTAGTAACCTGACAATCTCCTTTGACCTGCTTCAAAATTGAAGTTTGAATTTGAGTGACCAGAAACAGCTTTTTTTTAATTATTTTTTTTTTTATAAATGTTACATGATGGAAATACCTGTAAGAATTTATTGCTTTAAAACATGGTGAGAATGGAATTGTTTTATGTTTCGTGATTTCCGATTCACTTTTGCAGATAATTACATCAACCAGTCAATCAAACTTTATTATTCATATGTATGTATTTGTTTGAAGTTGCTATAATTTGAGATTGTTTTTCAGGAAGAGCAACACACTGACAAAATAAACAAGTCAGGGTAAAGACAAAAAAAAAAAAAAAAATGGAAATAAGGCATTTAAAAAGGGAAAAATGATCAATAACATTGAGAGAAATAGAGGTAAACCAAATATTTAAAATAATTCCAGCCAAAAGCAAAGCCAGCTGAGTGTTATAACTGTTTGATTCTGTGAAGCCGCGCTCTTTCTTTTAAACGAATAAGGGTCATCTGTCTTTTCATTACAACCTGTATCAGGAAAACCACTTTTTTGATAGATTAGAATGAGTATACCTGCTGTTTGGTGACATTTGGGAGTTTTTCATCTGAGCCCTTTGGACCACTTGTGTCAGTTTTTGAAGCACTGAAAAACAGTGTAGCCCACCTAATTGCATCAGTTCACACTTGGCACCATTACATTTGCTACATAAGTATTTGATTATGGACGTTTGTTGGATGTCAGTACCTCATCCCAGTGTGTGCTCATGAAGGATACAAGTGTGTGTTGGAAGCAGCGAGGCTCTTCGTCATTTTCCATATTTATTTCTTTTTTTCTTCATCTTTGTTCATGTGTATTTGGTGGATGCTTTTATACTGTACATGTGGGCTAACTGTACTCCAGAACATGCAGTAAAAGGAGCACATTTAAAGTGGCATTCCACAAAAAGTGAAGGAAGTTTCACACATGCCAGGTCCATTACTTCACCTCTTTGTAATATTACTACGTTACAAGGTAAGTTCCTTTGGTCAAGGTTAAGGAGGGGCTCCTTTTTTTTATTTTTTTATACTCATGCCTAGTTCAAGATGAGCATTTTGGTTTCTCATAATAAAATAGAAATAAAGATAAAAATGATTTTCTGCTAAGTGATCAGATTCTTTTCAGTAAAGTATTTATACAAGTCTCATTTCTGCTTACCAGTCCTGAATCTCTGAGACGGTCTGCCCATAAATAAAATGTCAGGAACAAAACAGAAGACTGAATTACGGATCTGGTTGTGATTTACTTGGCTCATAAAGCCTCAATTGGAAATATACATTTCTTAAAGGATCGTTTACACACGATATTGCTGTTATTTGTCAACATGGCCTGTTTTATGATCGTCCTATTGAAAGTTTTTGACATTTTTTTTCTTTCATTATCAGCAACTATTCCTCTTCCCTGGTTACTTAAGGATAAGACGGCAGTAATCTGATTAAGCACGGATGTTCTTACATGTAGATTTGTGAACACAGGGAGAACTTATAAGTTAACCACACTGTTGCAGCTGAACCCCCCCCCCCCCCCCCCCCCCCCACTATTCTTCCAATATATTTCCACAATTATGAAGTTGTAGTGGGCCGTAAAGGTGGGATCATCGATGTTTACTGCTGCTAACATGATTTGGACTTCGCTTAGAACGACCATGTCATGAGATTTTAGTCTCTATCTTTTATGTTTTACTGTAAGATGCCCTCCACTTGTTTTGCTGGAGTTTGTCTGTGGTTGATTGAGTCATTGTTTTTTTTTTTTTGTTTAGTTTTTTTAGATCTTGTTAAACTTTAGACCAGAACTGCAAAAACATATTTAATATAAACATGTAATATACTGCTCATATCTGACTGAAATGCAAACAAATTATGTTTCCATACACTTTAAATTCAATTTGACAGAATTTCTTGTGTGAAAGAAAAAAAAAAAGATTTAATCATGATCAATTCACCACAATTGTCCAATTGATTAATGGAACACTTTTAATTCATTGACATCCCGAGATATATCAGAACTGGTGGCCGCAGAGCAGAAGCACAGAAATCGTCCATAAAAGACCAAAAACAATAAAGTCAACAACTTGCGTTGCTCATTATTGCAACACTCAACATCATCGCATATTTACCAAACATTGTGCAGCCCTGCTGCATTGTACATAAAGTTTATAAAAATTAAACAGAATTGAACTGAAAGCAAAACAGTCCTTCGCTTAGAGCATCTACACGGTTTGATTTTGTATAATTTAGACAGAAAGCACTTTGGTTTTTGGCCACTCAGTAAACCCCCCCCCCCCCCCCCCCCCCCCCCCCCCCCCACACACACACACACACACACCAAAAAAACTAAAGAAATATTGTAGTTGTGTAGAATCTTGAAGTCACAGTGACTCGTCAGTGTTGATTGAGTCTCACTGATGGCTTGAAAACATTTCAGTGGCTTTTCGCAGCACCCTGACACACAGTGAAACCACATTGTAACACACTTTGGATCCTTGCAGAGACGCGTGTACTCACACCTCAGTGGTGACAGATTTTTTATTTTTTTATTTATTTTTTCCTTTTTTTGTGCATTGGTATGATTTAACCCCAATCAATCACAAACTAGAAAGGTTGAGTGTAAATGTCATCCAAACAGCAGGAGCTGGCACCGTTGGCTGGCTAAATGTGTGCGAGAATTGGTGTGTGCAGCATTTTCTACAGTTGTTGGAGGTCCTGTCACCGTTTGGAGCTTTGACCTTGGCCCAGTCTGGCACAAGCAATGGGTGGGCACCCTGGACACACACACACACACACACACACACACACACACACACACACACACACACACACACACACACACACACACACACACACACACACACACACACACACACACACACACACACACACACACACACACACACACACACGTTTCCAGACCCATGCTTCCTGCCTGGTCTCATGCTGGCTAAGTCAAATTTTAAGTTGACATACAAATACCACTGCATTAAGCTCTTGCACATGGCTCTAAATCCCATTCATTCCATTGATACGTTGACCTCACATTATCCAGTTGGCAAAAATGCTTCTTTCCCGACTTGCACCGTGACCTCATCCGCCATGTTTGGGAAAAACACTGCAATCTCCCAATCACTCGCTCATGGAGACTCTGACATGCCTGAGAGAGTCCAAGATATAATGCTGATGGCTTTTTTTTTTTTTTTTTTTTTCAGCCTGCTGTTTTTCATCTCTCCTCATAACCTTTGTTTTGAGCCTGTAAGATGGTAGTGAGCCGGGGAGTCAAAATAGCTAAACGAAACTCAAAGAGCGGCATGTGCTGGCGAAAAGGTGGTCTGAAAAAATTAAAAGCCATTTCCATTGAAGTCAAATGCATTTGGTCTTATCAAGTCAGGACCCTCCACCCATCCTCTCTGGGCTAAGAATATACCACGTCTGATGGATCCATCCCTTTGGAAACACTGCATCCAGTATGCTGATTAGCCCTAAATGATTATCTCTTTGAGTGTCTGGTGTGACTGTGCACCACCTGCTGTTTAACAGTGTGTGTTGTTTGCAAAACAAGGGGGCAAATGTGTCGCGTCGCTAATTAGTGTGTTTTGCAGCCCTCATGATTCCCCCCCTCGCTCTGTGATATCCCAGGGATTGCTCAACATTGTGACTAGTCTTATCTGGGTCTAATCCCGATTTGTTTGGTATTAACCCGCTCGCTTTCCCACTCCCAGTTCCTTTAATTTCTCCAAGCCTCTTTGATTTGATCCTTTCCTGAGCTTTTTTGTGTTTTTCCTGCCTTCCTTTTATTTTGGACCGCATTTTGTTTGTTGTAGAAGTTTATCCCACCACAACATGTGAAAGAAAAATCCCAAGCAATCCCGTAATAACAAGCTTTAAAATCGAATTATTCCTCAAGATTTTTTAATGATCTATCTTTTTTGGAAGTTTAACAAATTGTTGCTCCACTCTACAAACACACATACACACCCCCATACACACACACACACACACACACACACACACACACACACACACACACACACACACACACACACACACACACACACACACACACACACACACACACACACACACACACACACACACACACACACACACAGTCCCAGCCCGACAGTGCTGATGACGGCTCATCCTGTCCAGATATGATAAGCAGACAAACTGCTCTGTCCCCTGGGCTGTTGGCCCGTCCTCAGAAACAGACAGTGGTGTGTCGGGGCAGCGTGGCTCTGAACTCCCACTGCCTCTTTCCCCTTTCATCACGCCGCCAGTTCAAAGCCTTGGCTCCATCTGCGCCTCTATCTCTTCCACTCCTCCTTCCTTTCTCCCTCCCAAGCATCTCTCTCGCTGCGCTTCGTCATTACCGCAAAGATGGGCAAGCAGTGTCTCATTAAAGTGGATTAGAGACATCTCCCCGTCTCACGGGGGCCGGGCAGGACATTTCTCTTCTATCCCCCCCCCCATTCTCCTCCTTTTCTTTCAGAGATCAGGTTCTTTGATTTGGCCAGATAAAGGCCTCTTTCATGTTGGTTAGGACGGTTAGCGATTACACTGTCAGACTCATCGTTTTTGGTGCGTTTGACAAATTTGCCGTGCTGGGTGAGGCGGGTGTGGGGATTGTGCTGTGGGTAGCAGGGGGGGGGGGGGTCTACACGAGGAGATTCATAGTAATTGAGCTGTCATTATCCAGTGACCCTGCCAGGCGGCTAGTGCATAGGGCTCACCAATTCTCTATTTGTTTAATACTTGGCTAACTTTCTTTGCGAGTATGATGGATAGAACAAGGAGGAGGAGGGGAGAGTGGAAGCGGCGGTAGCAGTCCCCAGATGAATGCCTCCGCTTATTCCGCCACCTCTCCAGAGTGCCGCTGTCCATGAAAATTGCTTCCACTGCATCGCTGCTGCAAGTTTCTTTTCTCACACTCGCTCCTCCCTGGTGCAACACAATTAGGCCCATATCACCAGCTGCCATTTATTTTCATACAAAACGAAAACTGGTGGCATGTTGATTACCGAATTCCCCAGAGACAAAAGGCCACTATTGGTGTGGTTTAATTTCATTAAGTAGAGTGTGGTGCACAGGATAAATATATTAGGAGTTCCCCCTCCCCATCTACCTCAGCCACTCTGTATGCTAAACAAACCCTCGGATGTTACAGTCGTGGAATTGGAGCAAATCTCCTGGAAGGATTTAGTTAAAACAAGGCCCATTTACATGAAGTCCCAAGTTTTTGTTTGTGTATGTCCTGCCTGCTCGTAGGTATTTTGTTTGCATTAGTAATCTGTGATCAGTGCCTGGTGGAAAACATGTTTGTATTAGCAAATGTCTTGTTTTGAAGACATTTGTAAAGACAACTTGTTTACCAGTCAGAGGTGGAGGTAGAAAGATGGTCTGAGTCTGGTGTGAGTTAGGAGAAAAAAAAAACCCTCTTTTCCTGGCAGGATGGTGTGAGTCTGTATTAGTCCACAGATTTTGATGAAGGAAATAAGAGCCGTCCTTGTTAACCTGGAGTCAGATTGGTTGTGAAGCGATGAGTAGAGCGGAATGTGTGTGTAACCATTTATGAGCGAGAGCCCACTTGTTTGTGTGTGTGTGTGTCTATGGTGTGTGTGTTTGTGTGTAGGTGTTGGAGGGGTCTTGGCTAAAACATTTCAAGATGGCCCATTAGCCGGCTCAGACCCGTCCCCTCCTGACACTAGGATTCCTCTGTGCTGACCCCCACTCCTCCACCTCTCAGCCCCTCTGTCCCAGAGGCCCCCCAGCCTCATCCTGCCAAGTGTACGGTTCCAAAGTAACGATGAAGCTGCCTGCGTGTGAAAATATTGAATTGCAAAAACATCCCTGGGTGAGAGGGTGTGTGAATGGAGCTTTCAGCGCCGGGCCCGGCCCGGGCTCTGCACTACTGACTGACGGACAACAAATGGCATTTTGTGTCCAGAGAGGGAGAGTGAGAGAGGGGACAGAAAGAGGAAAAGGGAAAAGAAAGGAAAAGAAGAGATTCGGAGAAGGAGGGGGTGGTTTGGGATTGGGGGGGGGGGGGTCTTGAGATTTTTCAGCCCTCTTCAGTCTGGGGCCCTACATGCAGGTCTGAAATGCCTTATCACATGACCTGTCTGACCTCTGGCCCCCACTCAGCTCAGGCTGTCAGGCTGCTCTCCAACAGGGAGCACAAAGCCTCATCGCCTCAAAGGCCACCATTCACCCCCCCTGTGCGGCCGTACTCCAAAGGTAATAGGTAAAAGTAATGTCAATGACCTTCACTTTCCATCACTCTACAGGAGGGCAAAACTCTTAAGATCCCCTGATAATGTCAAAGGTAGAGGGTGGCCGCTTTGGCTCCTTAGCCACGGCTTCTACTTGGCTCCTATTAGATGGAGTGAAAAGCAAACTGAACGGGCTCTTTTGTAAAAAACTTAAAAGAGACATTTCTCGTTCCACATCTGTGAACCCAAGACTGGCGAGGTGGAAAGTGATAGAAATGTTTAAAAGCAACATGTTGCCTCTTTCAGTTGATGTGCAGTGGGAATTTCCTTGTGTAACTCGGCCTGATGTGGTATCGAAGTGTGTATCTGTGCGCAGGGAGACATGAGTGAATTTCTGATGTCTCAGAGGACTGACTGTGTCACAGTATGACCGTAACCTCCTGTCTCACTTTGCAACCCACACACTGGCATCTCTCTCTCTCTCTCTCTCTCTCTCTCTCTCTCTCCTCTCTCTCTCTCTCTCTCTCTCTCTCTCTCTCTCTCTCTCTCTCTCTCTCTCTCTCTCCCTCCCCTGACCAGACCTAGGATTCTTTCTTCCCTTCTTTTTTCTCTTCTTCCCCTCCTTCTCTTGGAACACTGGAGTTTCTCTCTCTCCGCTCTCCTTTGAAAAGATGCGGCGTCTTTGTCCGGCCTGATAAAGGATGCCATAGTTCCCCTTTTCCCCTTCTTTGTGGCCCGGGGCTGGCGGCTCCTGTAGAAGTGCAAATGGTATCCTCTCGGAGGGGCTATCCCCGCGGGCCCTCGAGGGCCCTCTCTCTCCTCCAGGCTTGGCTAATTACCACCATGCAACCCCCTCCTGCCCCTCCTCGCCTCCGTGGTCCCTACAACCATGAACGGCACATTCCCACAACCAGCACCTGGCCTTCTTTTCTCCTGGTCTGCTTTGATGGCTGACACCCCAGCCAATCCCCCCACACACACACCCCCTCAACCCCCTCAACCCCCTTCCTCATCCTCTCCTTCCCTCAGCCCCTCTACCTCATCTTTCTTTCCCTCTCTCCCTTTAACTCTCGCTCTGACTCTCATTAACAGAGGTTTTAAATTGCTTTTTGACTCTGACAAACTGCTCTGGTTCAAAAGGGAGATTTCAAAGACGAAGTCGAGCGGATGTGAATGAAATTGTTCGGATCTTTAGCAATATATAAGTGTTATATCCAGGGCGATGAAAGCTGAAGGAGGGATGAGGGGAATAGGTCACAAAAACACAGGATGGAAATCAGATAAATCAGCAATATGGAGAAGGAGTGAAAATAATATTGATTTAATTAAAACACAAAGCTTTTTAAAATAATGTAATAAATGTAATGATGGGATGCAGCCAACACAAAATGTAAGATCATAATGAATGTACACTGGGTGCAGTGACTTACCATATCTTGGACTATTAAAGTAAAAGGCTGTAGCTGCTGCCACCTGTCAGCAAATGTAATTTATTCATTATGGTTTTGTCATTGAAAATGATTTATTTTATTACAAAACAGTGGATCGGTTCATGGCTCTCTCGGTGTGTGTGTGGTGACTGCTTTGCTCCATGTAGTTTTAAAAAAAATTGCACCTTTGTTAAATGTATGTCCATAATAATTCTATCTTGAGGTCATTTGCTGTATATATATTTTTTTTTCACAAGCTGCTAAAGTTGTAAACATAATCACACTGATCCCTGTTGTACCAAAAAGAATATAAAAAAAGGATATATCAACATAAATAGATGAATAACTTTATTCAACAATACATTAATACGGTGCAGGTTGAACAAAAAATTGTTTCACTGGGTCAATTTTGTCATGAAAAACTTTATTAAAACAATTTATTAACAATTTCTTTATTAACCATCCAGAACAATACAACATGGGATTCACCGGATTGAATTAGTCGTTCATAAAGCTTTTTCATGGTTTTTCGTTGAAGCAATAAGAAGACTCTTAAGTTAAAATTCACTGGTAAGTAAAGAAAAGGAACAACCTCAGCTTTACATTATTCGCAAACAAAGGGGTTTTCTGCGTAGAAATGTGGCTTTAATATTCAAATTCCATCCAAATAGCTGTGGTTTATAAATCCTGACCAACAGCTGATGCAGATTAACCTGATTTCACTGCAACAGTAATGCACACACACACACACACACACACACACACACACACACACACACACACACACACACACACACACACACACACACACACACACACACACACACACACTCACACACAAACACCAATATCTAATTTAGTTGCATATTTGCGTTCTAGTAGCTGAAGGGCTAATCAATAACCTTTCCCAGTGGATTTGACCAATTCATAGCTGGCCTTTGTGCAGTCTTGTGATCCCAGTGAGAGCCTTTGGACAGCTTTCTGAGGAAAACAAATAGCTCTATTACAAGCCTGCGTCTCAGTGATGCTCGGTGTCCCAAAGGCAAAGTGCACGGCCTGTATTAATTGTATGTTCTCCGAACAGGAAAAGGATAGGCTTTCTGCATGACACAGGTCCAAATGGCACAAGCCTGAAAACAAGAGTGTGAGGCAATGTTTCTGTGAAAAGCAGCCGTGCGAACGAGCCTTGAGTAGCAAATTAAATTTCGGCAATTGTTTCATGTTCTGCTTTAAAGGAATAATCTTAGGACCAGTTATGTACCATACATGTCTAGAGTAATGTAACATAAGAAATCTAGTACTTATTCATTTACTGTGTAGATCTTCCATTGGTTTGTATATTTGTTTTAATGAAGCTCAATGTGGCTCATAATGTTTCAGTCATTCTTTCTCTTTTTTTTTAACTCCACCAAAAAAAGGAATAATTTACTTTAACTGTCATGTTCAGACATTTAACAATAAATAAGCCAATTCTGCAAAAGGAGATATCTGAAATTGCATCACATGTTTAAGCGATGAATGACTGGCTTTGCAGAGTAGTCACAGCGTGATAGACAGGAGACTTTTGCGGCGCGGCTTTTTTTTTTTTTTTTTTTAATTATTACCCTTTCCAGGAAAGAAAAAGCGAGCGCTTGTGCATACACAATTGCATACAAACGTCTGTCGAGCGAAGCAGCGGTTGCATGTCTTGCACGTATTCCAACAAAACACAGGCAGATGCAGTGGGTGGCAGTGGGAGCTGCACACACCCAGACCAGTTGCACTAGTGTGGAGGAGTTTGGCTGTGGCGCTGGCTTAGCTTAGTTTGTATATACAGACAAAATTATTGCTGCCATGATTGTGAATCATGACCCCGGCTAACTGAAGAAATGTTTCAACTGGCTTTTGCTGTCTGTAAACGGAACCTAGATGTTATCTTAAATCCTTTATGTGGGACACATCTGAAGAAAATGACACTGGATAAATGACACTGGATGAAAGAATTTTTACATATTTACGTAGTTTGGAGCGTTTCTTTTACTCGTGGTGCATTCGGATGTCGTCCCCTTGTGGTTTGGCGCAGATGTGGACCACCGGACTAATTGCAAAGTTTAACCAAAAAAAGTTAAATATGGGCTTACTGTCACATTTTAACGTAATAATTCCCTGACTCTCGGTGCACGCTTGCAGTGAAAAGATACGGACATAGCTGCTGTGAACATGGTGAGGTGTTACATTTCTAGTAATTCAACCAATTCGGGTCTAAAATCAAAAATCCAAAGACTCCTTGTCGTGGGTTTTAACCAATCTAAAACGATAGCCAATTAAAAGCAGTGACGCATGTTACTATTGTTCATTGGTGTGTTTATTATCATGCATTTAAAAAACAAACAAAAAGATTTCACTTCTTTCTTTCAGTGGCAGTTCCGCCATGTGTTCACCAAACACCCCGACTGGTCACCGGGAGCATTTCATTGGTTGTGCTGTTTCCCAGACACAGCTGCCCTTCCCCGTTCAGTTCACACATCATCACCTTTAAGGACTCGGGTGATGTCATGAGCGCTGCTGCTTCTTCTGTCTGACTCACTTATAACAGCAACATCACTGGGATTGTTACGCCTACTTTGGTTCATTCTTGGGACTCTTGGATCTGTTGATCTTTGCAGCGTTCTTGTTGATTGAGAATGATGAGTGTTAAGGTTCAGATGCAAAACACATCTGATATCAAAAACTGCGGTGTGGGGGGTTCCCATAAGTTTGGAAATCGATAGGTCCCGTGTTTATGAGGTTTGCACTGTATTATTGTGGCCTCACTTTCTTTAAAGGCCGGGGAGAAACAATTAGAAATTCTATAGTTTGCTTTAAAGAGAGGGTTTCCAAGTGTTACGTCTCCCTCACTCTCCACCTCTCTCCTCATCAAGTCAAGCCACATCCTCTTCTTTGAGTACAGAAAAGGAAAGAGGAAGATCCGGTTTCTGAATTGTGTTTTATGAGTGGTTGAAACGGCCACTTCTGTGGTTTGTGTCTCTCGGCGCTGACCGTTCAACTCAAAGCTCCTGAGGTTTCCAGACTGCTCAATTAAGCAGTTTTAATTGGGGGAGATGCTATTCAAAACAAATGTTTTGCACTCAAGGACCCGCACCTCGGTCACATTCGGCGTACTGAATGCTGGCACTCGTTTCTGTTATTTCTTTGTTTTTAGCATCATCTCTGCTTTGCAAGTCTGTTTCTCTTCATTTGACTGAATGCAGTAGAAGTTCACAAACGCACGCGCGCGCGCGCACACACACGCTGACAGAGGCATCTTGTTTTTCAACAGCACTGAAGAGCAGTAAGTGTTTAAGAATGGTGAAGCAGTGACAAAGCAAACAAAAGAGGCAGGTGGGTGAGGCTGCTGCAGCCCTGTTACCGGCCCTGGTTTCATTTTAAGCCCCTTTTTCTGATGCATTGAAATGTCCTTATTTAGTTTGTCATGCCCGAAACGGGGTGTGATTTTTTATTTTATTTTTTTTTTTGGAGGAGGGATGGGTGGAATCTGTGTCCTTGTCTGCTTGATGCATCCCCTCTCCTGCTGAATTTGTCACATAAATCTTTCTCCCTCTAAAATGGTTCACGAGTGAATGTTGCAATATTTTCAACTTCACACAGAATTATTTAATTGTTGGCTGCTGTCGGGGTCTAAAGTCGATATAAAAGCACTCTCAGAGGTGTGCTAGTTCGAGGTAGAAGTCAGTGGGGTAGGTAGTTAAATGTAATTTATAGAATTGTACCTTTTATTAATTTCAATTTGTCATCATTGCATTTCCTTTACATTCAGTTCTAAAACCGTGTTTAAATAAAAATCAATGTTAATTTCTACCCATGATATCATATTAATTGTTTGACTCCAGGCTGGATCTCTGTATGGAGTTTGCATGTTCTCCCTTTGAATGTCAGCAATTTCTTTTGCTGGTACGGTGGCTTCCTTACACAGTCCAAAAAACATGGATTTCACATTAAGTGGTGACTTTAAACTTGCCTATAGGTGGGAATGTAAGGTAATGACGGCCTGTCTCGCTCTGCTTAATCGGTGACTTTCGTCCCAGTCAGAAAGTCATGGCTCATCACCGATTAAGGCGAAATAGTAGATGGATGGATTTCTTGTACGGGAACTACAAAAAATGGGAAATACTGTAAAATTGGGAATAGAAAAAAAACCACCTCTGCGGATTTAATCAAGTCTCAATTCCGTGAAAGTTTATGGAGCTTGTGAACATGTTTGTTAAAAAAAAAAAAAAAGACTTAATTTTAGTTTTCTTTGCATATTTTACCGCTAATGTTCTACACAATTTGACTGGATAAGTGAGGATGTTGTTACGATGAAACAGCATGCACTTCCAAGTATTTGCACGCGTATCTGTCCGTTCCTCTCTGACATTTTAATTAGAACGAGGTGTGAGATTCACCGTCCGCATTTTGACACCCTTCAATTTATCTGCCGGACGTCAGCTCGGGGAAGGACCCTCGGAAAAGAGGAGCACTTTTTTTTTTTTCAAGAGAACTGCAGGAAACTTTGATGCCAAGTTCCTCCGCGGCAAAAGGCAAGGCCCCGACCCAGCACATCTGAGAGTACTTTGGTGAAATAACAGAAAATGTTTGTCTTGTATTGTATGGCACGCTGCTGGAGGAGCACTAAAGCCCCTTCTTCCAGCGCCTAAAGCACCTCTTAATAAAATAGTCAAGAATAACTCCTTCACCTTAATCTTCCCCTCAGATTACTGCACTCAGGGCGGGAAATTAGCAGCAGGCCTGCTCACTTCCCTCTTTCTTTAACACTGTTACATCTTTATTTGCTAGCACCTCCTCCTCTTTCTCTCTCCCGTTCTCCCCTCCATCACTGCATCCCTGCTTCACTGGTTAATGTTTTGTTTTCTTGTCTTTTCATTTGTTCTGTCACTCCATGTGGTAAACTAGTTGAGGGTGGGGGGGTTTGATATTTTATTGGGGCAGTATTAGAAACAACATGTGGCTAATGGGAGGCTGAATTTTCCACAGTCTGGTCCTCATCAGTGGAGAAAAGAGGCCTAAACAACTAAACATGGCCGGTGACAATTGATACGAGTCCTTTTAAGTGGATCTGCTTTGTTGAGGAAGGCGGCCTGAGACCAAATGCACGCGCATGCATGTGCACAGTCACTATTGCATGTAAATGAGTCCGCCAACAGACACGCATGCACCTGCACGTTATTCTTTAGGGAACTGGGGGTATGTGTGCGTCTGTGTGTGGGTGTCCTTTGTGTCCGGGAGTGTAACCCACACCTTGAGTAGGGTAGCAGCAGTAGCTTTGAGCTTGGGTCATCCTGCCGTCTGATCCTCGTAACCAGAACTCTCCTGCACTGCTTCCTGTCCATGGTGCCCACCTTCCAATGTACCCGCCTGCCATCTGGGTCTGCCAAGAAACATACAAACACCCTCACACACAACATAGGTCTGACTGTTGCTCTCAACGGTGTCTTTCGCTTACAGCTGTAGTGTTTGAATCAATGTCTCATGGCTGGAGAAAACGGACTCCTAAACGTTCTGTTTTTTCTACAAGTATATTGATATTGGCTGTGCTCCTGGCCAGGTCTGTGCAAAAGTCCTTATGTGATACAGATTAGAATTCCTGGTCAAAGACAGTTTTGTTTTTTGGTTTTTTAAATTGAATTGAAACTATTCTTGTCTATTTGTGTTAGAAATAACTTAACTAAAAAGCCTTAAAGAAACGATTACTTGAATCATCTGAGTAGCAACCACTCCAGAAAGCGCATATCCATCTCCAAATGCAACAAAATTGAGTTTTAAAAGACTCAAGTTCAAACTTTTGCAGCCTATTTCAATGGGTTTGCTGCTGATGCTCAGGTAGGGTCATGAAATCAAATCGTTTTGATTCTGCTAAATCTCTTTAACTAATCACAGTTTACAATGAGCGAAAGGCAGCATTGCCAGTCTATCACAGGGCAAACACAGCCAACCACACACACTGTAATTATCATCTAAAAACTAATTAAGAGACCAGTTAACCCAATACACCAAAGTACATGCGACAATGCCAACCCCTACATCGTGTCAGCCTGACACACATTTAAAAAAAAAAAAGAGTCTAAAATCAAAACTAATTAGATCATCACCATTGTGATTGATGTTTTTGTTAAACATGATAAACTGATTGACATTTCTAACATCTCTCCGCTTCGTGTGGTATAAATACATCTGATATGTAGTAGTTGTGAAGGACGTAGCCGAGCTCAACACTCCGGTGATCGTCTGATTTTAGCGTCAGCCCTCCATTAAAGTCACATCAAAGCCTGGTGGCACTTCAGGTGGGTATCTGCGTTACGTACCTGTGTAGATAGCGTATCTGAGCGGGGGGCACCGCAGGGTTTCGGTATCAGGGACTCTGGTTGACACTTTGATCACTTCCTCCACTGTTCATACCTTCTTTGTGTTCAAGATCACATCACGCGCAGACACACACACAGCAGGCCTGCTGGGCAGTGTCAGGTTTATCTGGGGACAATGCGGGGATGCGTAGTACTGAGCCTGAGCGGTGTCTGTGACAGTGACAGCGGAGGTGTGCTCATCGAAGCTGCTACTCTCCTTTTTCACCACCTACGGTCTCAGAGGGAAACGTCTAATCTAAAAGACATCCAAACCGCTCAAAATATGTCTATTCTGACACTGATGATGTGACTTAGTTGAATGTAAACTATTCAATGCACTTGTTGGTAAATAATTGAAGAGAGCTATTGCTTCTTGATGTCTTTTATTCTCGTTATTCAGATTTTTGCAATTTTGATTGAGGAAATAATTGCATTTCTTCACTCAAAAGTATTTCTGTATCCTTTCTTAAAAAAGAAAGAAATCCTTGAGCTTTTAAAGGAATTTACTTACTGCTTTCTCTATTGCTCTGATTACTGTTAAAGTTTAGGTTGTGTTCAGGTCTAATATGTAAGTTGAAAACTTGGATTTCTTAGTGAATCGTTTAAAAGAATAACGCCAAGGTTCATGGTTGTGAAACATAAGTCATCTGTGTTTTTTTGTGGAGTTTGATGTCTTTATACTGCATACATAGAAAACGAGGATTTGGAGGGAATATCTGATGCAAGTGGATCACTCAGAGTGATGAGGGTGTGAGCAGGATGGGAACTAGAAGAAAAAAAATAAAGGGGTGGGCGGGGGGACTTATTTATTTTTAGTGCTGCAGGTGCCCACTCACAGCTTATTGGTTTTTTGGATGACTTTTATACTTTAAAGAGGGCAATTTATGTCTCTCTCTCCTCTCTCTCTCTAGAGGCCAGGGCTGAAGTGGCTTGCTTATTTCAGCAGGGTCTCGTGGTCATGACTTGTGGTGACATATTAATTGAGCGGCTCCTCTCAAGAAAAGAAAGGCCAGTGTCACGACTGCTCCGACGGTGTTTGTCGAGCTTGGAAAATTGGTTTTGTTTGGCTGGAAAACTCTCAGGTGTTTATTTACACATCAGAATGTGTCAAATGGCAGCGGGCTCTCTCTCTCTGCAACGTTCTGTGTGTGCACGTCCGGCTCCACATTGGCTTGTTTGTTCCCTTATGTACATGCCAGCTGTGCAGTGCCTGTTTGCATGCGAGAGATAACAACTGTGAGGGAGAGAGACAGAAGAGAAGAGGTGACTGTTTTTCCTGGCTTGCCCTCCTCTTGAGTTTCCACCAAGCCAGTCGTCTTTGCTCTCCTCCTCATCCATTATTGACCACATTCATTCACACCAGCTTTGAGAACTCATTGCGAGTCCAGAAGTCTGATCAGGGTCATGTGCAAGGAAAAATAACCTCCTGTCCGACTTTGTACTAAAATATTTGCAGTTTTTCCTGTTGGGATTGCTCTATGAGGGAAAATGAAAAGTCAAAGCTTATCTGGCTTCACGAGCCCTTGTTTGTCTTTGTGCACGTACTCAGTAACCTGCATCTTGAGACTTTTCACTGGACAGTTATGGGGAAAAAGTCACAGTGGCCAAGTTAGTTTTTCTAATGAACGCGTCCAATACTATTGGAGCTCTGCCTCTGACACTTCATGTGTGGCTTTTTTTCTGAAAAGAGCTCAATCGCTTTCCCAGCTCCTCTCCAAGGAGTGATCTAATCACATCTCTGTTTTGTGTGTATGAGCATGTGTGTGTCTGTGGGTGCTTACTTTACTCTTTTCGTGAAGTCCATACTGACTGACTTTACTTAAAAATGGTCAAAATAGCAAGCCTCAAAACATTTGATGTTTTTTAGGGCTAAAAATGAATATAGGCCTGAGATTAGATTGAGAAACAGGACGATAAGGTTAATGTTAGGGTGTCATTGTTAGGTAAGGGTAAGCAGCAAGGAAATGCTCATTAACTCAATGTACTCAATTAACTCATTGGTCCTTTCAATGATGCTGTACAAAAGTGTCATCAGCTTGATTCAGCTTTGTAAGATGTTTCCTCGTTACTGCTGTGACCTATAATGCAGATATATAATGGTCATAGATACTGACGCCTGCAGACACACTGTCTTTCAGAGCTGAGCTGCTCAGCAAAGCCAACGAGTGAAGTAAAGTAACTCCTCTGGCAGCTGTGATATCTGAACACAGTTACCAAGCGATTGTTTTAGCTGGCATTTCTTCCAAGAGGAACATTGAAATAACAACACAAGACCACAACAAATTAACCAGTTGGAAAGCAAGAAAAATGACACATTCGTTCTGTATTTCTTCTGGAGAGGAGACATTGTTTCAGGAATAGACAAATCAGTGGTTTTCTGTTCACAGTGATTAGGATTGGTTTAACCATATCAAGGGAGGTGTTAAGCATTGACCTACTTCTGCCAAATGAGTGACAAATATAATATATAATTTAAATACTACAATTTTAATTGGCAAAACTTAATCAGAGACACAAATAGGAAAGTTGAGACATGCCATGTGCACACTTGCTAAATATTGGCTAAATGATTCGTTCATAATAAAGAAGTGGGGCTGATCACTCTCTCTATCTCCTCTTTCTCTCATCCAGCTCAACTGAACTATCAGAAATAGGTTTTATCAATCTTCCCTTGCGGCCTTGATTCAATTACAGACATCTTTTTCCCTCTTTCTCTTCCTCTGGCTTCCTCCCTGTTCTCCCCTTTGCTGTGGATCCGTTTCCAATTGAAGGCAGGTCATGCTTTGTGTTTCTCTTTGTCATGACAGGGGTTTCCTAACGAGTGAAGGCTCCTTTCCACTGCAGCTTAATCAGATCTGGGAAAGAGGGAGGGATGTGGGGGAGGCAGAGAGGTGGGGGTGACCAGGTAAACTTGGGGTCACAAATAGTTTACCCCCAGATCCTCATTGTCTGCATTTCCCCGTCTTTAGGAAAATTTAATTTGTAACGTCCATCCTCCCCCTCCATGCAACGTGTGCTTTGCATCCAGTTTGAAACCTTTGAAGTTTGAAGGCTCCTTCGCCCCTCCACATGCCCACCTCCACCAAACCCCCCCTCAACTCCAGTACCCCACCTTATCTTACCCTCTCCTGCTACTTCCAGACATACCTCATTACCTGAGGCAGTATTGAGTGGCGGATAATCAAATTGACTCTACGGGTTTTCTGTCATTGGAGGAAGTGCCGGCCAGCAAGAGGTCATTGGTTCAATGCAGGGTTTTACAAAAAGTTCAGACAGGTAAAAAAGCAAAACAACAGTATAGTTGACAATGTTTTCTACGTGCAATCGGTCTTAAAATTTAACACATCGACAAAGAGAAACTGATTTATGATGTTGACAGGAGCATAGGTTTTACAAATATTCATTGTATTCAATGTGATAAATCTCCACTTCAAAGGGCAGGCACCAAAATGAAAAGAATAGATTAAAAAGAAATATAGAAACATTTTTAGGTTGTCTTCAACATCACAAAATCAAAATGTAACTAGTGTTGATAGACATCTCTTTTACTATTTGCCTGCATCCGTTAAAACCACCATAAACATGTAGCAACTAGAACGGGCCGTCAGTAGACTGCATACCTTCACTAACTCCACATTTGTCACCATGGAAACCAATGGATTACAAGGTTATTTGATCCACCACACCACTCCTTCCATCGTTTGCCATGGTCATTTGAATTGCTTTATGTTTTCACTGTTTGATGCAGATGTACACACATTTTATAATTTCTGGTGTGACCCCCCCCCCCCCCCGCCCCTCGACTTTTGACCTCCAATCGCTAACCAGGGTAACTACGCCACTGCATCATGTGGCATATCAGAGGATAGGGAATTTTAAAAAATGAAACATTTTGGCGTTATTTTGACATCAGTCGGATTAAAATGGACCATGTTGTGACGAAAATACTTTTTTGACCTTTTCGTAACCTAGATCTTGACCTTTGACACAATCGCTCTCAAAATTGAATGGAACATCCTTGGATAAAGACAAATCAACGCTGAAAATTTTATGCAATTCGGGTCAATGGTTTTTGCAAAAAGTTGGTTACATACATACATACATACCTAAATAGGTTTAGTGGGATGCAGCCATTTGTCCTTCTTCAAAAATTGAAGTCCTTAAAAAGATGCAGTTTCCTAAAATAAATTATCTGGCATCTAATCAAACAATGTAAACTATTCTAACCCTCAATTAAAAGAGTGACAGTGATTTCAAAATTACAAAGCTGAGTCTGTTGACAGGATTAGTGTGAACATCTTGAGGTGAGCCACCGGGTAACCTTACAGAAACTATGAATGAAGTGCTTCTTATGGCCGTGTGCTATGCAAATTGCCCCATGCACTCAAGTGTGCACACACGCGAAGCTCCACCTCCTGCAGAAAAAGCCAGGCACATCACTTGTTGGTGCACACAAGGGAGGAGACGGCGTCGTGCAGCTGTTTAGGCAGCCAAAGGCATTAGCTGGTACAGCTCAGCAGCCCTGCATTGGCTAAGTAAGCAGGTTTCAGGGGTGGTGTCCTTGTTTTGATGGCTGTTTGCCATTTGCAGGGGCCATGGATTTCCACAGGGGATACAGGGTATGTGATAGATCGCAAGCATCTGTCCTATATCGTTCTTTTGTGTATGGGAATCTCTCTCGTGTTGAATTAGTGAGAAGGAAGGAGACAGAGGGAGGCTGGATGGACATTACTGTCGTATGGATTACATGCCGAGGGGAAAAACCCTGGCCTAAGCACTTGCAAGATGTTGTATGCAAAAATCTGTGTCAAGTGATAAATGAGTTACCATGTGTGACTCTCTCAGATGTTGTTTCACGTACATTTTATCAGTTCAGTTGGCACTTTGTGGCGAGTGAGCCACAATGAGCTGCTGACAAAGAATGAGCAGCTCAGCTGAGAGCATACTGATGTGCTTTGAGCCATTTGACATTTAGGTTAATATTAGATTTAAAAAAAAAAAAAATGCCTGAATAAATTCATTGTAGTTCCATGTTTTCATATTGCCGATGCAGACTGGATGATATTTTTCCATGCTGCAATAATAATCAAGCTGGCTTTGGAGATAAACGTGATCGATACCACGGTCCGTGAAGAAGTCTTTGTGTGGCAGCTGTCACCGGCCTGATCTACAGCCGCTGTGTCACACATTCAACCAGTGGCATATTTATGATCCGTGTTTTGATGGCTGTAAATTCATGAATTGTTCTCCCCCACAGCTGAGTCGTAAAAGTTGGCCTGTGTGGAGGTTTCCAAAAAAAATAACATTCGTTGACTCAAGTGTAATAAGTTTCAGCATATTGTTGAACCACCCAGTCACATCTCACAAATCACCAGTTTTGTCTGTTGGTACGCTTTTTTTCCCCCTGACAGACAATTGCTGCTTTAAAAAACACATCACTCACTTAACAATCTAACTGTCATAAAACTTTTTTTTTTTTTTTTTTTGGTTTAATATAGATGTTTTCCTCTGTGGTTGCGTTATGGTGGGAGCTATTTTGAACTTGTGAGTGTCCAGAGTTGCAAACATGCTGGAATAATTTCAAAAAGAAAAAAAAAAAAAGAATTAATGCTTTTACCAAGTGTTCGACTTTGCATTTAACACAATCATAAGCACCAGGATGATTTGTATATTTGTGCACTGGCAGAGGTCTGTAGATGGACCTACTGTCGTCGGTAAGCGTTCCCTGAATTTGGCTTCGCGTTGACCTCTCACCCAAATTAAACTTCCACAGTTCTCTTCCTCTCCTCCCTTTGCCTCTCTCTCCGCTGCCCACTGCCAGGCACTTTTGTTTTCACATGGCCGACTTCTCAGGGAACACACTCATATTTGTGGCTTTTGGGGTTGGCAGCAGAGTGTGCTGCGCCTGTAAAAGTTTTTTTTATTTTTTTCTTCTTCTTTACTGCAGCTCACCCCAGTACCCAAATTGAACTGTTCAGTCATTTCCTGTCATCCCCTCTCAACCGCCTCCCTATTCCAAAGTCGCCAATATTGTCAAATTTCATTGTGGAGTCCACATGGGCAAGACATCATGACCTGTCTGCATTTTTTTATTTATTTATTTATTTTTTTCTGTGAGCTGTAGTCGCCTTCTCCAAACTTATTCGGGGGAAAAAACAGCCCTTTAAAAACTTGATCACTGAAAACCTCTGGAAGCCAGATAAGAAACTGAGACTCAGCTTGTGGATCCTCCAACAACGTTTGGCTTGGGAGGAATACATTTGTTTAAATGGCCTACAAAGCAAAAGCAAACATTTTGGTCTTATTGAGTAGCCGCAAAACCGTTGAGCACATGGTTAGAGGAATCCTCCAAGAATAGGTCGGGCTCATCCAAAACGTATTGCTGAATGTGGGAGCGAGAACGAGAAATGCAGAAAGAAAAGGGGAGAGCGAGATGGTTATCTGAAGTGAGGTCAGAAATGAAACATGTCATAGCAAATTAGAGCCATGTTGTTTGAATTACTCCGGCCTGCTTCTTAAAGAACAGTGTGCCCATGAAAAAAAAAAAAAAAAAAGCAGAGTGTGTACTGAGTAAGGAAAGCAAGAGACAGGCGGAAAGAGAAATGCGGAGGGGGTGGGCGCAGAAAGGTCATTTTGAGCAGGAGCAAAGGAGATAAAGACACGAGATGATGTCAAAAAAAAAAGAAGAGCAGCGCAAGTTAGTAACACAAAACATGGAGAGAGGAGAAGACTGACAGAAAAAAATTGCTTTCTCTGGAACAAATAATGTGACTTCGGCTGAGTCATGGGCCTGTTGAGGGATGATGATGATGATGATGATGATGATGATGATGATGATGATGATGATGATGATGATGAGAAGAGAAGAAGAAACCTTGGACACATTCCTACTCTGAGCTAAGTTTGGGACATCATTTACCAAACTACTGGAGAGGGGCCCCTGCATATGTGCAATAATAACCACATTCTCAAAGCATCTTCTGCCACCAGGGCCTGTTTTTATAGCTGGGAACAGGGATGGGCCAATGCTCGTTAGGAGGACTATTTCAGAATATGGGAGGGAAAACAGTTGAGGGGAGAAGGATGACCAGAAGGGGGGGTGTGTGGAGGGACAGGGAGCCCACAGGCGTACCGACTGGCCTGTCCAATCACCACGTGTTGCACCAGAGATGAGGCAAAGATCTGGCCTTCTGTGGGAAAAATGCCTCCTGAGACAGAAGCTTCCCGGACAGGATTTCACAACTGTGAAAAGTACAAGAAGCACAAGAGGGGAGGAAAAAAAAACAAAAAACACTTATTGAATGGTGTCAAAAATGGGGAGGCAAAATGGAAAATTGAAGATCGTCAATGGAAATACTGCAGAGACGGTTTATATCATATTATTATATTCTCTTTTACTTTAGTATTTATTCTGTGCTGTATTGGCAGAGATAAAGAAATCTTATAAGCTTGAATTGTGTGTGTGCGCGTGTGTGTGTGTGTGTGCGGCTGTGTGTAAGCAAGTCTGGCTGTGCTCTCCTGAACTCAACATGGTGTGTAACCACAAATGCAGGTATTAACCGATGCAAAATACATGCGCGCATGCACAAAAATGGGAATAAGGGTGCAAAACAAGCAGGGATAAGCCGAGCTGGTAATCTTCTCTTCAACAAAAGAATGCATTTACGAGACACGTGTGTTTGTCTGTTTTTGTGTGCCTGCATATCTGTATGTGTGTGTATGAATGTGTTGATGCTGTCACTGTGTACGTGCACGGCCACAGTGTAAGTATCTTATTTTTGCATTTGCATTGTGTAGCACCCTGCCACAGTGCAAGTCATGCCACCATAAACACAAGGGGGGACAGGCGTCTTTGAATAGCAGCAGTGTGTGTTGGAAGACATCAGGCGGTGAATCCATCACGTTACCACTGACAGGCCCAGCGATGGGAAATAAATATTTACTCTAAGCTTCTCCAAATCACATCCAGAGTTTTCTCAGAGCTTTGTGTCTCTTCTTCTTCATCCCTGTGTTTCTAAGGGACAGTCACTTTGTATATCCGATACTTATTTGAGAGTATTTGCTTTTGTTCTTTCCCTTGAGGCTCATTTTCCTTACCTGAACCTAATTCTGTGATTCTCCCTCCAGAAAATACCGAATGAATGTGTAACATGGCAAACGAGAATGGAGATGTGGAACGAAAATCACATTTCCAGTAAAACACAACAACAAAAGGGATCCAAGTACATACTGTCATACCCATTGGAACACACAGGCACACACACACACAAGGTTATCCCCATAAACTCTTTGTGCTCGATGGGGGTTTTGTATTGACTTCTGCATTGATTTCCTGCACACTTACTATAAACTCAGCTTCAGCTATTACTTACCTAATCCCAAACATTGTTACAAAGTGTGACATTACAATGACTTAACTATATTTCCTGCAGACTCACAATAAACTAAGTCGTAACTACTGCTTTACCGAACCCTGAAATTGACCCTTACCTTTTCCTAAAATGTTGATTGAACTCTCTTCATGAGCACTTGGTTTTGTACCCAATGAGATGACAAATCACCAACAGATTTAGGTCGTCACAACAGCAACAAATACGCACAAGTACACACACACACAAACACACACACACGCACGCATGCACACACGGGCAGCCTGAGATATCCATCTGGGATTTGTCATGTTAGACATGCCCCATGTCTCTCTCTTCTGTAATTATGGCCGTATTTATTTTTTCAGATCATCCCGCTGGGTTAGAAGCGTCCCGCGGTGTGGTTTGGACGCAAAATCGTACTCCGCTCAAGACATCCAGCTTAGTAGAAAAAAGGGCATGCAGTACATTGACTAGAAATTGGTAACCCATAATTCAGAGATTTAATGTAATGTCAGTGTGGCCGGTTTTTCCTTTTTTTTCCTCCTCGTTTTCTCTCTTTTCATTTTTTATGTCAAGACAATGTGCATGTGCAGTAGTGTGTGCAGGAGACTTGGTGCACAGCTGTGAATGTAGCGAGGAAAGGCAATGAGGTTGAAATTTTTCACAGCAGAGTAAACGCCTGACAGACTGAGTCTAGCCAATGCCAGGATAGTGAGATCTGATATTATAATGCTCTATTAGATTGCGCAAGACTCATGTCCCACCCATAACACCTCACTTTGGAACAGCTTCTGCAAATGTGATGTATTAATAAAGTTAATATTGCACTGCAGAAGGTAATGAAAATACTATATACATAAATTATTTTTTTTCACTGTTTGCTTTAACATATTAGTTGCCTAAATGTAAAAAAAAAAAATAATTGGTTAATCAACAAACATAACTAGCCCAACCATCACTTGTAACTTAACTTGGCACAGAATTTTCAGACATAAAGCAATATAGGGTGATGTCAATGTGAGGAATCAATAACGTTTGCCCTTCTATAATGAAATATGAATAAAGCGCAGTAGAGAAGGACCATACCAGAGAGTTGATAATAATAATGCATCTGAGCAACCATGATGCAAATGTACCCTTTTAAACACAAAGTTGACCGTTTTTATTCTTGTCCTCTCAACATAATTCATCACATATTTGTGACATTCACGGTCAGAAACAGACAATAGTATTGAAAACTTATTGTATGAATCTTAAATACTTCTTTCCAGATTTAAAAATTGGGGAAAAGAGACCTAACTCCACCATCTGCAGTCCTTAGGTCAGCAATAGAGTTGAATCGGCACCTCTTCAAAATTGAAAATGAACCATTGCAACCAAAACGATCTATCAGTGTGTATTTTGTAGTGGTCTCTTTTGTAATTTACCCTGTCTGAACTGACCTCACTCTAAACAAAAACTGAGAAAATCCTCGCTGTCCCAAATATGACTGTCTCTCTTGGCACTCTTCCTCCTTTCCTCAGGGTTGCACGGCTCACTGTAATGACTGTGTGTGTGTGTCTGTGTGTGTGTGTGTGTGTGTGTGTGTGTGTGTGTGTGGGGGGGGGGGGGGGTTCAGTCTGCCTCCCCAGCTGAGTGGAATCACCCTCAGCCTTGGGCACATTCAGTGAACTTGGCACTCACGCCACCTTATTTACCACTCTCTGACTCCTTTCACTTTTTCTTCTCTGTCTGTCTAGCTCCTCATTTCTTTTCTCCTACCACCCTCTACATTCTCACTTTTTTTTTTTTTTTATCACTTTCCTCCAATGTCCTTTACTCCTCTCTTGACAAAACCACAGATGAGTCCCCTTGAAGAAAAAGCCCAACAAGATAGTGATAATGGCTTATGTTCAATCGGCCCGTGGTGCTAATCAGCGACCATCGTGGGAAAAGCACAGAGGGACGGGGAGCGTCGGTGGTGGTGGAGTTGGAAGACCAGGCTCATTGTGCCGGGGAGATTAAAGTCCCCGAAAAGGCGGCATTGTCCACCAACGGGGATAAATCTTCCTCCTCCCGTCACTCAGGGGCTGAATTCAATTCTCCTCAACCCTTCCTAAAAGAGAGGCTTATCTCCTGCTCAATAGCTTGTTGCGCTACAAGCCAGGCAGGAATGCACCGAGTTGTATCCCTGACACCCGCTCACTGAGTTAAAAAGGAATTAGGGGTAAAAAAGAGAGAGTGAGAGAAAGTGAGCGCCTGAATTGCGACCTCTATTTTGCCAGAGGATGTGCGCTGGGAGGCAGATTGAGGTGCAGATAGAGGCTGACAGAAGGCGAGGGGACGGGAGAGCGCGATTGATTGACTGCTGCCGAGGGATTGAGGCCAGCGCAGAAGAATAGAGGCCTGCTCAGTCTGCTATCTCCGGGGCTGCGAACAGCATGGTAAACTGCTGCCCCATTGGAGCACAGACAGAGGAGCCGCAGCGGAAGAAAGCACTTGGGAGCTCCTTGCATGCAGTCTCGATGCCACCTAACAAACTTGCTCCCTCTTTTTCTAGCCTCTCCTTTTGTCTGCTATTGCTACAGCAGCATCTCTCTTGCTGCAGTCCAGCGGGCATCACCAGTTGCTAAGACCCACTTCTTCACAACACTTGGATGGCCCACACCCCCTCTATACAGATTCAATTCAGACCCCCCTGGTCCCACGAAAAGGGGAAGACAGAGACAGAGAAAGGATGGTTGGCAAATATAAAGAACTTGTGCAGACTCAGGCCCACAGCCCTGCTCTGTTTGGCCCAGAGAGAAAAACAAGCCCAGCATCCCCATTTTTCACCCCTTTCTCCCTTTCTCTTTCAATCCACCCCCATTGGAGGTATCTCCGGGAAGAGACACAAATAGAAAGAGGAAAGAAAGCAAGAGAAATGGATGGTGAGAGTGGGAGAGATATCGATATAACATTCTCTGAATGTCCCTTCACTTCACCACTCCTCTTCTCAGAGAAAGAAGAAACAAGATTCTCTTTCACCCTGTTTTTGCAACTCTTTAGCTTACTCTTCGGAAAAAGAAAAAAATGCTGGATTTTTTTTTCTCCCTTTGCCACCTATTTCCTCATTTGTTGTTTATGCCCACTCTGTCCTCACTTGCACAATGCACCCCTCTTATCCCTCACCCCCCCCCCCCCCCCCCCCCCCCCATTTACCGTGACTTGGCTCCACTTAATGACGGGGCTTACACCTGCTTACAGGATTAAATTAATTAGCACGAAACAGGGAGCGTTGAAGGGAAGGGGGTGGTGGGGCACGAAGAAGAGGGAGAGGCGGGGGTGGAAGATGGAGGACAACAACATGGGGTCAGGAGAAAAGTACAGCAGGAAGAGGGCACAATAAAGAACAGGCTGCTTGGTGGCTGGTGCTGAGCCTCATGTTCAGCCGGATGCTGGGAGGTGGCAGTAGAAAGGGGGGGGGGGGGGGGGGGGGGACTTAGACGGCTGGTCAGTCTGCTGAAGGGACATGTGGCCTCTTGAACAATGTTTGGATGTGAAAGGTCAAAGGTAGAGCCTAACATTGTTGAAGCACGTCTGTACCACGACTGCTTGTTTCTGATTCATGACTTCCATTTAGGCCCAGTTCGCTCAGTGTAATACACATTATAAACACAGCAGTTGCCTTCCCTTATAACTTTACCTTCATTGCTTTGATAAAATATATTTCAAGAAGACCGAATGACAACTTTGATTAAACTTTAGTTTGTAAACATGACACAATACTAAGATACTAACATGAGGCAAAGAAAGGTATGTATTGTTTTGTTTTTGCGTCAAAATACTTTCAAGCTTTAAAGAAGTTTATCCAGTAGGCCATATCTGCTTTAATACCCCTTCATCGCAACGCCACCAACTCCACCATCTGTCACATGATACTTTTTTTTGTATGCAAGTTTGCTCCTATTTTAGAGAGGCATTCACAAAAATGTACAGACTTCATTTTTCATCAGCCTGTCTTTCTTGGGATGGGCCGTCCTCGGTCATCTGTCACATTTCTCATGACCTCAGTCTTCTCTCGGTCCTACTATCTCAGTCCCTGTCGGGACGCTAGATGTGCGGTTTGAGGCCTGAATCCATCACAATAAGTACTTACAGATGGGCCTCTGCTAGGTCATTGGATTTACTTTATTTCAGAAGTTTCAGCAGTTGCATACTGGCTGTTGTGTTGCTATGGACAGAAACAAAGGGAGGTGTGTATGGTAAACAAATGAACTGAGGTGTTTCTTATTTGTCTTCTTTTCATGCCACATGACTGACAACAACACGTTTGTGTTTGAACTGAATAGGGGATTAGCCCAATGTCTGTCATCAGCGACATTAAGGCATTGAACTCAGAAGAACTTCACACATGTATTCTAAAAATGGCAAACATTTGGCAAACCGGTCCAAGTGAATGCACACTCACACACACACGCACCCACGCGTGCGCGCGCACATTTGTGGATTTGAGTATTCAAGAGGAAAACATAATTTTTACCTCTTCTCTCACTGTCAGTCTGACCATTAGAGACTTGACCTGTAAAGCATTCTTCATTTATGTATTTATGCCCGCACACACACACACATCACATACCCAGTGATAGATCTGGTGTGGTCCAGCCCCTTTGCGTGGCATTTGGTCACTTCAATCCCTTCCATATGACAGTGATTAGGCCGGACGCACATAATGCTCGTAGATCCCAGCTCTGCCATCTAACACACACAAACACACACAGATCAGGAGACACACACACACACACACACACCACCACACCACACTGCCTGGCTTAGCACATTCCGTACCTGCATTAGCAAACAGCTAAGCTATTTGCTTTCCTTTATTAGCTCAGTACCCTTTCTTTGTGTTTTAGCTGTGCACTGGCCGAGTTGGTGGATTGCACCACTGTTGGACTGATGATGTGGTGCTTGTGAGAGTGACTGAAGAAAGCCCTGGTTGAATAATCAAAATCATTCTTTGATGACGTAAGATGTAATTGAAGCGAGTAGGTACACCGTCATTTATTTACAAAAACTCATTAATCCACAAAATATACCCCAATTTAGTTTTTCCTTGATGTTGATCCCCTTCATAATGAAATTCTTATTTGCCGTGCTTGGTTTTTTGGATTGTGATGCGTTGAGGTCAGGGGCTTTGTGAGCGTGGCAGTGTGTGTGTGTGTGTGTGTGTGTGTGTGTGTGTGTGTGTGTGTGTGTGTGTGTGTGTGTGTGTGTGTGTGTGTGTGTGTGTGTGTGTGTGTGTGTGTGTGTGTGTGTGTGTGTGTGTGTGTGTGTGTGTGTGTGTGTGTGTGTGTGTGTGTGTCTGTGTGAGAGAGTTTACAGCTGTGGCAGCATGTGGCCTTGCCAAATTGGGCCTCACACTGATAACACACTGACAAGATACTGGCAGACAGTGTTAGTGCTGCAGCTTATTGCATCAACAGGTGAAGTCCAGTGGCAATGAAAAAAGGTGTGGATAAACCACATAAAATATATTTCGTGACTGAACGCATCGTGTCAACTTGACACATTTCCACGAACCGCATCATTTATGTGGAGGGCAACTGGAGACCTCAGATGTGCAGTTTATTTGTAGACTCATCAAGATATCAGGAAGTCTCATGGTGGCAGCAGCTGCAGTGTCTCATTACAGACTGAATCAACGGAGCTGAGCAACTTTTTCAGCAAGATAAATGACTGAAGTTTGGCAAGTTTTAATTATCAATCTACTTTTTTTAAGGTGCCACAAGTTCCCATCAAAGACATGACACAGCCTTGGCTTTGATTTTCTATTCTTAAATTGTTATCATGCCTGTTTTCTTCTTCATACTTTTTCTGCAGTGTATTCAGTCTTTTTTAACTCTGCTCTTCTCTTGGATCACAAAGATTCCAGTCCCCAGAATATAGATGGTTCATTGACTACCTTCCCCATTTGTTCATCCCCTGCTGTATGCAATCATCAGATACTGCTGGTGACAACTTTCACTCATACACTTTTCCTTTTTCTATCTTCTCTCCTCACCTTGATCCCTTGCTTAACATCCCCTGCCTCTTTTTCCTCTGATTAGAAGTAACCTACTGATCAAGTGACGGTTCACCCTGGCAAGATGAATCATATTCTCAAAATGAACTTTTGCAGGGAGGGGATGAGGGCAGAAACGGTGTGACGTACAGATACAATTTAATGAGATAACAGAGAGAGCTCTCACAAGAGCAATGCGACATGTTCTAATGCCTTAATAATGTATGTAAAGAGAAAGTGTGTTTTTATGTGCACACAAACAACTGTCTCATTCGTACAAAGTGCATTTTCCTTTAGCGTCCATTATGCTGCATGTTGGCATAGACAAATTAATCCGCTGTTGCTTCATTGAAGTTATAGGCCAACAAGAAATTGGCTCAAAAAAGTTTAAAAGAAATTCTGTTAAGGTAGAGAATTTTAATTTATGCGTATTGCTTAACAAATGAAAGCACAACATTTTGGGGGGGGGGGGGGGGGGGGGGGGGTTCCAGTTGGTAGAAACGCTCATCTTCCAGTCCAAAGGTTAGTGGTTGGTGCCCCACCTCCGTAAGTGTCCTTGGACAAGACACTGAACCCCAATTTGCTCTCATTGGAGGCCGAGCACATGTCATGAAAGCCATTACTATTAATGTTTGAGTGTGTGTATCGTTGGTGAAGTTTATAGAGGCCAAGCAGTAGATATCCTAAAACAAATCATTATTTTCTTCTCTTTGAGATCAAGTTTGTTTTTTGGGGTGTTTTTTCTTACGTTGAACTCCTATCTGAATTACCATTGCTGTGGTTGTGATGGGCTGTGTTAAGGCATCTGTTTGAGTGTTTTCTCTCCTACATGATCCAAATGAAGTCATTAAACCAACAAAAGTAAAGGAGACTGCCTCCAGAACTGCCGTTTGCCCCAGCCACAAGATAAATTGCACACTTAAATTTAGCAGCAACGCAGGAGGCAAAAAAGACAAAAGCGACCAAAGGCCCAATGGCATCAAAGCAATTACTGGCTTCCCAGGTAACGCCCCCCAATTCTGCCCCACCCTTATCCTCTCTCCCCTTATCAGGCTAATTGAAGACAAGCTCTTTGAGACGAACACACAATAGAACCAACGGTAGAGTGGCATTTGAGTCTCAACGGGT
The DNA here is from genome assembly GCF_963383615.2 of Lipophrys pholis. Classification (NCBI taxonomy): domain Eukaryota; kingdom Metazoa; phylum Chordata; class Actinopteri; order Blenniiformes; family Blenniidae; genus Lipophrys; species Lipophrys pholis. The sequence goes on along the minus strand of NC_137630.1, from coordinate 14,504,448 downwards.
GGACTGGAGAAAGGGAGATGCAGGGGTATTCTATAAGCACCCCCATCCACCTCCTCATCCAAATCCCTTTCTCTGTCTTTCTTTTATCCCGAGCCATTTCATTCAGGGCCCTACTTGACATAGCTCGACCTCTGAACCTGGAGTTTATGAACTGAAGCAGCAGCTATTTATTTGGTGTGGAACTAATGTGTGGCCTTTCCATTGTGCCGAGATTTGAGGCAATGTTAGCATTGTGTTCACGTTGCTGTGTGTGCCTGGATAAGCTGGTGGTCAGTGGGGCTAACACTAGTTCAATAATACTGACGACTGGGGTTGACTGAATTGTCATTTGTCAGTAAATCACTAAAGTTATGGCAGAAAGCTTTTTTTTTTTTCTAAATGGGGTGACTCTTCTTTCAGGATTAGAAGCTGTTGTTTTTACTTTGGAAGTTAAATCCGTCAACCTTTTTAAACACGCACAAGATCAGGGCACTTCAAAACAAAGTGGGATTAGTGGAGTATTCAGCTATCTTTAGGCTATACTCGAGTTGTCTGGCACCACAGAGCTATCTCACGTTTAACTATTGCAGATCACTACAGTAACTTGAACAAGCTCTAACTAGGAGGCTAAGTTTAACAATATCAGATCAAAACTTTAAAAGCTACTCTCCAGACAGTGCTGTGACCTGCAGGATCCCGACGGTTAAGGCATTATGCCACTAAGGGTGTGAATCAACTGCAAACATTGCAGAATGCATCTGAATGCAGTTCAGCGGGTTGGAGTGTAATTAAAACTCATTTCTGTAGCCGGGTATATCCTAGAAAGCCTGATATATTATTTCAGATACTTCAGCGCAGGCTCTTCCAAAAAATATGTGGTCAATGAATTATTTAAGAGAATGGAAGAGAGTCCTTTGAAATTACATGTACCTGAATTGAACCTCTGTATGTATTGAGCACTAGTTTATTGGTAAACTGTTAAGTTCCCAACAGTTAGCGGCTCCGATTCATATTCAAAACTCTCTCAGCAAAAGCAGCCCAGCCTCAGCCAAACTTAACAACAGTGACTCTACTCCAAGTGTGCGAGCGCTTCATGTGATGTTGTTAACTTTTAAGATTGTTAAAGAAAGTAATGAAAGTAGCTTTGGAGTTATTAAAATCTACAGTATGATTGTATTTTTTTCAGAAACAAAATTAATTGTAAAGCAACATTACTCCCTTTTTGTGATCAAAGACAAAAAAACTCTCAATATTGTGGAAAAAAAACAACCTAATTTCAATTAAAATCCTTTTAGCATTTCATACATTGTCTTACGACACCCAGAATTAATTGTACAATAAGAGTTTCATTTACATTACCTTCTTTGTTTTTTTAAATACTTTTTAAAAGACAAACAGGAACTCTTTCCAACTTCCTTTCATGTATCAGCAAGTTTTATTTATTTATTTATTTTTGTACTGTCCCATGATTTAATTTTACTACAAGCTACATATTTATTAGAACAGCGCCCTTAGGTACAGGCCACATACATTATAGTAAACGCTGGACTATAAAGACAGTACTGTATGGTTGGCCATTGCATCAGTACAGACACATCCACACATTGTAATGTCTTAAAATAGAGAATTTTCCACAGTGATGACTATACAGTATTGTTACTGGCACTATACAAATACAGTTGAAATGAATGACTCACTTTTAATCGGCAGCTTTGTTTCTTTTACACAAATGTGCTTCTGGTCGGAGCAGTAAACACAGAGTCAACAGCCTTTTTTTAATACTTTTGCTTACCAGGTAACTTGAATTAACTTATTTTCTGGTGTTGGTTTTAGGTTAGACTATGCTATTTTTAGATGGATATAAGCAAAACTAAATGCCCTCTTGAAAAGCATGGCGCCATTCAGAAATGTAGGCCTCCACCCTCTCGGCAAACAGCGGTAATCTTTATAAAACGATCGGTCCTCATCATTCATAGTTCAAAGGTGAGATTGTCAAGTCCTTCTCTGTTACTATTTGTCAAATTTCCCTGTGTTGTTTTGAGCCCGCAAAGTCAACTTTCCGCCTTTGTAGTTGCTCCATATGGCTCTGCTGCCACACTTGAAAAGGTTGGCAGTACGATTCTTCAGCTGTTCGTTTAAGATGGAGTCTGAGAAATCAAAGTTTTGTGTTTAGACAGCAAGTAATCCGGATGGGGTGGTATTCAGATATCAAGGGTGCCTGTATTGTTCGTAACGATGCAAGTTTAAAAAGAAGCTACTACAGTAGTCATAAACCGTGAAGATGGTCTATTACAAACATACAAGCTAATGCTTTAACTATGCTGGCTGGTTTTATCAATAAGATGGGTGGCCTGAGTAGTCAAAGTCACAGATTAACAAGCCATGGCCTGTCTGTGTCCTACCTGCTTGTGTTTACGTGTAGGTGTGTGTGTGTGTGTGTGTGTGTGTGTGTGTGTGTGTGTGTGTGTGTGTGTGTGTGTGTGTGTGTGTGTGTGTGTGTGTGTGTGTGTGTGTGTGTGTGTGTGTGTGTGTGTGTGTGTGTGTGTGTGTGTGTGTGTGTGTGTGTGTGTGTGTTCCTGAAGGGAACAGGTAAAGTTTGTATGTGATTGCGTTTGAGGACACACAGTCCCAAGCAAACACAGTGCTCTGCTTAAACAAACAGGGGAGGACAGGAGAGGAAGACTAATGATGGGATTCACGCAGCTTACGCACACACACATGCATACACAGATGCACGTACACACTCACAAATGCACTAGAGCGAAGATGAGAGGCATTAGTCTCCGGAAGAGGAGTGGTGGAGATAGGCTGGTTTACAAGAGGATGAAGAGAGGAGAAATGGTGTCTTTATTGTTAAATATGACATTCCACCTCTCTTCATCTAAATCTGGGTGTCTTGCTTTGATGAAACAGGCCAAGGATCAATTACTGTTTCAAGTGTGAAGTCTACTCCGTGTTATCAGTATTGTGTTTTGATGCTATACGTTCTCGGTGTAGCTTGCATTTGTGTTTTCAAACGTGCGTGTGCACGTGCACGAGTCCACGGCTGCCTGGTCGCCCTGGCGGCATTGTGCAGCAGAGTCCTTGACAGAACTGAATTAATCAGACCCCTCTGGCCCATTTGTCTCTATTTGGGGGGCTAATTGGAAAAGAAGCAGGTGTTAATAGAGAGAGGAGAGAGCATGAGTGTAGGAGTGTGTGTATGAGTCAGTGTTTCTCGTGTGTGTGTGCACGCACGCATGCATGCATGTAATGGAAGTCTCAGAGCTAAGTTAACCAGACTTAATTAGCCATGTTCAGACTCCAGCCGACGTCGCGTATTTCTCGACTCGGCTGAGGTGAAGCTGATGCTGAAGGTGGAGGTGTGTGTGAGGAAGAAGTGAGATAGTCTGCAGTCCAGTGCTTAACAAACAAAATAAAGCGGTAAACATTCGGATGCGCGTCTGCTCAGACGGCAGCAAACCTACACAAACACACAAAAGCTGAATTTGTATCGTTGCATGCTGTTTAGAGTGGGTCCTCCGTGACAGACAACGCGGCATATACAGAGGAAAGGAATCGCCGCTCTCCTCTTCACAGATATTTACATCCACTGCTGCTGTCTGGGGTTGTGTTTTTGCGATGCTCAATTACGAGTGTGTGGCAGGCCTGTGTCCTGTCCTGCGGGTAGCAGACGATAAAGTTTGAACCTGTTTGGAAGCGCAATCAAAGGCCCCACTGGCTCGTTAGCTCCCTGCATATTTAGCCGTCTAAGTGATGTCAGCAAGTTTTAATGGACGGCAGCTTTTCTCAATTATGCAGGGGGGAGGCAGGCGAACTGTATCCAGTGTGTGTGTGTGTGTGTGTGTGTGTGTGTGTGTGTGTGTGTCTGTAAGAGAAAGAGAGAGAGAGAGAGCGTGTGTGTGTTTGATGTGGTGTTTACTCAGTTGAAAGCTGTCTCCTGTGTGGTCTCGCCACAGAGTTATCCCCCTCCAGATCACACACACGCTCACCTGAGGCGCTCTACGCATGTTTATGCACAAGCGTGGATGTCTTCATCGAAGAAGAGTAGGTGTAGGTACAATATGTGAAGTGTCCTTAAAAATGTGGTGGTGGGACACACTATTACCGCCAATGTCCGGTGCGCACATGTGCACGTAGATGTATGGAGCGCAACATGCGCACACAGACACACACACACATATACAAAGATTGAAGACATAAACATACAACAAAATCTTCCATAATATTTAGATATTTTCCATGCACACACACACACACACACACACACACGGACATGTGCACACTCGTATGATACACTTCAAAACACATTGTTCTGACTTCTTTCTGTCTGGTTTCATATCTGTTTTTGTTTCCGTCTCATACACACTCAAGTACAGCAGCTTCACTGCTTCATTTGTCACACTACATGTCCTGTAGCCATCCCTTCTTACGACTGACGGGAGAACTGAAACCTACTTGTTTGTAGATGCTGGAGTTCTCAATATATGGCAGTTGGCTTTCTTGTCTTACAGCGAGATCATCCCCAGTTCAAATCTGTTCTTGGGAGCCCTTCAGTTTGCATGTTCTTATTGAGCAAAAGTAGCTGGAATCATTAGTTCTGGTATCTCTCCTTTCAGTAGTGTTAAACCTACATGCCAATGATGGATATAAAATCAATGGATGTAAATATGGAACACTTCCGACCTGTAGGGTGGACCACAAGAAGCAGCCCTAAGATATGTAAAAATAAGAGGGAAGCATCACCATTTGACAGGTGGGGAGAGGATGGTCAAATTGTCCTGCTTTTATAGTGCTACATTGCATTAGAAATAGATTAATTGAGACAAGACGAGAAGGAAAGTCAGATACAGCAGCAAGGCAGATAAAAAATGTCAGAAATGCAGAGTTCTCCATTTGATCAAAGCACAATAAATGTAAAAAAAAAACAACCAAAAAACAGTAGGCACACAGCAGTAGACCTTGTTTTTAATATTCAAGATAAAATCTGATGTAGCAAAAAGTTATCTAATCAGATATGTACAGCACTACAGACCTCACTACCAAAGCTTCAGGTCCATTCAAAAGTACTACCACCGAAACTAGAATTTAAAATACAAAATGCCCCCTATGAGTCATTATAAATCCTGTGATGACCTTGAAAAAGTTATTTGAACCTTGAATTGCCTATAGACTCTAAGTTTGCCCTGTGATGGGCTGGTGACCGGATCAGAACGTATCCAGCTTTCTCCCAAAGTCAGCAGTGATCAGCTCCATGACACCAAGTTGGATGAATCTGTTTACAAGTTGGAGGCTGAATGAATTGATTACATTGATACTTTTGTTTACTTTCAAGGTCTCATTTGCGTCAGCGTTCATCATATTAAAGAGGGCATCTTTTCTTTTCTTCAATTTAAACCTTTAAATATAAAAGAAAAATTGATTATTATTTATTTTTGTGTCATCTGTTGCTGATACAGTCTTGTCCAACTAATTCTGCAGTTTTTCCTCGATGCTTTGTAATGAAGAACAACTTTGAGGGTAATTCAGTCCAGCTCCACAACACTGCTAACAAGCACCAAGGAGAATGAACATATTGGTGGATCAGTCCCTCTCTCACATAAAACTGAACATTATTGCTTTTGTAAAAGCAGAATTTATGGCAGGGCTGTTGTATTGGATCACATTAGACTGTGAAAGTGTAACGAATGAAGTGAGCCTACATTATTTCATTCCTAACTGAATCCATCTCTTTATTCATCCCTCATTTCTCCTGCCAAGGTTGCTCTTTTTTTTTCATCAACACAATCTGTTAAACACAAACACTATTTCATTTACTGAAGTGGAGAAAGCTGTGAAGGAGCTGCGTAATGTTTATTTATGTATGCTAGTATGCATTTATTTGTGTGAGGAAAGTTTTTTCAAAGCTTTGTTCTTTGTGTGTGTGTGTGTGTGTGTGTGTGTGTGTGTGTGTGTGTGTGTGTGTGTGTGTGTGTGTGTGTGTGTGTGTGTGTGTGTGTGTGTGTGTGTTTAAAAAGTGTGCTAATGTGACAAAACATGCATCTGTGTGAACATTCTGCCCTCCTGAACCTGGAATGCCCCCTGACACACACACACACACCCACACACACATACACACACACACACACACACAGTTAGAGGTGGGATGGCTGCAGGCGAGGAGGCAGGTCGGCTGCGATTAGAGAGGCTGTGTGTGTAATGGTTGCCATGTGCGGACCCATCTCATCCACCATTACACACACATGCAGCACCCACCTCCTGAATCCCTCCAAGATACCGTACACTTTTAAAAACATTAGCCACTAATGCCTTAATGCCCTCGTGTCGGTGTGGGGTTTGACTGGAGCTAAAATGGCAGACACAGAGGAATGCTGGCTCGTGTTTGCTTAGTGTATGAAGACGGTTTCTGGTTTGCTTTTGATTCAAACATGATGGAGCTGTAGCCCAGCTGCTTACCCCACTAAATATTTCATTGATGCAATAAGCAGGAAACTTGTTTATTTGAACTTTTTTTTCTAAATCACTTTTGCATTTGTTGAGTCTTTTCATTTTGCTCATTGTGACTCCTCGGTTTCTTTGGCTTTAATCATTAATCACAGGCTTCCATGCAAAATGTCGACCAGTGTGTGTATTTACATGAGAATGGTGTGGCCATGCCGCTGAGCCAGTAATGACTAACGAATGCCGGGTATGGCTAGTGGCCGGTCTGTGGAGCGTGCCAGGTGTTTGTTCCAGGCGGGCCTGCATGAAAAACAGTGTCTGACCTTGAGACGAGCAGCTGAAACCTGAGTTGCCTCGACCACATCTAAATGTCGGGCACCTGAAATACTGCGAGACTCCTCCCCTCTGCGTCCTATATTTTCTCTCCCCTGTACCTGTTGTTCCGCTTATTGCCATGTTGGGAAAAAAAAAAAAGTGGGAAAGTACCCTCCTTCTGTGCCTCTCCCGTCTCCTCCTCCCACTTCCACAATATGCACATACAGAACCTTTGGCCATTGGACACTGAACAGCTTCCTTGTCCGTGAGCTTGGTGAATGTAAACACGACCAGAGAGGGCGCAAAAACAAAAGTGTTATTGCGAGGGATTCATTGTGTCAACATCTTAGCTGGTGAGCTTGGTAAAAGAAAGGGGAGCACAGTCTAGACTATTTATCGACAATAGGGAGAGGCATACAGGAGGGTTATTTAACGTGAACTTCACCTTTACATGCACCTGGTTACCTAATCAGTTAGAGCAACATTTTTGTCACGCACGGCTGCAGAGATCCTCCTCCTAGTTCCTTACAGCCGTGTGTGTCACGTGAAAAACTCATTGTTCCTCAAGACTGTTGGCAAGCATGAAAAAATGAGGTTGAAAACAAGGTTTTGATGTGAGCTCCTCTGAATATCGGCATTGAGCAGCTCAAAGCCAAGCCTTTCACATAGGTATAGGAGCCTTCAGGTGGTAAATGTAAGTTGTTGGTTTGTGTTTGGCTGAAAATAGCGATCCTTAATGTATAAACGCTTTTCTTGATTTTCGTCGTGGAAGGCAGGGCAGTGAGATCGACATCTATACGGAAAAAGACCCACCCACACACACGCTCACACACGCGTGTGCACGCGCAACACTGCAAGCAAGGTGCGGCTGAGAACTGCTGTGAAGAAATCTGTTGTCGGTGCCACATTTTTCAGCCCTGTGAAACTGTGAAAAGTAATTGTTTCTCGGATCTTGATTAGTAATTTGGGTAAAAGGGTGATAATGAGGCTGCTGGTAACTTGGCACTTGAGGGCAATTAGCAAAATCAGATGGAGGTTAATATAGACATTGCAAGGCGCCGTGTCACTTTGTCAATAGAATAGACTGACTTCTCCTATACCTCCTGTAGCTGAAGTCACTGGTGTGTTTACATTTTGAAACCAATTATCTGTTACACCTATAGCTTAAAAGGCCATAAACATGTAGGAAATCTATCTGTTATTGCTAGCTTACATGCTAATGAGCTCCATTACTTTAATTCCACTGATCACTCTTCAGCAGAGAGAAAAGAAAGAGCTGTTGGTTTTTATGTGCCGGAAGGAAGGCAGAGGGGAGTGGAAAATGAGCCAATTGTAGACAAAGTGAGAAATAATTTAAGATCTGTTGATTTGTCACCTCCAAATCATCTTCTGGACATTTAAATCCTAGAAATATTGTTTGTATGATTGAGCTATACAGGATGATCGATCACTGGGACATATACTATTAAAATGCTCAGCAAAAATGGTAATATTCACTACAAGATCAAAACTAAATGAGTTGTGTTGTTTCATTTAAAACAGAATAGGGCTGTGTAACTTTTAATATGTATTTAGTGACTGAACACCTCACCTCCCTGCACTTTGCTCTGATTTATTACCCTTAGAGACATTGACTAAGTAGAGATCAACTTGATCAATATAAAGAGAGTTCTCGCTTTTTCTCCTCCTTTGTTTGACTCTGTTTCTCTCCCAGGCGCTTTCCTTCACTGCCGACTTGTCCCCCGGGTATATAGCAGATTAATAATGCTTGTTCTTTCACCATTGGCTGGAATGCAGAAGGGGATTTGTATAGAGATCCTTAATGAACTGGGTGGCCAGTGTTTGCCTCAACACCAATTAACACAGCTTTTAATTATGGCTCTAATCAGAGCAGCTGACGGCGTAAGTCCCGGCGTCTCTGAATACTGGCGCCCCTCTGAGACACGCAGATGCACACGGTCCGACTGCTGTGGCACAAAAAACAAGTTCATTTCAAGAAACACTCTCCCCAGCTTTTTTTTTATTTTATTTTTTTTTGCTATTTATCTCCTCCTCTCGTTTTATTGTTGACCTGTCTGACCCAGCCAAGAGGCTTGAGAACAGATCAGATCCCGAAATAGCCACAGCACTTTTATTTAGCATCTTAGAAGCAGTGAGTCAAGGGTACGTTGTTGTTTTTTTTTTTTTTTTTACTCTGTCCAAAAACATGAAGCAACAGGAAGAGAATGTCTGCTGGAGGAGTCAGCCAACTTCCCAAGCTGAGAGGAAATTTTTTTTATTTTTGTTATGAAGAAAGAACTGTGATCGTTTAGCTTCGAGCTCACAGATGAGATCATATCAATCACAAGGAGAGGATAAGTGGACATGTGCCTAGCTGAAGTCTTGTGAAGATGCTCTCCTGAACGTGAGGCTTTTTGAATTGGCCTCACTTCATTTTCAGTCTTTCAGCAGCACGTCTCAGAAACTGAACAGCTGCCAGCTGCAGTGTTTGACTCTTGTAACAGGGATGGAAGTTAAGCTCTTGAACGTGTAAGTGCTGCTCCGAATCTGTTGGACCTTTTTCTTTTTGGGGATAAGACTATCAGCGGGCCCTGGAATGGACTCCAGTACTAACACTTCTCAAGACTATTACAAGGAAATATGTAATATTTTGGCAGCACAGCGACTCCGAGGTGTAATCAGAACCATCTCTCATGTGAATTATATTTCATGCACATACACATATTGCATGGACGCTGTGCACGCTCGAGTGAATTAAAGAAAGTTAATCTGTAATGAAACTTGCACTTCTAGTTTACAGAATAAAACCATGAAGCTTGTCACTGAATCAGTCATTTTATTTTAAAATGACTATGATACTGATAGGAAGAAGTTATTTCAGCAGCCATTCTTCACCTTTTTTGCATAATGTGAGATTATTTGTGTCATTTCCCAGGTCGGTTTAGTAAGTTTTGTCATCAAACTTCCTGGGTCAAATCCAAAAAGTCGGCATTTGGCTCTTGTCAAACTCAATCAAATTGTTATGTTTCACTATGTTTCTGGTTTTTCACATGGAAAATGTTGATTTGCTGCCTAATATATCAGACTAGAATATACCTCCTCATGAGAAAGAATAATCTATCTATCTATCTATCTATCTATCTATCTATCTATCTATCTATCTATCTATCTATCTATCTATCTATCTATCTATCTATCTATCTATCTATCTATCTATCTATCTATCTATCTATCTATCTATCTATCTATCTATCTATCTATCTATCTATCTATCTATCTATCTATCTATCTATCTATCTATCTATCTATCTATCTATCTATCTATCTATCTATCTATCTATCTATCTATCTATCTATCTATCTATCTATCTGTCTGTCTGTCTATGTCATTCCCTTCACCTTTCAGTAGTGATAGTATTGTTGGTGATCGATGTAGAAACAAATGTTTAAATCACTTACTTGCAGTCTTTCTGCGTGAAGACAGGTGTTGTTTCTGATATCGTGGCCTTACTTTCAGAGATTCGTGTGCTTAGATCGCTATATCTGTTTGTGACATTTCTGTCCCTGCGGTTCCTTTCTTTTCCGTCCTCATTATTTCCTCTCCATCCCTTTTGCCTGTCTCCTCTTGCATATTCACTGGGAATTGTTAGGAAAGCTCACCTACTGTTTCTAATCAGCTGCCTTTGTAGTGCCGTGGGACGAGAATATGGCTCACACTGGCAATTCTCACACATTCACAAAAACCAGGAAAGGAACCACTTTTGGAACATTTTGCCTCTATGCCTGCCTTTCTCTTTCTCACTTCGTCTCTACACTTGCACAAATGGACATAGATATCAGCATGCTGGCTTGTGCACATACAGACGGTGAGATAACATCGCAGACAGACTGACATTAAGACAGGTGGATAGTTACTCTGGAAACTAAAAAAGAACCAGTGCCCAGTAAATGACCTTCTTTATAACCTGTTAAAGAAATCACCGCCATCCGCACACTCGGAGCTGGCTTGGCAAACTGTTAGAAAACAGTCTGTCCATCTCTCAAGCCTTAAAAAGCAGCCCTTCTTCTCTGTCTCTTTCCTTCACTCTCTTTTCTCTCTGCTTCTTTGTGACTATCCAGCTCGGTTGTACTTCCTGTAACCCTGGTAGCCTTTATTCCATACACTGAGAGAATTGGTTTGTAGTTGCACTGCAGCTCCCAGAGCATTGTCTGGCTTTAGTGTCTTTGGTCCCTTTCATGCAGATGAGGAAGAGAGACTAAAGCGGCTCATAGCGACCTTCAGTTCAAAGAGATGCCTGTACATACATTAGGATGACTTCTATGTGCATGTGACTTCACAATAGGAAGTTACATAAGAGAGATAGCTCCAATTTATGGAGATCCAAGTTAGATCTGTTTTAATTCACATGGCACATCTGGTGCACTTGTAGTATTGTAGAATGCTTCGGTACAGAATATCAAAAGAAAAATTAAAGCCTTTAAGCTGCATTCAGATCACCTAATATTCATTGTAAGTTACGTGTTAATATACAAGATAACACCATTGATATTGTGTTTTTAACCATAAAAACACTCTTTTCCACTTGCTTTTGAGTACAAATTAAGCTTGATTTCAAAGGGGTCTTGACTTTTTTCATCCCCTGCTGTGTTTCATTATGTCAGCTTGTACATCTGAGCCCTGTTGCAGGAACAACACACACACACACACACACACACACACACACACACACACACACACACACACACGCACACACCTAACCTAATTAAAATGGTCTGGTTAAGCACTCTGCGTCAGGACGTAGGAGGGCTAGGTGTTAGGCATGCAGGGGAGGTGGGGTGTTGTAAGGCTCGGGGTGCACAAATCTCAACTTAAACGCAAAGGGATTAGACAACTTTTGCAAGATATTAGCTGTTCAAAAATGAGAAAAATGTCCCTAAGCCTCTTGTACAAGTGCTGGATGTGGACAAGGCCTGCTTTTGTTTCACAGGCAGGGGCACGGTGGACTAGGATGCGATTAGTGTGTGTGTGTGTGTGTGTGTGTGTGTGTGTGTGTGTGTGTGTGTGTGTGTGTGTGTGTGTGTGTGTGTGTGTGTGTGCAGACTGTGATGTTAGGATGCAGGTACAAAGGTTCATAGAGAACAACTACTAGAGGTAGAAGTAGTGCGACACAATTGTAGTAGAAATGAAGAAAAACTACACTCAAATCACTCAACACTTGCACAGCCTTGGAAAATTTAATTAAATTTGATTACTACATGGCTGCTCTTTCCATCTTTCCATAAAAAGATGACTTTTATATACAGTGTTAACACTTTTAAGTTTGCATCAGGATTGTTGAGTTGTTTATAACTATGTGCACTGAGATACAGTTAAATCTCCATCTTCGTAAACCAACTAGTAACTCTTGATAAAATGACAATTTTTTTTTAGTCCATTATGGACAGTGGCCACCCACAATGCCTATTCTCACTGTCTCCATTAGAGGTGAAAGGTATGCAGTGCTGAAACATGAAAATATGTCTTCTGTTTTGAATTACTGAACATAAGACACTGAACAACAAGGTTGTTGTATTTTTGCCTTGGAAACGGACCATCATTATCAATATTTAATCAGACTTATCGATGATTGATGTCCTCCTGACTCACACATCACTGCGTGCAGACTTGTTTGTGCCAGTCTGCTCTAAATGTGTTTTAACTGCACACTGAGTGTCCACAGAGGGACTGTGGTTTTGTTTTGTGGAGCTGCAGACACAAAGAGAGATAGGGGGGGGGTTCAATAAAAGCCCTCCCTGCGTGATAAGGAGAGCCACCAGAGTCCCTGGTGTGTGACATGGCCTGGCCCCTGTCATCACAGAGCTCCTGTCGTGGCTGAGAAATATCCATCTCGACCCCTCCCTCAACCCCCCACCTCACTTTCCCTCATCGCTTGCCCCAGAGAGAGAGCGAGAGACAGTCAGACAGAGAGATTCCAGACAGAGGCCATGTGAGCGTGTGTCATATGGAACAGATTTAGTGCTAATGACCCTCTCCACCTCTCATCTAACGAAACCCCCCCGCCCAACATTATGCCCACCCTCTGCCACCCTGTTCTTCCAACCCCTCCCCCGCCCCACATTGCTCTATCCTGGCCAGTATCATCCCTTCATGAAGAATGCTGGCCTGTTCCAGCTCCTGAGTCCCATGGCATTACCCATCCAAGCACCCACTCAACCCTTACACCCCGCGCTTCCACCTCCTCCTGGTCATCGCTCCTTCAAAAGTTGGACTTTGGTCAAAATTTTAAAATCGAGGGTTTGTAACTTCATTAAAATTTGTTAATCTCAGTTTTTAAAAATCTAGTGTGCCCTATAGATGTGGTCTATTTTTGGGTTAAGTACTTTGAATATTCAAAGTTAGTGGATTGAATGTCAACGTTATTTAAAGGTGTTCAAAAGTGAGAATTTGAGGCTTTTTTTTTAAATGTGTAATTGAGTACTCTTCGGCTTTGAGTGGGAAATCTGAAATTACCGGCATTGGTTCTCAAGAGTTGTAGTCTCCTTTCACTTTCAGGCTCATCTGTTGCCATTTGCCTTAAATAACTTGTCCTGAGGCCTGAAAAGTTGACCTACTGACTTGTTTGGAAGTCTTGACTTGGAGCTGCTTTGCCATGATTTGAAAGCTGAAACTGAAAGCAGCCGTGTGTGAGAAGACAAAGATGGGTGTGAAAGTGTGATGGGTGCCCCGGGAAAGTTTAGAGCGCTGATATTTTGTCAGGTTAAGGATGAGAAAAAAAAAAAAAAGAAAGTGTGATCAGTGACAGAAAGAAGCGATCAGACAAAAGCAGAGATATATCTCATAGAGAGCATGTTGAAAATGTTTTTTGTTTTTGTTTTTCAATGTGAGAAAGATGGATTTTATGTGCTGGTACTTGACCTCACAGGAGCCCCCCCCCCCCCCCCCCCCCATCCAGATGAAATGTCCATAAAGTCACAATTTACACGTTCATCTTCACAGAACGTCAGCATTTTTTCATGTGGAGACAGCATGTAAGTGTTACCACTTTAGGACTTGACATCAGCATCGACCTTCACCCGGCCCATCGGACCCCCACACTTCCCCTATCTGTGTCTCATTGACACTGGCATTCTTTCACGTTAGCGCATCGCAGCGCTGCAGATAGGCCTGCCAGACACCCCCTGTGTTCTCCTTGTATCTCTACACACACACACACACACACACACACACACACACACACACACACACACACACACACACACACACACACACACACACACACACACACACACACACACACAGAGTTAATTGGTAACCAGAGTTTATGGGCAGCGAGGAACTCATAGTTCGACTACGTTGTTGGAAGACGGATGAGATAATATGTCTGCTTTTGGTGAGTTATGACTACGAACATGTGTCGGTGTCTGAGATGAAAGTTTGGTGTTCAGTGTTCGTGTCACTGCATGCGTGTCGATATCTGTTGCTGTCACGATGGTTTTGTTTTCGTCTTCCTGCGGTGTTTGAGAGGAACCACGTTAGACGTAACTATCGAGGACTTGTGGTGAACCAAGTATCAGTTTTTGTGTCACTGTGGCTCTCCGAGCATCTGTATCTATGAGTTTCTCCGGGGTTTCTCCTACAGCCAAATGCTAACGTTCACAGATGCCATACATATGACATTAATCTATGTTTTCGGGCCACTGAAACCGATTGAATTTATTGCACAATAATTCGACTAGGGAGGAAAAGGAAGTTATTTCCCCACTTTGACTCTTCAATCAATATCAATAAACTGGTCTAGTTATCTATTTTACCCTCCTTCAACAACTACAAGATCAATACTCATCTATCATGGTTTCACCCAGTGAATGTTATCACTTGTGCTGCAGATTAGTGCGCTGTAGCATCTTATCCTGACTGGTTTCTCCGATCCTTATTTATGTGGGTTAGAAAGAGGGATTCAAGCAGGAGATTTTCAGGTTGTAATTATCAAGTGGCCTCAAACCAGCCACAAGAAATATGTTTATTGGATTGCTGGGGAGAATTGCTGCAAATCTAGCACATTTTTGAATTAAAATGAACACAGTTCAGCTTTCTTCTTTGTTCTAATATTATTTTTCTGTGGGATTTTACTTCTGATTTGCTTTCATATAGGATATAAATAATGTTATTCAATTACTAGCTTTGTCTCTTTGTGTCTTTTAATATTTGGTAGAAAAATCTATATTCCTCCTGATACATTTTCATTTATTTCTTTAATGAATTTTGCACATCGATTATCAGCCTTATTTAAAGAGATTTCCAGGTCTCGCAGCAGTATTGTTAGTTCATACACAATACAGTGTGTTGGCCAACTGATCTCGGTCAGTATGATGATACTTTCTAATTTGCCACATAATACATTCTTTTTCCCCTTTATTTTTTTTAACTTGTTTTGATAGTCTTGTGGCCTGTCTCATTCATTCCTTTTACCACTAAGCAGGCAGTTATTGTGATGAACATGGGACCCTTTTGCTCTGTCACACTGGTGTGGAGGGTCATCCATATCCCAGACTGTCACAGGGCCCAACAAGGTCCATCTTTCATCCTTTTCTCATCCTTCAAGTCCCTGACTACTCTCCTCCATCTGTCTGGCAGGGCAGAACTTGACCTCTGACCCCCCCGAGGCCCGCCCATCTTGTTACCCCCTAACGCTCAGTTGATTGTGTCACTGGCCAGGAGTGGTTAATGTGTGTTATTCCACATCCTTGTTTCAGTCAAACAGTTCACAGAAATATTTTGAAGTCTAGTGTCAGAGTGAATTCTCAAATGGTGTACTTAGAAAAAAAAAAGGTAGAAGCCTCCGTGGCTGCTGAATACAATGATAAATTTGTACTGGGTGGGATATATAAGAAGTAACACAGCCATTTTAATGGTTAGTAAAATCAAAACTCACAGTACCATGCAGCACACAACCACATGGCTGCCACATTAATGCCTCTAAGGTATACAATGCAGTTGAATGTTATGTTTATAAAGGTAAACACTTCCCTCCAATTAGTTGAGTTATCCCCATCTGAAGAAAATATATAACCATGCTCGGGTAGTAAATGATGCCATTACAGACAAATCCGAATGTAAAATTGTGTAAATTAAAATGTATTTCACTCCCGCCGCCTGCCTTCCCTCTCCCCTTCTACTCTCCTTTGCCTTTGCTGGTACCTTGATGCGTGCTTAAAGCACAGACTGATGAGCTCAATTTGGACTGGTTCTACATCCAGCTCGGTTTGATTAATGACTCTATGTACGGAAGCATCGGCACTGCCTTCTCCTTATATCAGGACGCAGTCACACACGCACACATTTGCACAACATTACTTGTGAGCCCCACAAATTGTCCCATTACATTTACTTCCATATAGCATATAACCCTCACGAAAGATAACCCAACCCTAACCTCCATGCACCTGAGCCGCCATACTGTATCCGTTTTATTCATAAGAAACATGGGTCGGACCCCACAAGTGTAGTCTGCTCTCAGGTTCTGGATCTCACAGAGAGTAACAAACACACATACGCACACACACACACAGCCATTCATTGCCAACAGACCAACACTATAATTGATGGCAGAGGCCTACTATTTGCAACCCAAATGTGGAAGAGGGAAACACAGAGCAAACTCTACTTCTAACACCTCTCCTCCTCCTCTCCCCTCCCCGTCCGTCTCGACTTTTCTCTCCCTCTGTCTCTGCACCTCCTCTCACTGTCTACACACCCACTCGCTCATTAGGCATTTGTCACATTGATATGAAGGGCCGGGACAGCATTGTGACATGCTCAGAAGGCAGTATAAATATTTGATTAGCTCTAATGGAAATCGTCACAGTGCACTAATTGCGCCACACATTATCTGAGGTACAGTATCAGCAGCGGACATTACTTTTGATCCTCCCTCTGTCCGCTCCTCTTTCTTTAAGCCTTCTAAGGCCCTTGTTCTTTTGTTAATGCCGTTTTCTTTTAGGTCATATATCATTGTTTGAACTCCCCTCCCAATACTACTCCTATCCACCTTCCTTCCTTTCTGTTATAATCTCTCTCTCGATGCATGTTGACGTCTTTGTCAGCCTCTTGTCTCCTCATTATATTTGTATCTATTGTGCCGTGTATTATTGTGCTGTGCTCTGTTTCTTCTTTTCCCTCCATAATGTTACTGCGGCTAAATAGTTGGGCAACATATGGGCACAGGAGAGGAAGGAAAGCAACTCACTCACTTGCTGCCACAGATGACATGAAGATGAAATTATAATATAAAATGTATTTAATACATAGCAAACCGGCATTCTTACCATGTAGCATTTGAATGGACACCCATCGATTTAAAATGAAAATGATGACATGAATTCAACCAACATTTAAATTTTTCCATGAATGAAAAAGATCTCCACAGAGAAATGCAACTCAGCTTTAAAAGTTGACATTTACTATTTTAATCACATTTTTGAAAAGCGTTGTAGTAAACAGTAACTCCGTTTTTATTGCGGCTGTCACCATTCAGCTCAGTGACTGTGCTCCTGCATTCAGACCACAAAACCATGCCCTTATTTACTTGCTAAGGTTCAGTCTTGCTGTGAATGCAAAGTATTTCCTCTAAGTTTTTATGACGAATGCTTGTATTTAAGTGCTTGTTTTTAGATATTTTTTTTTTTTAGCTTGTCCTCCTCTAACCTCCATCCTGTTTGTATTTACGCGTTGTTATTTATGGTGTGTCCCCTGCAAAGATCAGTGACATTGTTTGGTATGGCTCCCCTTTTTCTTTTCTCTCTTTCTTTCTCCCTCCCTCGGACGTTTCCATTTAGCCAAAGACAAAACAAGTTAATTAGATCGGAAGTGCTGGCCTATCAATGGGGAATCAGTATTCAGATCAAGACCTTGTCTGGACACAAACAGCAGGAAGCCAAACAAGACCCCAGCACTGCTGAATGGGAGGACAGGAGAGGGAAGGAGGGATGGGGAGAGAGAGGGTGAGAGTAGTCGGTGGGGTGAGGAATAGGGGAGGGGGGGACAACAAACACACACTGTTGTATTCCTGAGCTTCCTTTCATGTCTCTGTACACTTGTCCTAAAGCTACAGTGAGTACAGCATTTAACAAGTCAGCATGGCTTTTGTGGGATATCTGCTGGTCAAACAAAGAGGGGAGGAAAAAAAAGTGACATAATATTCTTCTTAGTATCAAGACGAGGCCAATAGAAGATATGGAAGTGGGGGGGGACGACGCAAGTGGAAAGGGGAGAGAGAGTGAAGTGGGAAGTAAAGCTCCCATTATCTCATGTGGAGGGCCACCTGAGCTAAAGACAGCCATTTGTTCCCAAATCGACCTGTCGACCCCCTCCTAATTACCAGCCAATTATTTCCAAATGGACCACGTTCACCCCACACCCTGCTCACTTAGAGAGGAGAGGAACAAAATTGCCTGTCTCTCTCCTTCTCTTCACGTCTGCCCAACTCTGGTTTTCTTTCCTCCCCCTTTCTTTTTCTCTGGTTTCAGCATTTTCTACTGAAAGAAAAAAAAGAGATACTTTTGCACACATTGTTGCAGGCCTCTGCACAGTCCCAACCACCCACTCACCCAGGCACTAACCACATGCACGCACACAGTGACACACGCCTTATATTTATTCCCAGCTCACTCTGTGGTTCTTTGAGTGTTAATTAAGTGGTCTAATTATGGGAAGAATTGACTCTCAACCTGTGTTGTGTGTTTGCATGTGCATGAGGTTTTAATTTAATGGATTAAAAAACATTTTCACTCTCAAAGTTTTTTCCCACAGTCGCATGTGCACGGGAGAGAAAGCTGAACAATGCGATGCAGCTACCTACGAGCACCATATCTTTACATCCCTCCCCGCTCTCTCCCTCTCTCTCTCTCTCTCTCTCTGTGCGTCTCTCTGGCACCGGCCAGTCTCAGCAGGCCGATGCGTATCGATGGGTCCGGCATGCAGGAGCCACCCGACGGAGAAGAAGGCTGTGCCCATGTTCCCAGAATTCTTTGTGGTTGACCTCCATTGTTTGCAGCCACTTGTATACAGTATTGTCAGACTGATTGTGAGCCTCCGCTCTCTCCCTCTCTCCCCCTCTCTCTCCCTCTCTCTCTCGCGCCGAGGACAGCTCGGAGCAGAGGAGGGAGACGGAGGTAGAGAGGATGAGGAGGAGGAGGAAGGGAGCCGTAAGCATTGTGTCCCTCGCTCGCCATTCTCCTGCCTTCCCATCTGTTTCCCTCTCTTCCTTCCTGTTTCTGTGGGATAGCGAACATATTAGTAATAGCTCCACCACGGCTCCTAATAGGGGAAGTCATGGCCGGGAAATACGATGGATCGGTCTGAGATATCATCTGGCTGAGTGGCGCAATAGTTTTGAACTCTGACACCTACTTGCTCGCTGGCTTACTTTGATCACGTTGGTGCAGAGTGAATGAGTTTTTGTGTGTGTTGTACTGTTGTAAGCCTCCACCTTCTCTGCTGCTTAATTCAGCCTTTTTGAAGTAGCAGTTTACCTTGGTTGAATCTGTTTGTACCTGCGATTGTATAAATTCAGGAGGTCGTTGTTTCTCAGAAATCAATCGGTGATTGAAGTTACTCTTTGAGACTTTTTTGTCAATAAAATCTCTGAAATTCAAATCTTCCAACTTGGTATAAAAGAAATACATATATTTAGAAACTGCTTCAAAATTCAAAACTCTTTATTCTTAACTCACTGGAGAAAGTACCACGTTTATTCATTTTATAACCAATGGATTAATTAGATCATATTTGAAGGTCAATCTGTTATTCTGACTGTTCATAAATAGTGGATTGAATTGTTGGTTTTATTTTTTTTTGTCAATCAAATCAATACAAAATGGCAAAATTTTGATATTTACATGTTATTAACCAGATAAAACCAGAAACAAATATCCTAACATTTGAATAGCTTTGGCATGAAAAATGACTGAAACCTTTGGAGGGCATACGTTGAAATAGCTCACCCCAGTGTGATACTTTGAAGAGTAAACAAACACAGGTATATGGTATTTACTTGTTATAAAATGCGTTGAATAATTATACTGATTAAAATAACTAATCGCTCACATTTATAGCTGAGAATTTAATTCTAAATTAGTTACATTTGTCACTGGATTCTGTGAAAGTTTTTCCACATGCTCATGCATACCACTGTCGTACGAGAGCTTTATGCACGATTTGCCAAAAAGTACCCGCATAGCTCTCAATAAAGGTATTGGCATATGTTTGAAATCTTGCATTAGTTTTGCGCATTCAATGCTTTGATCAAGCAGGTTTTCTTTGATAGTTTATTTATTATATTTTTTTTCGATTAGGCTAGCTACATTAATCAGGTGAAATGACTGGAAGAAAAAGATGCAGCACCTATCTTAAAGTTCAATATAATACTTTATTCATGCATTGATTTGTGTCCATTGATGTACTGTTAGTTATGAAGAAACATGAAGAAATGCACCATAAACAAAAAATGGTGAGTTGCCTGAAAAATGACTGTTTGACATCATTACAATCGTAAATTAAATGTCACATCCTCGTATAACTGCTGCAGTTGTGTCAGAGCGTGAATAGTAGAAGATCCACAAAGCCAGTATGTATTGAGAGAGTGTTGCATTGATTTCCCTGGTCTTTACAGTGCTTTGGGTTAATATGTCCACCCCCTGTACAGCCTATTCTTCGACTATAATATATATCCTATTGAGCCCGAGCTTAATATGCCCACGGGGATCATTTAGCCTCATCTGATCTACTCTAATATACATATTCTTGAAAGTTCAGAGTTACATGGCTTAATGTGTCTGTGTGTGTTCTGCTCATTGCGGCCTGAGACAGGGCCGCAGATCGGCCTCCTGGCTGAGTTTGAAGCTAAGTGGATTAGCATATCTCCCATGTCAGCTCCATTCACTGTGACAGCCTGATGACATGGGACTGTGTGACGGCCGTGACCCACCTGACGTCCACAGCGCAGGCCTCCCAGCAGGTGGTCTCACTGTGGAGCGGGAGGGAGAGACATGAGGGAGTTGTGTGTAGCTTCGAGAATTCAGGTAGAAGATCAACGAAGCTTTGAAGGCTTCTTTTGTGTCGTGTTCTTCTGTGGAGATGTACATGTTTGACTACAAAAAAAAGATATTTATTCTTACTGATTTACAATAATTCATGTTTATCTTTCCTGAACTCCCTGTGTGGCCTGACGTGCAAAAATGTTGAAAAGTCATATATCGCATGCTCTCAATGACCCATAGAAAATTGTGTGTCACAAACGCAACAGGACCAACCAAAATACCACAAACAACTCTTGATATATAAAAAAAAAAAGATTTTCTGAAGTCGAGCTGAACACCATTACACTGGACGTAATGTCTTTCTATTTCTTAACATCAAACTAAAATTAGATGAAATTGCATGTTGAGAAATAGGTTCATGTACAGATATAAACATGGCTCTTCATTTCTGTAGCAGCTCTGAACATTCAGCTTCATAAAACCACTGATGGTCGACTGGTTTATTATTTTTGCTCTCTGATGGCCCGTCAGCTTTGGGGACATTTGTTTTCTGGAGGTATAAATAACTTTTTGTGCTCTACTAGACCAAAAAAAAAAAATACAAAATTAAATATCTTGAAGCACACAGACGTGTCCCCCCCCCCCCCCCTATTTCTTGCTCACATCGCGTCTCTCCTCACAATCAAATCTCTTTTGCCCCTGTCCAACCTCTCCTGCTTCACCACATTTTCATGCTTTCTCTCTTCTCTTCCACTTCCCCACAGACTTCAAGTCTCCCATGACCCTCCTAGTCAATGCACTCTCTCGCTCTCTCTCTCACCTCCTCCTCCTCCTCCTCCTCCTCCTCCTTGTCCTCCCTCTCCTCCTCCACAGTCTCGTGCCGGCCTAGCCAGGCAATGCTAACACTTTTGTCAGGGTGATTAATAGCCTGCTCGATTGTCGTTAATTCACTGGCTAATGACTGGAGGGAGCGGGGCCAGAAGAAGAGAGGAGCAGGAGCGAGGCTGGAGAGTAATAGACTGATGTACGAGTGTGTGCTGCTTCCAGTCCGCCATCCACTGCTGTCTAACACACACACACACATACAGACGCACCAAACAGAGTGCAACCTCAGATATAACACATTAGTATCGTCCAACACTGCCGGTGAATACAAAGCAGTTTTTGGTAGCTTTTGATGGCATAAACCCGATTAATTCATCTAACCCTGCTCTTCAATTTGAATCTGGTGATTGGCAAAATTGTGAATTTGTCAGGAATATTTGCTACAATAAAAAAAAAAGTCAAATTCAAAATATTAGAAAATAGTAATTTGCTCTCCTCAAAAATTGGGTTGTCAAAAAAGAGGAATTTCTGTCCCTTTCTGCAGTTTTGTCGCTTTTTATTCCTTCTAACTTGGATGAATCTAACAATAACAAGATTAAAACAAAATGCAACCTCGTCTAACCTTTTTCCACTATGTCTTTAGAAAAAAAAGAGGTGCTTGAAATATGTTTCTTTTGCACATATGCACACCTACATGCACACAAATGGACACACAGGCCTCTCTCCTCCCTGGTTAATAAGAATGGATGGGTTTGTTCTGCACGCTGTCTGCCTTGGTGCTCCCTTAGCTGGCTGTCTGGACTCCCGAACAGCCTGCTAAATGAAGCTGCACCATACACACACACACACACACACACACACACTCACACACACACACACGCTTAGACACTACAATTTGCAAACCTTTTTTTCTGTAGTTTCTTTCAAGTAAAAGTATTTCCCTTCTGTTTTTTTGTTTTAAATAGCTGATCCACCAAATCATTTTAATGATTCCCATCTCCTCTGGGGCATTGACAGTACTGATTATTCCTGTTGTCATGAATATGATTCTGCCTCATAATAAAGGACTCCATTCACCCTGTGCAATTGTTCACAAGAATTTTGCTCTGCATTTCGACTGTGGTGGTGGACCAAACAAAGTTTGCTGGACCACCTTGTTTGTGTGAATATGCTTTGGGTCCAGGATGTCCCTGATCTGGTGCCACCAGCCCACAAATGTTTCCTATGTTTGTACAGAGGGTTTAGTAGCTATGGTCTTATAAAGCGATTCACGGTGTTGATCCACAAAACTTCTCTCCCACATAAAAATCTTTGATGAGTTACTTAGGTCAACGAGGAGACGAATCTCAATTGTTTGTTCATTTCACTCTCTCATTCTCATCCTTTCTTTTGTCCGTTCTTCTTGTGTCTAATTTTTTCCTGTCAGTCACTGCTTTCCTTCCTCCACCCCCCCCCCCCCCCCCTCCACCCTGCCCTCCAATACTCCCTCCCCCTGGGTGATGTTTGCAACTCAATTTGGCAAATGTAACTCAATATTGATTATTATTAATATTTATCATGTTTGTGAACATGTTTTCTTCGAGTGCTATTAATCTGCTCTGTTAATAAATGTCTGCAGCAGCCCAGTCCGAGGGGGCCCCTGGGGACCACAGAGCCCCCCCCCCCCCCCCCACACACACACACACACACACGCACACACACACACACACACACACACACACACACACACACACACACACACACACACACACACACACACACACACACACCTGCTCTCAGCTGCAGGAGGTTGCCTGCTGTCTTCAACTTGCCTAAAGGCTTGATCTCAGTACACATGCACTCACAGACACACACACACACACACACACACACACACACACACACATTAATGGTGGATGGAATTACTCCAGGCTGCTCTGCACAAATGGCACATCGATACATCATATTGTACTGGCAGTACACACACAAACAGAAATATGCACACTCACTCTTTTCCTCAGCTGCAGTCGGTTAGATTCTGTCTATTTGATTATTTTTTATAATTTATTTTTTTTCGAATGAAGAAATGATCTTTTTTAAGAAATGTTTACTTTGACAAATGATGGACGAGAAGCAAAGACAAAAACCTTCAGGAACAAACGTTGACAGACAACTATATAACTTTGCACAAGTTTATATACTCTGTGTATGTATGCAAGTGTGTTTGTGTTTGTGAGTGTGCATGTGTGTGAGAATGTGAGCACAGATATTAAATGAATATTTCAGGTTTGCTTTCACGTCGTTTTGGGTCATGTTAGCGCCTAAAGTCGTAAAAAAAAAAACACATCAGTTACCACACATTTTGTTGATTACATAAGTGTTATAAACCGTGAGCCACAATAGCATGTATTGTTACGCTGTCGTAGCTATAGTTGGAGCATGTCATGGGTATTGTGTAATTACAATGTAGAGCAACGGTCCATGTGCAGTAATAATGCGACAGATGTTACATTTCATTTCTTTCTTTCTTTTTCCTCTTTTCTTTCTTTCTCCCCTCCTCTCCGCCTACTCTGAAGTAGCTGCGTTGTAGTTTTAAGTGTTGCTTGGAAATGCTCCCTGGTGCTTTTACAAGGGGAAACTGTGTTGTTCTCGCTCGGAGAGGCTTGCTGGTATTGTAGCTGACCGTGTGCTTGTTGCTCACTCACTACTTCCACACAAACGTACACGCCAAGCAAACACCTCCTCCGCTCAGCACCCTCCCTCGGTCATATGCTTCCATTTATACGTCATTTTGGATATACAGTACCACAGTGCCACCATGGAAACACACACTATTCCACAGTTATTCACCTCTCGCTATTTCTACCTTTATTATACCCCCGTTTGATTTTTACAGCTGCATCCCTCCTGTTTTAAATCTAAGGAAGGGGGGGGGGGGGGGGGGGGGGGGTGGTAGGCTGGAATCATCAAAGGCCTCCCTCCTGCACAGGAACAGGTACCAATATCACTCTGTGGCCCAATAATGCTGCTAAGTGGGACCACATTGATGCAATATCGTGGCACAAACAGCAGATTAGGCTTGGCTCGGCGCGCTGCCCCACACACATGCATGGACACACATGTATGCTTAGAGCTCCCACATCAAAATGTTTGGTCATTTATTGCTCAACCAGCCGGCCATTTTTCATTTCTGTCATGTTGCACACATTCTCCTCCTGCCTTCATTTATTTAATTTTTTTTTTCATTCACCAGACGATCTTTTCCCCCCCATATTTGGAGCCGTCGCAGTGTTTTGCATAGTTTTGCCTTTTCCCTGGAAACTGTCTTTTCATCAGTGGCTGCTTTTCTTTTTGAACTGAACCAGATCAATTTACGGCCGGAGACAGATACAGTCTCTGTGTGTTTGCGCGTGCGCACGCGTGCTGGAGACAACAGTAAGAAAAAAAAAACGTGTGTGCTTTATGATGGCCATCACTGGCAGACATGCTTCTTTGAATGTTGTCGTAGCCGCAGCCATGACTCCTCTGTGGTCTCTGGAAATGCACACACCTGGATCGAAATACCAAAGCTCTGTGTTGTGTGCTCAGCTCTTCTGGAATACAAAGATCCCCCGAATCCACCCGAGACCCCCTTCTAACAACATGATTGCAAATTCTGCAAGAAATGACTTGATCCTTAATGGATGCATTACTCAATAGTCCTTTCCCAGAATTCACTGCGTCCAGTCAGTGTTGTTCCTTTCGTCTCAATCTGCATCGACAGTACAGCTCAGTCCGTACGCCACAAGGCACATGTGTTTGTGTGCGTCCAGGCAGACGGCAGAAAATGACTGCAGATCTCTATCTCTCTGCATTTAAGTCTAGAGTGCTCTGATTAAACACAACCACAGAACAATTTGCCTGTTGTAAAGCCCTCGATTAAACTGCTGATTTTCAGCACCATGTCAAGTTATTTTGCCATGGCAACACTGATTACAATCTTATCAGCATTTCATATTTTATTTATTATTTACGTATAATTTTTGATGCTGTTTAGTCCTGGCTCATGTTAAAGGTATAAGAAAGGCTCATTTTACTCAGTCGCTTGCGCTTTGAAATATTAAGCCGTGTTCAATGTCAATAAATGTCATACCTATGTCATATCTGGTTATTTCCCCATGACATGTAGTAATTACACGATATCGTCTTTACCTATAACACCATCTGATCTCTTGCACATGTGCTTAAGTACAGCTCCTTCAGTTGCGAACAGATGTGTGTTTGTGCGATAGCCGGCATCTGTGTTCATACGTGCCCTAAAATCTTTGTTATTGCTCGCCGTGCTACAAAGCAAAGAACTGCGTTTATGGCACGCATTTACAATTTATCAAATAAATGGGATGCCTTCATGTGGCCCGGGCCCGGCTCTCAGGCGGAGCAGAGTAGTTTTCCACTGAAATAACAGCCGCTGAACAAGCAGTCCATTGTAGCCACGGCCGGCACCGGGACCCCCAAGGTGCGAATTAATGATTGACCCCTGATGTAATCAGGATAAATAGCTCCCCGTAAAAGAGAAAGAGATGGCGAGAGGAGCAGAGGGAGAAAGAACAACATAAGGAGCCAGAGAGAGGAAGGCGCTATCTGGCCCGGGTGTTTTTTAAGAAGCCCTCGGGGAGGCGAACCTAACATCTCTTACTGGGCCTTCGGAGACCCAGAGCTAACACACAGCTGTTTAAAAGTAGCTCAGTCATCAGCGGTTCAACTCTCTCTTTACCTCTTCCCCTTTGTCCACTCTCCTTTGCCCTTTTCTTTATTTTCCTGCTCACTTTTCTCATCTGCATTTTCTTTTTTTTTTTTTTTTTCTTTTTTTTTTTTTTGTCGTCACTGGTCGAGCATGTCCAACTTACAGAGGGGAGGAGAGAGAGGCTTTTCTCTGGAGGCGAGTAATCTGAAAAATCCACAGTTTTCCCACTCCAGGAAACAGTTTTTATGAATTAACAAAGCTATGACTGAAAGTTGAACTTGTTTAATATCACACTGCGCTTGCCATTCCTGTTTGGCTTTGCTGCTTCGTGTGTCTCACAAACGATGTTTTGTACATTAAAATTAAGAGGGATTTTTTTTTCCCTCCTTCTCCTTGTTACTCAATTATCTGAGTTAGCGATCTGTGCATTTCTTTTTTTTTTCTTTTTTTTTTTCAAAGGCTCTTAAAGCCAAATGGTATTTAATAGATTTTCCATGGCTGTCTCTCTGCTTGTCAAAATTGCTCTCAATGGGTCAAGTGCCAGTGAGTACGGGGGAGTGAAGAAAGAGAGTGAGTGAAAAAAAAGTGTTTAACAGCCTGAAAACACTTTTGATTGTGTAGAGGGAGCAGCAGATAGGGCCCGGTAGTAAAACTTTAATTGATCTGTGAAAAGTGGAAGCTACTGCTGGCTCACATGTTCCAATGCTTAATTGCACGCCTGGTCTGAGCTCTTATGAAACGGCAATCATTAAAAAATGTGTTCCTTTCCAGTCAAATCACTGGATGACGCAGAATCAGTTATAAAAAGGCTGGATTTTACTGCTTCGGCTTTATATGATAAGTTTTCCCAAATCTACGCGGACGTGCTGCAGATTTGCCAGGCGGTGAAATAGCCGCTGTCGCATGCTTTCATAGTTTCACGTTTCACATGTGAAGCTTACATATCAGTTAATTTAACAACTTTCACTGTGCACGTGTGTGTAGAAACTCGCATATTTTTGAAATGAAGGAAAGAAAACCCAGATGCACCGTTGTACAATGCTTTCTCACCACATTTTCATGATCGACTTGAATTTACAGTTAGCTCATTTGGTCTCACACTACCTTACTAGGCAAAGAAAAAAGAAGTTAAACGTCTTGTTATTTTAATTGTGCTTAAATATCCCTTACATCAAATTTTATCAAACTTCAAACCAAAGCTTTCATGATGAAGTAATACCAACAAACTAATTTTTATAATGTCATGTTGCTGCTCCAGTTAAAACCTTGGGTAGCAATGACAGGCTTGGCAGCAGCCTGGATGGAGGCTCGGAGGGAAAAGGAGGGAGAGAGCTTGATTGGAACCACTCCTGCTGTAATTTTGGGCCTAGTTGGCCCGCTGATTGCCAGTCCCTGTGTTTAGATAGTAAAACTGTAGTGGTGCTTTGACTTAAGACACCAAGGTCTGTCCATGAGGGGGGGGTGCTCATGTGCTCACACTAAAACACACAAACAAATAAACACAGACGATGGTTGGGTATCAGGGCCCCTTTGTGCTTGTTTTAATACTGGCGTTAATGTGTTTGACTGAACACAGAACCGAAAGAACATTGGGATGGCTTCAACTGTATTTTGGGATTTAGTTTTTTTCTCATTCTTAATAAGTTTGTCCTTCTTTCATAGAAAAGATTTACAGTTATGTTTGTACTACTTAGTAATGCTTGATTTAAATATTTTTAGCGTCCCAAGAGTAGACTGTACAACCCAAAACATTCGATTAAAACCTATGAAATAAGGCCAAAGTGCTGATTTTGTTTTATACTCATTCATTCAGAAAAATGTTATGATTTCTTATAGGCAATTCCTTTGTATCTTCCACATTCATACTTACAATCACTAATATTAAAATGTTGGAGGATTTATTCAAGCCATAGAAAATTATTATTATTATTATTATTATTATTATTATTATTATTATTATTATTATTATTATTATTATTATTATTATTATTATTATTATTATTATTATTATTAAATCTGGTTGTGCAGAGAAGATACGAGCCTTGCCCAATGCATTTCTGTTGGATTCACGATTAAGAATCGCCCTCACTAAGTCATCGGACATTTGATGCAGTTTCACAATAAGAGAAAATGATGGATTCCAGTTTGAAAATACCAAATAACATTTTTGACAAGAACTTGGCTCAAGTCGGGAGATAAAAGAGAAGTTTGCCCAGAGACACAATATAGCAGCTGGAGATATATATTCTTCATTTCATGAGGTTGTTAACCTGAGACCTTGAGAAAACCTACGTGAAACTTCAGGCAAAACCTTGAGTGCGTCCCATCACATTTCAACACATCCATTTGAAGTTCTCATCATCATTTTCACTCACGCTGGAAAGATGAGATCTTGAAGCACAATCATGTTGTCAATTCTTGGATGTAACAATAATGATAGGCGACGAGGCCAACCAGGCCGGAGGTAGATACAGCCGAGCCGACTTTTGTAGGATGAGCTCTGGCAGAACTTAGTGACTATGATTAAAGGAACTGCTGCCATAAAGCTTCAGCGCCTCACAACCCCTGAATTGGATGAAGCGGTAAAAAAAAATCAAATCGACAGATGGATGCTGCCTTCAATGACTTGGACAACAAACTCTTCTCAGATAGCTCTAGGAAAATCAGCCAACTTAGCATTTTGTAGCCCATAAGATGGATAAGTAATCATCTCTTTGGATTCCTGTATTATTTTTTTATGATAGCCGTGTGGTTTTCTAACAATTTTGAGGTTTGGAAAGTCAAATGTCTTTCATAAGCGTGTACCAAAAAGAAGACCTCAGAGAAGATTAATGGATGTAGTAAGCTGTTCAAATTAGGCTGCTTAACGCTTAATTGTTGGCCATGTGGAAACTTATCTTTGCTTTTCCCATTCAAATATACTGTGAAAAATACAAGCGTGGCCTGTCTCAACACCACCTACAAATATCAAACTTAAAACTAGAGCATAATGGGTTGACTTCCTCCCCAGAGGACGGCAGTTTGGTTTCTAATCCTTTTCTCATCGTGTGTAAAACAAAATTGCGTAGCAGCCGTCACTATTGACACGTGAATGTGACGGATGTGTGAAGCACATTGTGACTGCTGAAGCAGTATAATATGCTGTATAAAGTCCATTCACTGTGTAGCTCAGAACAACATCTCTAATTCATTGTAAAGGTGATAAGAAGAGTCACTTGCGATTATCTCAGCTTCCCTAATTCCAAGTCCATCGTACTGACGACGAAGCTGTTTATGTGGTTTTCATCCTATTTCGGAGGCTGAGTTAACGGTTTGCTGTTGCTTGTTCTTTTCTCTGCTAACTCAAATACCAAACCACATTCTGGCTTCCTCCAAAATTGTACAAAAATATTTTGCTCTTCTCATGTAAAATCCATTGTCATTTGGGTTGCCAAACTTCCTGTATATTCCTGTGAACAAACATCTCTGTGTGTCTCTTTGTTTTGCAGATGACAGCGAGCCAGTGGACAGCATGTATGACACAGAAGGTGACCTCGCAGGTTTAGCAGCTGGCAGCGTAGGTGGTGCTGACAGCCCAGAAGATGATGTAGAAGACGGCGTCATCAACATGTCTCCTTTGCCCTCACCGACTCCTTCCCATCCAAACAACAACCACCACCACCACTTGCTGCACCCCCATATATACGCCTCCCACCACCACCTCCACAACAACAGCAGCAGCAGCAATGACCAGGACTTCACCACACCCAAGGAGGGCTCGCCATACGAGGCGCCCGTCTACATTCCCGACGACATTCCCATTCCCAGCGAGCTGGAGCTGCGGGAGTCTTCTGTGCCCGGTGCTGGTCTGGGCATATGGGCCAAGACCCGTATTGGTGCTGGTGAGAGGTTTGGTCTGCACAGTACGAAGCATCACGGGGCCACAGGCAAGGACAGCTCCTTCGGATGGGAGGTAGGAACCAGTTTTGAGTTTGTTTCTCATTTGATTTCAATACCACTATGTATCACTTTTGAACATTTACATATTCTGTCACAGAAACGCAGCCACATGGGAAATGAAGCAGCACTGAAGAGAGTAACTGAATGACCAATCGGCTCCTCACTCACACATTCACATTTGCGACCATCACTCTCGATGCTCGCGAGCATCTGTCTTATCATCAGCATAGATGCCCATTTCATTTGCATCCCCAGCATGACTGGACCTCATCTTTGATCCCTGCACACACGGACGCATATACACATGCAAAATACGCTCATCCAGAAATCCGGCAGTACGGCGATGTCAGATGGAAAAATCTGGCTGATTAGTGGAGGTATCAGCTTTGCTGGGCGTCGGCCTGGAGCGAGCACACTCATTTGGTCACGCCATCTGATATGGAAATGGAAGAAGCGTGGCCCAATGCAGTGGTGGCATATTGAACTATTAATTTTCATTTCAACATGACATTAGAGGATATTGAAGTTGCTTCAGTAAGCTCATTAGTGGGGAAAAAGGAACTCCTGGTCTCTGTCTCTGTCTCTCCTTCTCAGATGTCTAATCAGAGATGAAATATACTGGCCTGCTTTTCATTTCACTGACTGCTGTTCAATTTTTGGGGGGCCGGTCATTCACATAGTCTCATATTACATTTGTATGTAAAATGAAATAGAGACTTGGACAAGGTAATCATTGGAACTAGGTCCTGGAAGGAGGTTGATGTGCTTGAATTAGACACCACCAGTTGATGATCTCCAGCATTTTTTCACATTATTTATGTTGTTTACACTTCTATGATAACTGTACAGCTCAAGATTAAAAACAAAAACAAAACTGTGGTACACTTATTATCTTTTTTCTGCTTAGATCATTGATATTACTTATTCATTATAATGCGGAATAATTGGACAAGAGGTATTTTATTGCAATCAAGGTGGTTCATGTCTTTTAAATAAAAAAAGAACAACTGCTTCAGTCGGTCATATTTAACTGTGACACATCAGTGTTCAACGTGAGAAGGCTTCAGCTCTTCTTCCCGAAGAAAGCAAATCTTAGAATAATATTGCAAAACCACTGAATCTTGTGTTCTTGAATCTCTTTCTAACAGATGAGATTTTTGGTCATTATCTATGGATCAATGTCATTGTTTTAGCTTTAAAGACTTTTTTTTTTTGTCTCTCTGTTTTCTCCCCACCAGTTGCAAAGGCATTGCAGGCAATTTAAACACACAGGCACACGCTATGTGGCAGCGTGCCAGGCGGAACATTTTCCTTTTAAACTTGGTATTATGGCGAGCCATTCGGGGTGCAAAGGGCTTCTCTCCAAAAGCTACACTCTCCCCGCTGCTCTCATGTTTTCTCTCAGTTTTCCTCCTCCTTCCTTTTTTCTCCCCAGACACCCGACTGATGCATATTCATCAGCTAAGCTTTAGCTCACTGGCTTGTTGGGGGGAAAAAAAGCCACCTTCAGCTGCAAAGAGATACATCCACCCATGTGCTGGCAGGCGGATTCTGGCATACGAACTCACACCTCCTCCCCGTCTAACAGCAGAGCCTCAGCATATTTTTACAATTTTAATGTGTCTCGTTCTCCTCAATACTTTTTTTTTAAGGACTTTTACTGTAAACCATCCCCTTGTCTCTTCTTTTTATTTGTTTTGGCCCAGTCCACCATTCATATGAGCACAACATAGATTCCCCCACTAATACTGCTGCATTTTTTGGGGCCTTTTTTGAAAATAAGAGTTTCCAGATCAGTATGCATGTTGCTGTTAGCCTGACGTCACTTATATTTCCCCTCAAGCTAAAAAAAACAACCTTTAATTTCTTTACCCAAACCTGTTAAAAAGGAACAATTGATCCATCTTCTCCGCTTTCTCCTCCTGAAGTTATTAGAGGATTGACTATGGTACGGGCCTGTATTATTTTTTTCAAGATACCCTGTCTGGTCTGAGACTGGAACTCTTCAGAGGCTCTCCTCTCCCAGACTCTTATCACAGATAGCCATAACAGTCAGCCTGTTGATAGTCATCAACAGACTCCCCCAGGAGTCCCGTACACCCCATGTCTCCCCCACCAACTACACCATCTACTCGTCCACTCATCCACTGCCTCTGGTCTTAGACAAACAGACAGTAGAGGGAGCGACGGGAGTTCGGTTAAGTGAAGAAACATGTTAGAAGAAACAAGGGAGTAACAGGGATGAAAGAGGATGGGTGGAGAAATGAAAGAAAATGCAGGACGGATATTTCTCACAGCAATTCAAATGCCTAAGTGTTCATGAACCTGTGGGTGCTTTTTGCTCAGGCAGCTGCCTGCCAAAACAGTGGGACGTGTTATGAGAGATAATAAGTGACATCATGTGGCGTAACTAACATTATGTCTGACCCATTACGTTACGGCTGAGCCCTCCTTAGCAGGGAAACGTAATTGGATTAAATTCTGAATTTAGTTGTCCGAATGATTAGCTTAATTTAGTGTGTTCCATTTTATGAAAAAAGCAAATATTGATGATGTTGGGCAAAAAGTCAAACCTTACTTATTCATCTAAAACAGCTGAGTTGTTTTATTGATGGCTACTCTATTTCACGTTGATTGAATTATCCAGAAATCAAAGGTTGCTGAGTACACTGTATATACGGCCCCTGTAATCCTTAAAAAACACAAAATCACCAAAATTGCAGTTTCAAGGTTTTTACCCATCAGCAATGATATATGCCATATGTACTCGCACACTTGGATCCGAACACTTTAACTACATTGACTACATTTTTGTGGATTTTTTTTTTCATTTTTTTTTTTTTTACTGAGACTGGCAATAAGTCATTACACTGGCTTTGCAAGCCCTGCGGTCTTGCAGTGAACCCAAACGGCTTCACGATCACGTGGTGGATGTCTTGAGCGCTTTCTGGAGTCCTGAGTGAAAGTGTAGGCTGGTGGAGAGAAACGGTGAGTAATAGAAAGATAGCGTGAAAGAGAACAGGGAGAGAAAGAAGGGGAAAGGCAGAGAGGAAGCCCACTATTGTCTGTCCTGGGGCATTGGGAACTGGAAGCGGTGTTAACTCAGACTCATTTTAGCGAGACGGACAGCTCAATCTAAGAGCTGCTTCGCTGCAGGCCATGGCCATTCTCTTCTGTCTCAGACGCCCTCTCTGGGCCAGCACTGAGTCATCCATTTAAAAACCATTATGCTCCGCCTTTAGCACAACATGATAGAACGCCAAGGCCCCGGGTCGGCCGTACGTGTGTGTCTGTCTGGTTGTGTGTGTAGGACCGCTCCCCCCTCAGGATAGTAAGGCCTGAGCAAGCAAAGTGAGGCAAAGCCCACAGAGAGCTCAGAGTGGGGATCGAGCTGTCACAGTGACTGCTGCTATTATCTAGCTGCTAGATTGGCTTGGCTTGTCTATTGATAGAGATATGTCACCGTACAGGGGCTGGAGGTATTGTACTCTCGTCTGATTGGCACTGAATGGACTCACTAATCTAACTCCTATGAGGATTCAGGTGGCAGAAGGTGGCAGGGCAACTCTCCTTTGGATATCTCCGACAGAAGAAGTACATGATAATAGAAATGAAAAAGTGGTGTATTTACTTGTATAAGATGTAGCAGCATTATCGCACTGTTCTTTAAATAGGTATAAACCACGAAGATGGTTTGAAAGTAAAAAAGTCAAATCTGCATTCTAAACATTTACAACAACACCAGCACAGCCTGACTTTCTCCCTGCCGCCTTCCTCTGAATAAATCTTCACATCTCAATCAGAGTTTGTGAAAACAACTGTTAGCACCTTTGTCTCTCTATCTGTTTATTTCTTCAACTCAAAGGCTTGTTATCTGACTCACTTCTTGGAAGGTGTATATATATATATATATATATATATATATATATATATATATATACACCTTCCAAGAAGTGAGTCATATATATATATATATATATATAAATAAAATATGGAGGTATGTAACAAGGATATGTTATGCATATTGATTTTAGAAATGCACATTGACGTACAGCTGACCTTTTGAACAAGGTTAACTCCAAAGCTTCTGCACGCATGAATCATAGTGTTTGTGTCAGCTCTATAGCCACATCCATTTGCAGTCGAGGACCTTGGGATGACTTTGTTGCCGGGCAAACTTCTTCCTCTCCGTCCCTCATTGTTTTTCTATTTACTTTTTGTGGGGTGATTTTCCATATCAGTATCATTCATCCAGTGATGTCTGGAAAGAGGAGAAAAGAATGCGAGCTCTTCTGTTGAGCACATTGTTGACTTAGTGATAGGCTAAGACGTCTGGCGGGCACTCTCATATCGTCACGCTCCTACGTGACAGATACCCATCCAGCTATGGCACCATGTGTCTCCATCAGGCACTTTGACAGCTTGCCTTTCACACCGATGCCAGGCTTCTTTTGTTGTTTGCCTAATCACTAATCTAAGCTAACGGACTTGTTTTCAAACATTTGGGTGATGAAGTCCTGGCGCACCCTGACACTTATCTGTCCCAGCCCACCTTTTTGCGTCCTCTAGTGTTTGCTTGCCTTTTGTGTTTTGCCTTTAGAGGGCGGATGGCCAAGCTCTTGCGAAGTAAGATATCCCTACAGGGTATTCAAGGTGCAGCTTGTCTGATCTGTTTGCGTTTCACAGAAAAGTGTTTGTTACCTTGATGGTTGACGCTTGAGGTGACTGGTACCGAATTGATGGGGTAAAAACTCCCTGCGATGGGTTGCAGACAGGAGTCACACTAAATGAAAGAGTAGTGTGAGACAAAGAGTGAGAGAGCGAGTTGTTTCCTGCTTGATTTGACTAATGTACTTTCCAGTGCTCTCACAGTAGGAGTCCTATTCTGGCGGTTCACTCACAAGCATTGCTTAAGATCTGACTAACCATAGCACAGGAAACATTAATAGTGAGTAGATCGGTTCTTTTTTCCCCCCATCAGTCCTACCATCATTTGTAGTTGCCTTGAACCCCTACCATGTAGAATACTGTATAGCTTGAGGAAAGCTCTTAATGTAAATGGGGTCATTATCATGTCTTTTAGTAATCAAATCAAGTCCATGCCCTGATGAGCATGGACTTAAGCTGAGAGGACTTCTACTTAAAGCCACTTACTAGGAAGAAACAGCGGGCCTTGTTAGCTTTACCCACTCATATTTGGTTGGGGTGGAAAGTTAAGGATAATCACAGATCAAAAGGTCAGATAACTTAAATGATATATAAAAAAAAACCTTTTTTTTTGTTGCTGTTTTATAAAGCACTCAGCACTAACGTAACACACTAAAATAAATGTATCATTATTTTTTTGAATTGAATTGTGATTTTTCAAAAACGTTTTTAAATTATTCATTTGAATTATAGTCTCCTTTCACAACACCCAAGGTCACCTCACAAAAGTTTAAAACGACAACAAAAGAACCAAGCATGCCTACGTTTTATGTATATCTATGTAATCACACACTTGCTTTTAACATGCAGTCTGTTAATGCAAAGAGTTACTTCGACACACGTGCCTACAGTCCCACATCATAATGAAAGGGATATCTAACCTGTGGTTTCTAATAACAGTATTGACCAACAGTATGCGGTTTTTTGTCATCATTATTTGCCTTTGACAGAAACCCCAAGTTTACACACGGAGCAAAAACACCAGAGACGGAGCGTAACACCACAACTCCCGAGACTGGATGCTGTAATATCTTCCATTCACATTCATTTTATGTAGGTTTTAAACATGCCATTAGCCAATTTAATCCAATTTTCCCAGCTTTCGGAGCACTCCAGTGGAACAGATTCCTTCTAATATTAAACATATGGTTGTCGTTGCCCTTAGAAACACCACAGCAGAGCAGGGGTTTTTTTAAGGAACCTGTTAAACACAAGCCTCCTGTGTCTCGGTGCAAACCATTGTCAATTATCTCCAATGAACATTGTAATTGATAACGAGGAAGCCGGGCAGCAAATTAAATGTCAGGTTTGATTAGAAGCCTGATGCCTTATCATTTGTTCTTAACTCGTTACCAGCATCTGTTAATTAGTTAATAAATTAATCTGTTCGGCTCAGATGAAAGGTGCACAGGCTCCTGAAGAAGTACACGGGCCAAAGTCATCCGTCTTTGAAGAGAGTAGGACTCAACAAATATTGTCCCTGGGATTTGGACTGTTATTAGTTGGTCACTGGTTTCAGACCTCAGCCACTCCAGCCAAGCATTCTCAATAGAGCCTCTTGTTTGCCTGAATAACCCCCCACAGTCTCCTCACGCATCTTCACCACAATGCTGTCCTTTATTGCATGAGGTTTCTCTTTGCAGACATGTTTTAAACATTAATTCAAAAGCCCTTGCACTGCCCCATCAGTCCGCTGAGGCAGACCACAGGTAACTCCTGTGTGATCCTCCTCTGCCCCGCCATGTTAAACATGTATCTTATGCAACCTCATCGATCAAACTCAAGGCCTCAAGGTATGAGCAGACAATGACACTGCTCTTTGCCACTGTGGAAAACATTTGTCAAATGCTGTGTGGTACTTAAAAGTATGTATAATTTACCACTTTACACCTTTCTTGTGTTTGTGTGCACAAACCCTGGAATGCAAGAACATGGTTGGGTACTGGTCACTGTTTCTGCCATTTTCATTCACTTTTCCACGCTCCCTCACCCTGTCTCCCTTTAAATCTCAATCCCTTGTGCCGCTTAACATTTCTGTGACTCAAACAGGAGGTGGTGACCATTTAATCAGGTTCCCGTGGCTGTTGTGATTGCCATTTTCCATAATCAGATACACAACATGGCCCAAAAGCCTTGGCTGTAGAAATACCTACTTTCATTAACTCCTTGCAGTTCCTGCGGTATACTGTAGACCTCAGTGCACGACTAGTGAGCCCAGAGGAAACTGAAGCACACGGCTGGGCCTTTTAATTACTTTTTATTAGGTGCAAACACTAACGTTCCTGCACAGTGAGTGTCTTTGTCAGAGGCAAATTGGGGAGAGTAAAAAGTGTCTTCATTTGCGAAGTAGGAACTTTCAGTAACCAGTCATTTTCTTATATGTAAAGTTCAGGCAGCCTTTCTTTTTTTTGCTTTATGCAAAGATGTATTTGCCTTTAAGAGTTGCATTCTAATACACTATTAATGTTCTGTATGTTTTGGGTGTGTTCATATATGATAATGACACTCAACAGGGACGTGGACAGGCATATATAAACACAAGCACATGCGTCCACCCCAACAGAAAAAGACACAGACAGGCAAAAAAAAAAAATCCCATTCAACCATGTTATTCTTTCCTCCACTCAGTCATTTAGAATAACAAGGCAGAGTGAGAACCTAAGCGCAATGACGACATCAGATCTAAAAACAGTGTTGAATTGTCGAAGTGTCAAACACGCCGGGACGTCTTTACTTTGGAAAGTCTCCGGAATCGCTCGAGTGATTTTCGCTCATTTTCTCCACCACTGTCATTGGGAGCGAGACCTGACGTCTTGTTCACATTAAACAACAGGGAGGTTTTGACATGAGCAGGATTTGTAGAGCCGAGGTGGATGTGTGTGCATGCCTCGGTCTGTACGTACACCACGTGCGCACGAGCGCACACGTTTCACATTTCTGCTAATCATATTGGGCACTGGTCCACCTTAAACATAAACCTTAAATCAAATTCTCCCAGCAAAAACAGTTTCTCACTATTAGTTTGGTTTAGTATCTTAATTCTGTATTAGGGTTCATGTCAAGATGACAAAAAACAGTTCAGACAGGTTTTCCCAGACTTTCCATGTAGAAGATATCGTTGCTTTATTACAATGACTCTTGGGTTACAATGAGAATATCCCTGGTTCGATTCTGTGCTGTTCTACTTTCTCCCTGTGTAACTGTTGATTTTCTCTGAGAACTCCGTTTTCTTGTCATAGTACAAAACATGTCCAGGGTTTACTCCGTCTTCACCCATTTTCCACTGGAACTGTCTCTCTGAATTAGATGAAGCACCTCTTGAATTTATTCACCTTATTATCCACAATAGTAGCAGTCCATTTTGGGAGTTGTCATGCAGGAAGACAGTGAGTCAATATTGGATTATTGCTTCTTATGATTACAATCAATGGCGGTGTTTCTGTAAAAAATCATCAACAGCTTCACAATGATATTTGTTATTGTAGCTACACAAATCATTGTTTGTATAGCTTTTAAAATGCCTTCTTTATTAAGAATGCTGCCGATTGCTTCAGAGGTGTTAGCGTGCATGTGTGCATCACTCTCAATTACTACAATCTACAAAGATGCAATGAATAACAGAGAAATCCAACAGTATGTTCACTTCACTCTAAAATGGCTTTACGTTTCTAGCAAATGTTGCCTAGAAAAGAATAAACAAATGAGCATAAGTCTCAGGATTAAGATTTTTCTTTTCCACAACATAAGCAAGAATATATTGACCATTAGTCTGCATGTACACAGAAACGGGAAAAAAGGGAGTGAGGCTAACTGAATTGTTGCAAATCTTCTTAATGATGAGAGCTGAGCATGGTAAGCTTTTGAGTCGCATACTGATGGATGTCATATGATTGTGCTCCGTGCCACTCTTTCAGATGAGGAGGTGAGCTGCTGTCAGTGGAGCTGGTACATAATGGTACCCAGCTTGCCACCTCAGATGACTGAAAAAAAGAAACTGAAAAATATTCAGCTTCCTTGAGACTCTTAGGGCTGAGCCATGTGATACGAAGGTTATGCCAAATGAGAACAAAGGCATCGTCATCTTATGGGAGGTGTGAGTGTGTGTGCATATGTACAGTGAGAAACTAACCCCTCTGAAAGCTATGGATCAGCTATTTGTGTGAGATTTGTGTTACATACTTTATTGGCAACTCTTCATTTGTCAAACATTGACAGTTCATACTTTTCTATACAAGCTATGAAGGTGTGTCAATTATTGAGTCTCCATTGCTTTGTTTGCTGTTTTGTTTTTTCTTTTTTTTTACACTTGGCTCAAGTGTTTTTGGTGACAAAGCCTGCTCCCCTCTACTGGTCGAGAGCTTGCAATGCCACTCTCTGCTGCAAAGTGCTTTTTATTTTGCGTAACAGATCATGTTTCTTCAGGAAGCGAGACACTGACAGTCCACTGTAGAAAACCATACAAGTGTACGCTATAAGACCCCCCCCCCACACACACACACACACACACACACACATACACACACACATACACAGAATTGTGCCCACCAAAACTACTCAAGTGAAACCATTCAAGCACTTTTCCACTTTCTCTTCTTCCCCTCTCACGAGTGGGTGTTTTTGAGATAGGAATCAAATCATCATTTGCTCACTTTAACACGCAATACATTTTCCCTCTTTATCTCATCACCCCTGATTTTTTGTTGTTGTTGTTTTTTTTCAAAATTTGGTATGTTGTGTTCACCTGTAGGCTTTAGTCTACACTTATGTCCCGTCACAACACTTACAGATAGCAGCCTGTGGTCTCTTTTCACATGCTGGAGCGCTGTAAAGTGTTGATCTTTGTGCTTTCATGGGCCTTTATGACAAAATACACAACATGTGCTTTAATTATACCATGATCACACACTCAAATCTTTTGTTTTGTGAGTCATTGATTTTTCAACCCAGTCTTTCAGCCTTATGTGGCTGCTCTCTATTTCTGCTCTCCTTCTTTTCTTTTTGCTCCATCCTCCTCTTTCCCTGGCCTCCGGGGTCCCAGTGCTTCTAATTCGGCCTTATCAGTAAAGTAATTTAGCTGCCACAGCTTGGGTTTCTGTCGCGCGGCGAGTGGCCCCATTGTCCAGCCATGCTGTTGCTGAGATAAACCCTCAGATTGAACAAAGTCTGTGCTGACCTTTACAAACTCCCAAATCTTGCTGTGTACACCCCTCCAACAGGGATTCTCTCTGCCTCAAGCTCTTTTCTTTGAGTGGTGGGCTCAGGGCACATCAAATGGGAGGAAGGTGAATTGTGTGTGTGTGTGTGTGTGTGTGTGTGTGTGTGTGTGTGTGTGTGTGTGTGTGTGTGTGTGTGTGTGTGTGTGTGTGTGTGTGTGTGTGTGTGTGTGTGTGTGTGTGTGTGTGTGTGTGTGTGTGTGTGTGTGCTTTTCAAAGCACGAGAGAGTGTGTGGGGTCAGGGTGGACTGAGTGAGCGTGAGATGGACAGGGGAGAAGGATTAAGATGGCTGACTGAGCCTGTCTATATCTCCAATGGCACTTTGCTAGAAGAGGGAAAAAGTGCACTGCAAACAAAGCATTCAAGTGTGCATTTTTCTGTCTCCTTCAAACTGCCAGAAGAGGCTTTGGTGGGCCACATTCTCCGTCCTTCCTG
The DNA here is from genome assembly GCF_963383615.2 of Lipophrys pholis. Classification (NCBI taxonomy): domain Eukaryota; kingdom Metazoa; phylum Chordata; class Actinopteri; order Blenniiformes; family Blenniidae; genus Lipophrys; species Lipophrys pholis. Next base: position 14,463,854 of record NC_137630.1, on the reverse strand, counting down.
CCAGCCGCACAGTATTTAACCTGAAATATGATTCATATATGCTTTTCTTTCTCTAAGAGTCAGTGTGCATCTGAGTTTCCTGCTCGTGCTTTTGAGATCTTTACCACTGCTCACACAGAAAATTGTGACAAATCTTCTTATAACCTCACGTCTTGCCTCCAGTGTTATTTATCATGTCCTTCAGCCTTTGGCAGAAGGCCCAAGAGGTGTCGGTTGGGATTTTTGCTTTGACCTGCAGAGAAACTACTAGAGTAGAACATTTTAAGCCAAGTGGTTCGGCAGGGTGGGGGTGAGTGCTGTGGTGGGTAGGTCTGGGCCACAATGCAGCAGAAGTACCCTCTCCATTGTGAGACACTGTCATCCTTCAGAGACCACTCGAGTCGCTCTCGAAGCTGCAAATCCTCTGCGCTCTCTATTCCAGCTGTCTGTCAGTCAGGAAGAGGACCTCATCAAAAGGTCTTGAGGTTGCGCACTGAGACACAGGGGGTAGAGTGAGGCAGAGTGGGGAGAGGGAGGGGGGGGGGGGGGGGGGGGGGGTGTTTGCTTCTGACAACAGTGAGTCCTGACGAACAAACCAGAGACATAAAAGCAGGTGTTGCACGGTGAGTTTGGGCAATGGAAGAGTGTGAACCTGTCGTCGTAGGTTTGGGTGCCTCCAGTGTGCATCCCAATCTCCATCCATCCCTTCTTCTTGCCCCCCCTCCACCCCCCCACCCCTCACCCCCACCCGACACCACCTGCCTACAAGCCACCACCAGTGTTCCCAGGGAGATGAGCGCCACAGAGAAGAAGGCCCACAAGGGATTAACTTTTCACATGGCTGGGAGTCCTCGTTTCAAAAGACCTGACAACCCCAGACGGCTTGATTAAAAAAGAAAAGAAGAGAAGAGGAAAGGGAGGAGGGTGGGCATTGGAGGAGGAGAGGAGGGGGAATTCTTCACATGATGGCCCTGAGAGAGGGATTTTGGATATTGGGTGTCTTTTTTTTTCTCTTCATCCAAAGCCGCCATGTCTTGGTTGAGAATGAGCAAATTGTTCCTCCTGTTCTCTCACCAGTCCCTCTGTTGCCTGGCCTGAAGATGTGGGTGGGCACCAGCACACAGTATTGACTCCTTGTGGGGATGCCCTCTGGTATTGAGGAAGGAAATAAAAAAAATCACAGTGGAAGTTGTACCTTTTGAATTCACCTTCTTTTCTTCCCTGTCATTGAGAAATTTATGAAGGAAGAACATTTGATGATCAGTACACGTTCACTGCAATGAAATGATTATATCATGAATCATTATTTATTCATCCGTCATTGATGTATCATCAAAAGCCCTCTGTCACTCTGTGCATGTCAGCATTGCATTACAGTCAATGAAGACATTGGCAGTGAGAGTCAGCGAACCGTCACCGGCTTAAAGTTCTAGTGTTCAAGTGGCAAGGCGCCCTATTTCCCCTCACTCTATCCCAGATAAATTGGGCATCTCAGGTTTGTCTGTGAGAAAGAGAGGACAAAAATCAAAACAAATGCTCCCACTGACGTGAAGATGGGAGTTGGGGTTGGCTTTCCTCTCTGGCTAACGGATCAGCAACTCAACCTAGCGGGACAGCGGGCCACTTAATACCTCCCATCTTGTCCAGGTAACAGAGTGGCCCGACAGGGAGGTCATGGAAGGTAGCAGGGTATCAATTTACAGATCACCACTCACCCTCTGGCTTCCTCCTCATGGCTCACTTACCCTCTTCTCATCTCCACAGTTTGGGATACACTCACTCTCTCTTCCCACTCCCCTAACGGAAGATACACGCTTTCATTCAGAAGGTCTTCACGGATATTTTCACCCACCGAGATTATCACTAACCACCAACATAGTTAGCAATTAGTATGGAATTACAAGCGTCATTCGCCAAAGTAAATGCCAACACACCAATCTGGTGCTTATTTATTAGTTTTCTTGAATTGGAGTTTATTGATTTCTTTGTGCCGCTTCACAAGACTTCCAGTGGCAGAAATGTAAGATTAATGAAACACAGTGCAGAGAATGAGAAAACAAATGATGGAGGTTAGAAGAGAAACCCTGATCAACATCTTGCACTATCAAATTATTTGAGTGAATTTTTTTGTTAAACATTAGACAAGTGCCGTCTCCACAACTGGTGCAAAGAGCAAGAAGCCACATATCAAAGGTGCAGCAAACTCAATAAATTAACCCTGATATCAATTCAAATGCGTCATTAATCATGCTGCTTACTTGCTGTATTGCCCCAGACTTCAAGGAGGCTCTGAACCACTGTTATGTATACAGTAGTTGACCTTGGGGGAAATACGTCAGTAGAATGCTGTGGTACCTCTTCCTGCTTAGTGTGATAAATAATCTCATAGACAGATTAATAGAGCTTCTGTAGTATTATGATGACCCACAGTGTTAAATTAAGATATATAATTACCAAGAAATAACCTACACTATATGATAAATGTAAAAAAAAAAAAAAGACGAGCATTTCACAGCTTCAGAGTTGTCGCTATGCTTGACATAACCATGAACTCTCACTCCCATTCAAGAACACTTTCAGCTGCCATGCACAGGGCTTGCACAACCATCCTTAACTTGGGGTTCAGTGTCTTGCCCAAGGACATTTGAAAGCTGAAAATGAGAACTAAACCACCAATATAGGAACTGGATGACGACCCACTCTACCAACAGTGCCACCAATCTCCAGTGACAAAGAAGATGCTTTATAAAGCCTCTGTGTAATTAATCAGCAAGAATTATAAGATATACATATACATATATTTTCAAATCTTTCAGAATTTGATTGTTGTTCATCCATTCACCCACACTGTTGTATCCAAGTTAGGGGGTGAGATTGCTGGAGGAAATCCCAGCTGACCATGAGTGAAATTACAGTACAGTCTGGACAGGTCTCCAATTCCATCACAATGCAAATACATATACACACACACAGACACACACAAAATACATGCACACATAGGAAGAGCATACTGTACCAACGCCATACAGAATGACTACAAGGCCTGGACACAAAGCATTGTGAACTACATTACCACGTGCATTTATTGGATATTCTTATAGATTACTCTAATTGTTTGAAATTGTAATAAAAATTGTGTTAAGACCTAAACTCTTAACAGCCAGTACTTTTAAGAACAAAGTTATTCTGTGTGGGATTATGCCATTGGGAATTTTGATTGTCCCTTTTGTAGATTGCTGACATGAGTGCTTTGCTCTGAGTTCTTACACACAGAACCAAAGGGTACAAAAGTTGTGGTCAAAAAAAAAAAGCCCATCTAGTTTCACAGCATGGACAGCAGACTGCACTGCCTTTTAATGAGACAAAAATTGACAGGAAGTATGTAAAGTATGTGTTCTCTAATGATATCCACTCAGAGCTTGGACACCCGCTATTCTTGAAGTGACAAAAATGACAGAACAGATATGATACACTGACTCTTATTCTTTTGACCCTCACTCTAAATCAGTATCCAATCAGTATTTCTTTGTCTGAGTACTACTTCCCCACAGCACGGCTATCATTAAGTGACTCATTTAGGCCATCACAGGTAGGCCCACATCATAGCCTGCTGGTGGCTTTTAATGGGGAATGGAGTCCTTTCTTACTGTAATGCATGCTGAAGTAGCTGGGGCTAATGTGACCCCTATAGTTTGGCACTGCATTAGTGCCAGAAGACCCAGCAGTGAGCCTTTAACCTGGGTACGACAGGGCCATGATTATGTTCTCTGCAGGGTAGGCTTGGCCAGAGGACACTCAACTATACACACAAAGGGGACATGCATACAATGGCTCGTACAGACACCAAGGTAATTATCAGCTTATATTTTCTTCAAGTAAGTTATATTTGTTGGAAAGTTGGGGTTGAAACTTTTCGATTTTAGAAGTCGAAATCCACCAAAACTCTGTTTTAGTGGGTGATTTCCCTCAAATAACACATTGTGATTGTCTTTTGATCTACCAGCGTTCTGGGATTGTTAAGTAAATTCATGCGTTGTGATTGGATTATTTTAAAATCTTTGTCTATGCAGAGATCAGTAAAGAAGCATAACAATACAGACAGGAGGACATATAAAAACACTGACAAAAAATAAAGCAAAACAACAACATTGTTTGATTAAACTCTGCACACTTACTCTGACTGTTCCATTTTCTCGGTACCTCCACATATCAGCTCTACAGTTACCTTGTTTACTGTTTCTATTCACTTACTAACTCTTTCTCTCACTGTCTCTTTTATACACACACACACACACACACACACACACACACACACACACACACACACACACACACACACACACACAACACACACACGCACACACAGGTTCCAGTCGTATTTCAAGATAATTCTCTCTCCTCTTGCTTCTCTTGTCTCAGTATCCTGAGCCACTAGACATTGAATGGACCACAGGGAAAGCTGATCTCACAGACACATATTCACACACACACACACACACACACACACACACACACACACACACACACACACACACACACACACACACACACACACACACACACACACACACACACACGCAAAACTGCGTGTGGTCCCACCATTCCAGTCTTCACCATGTTTTCTAATGCTTCATCAGGTCCCATGGTCAGGGTCTTGGACTTAAGACTAATCTTTTAAATTCCTCACTGTTTCATTCCTTTTTGTCTCCTCAGAAGTCACTTGCCCACACCTTCACCACTTTCTCTTCTACTGTTTCCTCAGCAAGGTTTTAACTCCGCTTGTCTGCAAAAAAGGTTTGGTTGTTTGCTTTCCAATCTTCTTCTCTGCTCTTTCTATTTTCTCCCCTCTTCTCCTATTTCCCCTTTGCATAATTCAAATCAGAATCCCCATGTGAGTACCTTGCTCTTGACCTAGCTTAGAAAGCTCCTGATTGCTTTAATAGCAGTCCTTGGACCTAGAAGGTGGGTGTCTTTAAGAAACTGAGGGAGAATGGTGTAAACGGGGTGTGTACTACCGAGGGGTGGTTGATTAGAACTGACCTTAACAGTGTCAGGAGAAAAAGAAGTACAAATATGCAAAGTGGGTGTGTGTCCTTGCATAATTGGGGCAGAGAGAAGTGCAGCAAGGTCAAGTAGAACAAATGGTCAGTGGAGTGAACTATGAGAGTTGGGGAGGGAAACAAAATACAAAAAAACAGTGACTGCATATATATTCATTTTTAAGTGGTACTGGTCACTCAGAGGTTGGAGAAATGAGGATGTGATGGAAAAAGCTGCAAGGTCTTCCACCCAGTCAGAGGCTTATAGTTTGTAGGGAGAAGCTCGCAGATAGAAAAGAGGGTAACAGTGTGAAGTATGGCATTATTGAGAAAAAGCTTTTTGTGTTTTGTCGGCTTACCCGTGCCCAGTACGGTTTAAATTATCAGCTGGCATACACAAAGGTATGAAAGCACACCGACGCGTTTTGCAGAAGAGGCACAAATGTGCACAAGGCTAATTCCTTCAACAGTGGGATTGCCCTGGCATTAGCCAAAGTCAGGAGCCCCAAAGTAAGCCTGGCTAAGGTTGGGGTGAGGCCTGTCAAACCCCAAAGATTGAGTTTGAATTAGGCCCACCATTCAAAGCGACTGAAAGGAGTTCCTGAGCCTCCTATTATCTACCAGCAAATTGGGAGGAAATCTGGCTATTGTGCAGAGTTTTGAAGAGGCTGGTGGTGGGGAGAGGGCTGCACAGTGTGCTTACCTATAGATGAGAGCAGAGACAAAGGGTCCCGGGACATCCAGGAGAGGCTTTGAAATCCCCTCTTTGCTAGAGATGGAGGCAGCCTGGAGTAACTCCTGGTGTGGAAGAGGTCAACAGTGTTCAGTCCATGTAGACACCAAGGACAGGGATTTAACTTGAGGCTGGAAAAGATATGAATGATTAGCGTTGGATCTGAAACTATGATTTGTGAATGCGCAAGAAGCTTTGACTGTAAATGTCATAGTTGGGGAATTTGTTTAAGGACATGACACAAACTCCTCACTTAGTTTTCCACTTTGATCCATTTCTATTTCCATATCCCTGAACCTTAATTTATCCATTTTCAACGTAGTGACATAGTCACATGTATGTACACATAGAATAATTTTATCGCCGTCAAACACAAACCTCGGCAACACGGTTGCTCTTGTTTTTCCTGTCAGTGGAAGCAGCTGAGCTACTGAAGTGTGTGTGAAAAAAGTAACAACAAAGCAACTTGTAATGATGATGGCCATCTTTTAAGAGCAGTTTGATGGATGAGGATTGATGTGACCTGCGCTGAATTGTGTGTGCCCACATGTGTCCTCGTGTATGAGAGAAGACAGACAATCCCTCGGGCTAAATAGCCAGGATATCTCCAGACACACACACACGCACACGCACACACGCACACACGCACACACGCACACACACACACACACACACACACACACACACACACACACACACACACACACACACACACACACACACACACACAAACACACAAACACACACACACACACACACACACACACACACACACAATAGCACACACTTTTTTTAATGGGCAGTGCTACACTGCTGCTACCCTCTTCCTGATCAGCAGTACAGCCTGGGGCTCTTCCGGAGTCTCTCACCCCCCCGTCTGGCCTACTATACCAATGCCACCCCTCTTCCTATTTTCTATTCTCTCTCTCTCTCTCTCTCTCTCTCTCTCTCTCTCTCTCTCTCTCTCTCTCTCTCTCTCTCTCTCTCTCTCTCATTAATCAATGTCAAGCTGTCCAACAACAAGGCCAGCATTCTTTCCCTGCCTGCCTCCTTGGTTCCTTGTATATGTCATTGTGGCCCTCCCCCTCCACCAACGCAGCAGCCACCATCATTCTTTCATATGGCCACGGAGCTAAAAGGCCCAGGCCCACTCTGCCAACATGAAAGTTTGTCCGGCAAAAGGAAGAGAGGGGGAAAAAAACAAGGAAGAGGCATTTCTCTCACTTCTGTCCATTCTTCCCCCTTTTCCCTGCCGACATGAAGCTAGGAAGTGAATGCCATAGTCGTTTACATAATTCATGTGAGACGCAGGAGGAACTGGACTGTTGTATTAAATAAAAAGTTTGACAGAGTATTCAAAAGTGTGGATATGTATACCAGTCTTTGTGCTTCTGGATCCATCTTCCCTGCCTCTCTCCATTGATCAAACAGACAGTCATTGTCCCATGTTCGTCATTAACCTCTGGCAAACATCAACCTCTGCTCTTCCTTTCAAGACATGTCTCCGTGGGAAAGAAATCATTACTTGTCTTGAAAAGGCTGGTTTTTTGTATTTTTTTATTTTTTTTCTGCTGACGTTGAAATTCTCATAGACAGTTGGAAGCAAATGTCATTAACTATTACACTTTAGCTATCAATGGAAGAGGAAGTGAAAGCACAGCTTTGCTTGGTTACAATTAAATATGATTATTGCGATAATGACGTTAGCATGTCAGTCATGTTCACATAATAATCACTGATGTAAGACACTCAATGTGCACTTAAAAAACCAGCACCTGCAGCAGTTTTATAAAGTATGTCTCTTGGGCCGCTGTCATGTTCCCATTACTCACGGGTGTCCATTTCGTTGTCGCAAGCTGCATTTTCTCTTTTTCCATACTGTATTTCCATTATTAGCCCAAAAATAAGTAAAACCAATCACAGACCATCCCGTCACTAATACCCTTTTTAAACACTTTACTGTCCACGTTTACATTGAATAATGAGACCACTTCTCGCATGAGCTCCACGGCTTGCTGTTTGTTTACAAATAAGCAGATTGCCTCCAAATCAGCAGTCATTTAGGGAGGAGGGGGGATTGTGCTTAGAAACCTTTTCTCTCCGTGCGCCCTTCTTCCCAGAGCATCTGTATGTATTTGTTGTACTAATGAACGGAACAAAAGTTTCCGGGGGCCCGTGGGAAGGGGGAATAGTCTGTGAGAGAGAGCAGCCACATCGAGGCTGAAGTGGACTGTGTTAAGCACTCAGTGGCAGCCGGGTTGACAGTGAGACGACAGGAGGCTACCAAAGTGATGGAGACTTGACCCTGAAACCTTTTACCCCCTTTCTCTCACCTGTTCTCCCAATCCCCCTGCAACCCTGCCCGCTCAATGATGGATGACCTCCCCCTTATTCACGTCTAAAGCTCATGCTCCCCAGACCTCCAAGGTCGCATGCTTATTGTCCACATACACGTATGCACACACACTATTGCTGCAGTCGAGTCAATCGCCTTGTCAACCCGGAGACAATTGTTCTTTTTGATTGTGTCGCTGGTCACTGAGACTCGAGCCCGTCCATTTTACCTGCAGACATGGTCATAAACACAAACATAAAGACAGTCCCACTCACTGTCACTCCGACTGAGACCTTTGCCTCCAGGCAGCATTTATAGATTTATTTTTGAGTTAGAGTCAAAAAAGTGGACGGATAGATGGATCTGGACAAGAGGAGGAGAATGAGGAGAACAGAACAGACATTGAGCAGTAAATTAGGTTGCCAATCAAGCTTTTCCCACGGTGAAAGCTATCATAACTTATCTGCAGTATTGAGGAACCCTCCTACAGTTTGTCAGCATAGTGCTGCCAAAACGATGGACAAACATGGACCCTTATTAGATGTGTTGAGAGGAATAGAAGAAAGAGTTGCAAGACAAATTTCATTGGCGTGGGAACGTGAACAAAACACTATGCATTTATTTTTATTTATTTGTATAGTCTTCTTTTTGTAAAAGTCACATTTGAACTCCTTGAAAAGTTCCACAATGGAAAGCTTCCTACAATTTGTGGACCTTAAAGAATGATATGTATATTGTAAATGGCACATATACAACTGGTTTCAGGAGTGTCTTTTATGGGAATGTGGTGAAACTGCAGAGTTTGGATGAAAGAAAACTTGTGGATTTGCAGTGGATGGAAAGAGACACTCTGTACTGTATGAAATGTGGAAAACTGTGGATGAAGGATTGTACTGTGGAATGCATCCTTTTCTCCTCAGTTTGGGTTCAGTAAGTTTTTGACACACACACCACACAAACACGCACACACACACACACGCACGCACGCACCCACACACACACACACACACACACACACACACACACACACACACACACACACACACACACACACACACACACACACACACACGCACGCACACACACACACATATACATGGGTCTTCATGGGTGGCACATTGGGGTGACATGCTGTGACTCAAAACATGTGACACCGCCCAATTACAGCACAGTGCAGAGCTCAGACTACAGGGGTCTGCAGCTGCCTCAAGGTGCATAGACGCACAGTTTTAACTCCCATCGTTTCGTCTTTTACTTGCAGCAAAAGCAACAAGTCACCTGTGTGCAAAGCAAATGTATAACACACACACACACACACACAGCCACATGCACCAATAGAACTTTCTTTTTCTCCTCTACACTTGTTTTCTGGCAAGTTTGAGAATGTCTTTGCCCAGAACTGTGAAGGGAGAGTGAGGGCTGTTGGGCATGTTAATTTGGTAATTTGTTGTTTTATATAAGGAGGGGAGGGATGGTGGTGGTGGTGGTGGTGGTGGTGAGGGGGTAGCGAGGGCACAGAGTCTGTGTGTTTGTCTGTGGGGGGGAGCATTGTACCAGAGCGAGAGGATAATTCTGGTTGACAAGGTCTAATTCAGTGATGCAGATGACTCCCAACCAAGTTATTTTTCTTCCAAAGAATCGGGCAAAAATACCATGACAGTGTAAGACCAAGAAGCTCCCAATGCCCAAAGAAGGAATTGAGATGTCTCCGATACATAGCTGCCCTCCTCCTCCTTGTCCCCATGTCTCTTACTCTCACTCACTGCCTCTCACTTCTAAATCTGGGATGGTAGCCAAGTGCCACCAAGGACACCAAGGCTAATAAATCATCCTCATTTCAACATCTGTCCAGTCCCAAAGGGCTGCCCACTGCCGCCACCCCACCCCTTGTGAAGATGGGTCCTTGGCTTTATTCCTCTTTCAGCATCCTTCCATACTCCCCCACTGACACCCCCTCCTAGACTGACAAAACGTCTATTGTCCCATGCCCAAGTGAAGAAGAGACCCTCTTTTCCCCTCTTTGACAAAAGCCGTCTGAAGCCAAGATGGGGACTGCCAGCCGAGATGCCTGGGACCCGGCAGGGGTGCCCCCTCTCCCCCTTCTACTTTTCTCCCGCCTTCTGGTTCATCCATCCCTTGCTCTGGCTCTCTTTTTTACTTTTAATACTCCCCTCCTGTGGGGGTCACTCACTCAGCTCACCCCCCACCCTTTTCATGCTGCTGAACTCTCAGCCTTGCATAAAGACATCAAGTGACAGCAGTGAGAGAAAACAGCCAGATTTGGCAGAAAGAGATATTCGACATGGCTGTCAGTGGCCATTCTGCATGCCTTTTGTTCCCTCGGGTGTAGTTGAAATAGATAAATAAACAGTCATAGGCTGAAAAGCCGGGATCAGAAGCTTGTCGCATTTATTCATATTGAACGGTGAAGAGAAAGAGGCAAAAACCTGCTGCTGCCAATTAAGAAGAATGAGACAAAACTCAATTCACAGTGTTTAGATTTGTTTTCATGACTGAACCTAAAACTAAGCTATTCACTGGCTTTCTGTGCCTTGCTCTACAGATGGCAGTAGGTCTTTAGCATTGTGGCGATCTCCATGTAGCAGAGGTGATCTGGGAAGTTGTCTTTGGGCTCATCAGTTACCAAGTACTCCCTCCACGGTTACTCTAAAGGCTTCATTTACTGTGAATGCACAGCGCTTTTTTCCCAGCACCTCCATCTCACCCCCAACAACAGGGAGTACCGCCCATAACTGTGCATGGGCCAGGCTCCAGCCATATTCACAGGAATGTCTGCATAATAAGAACAAAGTCACTACCATGCAAATTTGACACAGACAAAAAAAAAAATATATATATATATATATATATTTTTTTTTTTTTTTTTTTTTTTTTAATACCACGTACACAGTTGAAATATTTATTACAGAATTTGAAAGATGGTTGCTCTCAATATTATTGCATGAAAAAAGCCAACATTTTTTTAAACCTTTTTTTTACTTTCTTGCGGAGGGATCAAATCTTGATTTTATGCAAATATTTTCATTTTGGCTGAAACTGCTGAAGCAGTGAAGAACATTTACCAACAAGGGCCTTTGATGAATTAGTCAATTAGCGTTGGTGGCACCTTTGGTTTCATATTTTATTCTGAATTATGTAGATGGAGGCACTGTAATTAATGGGATTTTTTTTTTTCATTTCTTGCTTGTGGTTGGGTCATTATGCATGGAAATGTATTTGCATCAAATTAAAAGTTTTAAACATTCACTCATTATGAGTAGAAAGTGGTTTTGGGAGGAGACTTCATCTCTCAAAAAAGCCTTTTTAAGAACTTTTTTTTTTTAGTTTGTTTTAAGTGTTCTTGTTGTTTCTGTGATTGGATGTAAATGTGAATATTCATAATTTATTTTTGTAAGAAAAAAGACTTGCAATTTTCTGCTCGCAGGCATATCAAATTCCTTCGCAGCTCTTCTCTACCCCTGAATAACATTTAGATTTCCAATTAGGCACAGAGAAGAATGGCTAATTTACCACAGCACGCAGGCGCCTGATGTCTCAATCTGCTGGGTGTCAGCACTGTGAAAAGGATTACTCTGAACACATGTGGACACACACACACACACACTCACACACACACACACACACATAAAGACACAAGGCCATAAAATAAATCATGCTGTATTGAGTGTGTGTGTTGAGATCACTTAAAAATGGTGGGGGAGTTAAAGAAAAAGTGAAGCCACTAAAAAAAAGCGAAAATGCCAACGTCGAAAGGACGCACACTTTAAAACATTTGTGAAGAAGGGTCTTATAGAGGCTCCAGAGCAGCAGGACAGGCAGCAGTTCAGCAGTGGCCCCAGATTGACTCGTCTCAGAGTGGACAGCCAGCCAGCTTCTCCACACAACACCCACATTGTCCGCTGTGCCAACGAGCCAGAGCAGGGCTCTGCTCCTTGGGGGGCTGCCTGAGACGAACACATTATAGATACATGTTAGCCTTGGCCCGACCTTCAGTATACTGCGTGAGGCATTGAGCGGAAGGCAGACAGAGGAAGGAGGGAGGAGATGAGAAATGAAACACATATGGAAGTTATTGAAAGCTACAGAACGGATAAGCCTATCCGACAGCTTAACAGCCGCAGTAAAGTCTTAAAAAGTTTTATAAAGCAAGCACACATATCACTCTTACATCTACTGAATTTAAAATACTATGAAACAAGATATACTGTTTTTGCCCAGGGGGTAAAAGCAGAGATATGAGGAGGGAGATGCTGTTTTGTGAGACAAGCCTTTTGAAAGAATCCAATTGATTCATAAATCTGGTGCTAGTTTTTGTCTTTGGATGTCTGTCGGAGTCTTTTTCTTTGCACTTGATGCGGTCCTTTTTGCATGATGGGGACCGGCAAATGGTCAAGCTTCATCCTTCCCCTCTGATGATAGAAATTAAATGTATGTCTCCAAAATCCAAGCAACATTAGCTGCATTGTCCCTTTTCACCTCAGAAAAAGTTGTTGTTTCAGCTTTTATCTCTCCGCTGTCATTATCCAGTGGCTGGCTGGCTGACACTCCCCTCTCTATCTACGCATCTGCAGTCAGTGCCTCATTCACTTAAGGCCCATCAGCAGCCACTGTCTTTATCTTGCCCAGGGCAGCCTAGTGATAACACTGTTAACAACAGTAATGTGCAGCGTAAAGGAGCCACAGGAGCTGCCACTGTTGGGGTGAGTAAGTGAGGTCAAGGGCTTTTAACATCTGCCTACGACGCCCCAAACCTGGTGCAGCTCCGCTTTATGGTCATCAAACTGTTGTTCGATGTGTCTCTGCTTAGCACTCCTCCATTTCTTGTCCATCTTTTTTAGTCTCCAAACCCGTTCCCTTGTTCCCTGCTTTCCAATGTGAACAGTGCGTGGGCAAAAGGGGGAAAATAAAAACCTTGATGGAGCAGGGCAGGACTGAACAGGGCCTTCTCTCTCCCTGCGCGCCTTGGGGAAAACTGATGTTATTTTAGAAATCACACTGTTAAAGATTAATGTGAGCCTGGAGGAGTGTGTCATCGTTCCTTAACGACAGAGTTGAGACACAGAATAAAGCCGGCACTGTGTTCTGTCCCTCAGCCCAAGGACAGATAAGTTTCCTCTCACCGAGCTCACTCCTGCTCTTACTCCTCCTTTGTTCAATAACTCTCCCCTAAGTCATCTCTTTCAACCGCAAGGGCCAAAATGAGCAAAAATATGAGTGAAACGCTCCAGAATCGGTTTCTTCCCTGTACTTTGTCTTGTCTTCATTCTATTTTCTTACTGAAATAGACCAAGGCATGGATGAAGGATAGCTCACATTCGGGATTTATAGATATTATAATAACAAGAAAGGGTCATGGGGGTATTTGCAAACATTTTCCATGCTGATTGCTCTAGTTAGCTGACTAATGGAAAGTCCCTGCTCCAACATGCGACCATGCAACTCCCCTAATAAAGTCATCTGTCATCATCCCATAGACAGGCCAGACAGACAGACAGTTATAAACCAGGGTCCAGAGACCAAAACAGCGCATCCTATCTGTAGATACTGTTCTTTTGTTACATGAACAGGCAGGCCAACGATAATAGCTCCCTATTAAGTGAATAAAACCAGTATCACAGACAGCAGGGAAGATAATATTGATAAGAGTTTTGAACAGCTGATGATGCCAGTGATAAAAACCTGTGATGTCTGATGAGTTTCGGGTCTGAGGTGTGCGAATGGGACTTAGTATCATTTACTGAAGGTTCCTGCTGATAACGGAAGTGCCTGATAAGCGTGGAAACATCAATCTTGGTGACAGAGATAGTCTCTCTTTTACACTAATAGGGTTGTAAAGAGCCTTCACCTTATACAGCCCAGCTAATAAACCCATTTGTGATGAGCCCGAAGGTCAACTAAATATGTATTCCTATTCACCTGCGGATTCAAGGTAGGTTTTGTCTTGGGCAAAGAGTATTTGTCAACATGGCATACTCATGATGTTGTGCTTAAAACGATAACAGTTGGTATTGTTGTGACCATTTTTGATCCATATATCATACAAGTGATTGAACTTTGACATAAGGTATCACGTTGACATTGAAATCCTACCTGGCAGTGGCACCACAAAGTCCACCAGTAAGGCAGCAGCATCGTATCATCTCTTTTGCAACATCATTACCACACGGTCTTTTGAAGTCCAAGACTATCCCTGAAATTATCAAAGTAAGTGACACTTCAACTCGTCTTGGGTTTTGATGGCAAAACATCATACAATGGCCTTTGTACAAGGGAGTGAGAGTGCTACATTATCTCCACTCAATTACATCTTCTTCGAAGAGTCCTCAAGGCCAAGCCATAAACACCGATGACAGAAACTTCAAAGATGCAACTGTATCATTGTCCAGAAGTGTCAACATGCCTCACAGCCTGTTTCTGGCCCGCTGCTGGTTTCAGACCGGATACAATGACTTGCACCCAGCTGAGGACAGTAATGAATCATGCTATTACAATGTTCTGGGAAATTGTGGCCATCTAATCAATTTCATTAGCTGCATAAATCACGAGGGCTTGACATTTATTGTGGAGGTGATGGGTTGATCTTGTGGACTTGGAGACAGCTCTCGTGGTGATAAATGCTGCTATCTCTGGAGAGCAAGGATAAACAGAGTACAGAAGACAGAGGAAAAATTAACACTGAGCCCACAAGTCCCAGAGAGGTTGCTGTCCAGCAAAAACTTGAGAAGTGAGTCAACAAGCACAGAGGTGTGAATGATTTGTTTGGCCGATGGTTTAACTTTCTCTTTGTATTCTGCTTTCTTCCAATTATGGCTTTTTTTTTTTATTAGTATTTGAGTTGGGTTTCTTGCGCATTTTCCTTTTTGTCAGTGGTACATGTGGACAACTGTAAAATTATTTGTTGTAAACATGTTAAAAAATAAAGTTCCATTGTTCGTTTGTTCATAGCTTTGCTTTTATAGGATCATTGGGTTTTATGACATGGTTAATACACCTAGTGACTGCTTGAATAACAATCAGAAAAAGCCATCATGATATGACGGCTGTTGGCAATTAAGAGTGTTGTCTTTTTTTTTTTTCTTTGTGCAAGCCAAATGCAAAAATCTCTGACCACCACTATAAAAGACACCGTTTATAGCCTATATCGCCAGACAGTATCTTTTGGCTGTAGCAGTCGGCTTGACTGCTCTGGTCTTTATATGTTTCCACCGTGTAAATAATCTGATTGGCCACCAAAAGAAATCACAAGGATAAACATGTCCAAGTTACAGTCCATTTATTATACACAAATGCTTTTTTGTACCTTATCGTCACATCATGTTCAAACCAATACACATGCTAATAGCAGCCATTAGAACTATTAAGCTGCCTTTATTATTTTTGGTGTTTATTTTGTGTACATACTTCAGTCTGTGGTAATTGCATTTGAATTCAAGCTTAAAGAACAGTTTTGAATAAAGTTTCTGACCTTACTAAATAGCTGAATCAGTCATCTCAAGCAAAATACACATTTTCTTGTGAATCTGTTCCTGCTGAAAAAAAAAGAAGGAAAAGAACACCCTAATGTCTGTAGTCAGCGTTCAGTCCATCTCTGTCATTCTAGTAGCATGTTTCTCGGAAACTGCATTGGCACTGAAAAGCAGCTAAGAACACAGACTACCTATCTAACAAAAAGCGTCTTATGAACATTAGGATCTGTTTACTCTTTTCTTGCACGGCACACGCTGCACCATTCACTTCTGTCCTGCTGATGACCTAACATCTAAGCTCCATGTCTTCCTCGTAAACATAGAGCCCAGACCAGCACAAAAAGACTATTGAGAGAGTAAAGACAGGCTAAGGAACATTGGTATTAATACTGGAGTACACAGACTGAGAACCAGGGGTTTGATTGTTGTTCTATTACTAATGTTGTTTGGTACAAATGAAGAATTTGTCACCGTTTGATGCTTCAATTCAAAGTTATATTTCCAAAGTGCTCTGCTGCACACAAACAAACACATACTCATAGCCATGAGCAGGAAATCCATGGTCAGGCCTTGTTTGTTTATCTGCCGGAGAAATCTCATCAGCGAGTCACTCGGCGTAGCTTTGGCCTTCTCAAGCATCATCGTAATCATCGTGTGTAGGGCTTGACCTCGGTATAAACCCTCGAAGCCCCAAAGAAAGCCCCTGCTTGTCCCAGGCAGCAACCCATATATACATGTACTTAGCCTCCAAGTCACCAGAGACTTTTCACTTCTATGTTTGGGCCCGCGCCCCAGTCACAGCATAGATTTGCGAGGGGATGCCTGACCAACTAACACACGGTACATACAGATACTAACACACAGACATACAAAGTACACTGTCAAGTAAAAACATGCTTCCTTGCAGTCACTTCCTTTATCTCTCGATCGTCATTTTGCACAACATCCACACTGTCTTCCTTTTTTTAAGGAAACCCACTCCAGTATATATACTGGATTTAAAGTAGGAGGAGGAAGAGGAGGAATGAAAACTTACCAAACCCTCTGTGTTTATGTTGAAATATGCAAACGGTGTAAATATTTAGCCAGACCTTGATAAACTATATGCAATTTACTCGCCAGTTGTCAGTCGTCACATGACAATATCTCAGTAGTTGCTGTCCAGGAAAGCCCTGATGCGATGAGAGATCCCCCCCTCTGTGTTTCTGTGTTCTTTTCTACCTACTAAAAGGAATTCCTGGTTTGAATTAGAGATTCATATTGGCACGAGGCAGAGGGACAGACAGTGTGGTCTGCTCTATGTTTCTAAATACACAAATTCACTTTGTAAAGAGGAAATGGAGATATGAAACATATGATACTGCTCAGCTGAAAAGGCATGATCAGATTTATGCAGTGCATGAACGTAAACATTTATATATGTTCGAGCTGCATAGACATCTTGCTCTGCTGAAATGAAAAGTATCCATGGCGTGACCTTTGATTCGATCTATATGCCCCCAAGTCAAGACCTTAAATCTTACTCCCATAACCTCCTGCTTGCTAAAAGGCAATATGTGTCACGGTAAGAATGGGAGATCATTAGAAATAAAGCAATATTATTTTTCTTCCTGCTGCCATGTGTCGATAAACTGCAACCTTTATCAAAATGAAGAGGGAAGACGTGATATATCATTATCTGAAAGGCATGCTGCAGCAGCTGTCGGTGCTGTGTAGGCAATCCTCTAATGCCAAAAGGTAGGGTTATTTATTGGGCCTCCACCATGGGGCTGTCACAGGATCTGCTTGCAGAAGATCTATTGGCCCACCCTTATTCACTTATGATTATTACTGATCATCTGCCCAAATGACTTATCAATAAAGCGGAGGCCAAGCAGATAATTTATCTGTATGGTTCTGTCAATATCAAGTTCAGAATCAACAGCCTTAAAAGGATAAGGGGCCTTGGACATCAGGTGATGAATTGTCGTACAACGTTCCCATGAAAATATGACCCTTTTAATAAATTTGCTAAATCCTGCTCTTGTCCACCTCCCTTTGCATTCCTCTCACTCATTTTCATCATAACAGTGAGCGTCCTTCCCAAGGTTTGTTTGCTAACTAACTTTAGAACATCTCTTTCCTACAGGGCAATGCCTTGAGAGTGCGCATCAGTCTGACGTATGGGTGTAAATGTTTGATCTGCCCGTTCATACAAAGTGGTGTACGGCATCAGGACTACAAGTTCATGCAAGGTCTGTGAATCATACAGGACATTGAAATGATGAGACAAGCCAGTCCGGCGTCAATGTTAAACCCTGCTAGGATATTTCACTGTGGCATGTTCTCCATAAATCACACGAGGAGTCTCAGGACATACCGGGTCAAAGCTCGTTCTGTAAATATGAACCTTTTGTATTTAACAAGTGGCCGTGACTTTCCAGCGTCGCACAATACTTCTGAGTGTTTGCCTTTCAAATCTAACCTTTGTGCGCTAAGCTCTATCTTACCAACAGTCCTCAGCTCCGTCACGGGCCGCACCCTGACCCATCTGGATGTAGGGTTGGGTAACAGAGTTAGCGTTAGTGCTGCGTGATAAGTCACAAGCAAAATCTGATATCCTTTATTTTATTTACGAAAACACCTTCTTTCAGCATAAATTCTTTTACTTGAACCCAATGTCTGACTAGTTTTTGAAGTTTAGATTAAACCAAGTGTCAGTAATTTTATTCATCGTTATAGTGTTTGCTTTTCAGTGCTGCCATGGGTGTTTTGACTTTGCCCAAACAAGTCTGCCAACTATCTCAAATGTATTCTGTCTGATGAATATCCAGCTTCTGGGTATTTTGTGATGTAAATTTCTGGTATGTTTCTCTTTAACTGCTTAAGTCTTCCCACCTCATTTGCTCTGTGAGAAACCTCATTGTTGAGGCATGTTTTTAAAAAGTCATATCCCTGGTTGTGTTTTGGGTCAGTTGTCAAAGCCAATATCTCTGGGAAGTCCCAAAATAGCCACGTTTTACACCCTTCTACGAGTTGGAACGACAAGCAGGCACTATCTGACTTGTTGCTAAAAAGCAGACTGAATCGGACACGTTTCCTCAGTCAGATCTCTGGCAGGAAAGTGCAAAAGGTTTTCTTATCAGGGATTTCAAATGATAGCGAGAGACCGCAGAGAAAAACACTGGAGACTTGTTATCCTCATTTCTTTTTCTTCCAGTTTTGGGGCAGTAGAGTCATTCCATTGATAGTGAAGTGTTCCGATAAGATTTTCCAGGGTCTGGGAGTCACAGGAGTCAGATCCATTTGTTGAGATCATGTTTGACATGATGGTTAGTTCTTATTTTAAAGGCTCCAGCAATGAGAAACATCCACCACTTTGATTTCATGTTCTTATTTTATTTATTTTTTTCTTTCTGACACAAATACACTTTCCCTGCAGTTTATTATTCAACACGAGCCACAATGAAAGACCGCTTCCTCTCCCATCAATATGTCTAAAAGATCAATAACCCTTCCAGGGCATTGCCACCACAGTGACATTCTGTCAGCGTGCCAAGAAGCTGCAAAAGTTCCCAATAAATGCCTAGCAAAACTTTCAATTTGTGGTTTTTTTGGTGTGGCTCTTGCAGCCAATGGGTTGTCAGTCAGAGCCTCGGTTCAAAAAGCCCTGAGGTTTGTTTGCTGCTGGTTCTTTTTGGAAACTTGTGGCTTTGTGACATCCGCAGCCTTCCATTGGGCCGTGTTGCTGTATTGCCTCATATTATCCAGAGTTGAGGGGAATTGTTTTTGGCAACAGAATGCTAACATTTTCCTACGACGCAAACCTCCAAGTGGGGCCCTCTTCTTTTCCTCACGCCTGCGGATGGTGATGAGCAAGCTTTGTAAGGTCCTCGTCCACTGTGGTTGCTCAACCTTCCCATTGGTGGATTGTATGACTAGAAGATTACTGTATGGGTCATTCTTACAAGGACTGACTTCAGCTGCGCATGCAAAACCACCACATGTGTTTTATGGGCCCTATGCAGATACCCCTTTTGGGGCATTTCTGTTGGTTTTTCGTCTTTAACGAGGTCTGGAAATAGACTGAGAGGGATTTCGCTCTGTCATGTGTTTCAGACTGTGACACATTTTGTAAAAACAATGAGGCAGTCTACTCACTGAGTGTGTCTCCCCACGTCGTGTTTTCTTTTGTCCGTATGGTCATCATGGCATGTCAATACGAATGGTGCTAAAGTGGTGCTGAAAAACTCCTGACTCTGTCCAATAACAAAAGTTATGCTACGGTGGACTAATAATGGTGGGGTTTTCCCTCCCGAATAGGGTGAAATCACACACCACAGACATGGTGAGATTCACACTCACATGGACACACACATACACACTATTGC
This sequence comes from Lipophrys pholis, assembly GCF_963383615.2. Lineage (NCBI taxonomy): Eukaryota > Metazoa > Chordata > Actinopteri > Blenniiformes > Blenniidae > Lipophrys > Lipophrys pholis. Next base: position 14,443,911 of record NC_137630.1, on the reverse strand, counting down.
ATATATTTCTAATGAGGGTCTGGACAGCTTGTGGTGGAAGGATTCTGCAGGTGGCTGCACTTTCATCAAGCCACGACTGCGTTTGTTTATGTTTGAGGTCATATGGGCCAGAAAGAGAAGTTTGTGTGCCCAGACACACATTTACACACTCTTTCTAATTACCCTCACTTCAGTGTTTTCTCTTTTCCAGAAGACATATTGACATGTCAGCATTCAGCAGGCTAGATACAGAACAAATGGACAATTATACATCTCTGTGTGTAGCGGAAAATCTATCCCTCTCAACATAGCCTGGTCTGTACTTGAACTTGTCTCACCAACCCGGAGTAAAAGTCACTTTGAGATGATGGTGACACGTGCAATAAATCATACCTCCGCCAGTCAGTGGCCAATCAAATTTTCCCTCTCTAATTAATAGCTTATTTATTTGTTTGGCCGGCTCCTGCTGTAGGCTGGAACGCTCTCAGAGTGTGTTTGTCTGGTATGTGCGTCAGTGTCTGTGCGTGCCAGCATTGAGTGAGAAGGCCTGCCGTATTGTTAAATTTACTGTCATCTTTGGAAATGCTCTTGTTTTTCAACCCCCAAAAAATCCTGTGAACATCCAATTTTTAAATTAGGCTTTCAACAGAAAAAACACCCAATTGGGTCATTTTTCAACCAAGAAAATAATCCGGATTAAAAGCTTTGAATTCAAGCTTAGTAATTAGCACATCTTTGACAGGGAACTCAGTGTTTCTCCACAGACAGCTGAGGTTTGGATGCTGGAGCGCCCGCACGGTCCTGACCTCCCACCTAAAGCTGAAAGACATTAAGGCATCAGTAAAACCACTCATGTCTGCTTGCATGTCTTCTGGAGTTTTAAGTTACCCCTTGCACAATTTGATACACACACATATTTACACTTGGCGTGTAGCTGAACGGAGCAGGGAGGGGGAGTCCAGAAATTGTCCTATACTTGTTGAATGCCTGGTAGCATTTTAGATGACCCAGCCAAGCTGTTGGTTTTGTAAACTGTTGCAGCTGGTTTGGTACATTGCGAAAAAAAAAAAAAAAAAGAAAACTGGGAAGGCCCCCACCTTACCCTCACCCACTCGTTTCCTCCTACGCTCTCTGTGTTTCGTTGTCGATTGCGTTTTATTCTTTAGGTTCAAAAGTACAATTTAAAAAAAACAGATACATTAACTTAATTTATCATTCTCGTGAGTACTTCTACTGAAACTCCTTTCACTTTGTATATAGTTGGATTCTGCTGTGTATTTCACGAGATAAAGTTGAATAAAGTTCACGTTATTATCTGTTTATTGCAAAACTGCCATTTTATATATAGAATAAATAAGACACTTTTGATCAACTGCGCTCTGCTGGTGAGTTTCTCTTATTGTCAGGGGAATGTTACAGTTATGCACCTGCAATCTAACTGTCTGAAATTAAGTACCCAATGTTTTGTTTTAGTTTTTCACTCAACAGTGAGGGATTTTGAATGATCCGCGATGAATTGATAAAACTGAAACCCTCAGTGCTACACACTCGTTGTACATCTTGAAAACACGAGGGATTATGTTACAAGTGAAAACAATTTGACAGATTGGCTAATGTGTTTATTGTTGCTTCGTATCGAGGCTGATTTTCAGGAACAGGATGCGTCTGTAAAGGTTTAAATGATGTGTACAGTAAGTAGGTTGAGAGCAGTGTTGTAAGTATCTGTGGCATAATTACTTCCACTTGTCGTGGCTTGGAAACGCATCCCCTGACAGCCTAATGCTGGAAACCGTGGCGTATGGCACATCCGTGCTCATGTGGCCCATCTGGTTCAGGGTTAATGGGGGGGGGGGGGAGAAAAAGAGAGTGAACTTCTGTGTGCTGCTGCAGTATGTTTTCAGATAACATAACTGCTTCTCTCTATTAGTGAGGAGCAAGTAGTCTACTAACTTAAAAACGCACGAGTGAGCACAATGTAAAGCTCATATTCACAATTCATAATGGCTTCATGTGAATCGAGGCCTTGTATGGAGAGGTGCACAGAAAGATTTGTTGTACGCCAGATCTCAAAGAGTCGCCCCACAGTTTCCACAAGAGATTTCACAGCAGATAAATGTCTCTTTCCCAATCACGGTGGGCCGCACCGGTTAGGGAAACTTTAATATGTCGACTCTAATATAAAAGCAGCCAGTCTTGTCACAACTCCCAGACAACACATCCACTGTTCCACGGCACGCGGGGAGGATAGGGAGCAGGAAAAGGAAGGGCTCTGATATGCCGTGTGTCTGTGCTTGGGGAAGGTTTATGGGCCTAATTTCACCCAAATTCTGTGAAGCACTATCCCCCACCCTGCTTTAAACTGCTCTGAAAACAGTCTGCATCTCTTCTTTGATCGTCACTTGCCATCAATGGGCTTCAGAGAAGGAGAGAAAGTGAAAGACAGACGAAGAGGCTCCATTCTGTGTGAAGTGCCCTCTCTCTGCAGCGGAGCAGCCACATCTCTTCATCATTCCCTCACTTCCTTCATTTCCTCTGGCAGACACTGGGAGCATTCTACCACCCATCTGCCCCCAGTAAATATTGCTTGAAGGCTTAATTATACACACCCTCCAGTGTGTGCACGCTCATACACACCCAAACACGCAATCTCAGTGAAATTTCCTGCAACGCTGAAGCGGAGAATTAACGTCAAATGTGCAGCATTCATGAGTGAGTGAGTGTGTTTGTGCGTGTGTGTGTGTGTGTGTGTGTGTGTGGCATGTTATGTTTGCTTCTGTGTGTGTTTTTGTAACCTCTTGGTCCATTATTACATCCCTCTGGTCACATTTGTAGTCTTGGGTGATGAACTGTGAAAGCCCAGTGCTCTTGGGATGGTCACAACCAAGGCTGCTGCCCTTTGAAATGCTGGAATCAAACTTAACTTCCAATATGTTTCAATAATGAGATTTCTGTTTTAAATCAAACACAGGCTTGTGGCTTTATTTGTCTTATGTATTTATATATTGACTTGTTTTTGTCATAAAATGTCGTCAAGCACTTTAAAAAAAAAAGACGATGTTCTTGTTTGTTCATTCTTTTTTTTTTTTGCAGATGATGAACGACCATGAAGACGACTCCCCAGACAGCTGCATCAAAAAGGTAGGCTTTGCATAAATATCCTGTATTTTCTATATCACATCACTGGTATTCAAACAGTTGCACCAAAATGTTGCAGCTGCATACAGAACAACATTTTTTCTGTGTTTGTCATATTTAATCATCAAAAATGTTTCCTTACGAATTGCCAGTCACGGCATGGGTTGCATATTTTAATACATTGTACTTCCCATTGTTGTTTTGTTTACATAAATTTCCATTCATAGCTGTAAGATTATGTTACTTGCTAAGCCAACATGTAAAAGTGTCCCAAAACAGCTCATCTGAACACTGGTTTTGAACTATAGATGCTCAAACGTCCATATCAGTGTCCTGTAAAAGTTAATCTGCAAACTTTGATTTGTGTGCAGCTTTAGTAGATGTAGACTGTGGCAGTTAGTTCATCAACAAATCAGTCTTTCTTCAGACAAACAGACACTGATGCACAATCTAGGAAACCTTCTCCTCACTCAGACAATAGACCTGAGATACACAAAGTCACACGTGCACACAAACACGCACACACACACACACACACACACACACACACACACACACACACACACACACACACACACACACACACACACACACACACTCGCACCCTGACCGATACGACTCATTGACCAGTCACTGACCACTTTATGAGGTGATAAATTTATTGAAGAGGCTGGGCAGTTTGTTTTTACGGCCAATGTCAGCAGGTCAAGACAGAACAGCAAGAGAGTTCATGTCCATCTAATGGTCCATGAAAGAACAATGGCTGCTGCAGAGGACACACACTCTCTGAGAACCAGTGAAACCTTGCAGACACAGCTCCAGCTCACATCAATGGTTTAAAATGTGACCGCACCAGGTCATGTCATGGTTCTTTTTTTTTTAGGTTTCCACTTTAGATTAGCAAAGCAGAACTCATTGCGGAAAATGTGTTTCAATTGAAATTGCACTACAGTAACAATCAGCACATGATGATTAAAAGTCATTATATTAAGAGATTAAGATTAATTTTAAGATACTGTGCAGAGCTTAAAACAGTCATTCTGTAAGGTGAGTGATACAGATTCCAACTTCAATCCTATCTTACATGACAGGATGGTCAAAACAACTGCAGCAGAACTAATGTTGCACTACTCTTCAATCCATAAGTTAGCTCTCTTTAATAAAAACAGTGTGTGAGAGGAGAAAATATGAAGACAGGACAGAGTTGCCTTTGAGCAAGCTGAGCAAAATGCATTTCACTTTGAATCTAATTTGGTGTAGCTTAGAAATTATGACCGGTTTGCTTCTTAGAAAAACAAAATCACTTAAATGTACTCATTTGCATTTTAGGTCAAGGGTCCTGTTGCTGCACCTTCTATAAACAGACAGGCAGGCGTGTAAATCACCGACTGCCTGCTTGATTTGAAGTCCTACATTAGTCAATGAGCTTATTTTAAGAGTTGACCGCAGTTGGTTTGGGCTGCTCCATGTTCCCCACATGTTCGTACAATGTGGAAAAACCTACTTGGTTTTATAAACTACCTAACCACCTTCCACATGAGAGTGGCACATGCACTCCACTCTTGCATGCATGTGCACACGCACACACGTACGCACACTCGCGCAATCACCAGTCCAGGCACACACAGAGCAGTGATAGTAACGTGCAGACACAGGCTCGCACAGATGACAGAACACAGGCGTGCAAAATGCCTACGAAACTAAATAAAATCCATAACACACACACACACACACACACACATTGAGACGTGCATGCGCACACGACTGGCCACATCTCATTATGCAGAGTGTGAGTTGCGGTGGGCCCTCATCGGGCGGCGGCAGACCACATGCCTGTTATGAATATGAATGAAATTATGCATGAGCCATTCCTTATGACATGACTCATTCATCTACATAGAGTCACACACAAACACACAGGATACGGGCCTATGCACACACACACACACATACACACACACACACACACACACACACACACACACACACACACACACACACACACACACACACACACACACACACACACACACACACACACACACACACGCGCGCACACATAAAAACATTGACTTCTCCTGCCGCACCAGGTCATTACCATTGCTATGCTTGATTAAGGAAGATTGTTAATTGAGTTCTAGCGAGAGAATAAAGCACTTCATTGCTGAAAGGTGTGTCCGGCTAACTGTGTGTTATTAGTTCTCATTTCTTGTGGTGACTCATGTTACAGCAAACAAACCCTCTGCTCTGTTTATTTATGTCACATGTATTTTATATAAGGTCAAATGATCACGTTACAACTCCATGCGTTATTTAGATTGTATTTACAGTTTAGCCACAATGATAGGAGTTATTTTGTATGGACAGGCTGCCACTTTAAACATATAATTGGGTCAAATGCGGTTGACATGAGGTGCTACTTATGGTTTCTAGGTTAGGTTTCTGGTCTAACATTTTAATATGGAACATTTTGAACTGCAATAAACTGAATTAAGAAAACAAAAGTAATATTAGTACCGGCTTCATTCAATAAAAATTGTGAAAAGAAGAAATATGAGAAAGGAAACGGAAAGAACTATTGTTAACAAATGTAATTTCATATTAGACATACACTAATCATTGAGATGCTGCCTGTGCGATCAACATTTAAATTGATCACAAACGCTTTGTTCTGGCTGTTGAACAAGTATGTTGGCAGCGTTACAGTCTGGAAACAAACAGTGGAAAAAAAAGAAGCAAAGATATTATTGTAGCTCCACTCGGCTGACTTACTGAAAGCTAGCGTGTACATCTATATCCACACACACACACACACACACACACACACACACACACACACACACACACATCCATATACATGTGTGGTGTTTGAGGATTCCTATCTCAGGCTTGCTGAGCTTACGCATATGCTGCGGAGACATACACACACACAGACAGCAAATAAAAAAAAATCTGTTATCTGAATCCCTCTTCTGCATGCACCTTCCATCCTCTTCCACACATCTTGCGCCTCTCACCTCAGCAGATAGGGCGGCGTTGTCGCTTTAGATTGCAATCATTGGCTATCGGTGATAGGATCAGGGATTGTTTGATTTGTCGGGTCTGGCCTTACAAAACATGGCTATCAGTCTGTTTAGCTGTCTAGCCCCCTCTTAGGTATATTCTCATTCACACAGAGCACATACATCTCTAAATGTGGGAGTTAATAGGGTTTGGGACGACTTGTTTCTTTTTTGGATTCCTTGGATTTAAAAGTGGTAGTGAGAGATGGCGCATAGAAAAAGAGCACAATCTGCGCTCTGTGTTTATGTGTGCGTGCGTGTTAATCCTCATCTTTAGAAGAGCGCTGCTGTCCCTGCCGACGTGTGTAAACACTCCTGCAGATCAGATGGCAGATAATGACTTCCAGATAGACACCCTCCATTCAACCGGCTGAGAAAATCAATGAGCACTGATTGCTTTTTTCCCAAGACGATCATCTCACCCTGAAGGCTACTATCTATCTTTCTCTCTTTCTATCTCTCTCTCTCACTCAATTTCTCTGTGTGCCTGTACAAGGGCCATTCATTCACCTCTCAATACCGCTGAGATTGAATCAATTCATGTCTGCTTTTCACAGGGGATTTACTGTGAAAAGATACAGGGGAATATCTCTTTAAGACGATCAAGTCTCTGTTGCCTCGTCTGTTTCGCTCTTCCTCTCCCATTTGTCTGACTTAAGGTGTACATACTCACCTAATGTGTTTTTTCTAAAGATCCGATGCCTATCTCGTCAAATATATTTTTATTCTGTGCTTAACTTTTTTTTTTTTTTACTTTTTAACTCTTTGGTCTGATTCTTCTCACTCTGGAGTGCACGTTAAAAGCATCACCGTTTTAGATGTGAAGTAAATGGGTGTTTTCGACGTAGCATTAGCTGGAAATGGCAATACAGCGGGGGTTGAAATAAACTGTGACCTATAAGTAGATTTTTCCCTCTCCATGTTGAAAGACCAGGGAGCCAAATGGGGGTCAGCTGCGTTTGTAAGTCAGTATGGGTGTGTGTGCATGTGTGTACACCAAGTATCCCCCCCCCCCACCCTTCATATCAAGCTGGGGAATTGAGTCTCTAAATACACAAGCTAAATGGCCCCTAAATGTATGAGGGCTATTATGTGGACAGAGGGAGGCTCATGGGTCACAGAAGTGATCCAGTGCTCCGGGCCATAGTTTACCCTCTGCCAACACCACCACACTCCCTCATCCTACCCCCCCTGCTTAAATAGGCTCGTGATTGATTGATAATTATGATAATTTGTTTGAAATGATTATCTGGATATTATAATCACTGCCACCCCAGTGTGCCACAGGGGCAAGTCATTTTTCATAATGCTGAACGTCACAAATACCCCCTGGTTACAGGGTGGCTGCTTGTGTGTGTCTGTGAGTATCTGTGAGTATCTGGTGTGTGTATGTGTGTGTCACAGTTGCATATATGCACAAAGTGTTGAAAAGGCCTGAAATTGGATCATAGACGGATCTCTTATTTCATATAAGATCTCATGTACGGTGTGTATATTCACTAGTAGAAGGTTTCTGATGACAAACGGGATAATCGCACAATGAATCTTCAGTAATATTGATGAATCAGTTATCGATGTAAACATTTATTTAGCTAAGATGGATACATGCATAGAATGGAAAAAGCACATGATTAAGTCAACAATCACCCAGTGCGTAAACAAACAAACTGTCACATATTCAGAAACTGGCGGACATCTTTATGTCACTCTTGTGCAAACACGCTGCCACCACAATCATCCCATCTTCTCTGTCATCTGAAGGAAAATGAAGAGTGGAGTGTGCAAGCGCGCGTGTGTGTGTGTGTGTGTGTGTGTGTGTGTGTGTGTGTGTGTGTGTGTGTGTGTGTGTGTGTGTGTGTGTGTGTGTGTGTGTGTGTGTGTGTGTGTGTGTGTGTGTGTGTGTGTGTGTGTGTGTGTGTGTGTGTGTGTGTATTGGTTGTGGAGAGGGTTTTAGGGGGTTGTAGGAATAATATTTGCGGTTTTTGCTTCGCCCCAAGATGACTTAATGATGATATGGGTCTCTTTCTTCTGCTGGGCAGGGTTACGTTTTAATGGGCCCTGAGTGACATGTTTTCATTTGGCTTCGTAACCTGTCCTCTCCATCCCCTCCCCTCCCTGCTTACCCAGCACCGGCACTGCCATCAGCACCTTTACACTCTCCCCCCATCAAAATATACAGGCCGAAATACTGCACCGTGTCAGGTCCAATGTGGGGACGAGACGGGCGGGCAGGCGATTTGAAAACGGAGGGAGTCGACAGCGAGGTGTGGCAGACAGACAAATATGCAGAGATTGAGCTCACCTGGTTGAAATCATGTATGTCAAGAAGTGTTTGGATTTTACTCAGGCTAATCTTTCCGTGCATACCTTTTTACCTCTCGATATGTTACACTGTATATTGATAGAAGGTCAAGTTGAAACCTGAGTGGTTCTCGCTTCACCACAGAATAGCAAGAAATATCCATTTATATACTCAAACCCATTTTTTTTTATAGCCTGTAGTATTCCAAGCTCGCAAAAAGTGCACACAGCATACCACTGTCATGTCAATGCATTTACATAGCTCAAAATCTCCCATAGATTTGTCCAATGAAGCTCTTTATAACTAAATGTGACTGTTTAAAACTGTTTTGATTGTTCCTGTAGTCGCTGCTTACGTTAAAAAAAACTTGTATATCTAGTTTTTTTTTTAGCCAATAGCACTAATTTGTGGCGGGTCATGTGGTCCAGACAAAGTCAGAGTTGTTGGATAAGAGGTGGGGAGTAGGAGGAGAGGTGAAGACGGAGAGAAATGGTCTTTCTCTGTCTCTGTCTGTCTTGTCTGTGGGAACTGTCCCAACTATGGTTACTGCAGAATGCTGTCATTATGCCTTCTGAGGAGAATTCACTCAAAGGCCACTGCTGTGTGTCACTAGTGTGTGTGTGTGTGTGTGTGTGTGTGTGTGTGTGTGTGTGTGTGTGTGTGTGTGTGTGTGTGTGTGTGTGTGTGTGTGTGTGTGTGTGTGTGCACACGCACGCTCTCTAGAGCAATTTTTAACTTGCACTGGCACTTATAACGTGTGTGTGTGTGTGTGTGTGTGTGTGTGTGTGTGTGTGTGTGTGTGTGTGTGTGTGTGCGTGTGTATGTGTGTGTTTCCTCTGTGTGTGTGTGTGTGTGTGTGTGTGCGTGCGTGCGTGCGTGCGTGTGTGGGACTTGACTGACGCATCTCTGTTGTTATCGTCGATCAAAAACCACGTCACATTGGAGTGAAGCGCTGGGAGTGGAATTCAAGTGGGAACCAAAGAAAGAAAGAGAGGAACAGATAGAGAGAGACAGAGTGAGGGGGCGGAGGAGAAGCACGAGGTGATCGGAGGCACTTTCACATCAGCTGGCTCCATGACCTCCCTCTCTCTCTCATTCCCTCTTTGTCTCTTCATAATCTCTCTCCCAGTGGCCATTCCCACCACATTCTACGGGGTCACCCAACAAAAGCAGAAGGGCGATAGTCTGACAGTTGCGGGGGCTGTCATATGAGTTTCCTCACACATATGCACACTCATTTTCACATATTTGTTATTACTATCCCTGTGAAGATATTCACTTGTGCACATGTTAAATCCCTCTCAAATCCATCTGTAAAGAAAAAGAATTCCTTCATAAACTTCCTTTTCAAACGCTCGATTTTGACCCGCATTACATTTTGTTTGATATTTTTCTTTCGTACATATTTATCTACAAAATAATTTTCAATCTAACTTGCTTCCAATCTTCTCTTTTGAACATTAAAAAAAGAACAATACCATCTCCCATCTTCTTACACTTTGCAGTTTGCAAATTCAGGATAAAAATGTACAAATTGATCATAAGTTAAAAACACGAAAAGCTCCTGTAAAACATCCAGATGCCTGGTTGTCTGTATGTTTCACAAGATCACGATTGGTGTCATCTTTAAAGATTTTTTTTATATTCAGGTTAAGATGTTCAAAGCTTTTGTTACGCGACTTGGTATGAGGGCTACAAACATGCCATTCAAACTACTGGTGGACAAATTGTGAACCAGGAGGATTTATGTGAATAATGACTAATGATTTAATGGAAACAAATATATATTTACAAATGAATTCCAATGATCAAACACGCACATTCACTATAGTCATCTGTGAAACTTTTAATTCTACTGGAAGACGGCAAAAACTGGTGATATGTCTGGTTTAGAGTTAGTCTCTTCATATGTTTAGAAATTACTCTTTGAGCACATTTCTATTTGCCTCAGGCAACACCTAATGTTTCTTGATTGCACTTGTGACTCAGGTACAATCTTTACTATCTTTATTTTGGCTGGATCAGTTTTGAACAGAAGCCCCAAAAAAGACTGAGAAGTTTTGTTTTGTGCAATATAAAAGCAGCATATGTGTGTTTACAAGGACAAGTGTGACTATTTAACAGTCACTTGGCATTCTTGGCTTTGTCATTCAACAGCAAATAGCCCTTAAATTGGAGGATTATCTGTATCTATTTGTGCTTTTTCGGGACATTCGCCTATCACCCTTTCAAAATGCATTCAAAAACTCACATGTCCACGAACACACACACTTTGTCTTGTCTGCCGAGTCCATTAAGACGCACGGTGTGAAAGCGGAGGGCCGGCTGGTCAAGCAATGGTGATAATAACATGACAATCCTCATGGCGTTGCCACGGAGACTTTGAAGCCAGGGGGGAGGGTAAGAGTCAAGAGTTGTGTGGTCCTGCTCGTCAAAAATATTTTTACACGTCAAGCGAGGGAGATAAAAGGTCCGTCTGGACATGGGATGGTAATGGATAATTTCTTGACATTTAAAGAAGTGAGGATATTTATCAGACTTTTAACTGTTTACATGATTTACAAATGAAAAGTTTTTGGGTGATTTCCTACTTTGTCAGTTTTCAAAATAATTCAGCTCCATAACAGGAAACAGTCAAAAAAAGATTTCTGACACAATGAAGAGAGCTTGTGAAGTGTTGACACGACACAGGGTTCATAGCGAGATGGTCAGAAGATGGAGTTAAAACAAAAAAAGAGTGACCGTCAGTAAAGATGGAAACGCTCAGAGAGGGCAAGAGACAGCCGGAGGCAGGGGGATGGGGGCATGACAGAAAGGAATGCCAAAATGCCCAAGAGAGGCAAGAACTGCCAACCCAGTCAGAGACACAGCCCGTCTGGGGAAGAGAGACAGAGAGTGTGTGTGGGGGGGGGGGGGTTGCCCCCGTCAACACAAGGTCATGTGAAAAAAAAAAAAAATCCCTCATTCTGCACCCACCCACCCATCCATCCACCCCTGTATCCACCCATCACTTTGCCCACTTAAATTGTTTCAACAGAGAAAACCTCTGAAAGTTCGTCGCAATCCAAAAAAGAGAAGAAAAGACAGGAAGAGGGGAGTGAAAGACGTTTGTGCGATGAGGGGATGGCGGGAGACAGTGGGAGTGTGTCTCGGCGTAACAGGTCTTGGGGGAGCTTTTAGTCACAGAGTGGTAAGTGAAGTATGCCTTGTGTTAAGGCTGCTTTGGTTAACTATCCTCATGCTTCGTCCACGTCTCGGATACACGGGCCGACACACGTACATCCATCCTCCACACGTGTGTGTTGGGGCCCAGACCAGCCAGAAAATAACCGTCTTTTCTGTTTGTTTTTTTTCTTCTTCCTACTCTGGCTGGACAATCTCCAAAATTCAGTTAACTGCCTTCAAAAAAGTCAGAGGGATCTTGAAAACAAAGCCACACGAGGGGAAATTTAAAATGCAAATAATTTCAAAATAAAATCTTATTATATACTGTAGCTCAGTTCTTTCTTTGCTTAGAGCTGCATCGATATTTGTGTTGATACTTGGCGTGGCTCAAGAAATAGTAACAAGTAATGAATGAATTTAAAGAGATATGCTGTCGTGCTCTGGCTAATGTTCATCCAGGGAGAAATTATCAGTGGTTTAAATTCTGTCTTTTGGCAATGCAATGTCATTTTTGGCATTGCAGTTAATTTATGAGTTTAAGGTGTAGTACTGTAGGTGTGACAGTGAATGTGTGTGTTTGTCTGTCTCTCTTATCATGCTCCCCTCAACCTAAAGTGGGTATTGAAAATGAAGGTTTGGTGAGTATTTGTAGGCAAGCCACGCAATAAATGTCATATCTTTGAATAAAAAGTCACCAAAAGGAAATATACATCTTCACAATTTCATATTTCAAACATTGAACATGTGCTTGAAAAGCTTTTAGAAAAGGCTTTAATGACCTTGACAGTATTTATTTAACTAATTGGTTTGAAAGAAATGACTTAGGAGCCGGTGAGAAGGCTTCAGTTCCGATTATTCAGCATGATCCTCTTGTTTTTGCTCTGCCGCCATTGGACTGGGTGAGTGAGCACCCTCTATAGATAGCGGTGGTGGGGCCACCTTTTAAAAACCTGGAGGAGCATGCTTGAAGCTATGATCAGGCCCGTGTGTGTGTGTAATCCAGGCCTGGGAAACCTGCTGCAGCAGCTTTTGCAAAATCTGGAGTTTGGACTCTTAAATCGCACCATCTGAATTTTTTGTACTATTTCTGAATAAATTACAGGCAGCATTTGACCAATAAACTTTCTACAATCACCCACTGTTAGTCCAAGACTGTGTATCTGCCTTCTATGTGTGGTTCAAAACTAAAATGACAGAGTTTTAAGACAAAATAAAACCAAATCGCTACATATAAGATGCTACAGAATGTTTTGAGCAAATTCTTTCATTAAATGTCATTTTATTCATTCCAGTGCCTCTCACATGGTTTGCCCAAAATAAATTAAACTCCATATGTTGCTTTTGGTTTGTGCATTTTGATTATTTGATTTGATCTCATAAGATAGTGTGAATCACACTGTAGCCGTTTTCATGGCCAAAAAATTAATAGCACGTAATTCAGGCATATTTATTCGGTCATCTGGTTCCAAATTTTTGAATTCTGAACCAGGTTTAATTTCATGAAAACATTTGTAGTGAGGTTTAACTGCATGCAAACATTTGTCATATGATGAAAAACAAAAAAAAAAGAGATTGTTATTGATGGTATCTACACTTGTTGCTACAAATGACGACAATCTGCCCTCAAACACATTCTGAAAGCCAGGCCTTCTGTCCTCGTATTCCCACTTTATCCTTCATCCTCACTTCCTTTCCTCTGCCCCTCCTTTCATCCCTCGATCCTTCCCTCCAATCTCGGCTGAACAGTATGGTCTTTGACTGAGTCTTAATCTTCATTACAGGGCATTAGTCCACTGGGGAGGCCCTGTCTCGTCTCCCCACAGCGCAGCCTGGCACTGTCCCACAAGGGACGTCCTGCCACGGCACAGCACAGACACCCTGCCAACCCCTCCGGCCTCCCACCGGCTTCACCTTGGTCGCCCCTTCGCTCAAATGAACTGTTAAATAAACGCGGGCCTTAATCCACATGAAGGGGGTGGGGGTGGAGGTGGCTGAGTAGATGGCAAGGCTGGTCAGGAGAAACAATGGAGTCGGCCCTGAACGCCTCCATTTAAAGCAACCATCAATCATACTCACCATGAGATTTCACTTTCTTTTATGTTTTTTTTTTTTTGACGCAGATTTTATCATTAATGACTATATCTCCGGGAATCAGAGCGACAGTAATCTGAGGCATGAGGCCCGGCACCCATGTGCGGTCCGTGAGCATGGCCTAGCGACTGATGGAGTGTGTGCCTGCAAGTATGCACATGTTGTCTGAAGACAACTTCAACTAGCAGTTCTGTCGCGTAGGGTTCAAACCATACACACACACACACACACACACACACACACACGCACACACACACACACACACACACACACACACACACACACACACACACACACACACACACACACACACACACACACACACACACACCTCTTGTTCCTCTGATGTGGATGGACATTTTAATTATTAAATCAAGTTAAATCACCTTCACAGTGTCTCATCTTGTTGCTGCGTGTGCTAACAAGGACATTTCACTTGCTGTGAATAAGATAATTAAAGAGGATGGCTAATTGAGTAAACAAGCGTCGGGGCCGTCACCCCTAATTAAGTGATTACAAGGAAGAGCACACTCAACCAGCGCAGTGCTAATTAACGCACACACAGACACGCGCACAGACACGTGTGAGGACATAGAGAATTATCTGTTAGAGAAACAATGATTAGGCTGAGTGGGGGATCCCAGGAGAGGCCGGCACTGAGAGGGAAACACACACTTGCACACACACATGCACGCACAGCATCATCCCGAGAGAGGGATTTTCTGTGTCTCAGTGCTAATTCATAGTGGGTAATCCTTTTATTCAGCTTCACAACAGCATTGAGAGTGATGGGAAAAGTTCTAAGCAGTCAAAGTGTTGCCTTCACACAGATAATATGGCCCTTAAGCAGTAGGGAAAGTCAGATATTCTGTTTAAAAGCACTTTATGCTTCTGTTGTCATTACTGTCTTAAGCAGTCGAAAACAAATTCAATACAAGAATGAAATAATCCAATCACAGCTTTGTATATATTTGCATATTTAGTTGCTTTGGACCCAGTCCACTGGTTTCACGCTGAACCCCATTTTGTTTTTGAACACTTTGTGTGAGTAACCCTTACGACGGGAGTCGACCCACACTCTAATCTCAGCTGTGACATTTCATATCAGGATGCTCATATGAGGATATTATCATAGAGAGTGTTTCCCCAGGGAGAATTATCCAGAACATTAACCAGGAAGTCAAAATGAATATTTTGCCCTTATACTCCTTTGGGATCCTAACCGCGGGAATATGACATGATTTATTTGAGTATGAACTATATCTAGTCAAATATTTATGTGGCTATAAATGACTTTGTTCAGTGAAGAGGGATACAGTCATGAAAATACAATAGGTCAGCCTGTAATTGAAACTATACAGCATTTTTTGGGATGGGTGGGTAGGTGTAGGGGGGGGGATCTAATTTAATTTCACACAAAAAGAGATTATTGCATGTTTTCTGAATTCATTTCCAATCAGTTTTTTTTTCTCCTAATGCACCAGGTCAGATGTAATATTTTCCTGAGTGTACAGAATTTTCACAGCAGAGGCACAAAAGCAGATCAGCCTGGCTTAAAATCCACGAGCAATGAGGGGGGGGGGGGGAGAAAGAAAACATGCATTAATTAAGAATCGCTCCGGGGATGAAGTCTAATTATTTTTGAAGCAGAAAAGATTTTCCATATGGGTCAGGATAACTGTGGTGTGGTGTTATCTGTGAACAACAAGGGCAGTCGCTCCAGTCCCCTACCAGCACCATTGTGAGGTTGATTTAAGATCCCCAGCTAATGGGCATACCTGCCTGACAAACATGACTTCTTAGCAGGTGACTCCTGTCAAGTATGTCTGAAATAACAGGTAAATGAATTAGCAATAAAATGGACTTAGGGTTAACAGGCAGGGGTGCCCATTATTACAGCTCCTAATCACTAAAGAGATGCCATTCACTTGCCTTAAGAAGGCAGCATTTTTCACCGCTTGCTGGCCACCGGCCCCCTCAGAGCCACAACACATTTCTAATGGAAGGCTCTCTGCTTGAGCTCCAACCTCCCGAAAGCCTCCAACCATTTCTTTCTTTCACTCGGTCCCCCCCCCCCCCCCCCCCCCCCCCACCTCCCTCCCCTTTTCTCTCCTGTAAGATTATCAGTTTTGATTACCGCTGGCAACAGGCTCTTACCAGCGGTCGGAAGCGGCGTCTCAGAGACCTGAAAGGCCCTCAGCAGGTTGCAAGAAGCTTTTGAAATTATGAGGCTGGGCTCAGAGGGAAAGTGCTCTGCGCGCCGCTTCGTGGCCATTTAATCAACTCCTGACTTTTGATGGTCAAATAATGGCTAATTACAGTAGCACCTGCCCACAGGGTTAAAGGGTGGAACAGATTTAATGAGTGAAAGGGACGAGAGAGATAGAGAAGAAAATGAAAGAGCAAAGATTTAAATAAAAAAAAAAAAAAAGATGGACAGTGTGTACTATTATCTCTGTGTCCTTCTGGCGAGGTGTGATGAATGAGTGAACTATGAGATGCTCTCGTGTGCCAAACACCTCTTCCTCACAATTAAAAGATGTTTTTACTGATAAATGAGGACGGTGCGGTACAAGGTGAGAAGATTGTGAGGCTGAAAAAGATTGAGCTTGATGAATGGATTGTGTTTCTGTGAATATAAGAAAGGACCAAGAGATTGAAGGACACATATCTGATTTCAACCCTTATATTCCTATCTCCATCCCATTTGGCCAATTTCTCATAATCATAACTCCTAGACTGTTTATGATATCTGGAAAATAAAGAATAAAAATAAAACTAGATTACTATTTTAGTCACTATCTTGGCCAGAATTTCTTCAATACCACCGTCCAGTCACAGACAGCGTCCAGCAGCGTGTCACACATTAATAACATGAGCTTCTTAGTACAGTCTAAAACACACAGCAATATTGAAGAACTGCCAGATAATGAAAATGTGGTGAAGGCTCTCACTCATTGCTCATTTTTGTGACAATTCTCCATCTGTAAAATCAAAACAAATCCAAGCGTCCTTGTCATAAGAGGCTTAAGCAAAGAGATACACTCTGGTAACTGAAATTATCTATTTAAAACGCACATAAAAAACACAACTTTATGTGCATAGAAATAGTTTGTAAATGAATTGAACTGATATCAACTTAATCTCATCAAAATAATTGCTCCTGTGTGAGTTGTATTTCAAATCCTCCCTGTCCTCTCCACCTCTCTTCTCCTCAAGGGAGGCAGTTATAGAGATAATGCGGGGCTAAAAATGGGGCTATTAAATTGACAATTTGATCATTCACACATCATATCTGCTATACTAAAACAAGTTGTGCTTGACATAGAATGACTAAACATCCCCAAACACTCACTCACTCTCTGTCTCTCTCTCTCACACACACACACAGCTGGGGCGTCACATCAAAGCACATTAAAAATGACCTATGTGTCAGCGCATTGATCTAAGACCAGGTGGCACCCATATATGTAGGCTTGGCTGCTTGTTTGCTTTTTTTTTTTTTTTTTTTTTTTTTTTTCTTTTACCCCCTCCTCCTCCTCCGCCGCCTCCTCCTTCTGCCCTCTCTTGCTCTCTCTCTCTTCCGCCTTTCTTGTGACCAGCGACAACTTAGTCCCGGCGCTCCATTGTTCAGGCACAAAGGCTATGTAAAGACACGTCAGCGATTACAAAGCTGCACTGGCACAGCTCAATTACTCAAACGTGGCTGTGTACCGCGCTGGGATACCTGTGTTGGTGGGTGAGTGTGTGTGTGTGTGTGTGTGTGTGTGTGTGTGTGTGTGTGTGTGTGTGTGTGTGTGTGTGTGTGTGTGTGTGTGTGTGTGTGTGTGTGTGTGTGTGTGTGCGAGAAAAAGGTACTGTGTACTCGCTGTGAGTGTGTGTCGTCCCTGTGAGATATTAACCAGGTTGTGACTGTGTCAGCAGCGCCGCACTGTGTTTTTACTCTTTCATGTTCCATTTATTTGACCCATGACCCTCAAACACACAGCAGCCTCACTTCAGCCCCCTTCATTCACACCACTGCACCTTCGCACGCACACGTGCGCGCGCGTGCGCACACACACACACACACACACACACACACACACAAATCCACAAACACATACATGTTCACATGTTCACATGTGATGGGAGTAATCTATTTCTCCCACTGACCCGCTCCCTTTCTGAGCTATTACAAAACCATATTTGCCCCATCCAATCAGTTTGATTAATCATGCTCCAGACCACAGGCCTGCAATCAGATGACCAGAGCATTGTGCCCCTCTCCCCACACACACACACACACACACACACACACACACACACACACACACACACACACACACACACACACACACACACACACACACACACACACAAACACACACACTGTGGTGCTTGTGGGGAAGTATTTCCCCACAGACATCCTCACTGTGACAGCACCATAAACTGGCCATTTATCAAAGTGTCCCCCCAGTACACGCACATACAAAGGCTCTCTCTCTGTCTCCCCCTTTCCCTCGCTCTCTGTTACACACACACACACACACACACACACACACACACACACACACGCACACACACACACACGCACACACACACGCACTTCCCATTTTTTTTAGGTTTCGCCCACACCTCATTCATAATCGACTAATAATACTATTATTCCTTTCAGAGAAACATATTTTGATGTTTATTCCTTTATCCTGTCTCATATTAACATCAGCTGTTCAATCTAAGAATCACTGAGACGAATCACACAGTGCAACTATTGTAATTTTTTTCTTTCTTACGCACTTGTACCACTATAGTTCTGAGACTGCTATAATACAGAGCCAGTGTCATTCTTTATGGCACATGGGTCAATAGTGAAAATATAGATGTATATTTAACCATTTAGGATTCATGTTTCCCTTTTCCTGCAGGTTGTGTGTCAGTAGCTAAATCTGTGCATAAAAAAAAAGCACATCAAGGGAATATTCTTTGAGTACCTTCATTTTTTATTTTTTTTTCTAATCAAGTTTCCGGTTGAGACTGCATTGCCCGTGCAGTTTGGTGTGCAGCAGCTCAGCAAGGCCTTTTTTATTGCTGGCCTATGCTCCAGAGGGCACCCTGTGTCAGTAATCAGGATATGGGGGTTATCCTGGCTGACCTATGTATTGAGTCTGCTCGCGCAGCCATTTCCAGAGCTAACAGAAGGTAAAAGCACCCACTTCCACTGTGGAGGGAAGAGAGCGTCTGGATTGTTAAACTTAAACAACACTGTATGCCAGGAATGAGCTGACTGCCTAATCTTGCATCAAACGATTTAGCAAATGTAAGAAATCTTCAAAAGGCAGGATCAACATAGTAACAACTTGCATGGTTTTCATAGCCTTGTGGACCACATATGATACTTTATTTTTTTTCCTTTAAGAAAGGCATTCTGATCAGTTTCCTAAATGAAAAATTTTAAATGAAAGATGTATAAAATGCAGCTAGAGGAGATTAACAATTAGCTTGCATGGACTTGTAATGATCACAAACCCTCTCACTTAACAAGATACCACAAGTGGCAGATTTTTTTCTCTCCTGTTTCAGTGAGTCGACCCTTTGACACATAATATATTGTATATTTCAACTAGTAATGTAACCTTTGACCCCAGTGCCACTGCTTGAGAGTTTTTCTAAAATGTCCATCATTGTCAAGAAAGTGAGAACGGCTGCTGCTGAGGGAGAGAACAAGATGGCAGTTGATTGTTTTCCAAAGGAATTAGCTGGGCCTGACCCTCTTGAGCCAAGCCATCTTTTGAATGGCTGACACTTTATTTGTTTTGTCCCTATAACAACAGAATCTCCCAAGCGCGGCAGCGCCCGTTCACCCTGGTATTGTCACAAACAACTAGACTCACTTTTCCTCTCCTTGTCTCTGTGGCGTGGAAAAAAAAGGGCCCAGGATTTTTACACAATCACAGGAGGCAATGCCGAGGTATGTGTGTGCTGTGATAAGACAGGGCGATGGGAGACAGATATGGGAAGGGCAGCAGTGGTCACACACTTAAATACACTCACACACACACACACGCACACACACACACACACACACACACACACACACACACACACACACACACACACACACACACACACACACACACACACACACACACACACACACAAGCACAGCTTGTGCCCAGAAAGCAGAGCCAGAAAACATCTTGTTGGATTTATTAAACCTGATTACTTAAACCAGGATAGTTAGTGCTAATGTTGCAAAATATATTTGATTTAATGACTGAAATGTGAGACAAATGGTTTATATGCACAACACTTCGTTTTCACAGTTTGTGTGTGTGTGTCCACTGTGTGGATGCAGTGGCATTACTTGAATGTCCAGCTGTGTGCAGGCGCCCCCTATTGCTTATTATCCTTCATTTTCCCCCTGCAGAAAGCAAACACGTGAAAAGTCACACATGAGAACACACAAACCCAGACACACATGGGCTTGCCTGAATACAGTCGTGTTATCACAGCCATACACAGATCGTGAATTGATCAAATCTTCCACTGTGGATAATCTTCATCAAGATAGTGTCGGACTGAAACAAAGGTGCTTAGCTTGTGTGATCTCAAAATAGCGGCCCACATCACATCCTTTTTTCTTTTTTCTTTTTTCCCTGCAGCACACATACACATAATTCTCAGCCATCAATCCCGGCGTGACCCCGTTTCAAATTCATTAACAAGGCTTCAGAACTTGCAGACACAGCAATCACCCCAAGCAAAATAAATTCCTGTGCCAGAGGGTAGAGAGGGCTTGTGTGTGTGTGTGTGTGTGTGTGTGTGTGTGTGTGTGTGTGTGTGTGTGTGTGTGTGTGTGTGTGTGTGTGTGTGTGTGTGTGTGTGTGTGTGTGTGTGTGTGTGTGTGTGTGTGTGTGTGTGTGTGTGTGTGTGTGTGTGTGTGTGTGTGTGTGTGTGTGTGTGTGTGTGTGTGTAAATTATAGCGGTGCTACGTCGTCCACTGTGGAGCGGAGTGAGGAATCTGTTTGGACAACTGCTGAATGTTTTGGTTCCCCCACGGTGCCTTGGAAAGCCATGCAGCCGCTGTATCTTTTACAAATTAGCCTTCGTTGTCTACCAAGCACTTTCTCTTATCCTTGGCCTAAGCCCTGTCTGCCCACAACAGGACAACCCCGGGTGTGTGTTTCTTTTGGTAGGTGGGGCTAGTAGCAGAGAGCAAATGAGACAAGGAAAATAGGATAATGGACAACATTGTGTCCTTAATGTATACATAAGCTGTTGTGGATCCTTTACGAGCATTAAAACTGCTTGTAAAATGCAACTGAATAACAAACCTCAATTACGTCAATAAAATTATGAATCATGTTGAGTTTATGATTCAAGTGTTTGTCGTTAGTAGTAAGGCTGTCTTTAAACCGGGAGTTCTCAGACCTTAAACCCCACCCCCACCCCCCAATGCAGTTGGGTAGTTGAATGCTGGATTACCTAGTCGTTGTCACGTTATAAAATATTAATATTATTGACTGTTGGGATCTAAAAGCCCCCTCAAAAATAACTTTTTCTAGTTTTTGGTTTTTAATCCTAAATATGCTTTAAATTGTCACATAAACACTCAACGACTGTTGTTACACAAAATTTGTTCAAATATGTGTGCTCTTAATTCATATTCAGTTCACCTACAACAAATTCAGTCATAAAAATGGGTCTTGTGATGAAATCATTCATAGTTTTACCATCCGCTTTCTATTCAGTAATGAATGGTGCTGTGTGCTGCTGCTGCTGCTGCTGCTGTACCCCCTAAAGCTTCCTGGTGTCCCCCTGGTCGGGCCTGCCCCATAGTTTGAAAACAATTGATTTCAACTTGTTTAAGTTACTTTATTGCAAAATCTTGAATATGCAATACCAGCTAACTAATGCATGAATGATAGGCCGATGATTACCACGCATCTTTTCTACACATGGAAATACACTTGGGCAACTGGGCTGCTGGGCCAACTTTCAATCAAATTGGGTCATTACCAGGAGAAAATGCACTAAGGGGAAATAAATGGTGCAGGACAGATAATTAAGAAAGGAGAGGCTGTTAGAAACATGGCACCACAAATGAGGCTGGAGTGTGGAGGCTCGACACGGCGTGTGAAGTTCTTTCCATCTGCTGTCAGTTGTAAATGTCCATCTGTGTCTGGTTAGCAGCACTGCTAAAGGCTACAGTAGGCTGAGGTGAGAGATATTTGATGGAGAAGGTCAAAGCTAGTCATGTGACGAGTGTAGCTGCTGCACAGAGAGATGTTTTTACTACTGATTTATGATGTAAAAGCATTCGGGCTCGGGAGGCCATGTCGGAGAACCCATGTGTGGGTCTGTTAGGTGGTGGTGTGCCGAGAAGCTAAAGGGTGTGTCATGAAAGGTACTGTTGTCTGTCTGCCCCTCTCCCTGCAGCTGCTGATTGGCAAGTTTGGTTATTGTAGGCGCTTACGGAAAAATAAACAAGCCAAACTTTCCATTATAATAGGGTCAATTCATTCCCAGCCTCATGAAAACTAGCTGTCATGTTTCACAACAAAGTGCTGATTTTAGAGTCCAGACGAAACGAGATCATGTCTGAATCCACCACACGTTCTGTTTAATGCGTCTCCCCTCTAGACCTGATGTAGCCTGTCATATAGCATTAGTTGGTTCAGGGTTGAGGAGGAAATCCTCTACGCCGAATAGAGTCGCCGCTCAACAGTTTGGCCATTGTTCACTGTCTCAGACACCAAGACTCCTCTTTTGGAAAAAAGTGAAGAACCCGTCAGGCAGTCACTCGTTGAAAAAAGCGTTTTAAAATTATTTTGATAAGAAATTTTCACTTGAGTATTTTTAAAGTCTGACAGACAGACGCAGACGGAGTGAGAGAGAGAGAGAGCTCAGTCAAAAACAACAATCAAACAAAGCTTTCAGAAATTATTTTGATAAGGGTAATCTCCACATGCTACATTCATATTTTCTGTTAACACTTGATTCAACAGAAAAGCCTTGGCAATCCAGGTAGATGTGAGACGGGAGCGTAGTAGTTAAAGAGAGACACAACTCGGATCTCAACTTGGGGTTAGACATAGTTTTAAGTAACTGAGCAGGAGAAAACCATCAAGTTTGTTATTGTGCTAACAAGCTAATGTAATTGTGATGAGAGATCTTTGTTTAACTTTTGAATATGAACTATATGAGAAATAATTTATGTTAAAAATAGGAATTAAAATAACTGAATACGTACATTTGTGTTTGACCGATACACGAAATACTAACCCTTAAAATGGCCTCTTGTACGTTTCACCAAGGGCAGAGTGGCAATGATGGCCCCTCATCTATAAAAAGGTATAAACAAATGCAGAAAGTGGATTGCTTAATTAGGTTTAAAGTGTATATACAGCTGAGATACGTGCCCCATGTATAAAACATCTACTGTGTTTAGGAGTTGTTAAGATGCCACACGTGCATCGAATTTGTCTGTTTCTGGTCAGAGCAGGAATACATACTCCACCGATAAATGCTATGAGGGAAAGTTGAAGACTAGTTCCTGTTTTTCACCACTGAGGTGCATTAATATTGTTTGAGAAATGTGATCCAATGCATGAGGTTTCATGTTGAGAGAGGAAGTCGCCATGAGCTGACAGCACCCCGTCATCGTTTATACACATATTTAGGAAGTCGTAAGTCTAGCAGCCGATGCGCCAAGAGAGTCCACCCCGGCCCACATGTCACCAGCTTCTGTTCCTTATCAGAGGGATTCTTATTAGAAATTAAAATGTCACATAGTTTACAGTGTGCAGTAAGGGAGGGGAGGGTCTGATGATATAGCCAAGTGTGCAACAGGAGTGTTATGTTCACAATGTCAAAAAAACCATTGCAATATTTTAGATTTTCATTCATTTAGGTAATGAAACTCAATAAATTATGTGAGTACACACTTAAATGTTAATTTCTTTTTTTTCTTTCCCTTCACTGTGGGATATAAACAATCGATATACTTATCCCAAAACCTGAGATTTTTGACAACTGGTAAATACCGAGGTACGGACAGGCTTCTGTGGCAATGTTTATAGATGTTTATCGTTGTAGATGAGCCCTCGTAACTAACTCAAGCTTGTCTGTAATTGTAACCAGCAGTTACATGAAAATAACGTAAACCAGAAGGAGAATTCTGTCTGGTCTGTATTCATCCACTTTATTTTAAAGGGTCCTGATGAGTGGTTGTCAGCTACCCTCTTTGCCAACACACAGACCATGTGTTGCTGGCTGTTATCATGGGCACTGAGTGAATATTTGTGGTGAATGCTGGTGCCTTTAAAAACTTCCACCAGTTTTTTAACGGTTATTAAATGTTAAGAAGTGGTACGAACTGGGATTTCTTCTTCTTTTTTTAAAAAAAAAATCCAATTTAAAATAATACTTCCAGTCTTTTCTCAGCTAATTCCACTAAATCCTCTCATTTTCTCCAGTAATTAAAGTTCCACCCACTATGATTTGTCATAGAAAAGCATTCAGCATACAGAAGCACAACAGGGAGGAAACGTAAGAAGCTTCTAACCAGGTGAGAAATGACAGAAAGGCCAGAAAGTTTTTCAGCAGGGAGCCTCAGAGGGTCACAAATGACCAGCTAACATAGCTGAGGCCCTGCGATGCCAACCTCTGAATACACACACACTCAAACACATACAGAAACTCCAAAAAGGACCCAAAGTCTGTCTTTTATGGCACAAATGCATGCATACATACATAGAGAGCTAGACACCCAAGGGGGAATGTTCTCTCACGGCGGTGGTGCTAGTAATTGAATCAAGCCAAAACCGAACTCCACTCAGCCCAGCCCGCTCCTCCACTTCAACACCCCCGCACCCCCGACCCCGTCGTTTCGTTTCCCTGCCTGCCCTCGTCCCTGCCTTAAAAAGGTAAGCCTCATGGCTGATGGGAAGCAGATGTGGACATAGCGCCGCACGGGTAAAGGTGCAGAGTCAGACCCCCGCGTCCACCCTTGGCCAGGAATATATCTTCATTGAGGAGAATAAGGGTGTCCACTTACATCTGCTACAGCACATCAAATCACACTCATCTGTGCGCAGAGGAGCGCAAAAGGGTTAACGATAGCTCAGTGTGTGTGTGTGCGTGTATGTGTGTGTGTGTGTGTGTGTGTGTGTGTGTGTGTGTGTGTGTGTGTGTGTGTGTGTGTGTGTGTGTGTGTGTGTGTGTGTGTGTGTGTGTGTGTGTGTGTGTGTGTGTGTGTGTGTGTGTGTGTGTGTGTGTGTGCGGACCCCTGGGATGTGACTGACACCCATCCCTATCACTAGACCCTGACAGTTCCACACGTCTGGCTCCAATATCCCCCCACTGTGTCTGCGGAAACACCATCCCATACAACCATCCATCGCATAGTGATACTTGTTAGCGTGTGTGTGCGTGCGTGCGTGCGTGCGTGCGTGCGTGCGTGCGTGCGTGCGTGTGTGTGTGTTCACTTACTAGACATCACAAGTAAAACTGAAGAGAAAAAAACCTCACGCTCCACAGCTGAAATAGGAAGTCAGGACTTAAACATTGAGTTATATTTGAACTTGTTGATTTTAATTAAACTCATAAAACTGTTTATATAATTCACTCTTATATGCTGCAAATGCCTGAGGTGGTAATAGTCAGAATCGCCTGACTCATTTGAAATTGTCATCTGAGAAAACTGACTCTAGGTATCATCCACCACCAATCAAAACGGCTATCACCTCTTCGCACCACAAGCTAAGTCACCAGCTAGGTCACTAACCGCACTTTGTCCTAATTATGCTTTTTTACCAGGCATTTTCTATTTTGGCCCCTCATACTATACGTGTGTAATTATGGTCTAAAACACTATATGTTAGGCCTAAATCTGGCTTGTCGCTTGAAAACCTCTAGATTGCTTTCCAAGACCTTACACAGCTGTAATTCTCTCCAGCTGCTGCATAAAACTCATGGATGGAAAGCATCTTGTACTACTACTGGAACAGATTCTCATACCCCATACTTTGTTTTCTTCAGTTCTGCTCCAACAGTAATACTATTTGTTTAAAGTATGTGTACAGATACATGAATATTTTACATTAGAATGCTATCTGAAATCACTTTTTGTCTGCAAAAACAATCAGTTGATAGTGATAATAGGTTTTTAGTTGTGTAAATGGGATTGGCTATGATTTCTATGTAGAAACATCTAATTTTCTCTTGCAAAGTGTGAAGTGTTTGACTTTTGTCATTGCCGTCTTTAAAGCTCAGGGCCTTCAGACAACACAATCTCTGCTGCTCTCCCGGTCTGTCCTTCGATCATCCCCTCCCGCCACCTTTCCTTTCCTTCAAAGGATTCGACAGTTGCTGCAAGCTAAAGAGAAGGTGAAGCACACCGCTACCTGTCAATCTCATCACTTTTCAGAAAGCAGAGAGAGAGAGAGAGAAAAAAAAAAGACATGTCAGGAGGAGAAAGGAAGGAAAAAAGCTATTCTCTTTCACTGTGTTGTAAAGTCTTGGTTAGATCACAAAGGATTTCACAATCCTGTCGCAGAACAGATTTTTTTTTTTAAGACATTTTACATGTTTTTATGTGAACTGACATTTCACATGTGTCTTCGGTGAAGTTGTGACTCTTCTTGAATTAAAAACCAGATCCAGTTTTTACCTTGAGGCGAAGTGTTGAGAGTATCACAAAACTGTAATGCCAGAGCCTTTCTCACTCCGAACTCATCACCAAATTATTAACACAGTTACCAAACAATACGGAAATTTCCAGTTTCATTTGGAGAGCCACAGTTTCCTTTAGCATTAGTTGACGTTAACCCTCATTTCACAGTGCTGCGGATGTGTTTGCAGCCCTGAAATTAAACAAGAGTTTACTTTTTATCGGATGAAGTGTAAATGTGGGTCGCTGCTAAATATTGTATATTAGTAATAACTGATGACCTTAAACTCACCAATATAACAGGCCTGCATCACAATTCAACTCCAACTGTCTGATGCAACTTCAGCTAAAGGTAGTAATAAGTAGACCATTTATTAAACCGACCCGCAGTGTCACAGCAATACAACCGTGTGCTCCCGATTAAGACATCCTCAAAAGTAGAGATGGTTGGAAGTAACTCACAGGTTTCTTTTTTGTGAACAACCTGTGCAGAGGTTCAGCTATGATAGATACCTCATGAAGATGTACAGCGCTATAGAAGTTGTTTAGATGGTTGGATCATTAACTTTTGTTCAAGTTACTAGTGAACTAAAGTCTATGAGAAGGAGTGGTTTATTTCCTCCATTGATCTCAAGCAGCAGTTTAGAGAGTCCAAGGCTTCACCATTGCCTCTTAAATTTGATATTCAAACTGTTTTTTGGGGGTTTTTTTAACGACTGCAACCTCAGACCTTAAATCACTGAAAATCTGGAGCTTCAATAGTGTGGATACATGTTTTGTCGTGAAGTTGAAGCTCAGGAATTCTAAGAATTTTTCAAGATTTACTTCCATTTAATAGAAATTTTCCTCAAAATCATAAAACAACAGATTATTCGTAACTCTTCCATCATGTACGTTTCAATGTAACACAAAAGAGTTGACAACAGAATACAGACAAAGGTGAATACCAGATACGAGAACAGCAAGAGAGACACCGGAAAAATTACAAAGGGAGCCAAAAGAAAGGAAAGAATTAGAGCCAAAAATAAGGAAGGAAGGAAACGAGGAGATGGAGAGGCAGCGCAAGAAGAGACGTCCCGAGAGGGAGATGGGTAGGGTGAGTTAGCGAGTGAGTAGCCCAATGACAGACAGACTGAACCGGAGATGAGTGGGGAAATTCCCTCTGAGCACACATTCAATAAAATCGCCCAGCTGCGTGTGTACATGTGTGTGTTAGTGCATGACTCTCTGTGCGTATGCACACAGTGTAATTGAGACAGTCAGAGGGGTGTATTCAGTTTATACAGTGTATTCTACCCCAAGGACTCCCTGTCTATATTATGTCATCCAAAAGCACTTATACAGACTCTCTGCTGGAAAACACACACACACACACACACACACACACACACACACGCACACACACACACACACGCACACACGCACTCGGTCTCCCTCACACTACTCACACAGAGGCCCTAATATATTCAGAGTCACAGGCCTCCCACACTGTCAGATGGCCAAGAGCACTTCTGTTAGCTTGGATGTATTTTGACTGAAGCTTCCTGCCCGAGTTTTGTCCTAATATTGTTCCACGCTGTATCTGATGGCCTTAACACACATGTGGTTTTTATGTTTCGCGTTCAACTGTACACTTGCAACCTTACTGACACACATGTCCACCTAGGGCTTCAGATTTTCATAAAGGCTTGGAATGTCAAAAGTCAAACATTATATAAATATGGAGAAAATACAACTTTTTCTTCTATAGTGTTCTTTTCTGGTAATAAACTTCAGAAAACCCTTAGACATGTCTGCGTTCATACGTCGTCCAAAAATCCAAAGTAGCAGTGATCGGTGATGCGTGATGGGTGGTTTGGTGCTTGGATTTTGGGTTCTCCCAGTCTCTCAGGACCGGCTCTGAACTCTGATGCAATTCTGGCGGAGAAGCGACACAAGGGAAGAGAGCCATATCGCAAGACGCACACCAGCCCAAAAAGCACTTTTCCCATGCAGTGGCGTAAGAAAAGGAGTGGCTGTTAAATTAACAGCATAGATACTCCAAAATAACTATTTTCACAGTCAAAATCTCAGCCCCAAGGTGAAAGTATTTGTTGTACAGAAGAAGTGAAGGAATTAATGATTGTCTGCCACGGTGCGCTGTTCAAGGACTCGCGAAAAAATGTAAGCATGAACAATTTTTTTTTTTTTTTTTTTTTTTTGAATCTCTGTTGTGGATCCTTCACAGGAATAAATGATGCGTTTTTGAAACACATCTCGTGAGTCCATCGCTCGCACTATATTTTTCATTTCGATGGACAAAACATGCCAAATTTAGGCTACTGGAACCACTGCGTGAATGGACCCGAGGTGATTTGGACAAATGACTCATCTCATACTGGCTATAGTTCAATTTATAGAGTTTCGTCTGGAAAAACACGTCAATGATGTCTGTTTCCTCAGAGTCTGGTTTTTAACCCTTTACTTAAGCAAAGGATTTCGAGACAATAACAATCAAGATCATCTTAAATGAACTCTTAAATGGGAATGACAGTCGAGCTGGTGAAACAGAATGCAGAGAGAAAAGATCTATGGCTTATTGTGTCAGCCTCCCACAGTGCAGGACTAAATATGACACCTCTTCACCTCGACCCTGTCTTACAAGAAAGGGGTAAGAGAGAGAGAAGAGGAAAAAGAGACAGAATGCTTGGTAGTGACCCGCCTCGACCCTGCCAGCTCTTCCTGACCTCCCCTGTAGCCTCATGCCGCTTAATTCTCCCTAATTACATTCCTCACTGACAGAAAGTTGGCCCCTGACCACCCCTGCAAAAAAAGCCCAGGTAGCCAAACCTGCTGCAGCGCGGCTGGAGGATCCATCCACTGTAAAGGGAAGGGCAGGAGGGGTGAGAGCAGGGGAGGGGGGGGGACAACCGGTGATGACAAATTAATTAATGCAAGTGGGGTAGAAAATGTGCACACATAAGTGCACACACTCTCTTCTGTATTTTGCTGTGTGTAGCTGCAGTGCATGTGGTCTGATTTGCACTGACCGGTATATCCAGTGAGCTCTGCAGCATGTTGATATGACAGGCAGTGATGGATGGTGTTTAACGGTGGACTCAGCAGTAATTGTGTAAGTGGGGGCAAACCTGCTCCACACTTGCTTTTGTAGAGACTTGCAGCGTGTGTGAATCTCTGCGAGAGCCTCCCCTGAACACGGCTGGTGTCAGTAGATGCTACAGATTCAAATAAGTCCTATTTTTTCCTAAAAAAAGATTTTTTTTTCTCTCTGGACAAGAAGACATTGCAATATGTGATGCTCACTGTTTTCACCAGGCAGTGTTCGTCTCTGGCCAATGTTTGGTTCAGCTGCGTGGGATAGGGTTACAGGAGTTCGCCAGCATTTGTCTTTACAATGTAATTAAGGGATTTTTGGGCCCTATGGCCTCAGAATGACAAACTCCTCTAGCTCGGAGAGCTGGATGCTTGATAGGAAATCTATTGGCAAATAGACCACTCATACATCTTCGAGCCACCCCACAGGTTGCTCCTTCTGAAATAACTTGGATTCACAGCTTGCTTTCCTGTATGCATTCATCAGAGGGACACTGGCGTAAGCCATCAAGTTGTGCGCTGCCAATTTATTTAGCTGTAACATTAGCAAGCTCTCACTCTCCACTCTGTGGCCCCTGCGCAAATTTATCTCAGACTATTAACCAAAGTTCAAATGTCACCTCTGAAAGAGTGGATTGTCGCAGGGAAAAAAAAACTAAACAAAACCTGTGCATCCCCCTGGCAATTACCAAGCCTCAAATTCAATACAACGGTGTAGGCCTGCATTTGATATTCCATAAACATAATGGTCTCATGTGACTGTGTGTAGATAAATATCATGGACTTAGCCTCAGGGAGAGAAAAGGGGGGACGTTCCATATTTTTTTTTTTTTTTTTTTTTAATATCACATAATACAGCTCTTGTGTTCCCACAGAATACAAGGGGGCCTTCTCTTGGCCCCCTCTGCTAAATCCCTCAGCTATCTTTCAAACAGTGATAGTTACGGAAATTAGTGGCGCAGAAATCCATAAGCGTCCATCATCGGGGGGCTTATTAGCGTCTTTGTGAGGTTATGAGGGGAGGACAGAAGGCCCGGAGCACCGCAGGGGCTCGTCTGAGACGCTACCTAGACGGAACACACCGGGCACACATGCACAAGGACACGTGCATTCAAGCTGACACACACACAGTCCTGCAGATAAACACTGAGGCAAACACACCCGTGCGCCCGTATGTACAGGTGGAGCTCCTTTGTGCTTCCTCTGATGTTTCTATAGGCCTTGTACCGATGCTTCGAAGAGGATTCCTAACCACCAGGAGATGTAGAGATTTTTTTTCTGTGCAGCAGAAAATAACCAACTTCACCCATCAGTAGAAGTCTACTGCGTCATGTAGGCATTCACACTGCTCATACACTTCATTTATCACTTTCAACTTGAAATAAAACCGTTATTTTTGTATTTGTTTGGTAATTGTTTTTGCAGCATATATAATCAGATATCCTACAAAGTAAAAAGATTGAGGATCCGACATGTGAAGATGTCTTTTATGCTTTATTTTTTTTTTTAAATTGCAGGGCTATTGAGTAAGTTTTCCATTAATCCCGCACTCACATTGAAGGAAAGAACTGAAAGCCTAAATTGTGTTCTACACATGGTTAGCTACTTGCATTGGGAAGAACA
This sequence comes from Lipophrys pholis, assembly GCF_963383615.2. Classification (NCBI taxonomy): domain Eukaryota; kingdom Metazoa; phylum Chordata; class Actinopteri; order Blenniiformes; family Blenniidae; genus Lipophrys; species Lipophrys pholis. The sequence continues at coordinate 14,412,806 of NC_137630.1, read as the reverse complement.
AACATGTGCTTTAGGCCAAATATTATTACTTACTTTTCAAAAATCTGCAACCCACTGCTTATCTGGGGCCACAAATGTGCACTAAAGCACACTAATACACTCAGAGATTCACAAGCCCAGCAGAATTTCCATGCTATAGAACTTCCCAATATCCCCCCTCCCTTCATCTCATTTCAGTTTATGTTGCGTGCATGTGTATTTATTCCTCTCTCTTTCTTTTTCAGTGTGTGTGTTTGTGTTGGTGTGGGTGTGTTGTTGTTTGTTGGGTGGTGGGGGATAATAAATGGCAGCAGACATGGACATCGATTTTGGTAATAACACGGAGAGCAGAGCAGAGGCAGTGGCAGACGTCAGCCTGAGGTCCATCCATCTATGAAACAGGACATGCCAGTAATAGGAAAACACCACACACCGTTATGGCCGGGGGCAACGCACGCAGGCAACTTATCACAGCGCTGAACTTTGATGCTTCGTTGCACGCAGGGGAGAAAATATATATAATTCCATTATTTCTTCACAGATGATGAGACACAGGGTGTGTGTGTGTGTGTGTGTGTGTGTGTGTGTGTGTGTGTGTGTGTGTGTGTGTGTGTGTGTGTGTGTGTGTGTGTGTGTGTGTGTGTGTGTGTGTGTGTGTTGTGGAGGGTGGAGAGATATGTATTGCAAGCCAAAATCTCACAACGCTGCACATACACACACACACACACACACACACACACACACCAAAGGACATACTGTTTTTGCTGACTTGGGAAATACACTTGTTTATTTATTGAATTATTATAATACCCTTTCCTATCCCCACAACAAAGGTGTGCTCTCTGGGGGCGAGGCCAATTGACTGCTTTGTGAGTGTTTGAGCATCTGTGAGCCCAAATATACCTTATATGTCTTTGTAATCGTACACTAATGTACATGTCAGGTAGCGAGAGTGTGCATTTTCTTTTTCAGGCTTGTTAAAGAAATCAGGGCACATGAGCGCACAACACTTTGAATGTATCATGTTTATATTTCGATACCAACTCAGCCAAGCAGACATTGAAGCTTTTGAATAGAAATGTTCTTCCTTCTTTGTTTGAAAGGGAAAACTGAGTCATCAAGCAATAGAAAAACAAACGGAACTGCAGAATAGATCAAATTAGACCACGATTTTTAATTTTATATACAAGTGGCTACCTGATGCCAAAAGGTGGACTCATACACAAGTGTTCAAGACTATAATGTTCCAGACTATAAACAGAACTATAAACAAAATGCCCCCAAAACACACAATGGTGTGGTCTGGTGTGGTGATGTGTTTGGTGTATAAGAGGAAGGAAGAAGGAAGGAAGAAGGAAGGAAGTGAGATTCGCATTGGCAACAAAAAATACTAACTTTGTCCATATTTAAGCTTCTCATAGGTATGAATACAAGTCTACCCCAGACAATACCCATGCACACAGACACATACACCTTTCTTAATGGAAAGCGGATCACTCGCTTATACGGAAGTCAACGTTTAATCTTCTCCTCCTTCATTCTTCCATGTGCTGCTTCACATCTCGCCACTGTTTTCTAGGTTCTCTGTCTACACAGGACGTCCACAAACATCATACACATTGTGTACTATGTAGGACTAAAAATAAATAGACCGTAACCCTTGCCCTATCTTTTAATGTTAAACAGAAGATGCTGTCTTTGTTAATTCAATTTGTGTTTCCTGTAACTCCATTCTCTGTTGGAGTCGCTTTACATTTGCCTCACCAGCTGAAACCTCTCTGGTCGGGCTGGAGAATGTATGATGTATTGGCTCAAATGTATCTCCAGTAATATTTTTGTTACAGCGGAAAAGCACTAAATCACTTCCTCCTTTACTTATTCGATCTCCCGCCCCTTTACATCCCTACCAGTAAACCAATAAAAAGTGCTGATTCAAGCCAAAAGCTTCAGCTGATGTGTGTGTGTGTGTGTGTGTGTGTGCATGTGCGTGTGCGTGCATGCATGCGTGTGTGTGTGTGAGCGATCAAGAGAGAAAATAAAGGGAGAGGAGCTGACGGGTGGTGGGGTAAAGGGATCTGTGAATGGTGTGAAAAGTATTAAGTGCCAGTAATAATTGGAAGCGGGCCTAGAGAATCCAAATATAATCTTACAGCAGGAACTCTTGTAATACATTGGTTCTGGAGATGGGCCCAGAACACATGCGTGCGCGCGCGCGCGCACACACACACACACACACACACACACACACACACACACGGAGTGGTTTCTCCTGGTCTCCTAAAACAAGAGAAGATGTTATGCCAGACGCTGACAGTGCTTGCAGATGCGCCGAACGCTGCCCCCTGCTAAACCTGCAAATCCCCCCCTTCAGCCCCCGTCGAGCCAAAAGAAACAGGGCTCATATTTTACCTGGCATGCTCCAAGATTCTTCCTCTGCTTCATTCGCCCCATCTGTTGCCACATGTCAACTCAGGCCGGGTAAGAAAAAGTGACACAGCAGAAAAAGAATATTGCAATGAATTTCCCATTGACTGATTCAAAATAAATGACTTCAGTGTGATCTCTGTACAGGATCATTCCTGTTATCAATCATGTTTGACTGTAGTAAATAGTCATTCTCATTATTCAAACAAGTGGAAAGAGCACTGTATATCTGTGTTCAAACACCAGTACCCTCACATTACTTTATTACAAACCTGCAGAGAGTGCCAGTTGATATTGAGCTTCATTTCATTACATTGTCAATAGCAGGCGTTTGATTTCATGTGAAATTTAAAATTTCAAACTATATTTAAAATACATTTATTTAAAAACAATAAAGGAAGTGTGACTGGTTGGTTGATGGATTCATTTATTTAGTTTTAATGTCATTAATCTGCCCAATAAAACCTGAAACTTTGGTAAATAGCATCATCATAATAGTAATCTCTAATAGCTGGTATGAGAAAGGGTCATTTTTATGATCAGTTGTAACACAGCACTGCAAAGATCTATATCAAGGAACTCCTTTGGGCCTCCAGATTGAGATTTGCAAAATCAAGACACCTATTTGTCTGTATTGTCTGTTTTCACACCGTGTACTTTGCAAATGTCAATATGTATTTGTCCTTTGAGCCCTAATAAATGTTTGAGGGGGTTTCGATCGTGCTGCCAGGATCTTTTTAGGGGGGCTGTGATGCCAGTGGAGAGAATACGGATCAGAAGAAAAAGGGTCTCGATATCCCGCCGGCATCTCTAGCAGGTGCCAGCAGCAACTTGTCAATAACTGTTAGGAGGAAGCCCGTGGTTGGCCCTTGCATTCCAGTGGCTAGCCTGCCTCAGGTCCCTTGGCTCATGGTTCATGGCCCGCCACAGACATGCCAGCCTCTCTCTCTCCAACTCTTTCTCCACGCACACACTCACACAGCTGCTGGACCTCACACTCCAGCAATATTGTATTTTTAGCTGTTGCTGTTTTGAAAACCCCAGTTAGTGCCCATTTTTTGCCTGGTGGCAAGAGTTAACAGTTTATTTTAGAAGTGCTTGTGTTTCCAGGCCTGGGAAGCAGGTACTGCAGTCGTTTTGTGGTCTATGCTGCCATGGCGGCGAGGAAGACCTTCTTAAGCAAGGCAATAGACTTTTTTTTCCCTTTCTTTCTGTACATTGAGCTGTATCCTCCCCTCCTACTGGGAGTTTCTGGGAATTTCTTTCCAACAAAGTAAGCTTGTGGTTTGTGAGGTGTTCCTATTTTAATCCACATCCCTACTTGGAAGTGGACTTGGAAGTTTATTGAAATTTCTTCGCCGTTTCTTTTTTTTTCCTCTCTCCCTCTCATTTGCTATATTGCATGCAGTCAATGAGTGACACGTTCAAACAGAGACGATGTGGATTTCTTCTGTTTTCTTGCCCACTCCCCGTGTGTACGTGCTCACATGTCCAGCAGAACGCTGTTGCTCATGCTAGGCCTGCTCTTTGTCACCATAATTCCTCCAAATGAGGAGGTGGAACGAGTCTCCCCTCCTTTACTGCTTGCATTTACAGACCCCATATCAGATGCCTCGCTCTCTGCACACCAGCCGCAAGCACTTCATTTTTATACCGTTCCTGCAGAGCTAAAACCGGGCCAGCCTCCACGCGGCTGAACTTTGGGCGCGCGATTCTCCCCGACTCTGCAGACCGTGGAGGCAGTGAGCCCCCTCTTGTCCAGGCAGTAAATGTTTATTGAATTATCGTGTGTTTTTCCAAGCATAAGGAGGAGTGTAGCATAACAATAGAGAAAGGTTTACATTTAGTCTCCCCGCCTGCGTTGCCATTTCGAAGTACCCCTGACACCAGTCTTTTCCCAAGAATGTGGAATTCCGTCTCCTCCTCCGCATGAACCCGTTTCCCGTTTTTGCAAGTGCTACACTAAATCTTCTCAAACACCTGCCGTTTATTTTTCTCCTTTGTTGTTTTCTCTGCTCCTCTCTTCTCGGCACTTTTCGTTTTTCCACCTCTGAACTCCCGATTATTTTCCCTGCATCTCCCATGACACCTTGTTCCTCTTTGGAGAATCTTGTCAGTGCTTGTATGTTTATCTGAGGGACGGCCGCTTTCAATAAACCTGGCCCCTGGACTCTGCACGCTCACACCACACACACACACACACACACACACACACACACACACACACTCATCGCTCCTTCCTACAGACACGCCGGCCTTAGTAATTAATCTAAGATATACACCTCGGCTCACATGTGTTAGGCAGAAGTACCCTGTAGGAAAATAATCACAGGGGCAAAATTGAGTTTTAAGCAACGTAAGGTCCTGCCACCTCGTACTTTGGATGGGAAAATGTGTTGAGGCGAACTGGAGGACAAACACTGCTCACTTTTCTATAGGCCAGCTGTTTTCAAAGAGTGGGATGGGACTACCATGGGGGGGAACCAGAGAACTCTGTGGGGGGCAGAAAGAAGCCATTTATGATGAGGTGGACTCCTTTATAACAGTGATTTATTCTTTTTGATATTTTCTAAAGAAGAATTCAAGCGTAAAACCAGTCATTATGTTTCAGAGCACGCATTTTTGCGAAAGAAATTCATTCATAACTCCCAGGAAAAAAAGCTCTGCATGTTATTTCTTATTAATCCCAACAACTGTTAACATCCTATGGAGTGAAAAACTTTGCAGAATTCAACCGACAATGACCACGATGTGAAAGGTGAAAGATAAAGCCGATGGCAGCGACCACTGACGATAGTTTCTACAGGGTCGGATACAATAGTTGGGAGTAAATATGGAGCAAATAAGATATGAAAAGGTCCATTTAAGCTCATGCGTGAACCAAGACTAGGCGCTAATAAGAGGGGCAGGTCATACAGGTGACTTTAGGGGTAAAGGGGCATCTCGAGGGAGGAGATCAGGCTTCACGTGCACACGCACTCACTACCTGAACAGAGAACAAGCCACATCTGTGAACTGTGAACAAGCCGTTGAAGGGCGAGAGAGAGAGAGAGAGAGAGAGAGAGAGAGAGAGAGAGAGAGAGAGAGAGAGAGAGAGAGAGAGAGAGAGAGAGAGAGAGAGAGAGAGAGAGAGAGAGAGAGAGAGAGAGAGAGAGAGAGAGAGAGGCGCAGAGACAGACAGACAGAGGGAGAAAGCTGAGCCGGTGGACCACACAGATAAAAGAGTGTGCTCTGTTCTTTTTCCTCTTCAAGGAACCTGAAGGAGGAAACTCCACCTTTGGGATTAAGGCTTGTGTTTCTCCAATTTACTGCCATGGCTGCCTCAGACAATATATTTCTGTTCTGCTCCTCTTGGATTCTTTCTTATCTTCTCTGAGGCATCAGGGTGTCTTATCTCTGAGATATTTATATGACAAGTTAAGATGATTATTGGTTAAGCTTTTGCTTTTTTAATTAAACTAAATTTATCATTTGTGTCCAAAGGAGAATGGTCGTGTATTTTTTTTTAGGTTTGTACCGTGCTTCTATCTGTCAGTGAGTGTAACAGATAACTATTGGGATGCTTTATGGGGGCAGCCATGATATGGGGGCATACATTGTCCATTTGGTGGTGGAATTATCGAATTTGCTGTGCGCTGGCCCTGAACCACCCTACCCAACCGCAAGAAAGACCTTAGAGGAAGAGACGAAAGGTCCACACAAACATGGACGCACACACATACAGACTCTCCCCCAGCACAAGGGGACGCTCTGCACATTCCCCTAATTGCTTGTTTCAAGCAGAGGCTGATTGTGGAAAATTATACCCTTCACATTTTCTTTCTGCGCTCCCCCTCCACCAGTTATTTTTTTTTTTCCTTCTTACTTTTCTTTGTGTCTGTGCATATGTGGGTCGAACAATCTAATGTACATCGTGTGCCACAGTGTGTACTTTTGGTCATGTGTGACTGCACACATTTGTGTTGGTGCACGTGTAAAGTTGTACTTGAGAAGTGACTGTAGCTCCGGCCTGCTTTATCAATGCCTTTGTATTGTAAATGTGAGTGTATGTCTGGTTTGTTCTTTTAATTAGTTGTATAAAATTTTTGCTGACAGATTAATTGTAAAGCCGGAAAAATAATTGGTATTTAAGCTGCCGTTAAGATACCATATAATATGAATGACCAAGTTACAAAATGAAGGCTCTCTCTTTAATATTTAGGTTGGAAGTGAAAAAGCAGCATTTAAGTTGTTTGGTTATTGTATTTATTTTGTCATTCTACCTATTTCCGAATTTCCTATAATCAAGATTTAATTTATTGTCATTCGGACTTCTTGAGAATTAGAATCATAAAGATTTGTATTGTCAGCTATGCTCAACATATGAGGAATTTGTTTTAGGTTCTTTCGGCAGCATTAAATTAAAAAGAAAACTAGAGTAGATAAGAACATTTACACATTCCCATATAACCATAATATAAAATGTGCTATAAATAACAATTGTGTTAAAGACACAAAGGAACAATATTCCTAATAGTATATTTGTGTGTAAGATAGACTAAAGCTGAATGAAATAGTGTTTAAACATAAAACCTTTCATGATATCATATCAGTGGAAATGTCCATTTGGTTACATTGTTCTCTTCAACATCTGGGTCTGAGTTAGAGAGCGACTCATCAAACTCCCTAAAAAGGTAAATAAGCCAAAACAAGAACAATAGTGTTTGCTTTGTCAGGGATCACATTTATTTCAGGAGAAAACATATCAAATATATTCAGATTACTGTCAGTTTTAGGTTTATATACCAGTAAAACAATGACCGATGGCAACTTTACAGTGACTGACATCATTTACCACCGATGACATTTGTAAATTGCTCATTAGAATTTAAAAAAAAATTGTGGTTACTGATGCAATAAAAATCATTGTTATGTCTGTAGATCAGATTTATGAAGGCAGTTTGCACACATTTGATAGTTTTCATCTTTAATTGCATTAAGCAGTTCAGTAAATTACAATAGATATGTGATTTGAATGCATTTAGAAGGATCTTCCTCCTGTTATCACACAAAAAAACAACAAATTAGAAGTTACAGGATGCTGATATAACCTGCAAGCCCTCACTTCTCCACGTCAGGTCAAGTATGTCACATTGAACAATTGAAAATCACCTCCTAAATCTCAAATACTGTCCACAAAAAAAGTTTAAGTGAGGCTTAAAGTCAGCACCAGGATTTCTAAAGATATTCCAAAAGTAAAACATGTTTCCTTTTTCCTGAAGCTCTCGATGTCAGTCAAACCATCACTGGAGAAACTCTTCCACCTTTTCATTTCTTCTCCTGGCCTTCTCTCTCCTCCCACTTCTCCTTTTTTGCAAATGTGTGGCTTCCTTACAGTGAGTTCTGCCAGCCTCTCTCATATACTATATGCATTGGCCAAGAGCAACGTATAAGTTTGGAAAGTCCACTTAGTGTGTGTGTGTGTGTGTGTGTGTGTGTGTGTGTGTGTGTGTGTGTGTGTGTGTGTGTGTGTGTGTGTGTGTGTGTGTGTGTGTGTGTGTGTGTGTGTGTGTGTGTGTGTGTTTATGTGTTTGTGCGAGGCTCTGAACTAGGTGCCCCCTTGGCCACAAGGTGAGCTTAGCAGGAGAGCTTGTGGCGGTCCCACTACTGGAACGGCATAAGTGAGGGAAATGAATTAAGTGGACTTTAGAGAAAAGGGTGCAGACGGTGTACATGCTGAGGTCACACAGACAAAGAGTGTGTCAAGTATGGAAAAGAGCTCAATCCAAACCTCACCAACAGCAGCACGTAGAGCTGAAAAATCAGCTTCCATCGAATTTGTGAAGATCAACAATTCACGCTCTGAAACTTAATGATATGAACACACTCTCATACCCAGTGTAGTCTCAGGGGCCATTGACAACACACACACACACACACAGAGCTTTGCAGCTGGAAGGAATTATACTGTCTCTCTCTGCAGCAGGGAAGATAACCTCCCCTGCTTGTCATTCGTGATCGGAGAGCCATGATTTTAGCCATTAGCAACATATCTGTTGACCCATGGCCCCCTTGAAAAGACAATCGACCTTTAACGCTCCAGCAAAGGGTTAGACTTTACTTCTGTGTGGGAGTTCAGCTACTGTTTCCCTCAACTGGATGTCGGGGTTTTTTCAAGTGTGCATGTTCTCTAGTAAAACACTTAGTTCTTAATAGTTATTTCGTTAAAGTGTTTTGTTTTTTTGGTTAGAATGTTTGGCTCTCCACTATTGAGCCTGTTTCACAGATCCTGAGGTACCAGGGGCGGAAATGCCCAGTTAGACGGCTTGCTGGCTTGCAAAAAGCATCTCATATGACCCTTCAATATGCAATTCCTTTAATAATAATGTGAGGTTTTTGCTGTCTGAAACAGACTATGTGTTTCATGTATGTGCATGAAAGCATTGTCTGCAGTTTGATGACTGAACATGTCGTAGAGGTGAATTAAACTGTTGTGGCAGTGGAGAGACAAGACAATAAGTCTCACTGTCTAAACTAAGCTATAAAGTCGAGATAGTTCTGAGCAATACATAAATCCATATCAGAATATATACAGTTTATCACAAGTGAGTAAAATGAAATAAGAAAAATCGCATAAAGAAGTAAGTAAAAGAGACCAAGCTTCTGTGTTTCATAGTATATATATATATATATATATATATATATATATATATATATATACACACAATCTACAGCCACTTTAAGGGGGAACACTTGTTAAATCTGATGTGATGGAGTAAGACAGCTCTGCCTTAAATACTTGGTTTGAATCCTTGATCATCTCAAGACAAACTTTTACAGGTGAAATTTACAGCAAAGCTTTTTGGCTTGATAACATTGAATTATACCCAATGAAGTGGCTGTGAGTAAGAATGTGTGCTTCATATCTGTGTACCGCTTACATAGAATAACAACCAACGGCTATCACAGTCCTCCTTTCTTTCTTTGTTTCGTTCTTTCCTTCTTTCCTTCTTTCCTTCTTTCTTTCTTTCTTTCTTTCTTTCTTTCTTTGCATCCTCCAGTTTACCCCACCTTTGCATCATGTCAACTAATCAAAACCTAATTAAGAAATGTGGCTAAAACCTCAGGTGATACTTCTTGAGAGTGAAATAATAACAACCTCTGATTAACTCCATGAATGATTGAGATTAATGGTTTCCACTGCACACTTCACAATATTAATTGTGCAGTCCAAGAAGAAACTTAACTTAATATGAAGCTGCTGTCTTAAAAAGAAAGCTCCATAGTGCTTAACAGTGATATATCAATCCCAGGTTTATTTACCTCATAGCTATATGCTTGTTACTTATTTATCATAGTGTCTCCTTTTTGAAATTAATGGCTTGTTATTAAATAAATGCACACTGCAAAATTCATAGCATTCAGAATGTTTAGTTGACTATTCTGGAGGTGGAGGGATCTTGAAAGGACAAACAGCAGACCAGTATTGATTAGCGTGTGGTAAATATTGTTACGTTATAGACCACTAAGACCATAGAGTCTTAGGTCTGGGCTAATTTGCTCACAAATTTGTTTAGATGTACTGATTTTTTATTTTATTTTATTGTTCCTCTGCACTTCATTTCAACCATTTTGAAAGTGCAGCTTTGTGGCGTGCTCTATATTTCACCAACACGTCTCAGCACAAGATACTCTTAATTTTCCATCTTTCACCGGATTAAATACACCGAAGTCAAACAACTGACAGGGTTTTCTCGGTATCACTGACATGTGTGTAACATTTTCCAGTCCGTCCCTAATCCACAATGTTTCACTGTGTACTTAGCTGGATTTCAGTGCAAACAAGGAGTTTACCCACTCCCTGGAGTTTGTGAAGCCAACGCAAAACTCCCGCAGGTAGCTGTCAAGACATCGTCATGTTGATCCCGCAGCAGTGAGCTCATCGTATTTCTTTCCCCAAATTCAGTTTTGAGAAAGGATCTGACATCAGGCCTGAAGTGAGGAAGTTTTGCTCCAAAAAGGGCAACTGAAGTGGAGTTTTGTGAGAAACGGTAATGTCTTGATGGTCTGTCCTTCGTGTTTTGATGTGATGTCATTCTTCTGCTGTAACTCAATAGCGTGCCTTTAGCGTAGATCGCTGGCAGCACAGACGAGATGATAATACCTATAAATACACTCGGCAGCAGCAGCCAGGCCCTGTCTGTCTATCTCTACCCATCTCACCATTTTGGAATGTATGACCTTAAATAGTCATATATGAAGATACAGTATTTGTGCACAGACCATTTCAGTCCAAAACGGACTCCAGTTTGTTGGATGTACATAATTCCGACTTTTATGCCAAAGAAAAACTAACATACATTTCAGTTATTAGGTTTTAAAACACAATTTCTCCCATTTCTTGTGATTCCATGTCATAATCTTTGGCAACCGATCACTTCCTTAATCGTGTGAAGGGTGTTTATTGTTGAGCTGGGGCTCATTTGTATTTTCAATTCCCATTCAAACACTCTAAATCCTATATTTTCCCTCTGGTATCGGTTTCTTTCCTGCTCTTCTAAGCATATTTTGTCCATTGTTCTCTCCATTAATCAACATCCTTGTGTGCAACATGCCTGAGAGAGAAAGAGAGAGAGGTTACCTTATAGCTGTCAATGAAGCTACTGAAAAGAGAAAATGAGAACCGGGGAACATGAGGAAACAGGCAAGAATGCGTCATCGCAAAAACAGCGACTGCATACAAATATGTGTATGGATTTGAGTGTGCATGTGTGCTATTCATGGTAGGTGCTTCCCTTGGGAAGCCCTCTTGGCCAGGAAAGAATGAGGATGTGAATATAGGATATGTGTGATGTGGTGCACCTGCACAGATTCTGACAAAGACCACACACAACACAAGCATTCAGCTCGCACGCAGGACGTAGGAAGGAAATGCAAGATCCCACTGAACATTATCACTGCATTTCATTGGCTCTTTCACAGATATTAAAATAAGTGCAGCAAGGGACAGCATGAACTTTACATATGAGTTTCTGTGCAGCTGTTGCGGAGTTCTTTTGCAGGAGCACAAACTTACCTACTTAATTTTTAAGAACGCTCACAGACCTGTGACGTCTGTCATCTTTAATGATGATTTCACTGATTCCCAAGTCAGGTGGGAAAAAGTTAGTCTCCAGAGTTCTTGAAGATTTGGGCTTTCACTTGGAGGATTAAATATCCATGATTTAAATGTTGGGTTTTCACACACTAAGGACAAACTATCCATGCATTGATCCATCTTCTTCATTGCTTTATTCAGTTCAGGATCACAAGATCCTGAACCCAGCTCCAGTGAAGGCAAGGGAAGCATAGAGAGGCAGACTGTCAAAGTCACACCTACATTCAGTTTTGGAGTAATTAAATGACTTTATCTGCAAACTCACACACATGCAAACTCCACAGCCAGGTCTGAAACTGGGAATATTCTCACCGCAAAGCAACTGTCTAACCACTAAACCATGGTGTGACCGAAGAATAAAACCTAGATTTAATACATTCTCTGATGAAGTTACAGGTAATGCTAATCCTTTACCTCTTATTGCAATATTCATAGTCATACTTGAGCATATTTGAGTCTTTCATCGCTAGAAATCTGATTTGGTAAAAAGAACTATCGCCTGCATACGTCCACAAGCCTGGAGATATTATGGGTTTCTTACATCTGGAGAAGAACAGATGTATTTTAGGTGTCTCTCTCTCTCTCTCAAATACAAGCGTCTTTTTTGTCATATATGGAAACTGTCCAGTCTTAACCTGAAAGTTGAATAATATAAGTGTAACCCATGATCCACAAATTTGATTTGGCACAAGTGTTTATGCTACTTTCCCGACACAACCTAAGCAGTTGGGGGTTACCGCCCCGGTCCGGGGGGGCAGTGGGATTCAAACTACTGAACTGCTGGTTACAATCTATGTTGTAGATCATCTGTCTGATCTCATCGAGAAGCTTCATGATATTCATTTTGACGACCTGTTTGTTGTCAAACTAATAAATCTATTAATATAAAACAGTCGATGGGATAATCAATAACGGACACAATGTGAGTTGCAACCTTTAGTTTCCTCCGTGTTGAGCAGCATCAGATGGTCTCTGGAGTGCTGCACTCTATTGCTGCACCACTGTACGTTATCACAAGTGTTTAGACAGTTGGACAGTAAATAGACTGCTCTAATGGCACTAAACACACACATACACACACACACACACACACACACACACACACACACACACACACACACACACACACACACACACACACACACACACCCTCTGCGCATGCACACACACCCACACATACACACCTTGGTCCCGTTGTCCTCCTCCCGAGAGAGTTGTGGTCTCCTTTCTCTACTTCTGGCTGCTGCAAAGACTGTGGGGGTCACAGGGTCTCCCAGATAAGAGCACAGGGGTTTTGTAAAGGGAAGCTTGACTTTCAGAGCACAGGAAGAAGGGATGAATAACCCGGAAGAAAGGAGAAGAGCAGGGAGTGAGGTCGAATGAAACTCCAAACCGCCTGCGCATCTGATAAGACTGCACACATTAAGGCTCGCGTAAAAGAGAAGGTTAGCTGGGAAATGTCAATAAGAGCCCAGAGAGAAGCAACTCGGGAGCTGGAAGGAGGAAAAAGCGATTGAGACATGCAGACATTAAAAAAGGAAAGAATAGCGGAATCCATCAAAGAAAGATCATGCACACAAAATGTGAGAGGTTGAGGTTAACAAAAGGGGGGAAAAGGGATGAATGAATTATCAATGAAAGCAAGACTACGGCCGCAGACTTGAATAGGTGATCTTTGACACAACACAATGCTGCTTTGAAATGGAGAAGTTCACAAACATCGGAAAACACCAAAAAAGATTTACACCCACCACGCTCGCCAATAGCCTCCTGACTGAAATGTGTTGTAGTTTCTGCTCATTGACGTATTGAGCGGTTATGACAAATGAAGTGTGGGGGACCTCAGGTAGCTCTGCATGGAACCATTGATTTTCACTGTCCGCACGAGGCTGTTGATTGATAGGGCAGCACTGGAGTCATTAGACACATTCCCAACCAGCATCTTAATACGCTCTCACTCAGAGGGGCACACAGGGTTTTTGCATGAGCAAGAGAGGCAGTGTGAGAGAATGCATGACTGTTAAGTTGAAATGACGAGACTTACAAATATGAAATATTTCCTGCCGCACAACCAGTCAAAGATTAGTTGTTGTAACGCTGAAAATGGTGCTGTGATTTCTGGAAAGGCAGGGATAAAAAGGCATTTAGAAAATACTTCAAAATCATTGGGTTTGAACACGTTCTCTGAAGCCCTGTGCGATCTGGCCTGACCCGCGTGCCCTGATGTCATAAGCTCAGTATTTACGGGGGTGTCATGAACCTAAGGCCAAGGTGGAGAGCTTACTTTACAGGTCTTGCCATAAAACGGTCAGCTTGAAAATATGAGGGACTTGGCAGGGAGGAGGGGGACCGGACTACCTTTGGGATCCTATTGCAAATTGGCCGGCGGATGGACACGATGTCCTCCCGAGACAGATATATGGGCGTGCATTCACTCAAAAGAGCCGACAGATACACAAATACGCAGTGGTTGGAGAGAGCATTAACATGATTCACTTCTCATGGATTCGTATACTAATGTAAATTATTTCAATTTACTGTCCAGTCTGTTCGACCTTGGTTCTTCTTTAAATATTTAAATATTGATTATTGTTGTTTCTTTAAAACAGGGCTACATTGATGTGTAGTGGTTAGCAGTCCCACCTCACAGTATCAATACCCTGGTTTGATTCTGTGCCTTTTCATATAGAGTTTGTATGTTCTCCGTGTGCATGCATGGGTTGTTTTTTTTTCCTGGGCAGACCTGCTTCTGTTTTTTGTTTTTTTTATTTCGAACATGTATAAAAAAATATGTAACGTATGTACATACAAAACAAAGAAATCTATGTTGAACATATAGCCACATATAGCAAGGCCCACAATAGCCCAAATTCAAGAAAGGGGTGGTAAATGCAGCACGCATAATAATAATAATAATAATAATAATAATAATAATAATAATAATAATAATACTTTGGGGGGGGGGGGGGGCATTTCTTGTACTAGCACCTCAGGTATTAATTTTGAGCATTTCTGCAGTCTGCTTGCTTCACTTTAAATTACACGAATTATGAAAAGGCATGAGGCACATATCCATTTCTCTCCGTTGTCTCTCTGTTGCCACAAACACATGGCTCTGTTAAACAGGAACAAGAGGTCCTAAAGTTTATGCTGACATTTAATGGCAAGTAATGACAGAGCCAGCGGGCCATCTTGGCCACTGAGCTGGAAAATGTTACCTTTCAAGGGATGATGATGTGGGATTTGAAATTTTGCTCCGGAGAAGAAACTGTTTACTTACTAAGACGATGCACGCTGGAAATGAGCAGAAATAGTGGGAAGCGTTGAAAAGCACTGCAAAGTTGGAATGTTTGCTTTGTGAATAAGATGAGATCTCTGACTCCATCTCGAAGCCCAAAACTCGACCCCCCCAGCCATGAGCTCTCTGAATATGTCTTTGTGAGTGGACACACACACACACACACACACACACACACACACACACACACACACACACACACACACACACACACACACACACACACACACACACACACACACACACACACACACACACACAAGCCAGATGTCCATTTGGCCTTGATCTCTAATTTCATGCAATTTCTGACCATCTCTCTCAACGGGTTTACCGCCACCGGTTCGACTACCTGTTGCTATCTGCTACCAAAACATACAAATAATGACATATACACACATCTATTCATTCGTCTATTTATCTTTATTTTTATCTAAACCTTTGCGGAAGCTTTTCCTCCTCACACAAGTCAGTAGCTCTAAAGAGGAGACGCAGCACTTTATAAAGCCTATGTTGATTTAGGAAATCAACCTATAAGGGCTCTTTTTAAAGACGAGCAACCTAAGCAGCACTGCTCCCATTTTCTGTGAAAGGATATTTTTCTGTCACGTACTGTACGCAGATCCTGCTCCGCTCCGTGCTCCCATGCTCTTGGGCGTAAGCACACGGAGGTTATCACTCAGCTCCACTCTAATTAAAGTCTATGCCACAGGGAAAAAAGATAAATGTTTTAAGGCCGCAGTGAATATCATAACGTGGGTCTTTCCAAAAATTCTGACCTTAGAGGTGAAAAAATCAGGAGAGCATGCACAGGCAACCGTCAGAACATATTATATGTGACAGATTTAGACTGAGACGGTCTTGTTTTGGGATTATAGTGATTCACACCAGAGCTGTGTGTGGGTCTGTTGTCTCTGCGTGTGTCTAGAAACGAAAGTTTAAAAGTTAACAGCTCAGTTTTGAGGCTAAACGGTCTCACTCTGATTCAGTATCACATACAAACATGTATACGCACACCCGAGGTCACAAACCAAATTCTGTGACTTGTTGGCCTTTTCCCTGCGCGAAGCATTCTACGGATCAGCGAGCCCATCAGCCTCCCCTCTCCTCCTCTTTGCTCAAATCTCAGCAATTATATTTGACATGTAACATCAATAATCTCATTTATTTTCCCCCCTCCATCTCTCAATCAACCAACCACTTACATACACACTCATACCTGCACGCACACACAGAAAGGTTTCACTCACTCCCATTCTCTTATCTGTGTCTGCAGGAAATGTGAGCCACGCCGCATTCGATAAAAACAATTTTTTGCACCATTGATCCCGCGACACTTGTTTCTCCCTCCTGGTTTTTTTTTTTTTTTTCTCCTCCTGGTCCTCTTCTATGAAAATGGTATTTCTGCAGGTTTTTGTTGTCCAACGATGAAGTAAATGTTAGGGGATGGTTGCGTTTTATAAAGAGCAGCGGGAGAAAGACTGTGACAATTCATACCGAGACGAAATGAATCGCCAAAGGAAAAAAAAAAAAAAAAAAAACGCACCACGGGCACAACTGGAGATGGGGGGCCCTCTCACATTGGATGTATTTCATACTATAGCTGCACCAGTCACATACATATGGTACAGTGTGTGCGCATACAGGTATGGCAGAATAAGTCTGTGTGAATCTGTTTGTGCCCGCGGTTTCATGTGGACACTGTCGGTATTGTCTCCTCTGAGTGGAGAAGCCAGGCAGGCTCAGCGGGTGCCACTTTCAGCTCCCTTCACCACATTGCAGCAAATCAATATAGCTAAAGTCACCCACCTCCACTCGCTCGGCCTCTGTAATCATTCCCTACACTGTGTTCTGCTTGACTCCCTCCATCGGCCAGGTTGTTGTTTATCCTATTATAGCCCTAATTGCCATGCTTATGGTAACCTTTCTTTGGCTTGCAACCCCCAGCAATAAACTAATGGGCAATAGCACATGAAGGCTAATGCAACCAAGCTCATTTGGCCAGGCTTATATGCCCACATGGACACCTCACAGTAGCACAATACCCACGTCCATCATTCTCCCACTGTTGTTTCCCTCCCCTTCGTTACTCCTTTCACAGTTAGCTAGCATTTGCACTCAGTGTGCTGTGTGGCACAGAAGCATATTGCACCTAATGAGTTACCTTAGTGTTCTCAATGCCATGGCTTTTTAATTAGTGTCGCGGCGCTAAGTGTCCTATATGAGCCCCTTCCTGGGCCCACTTTCTTGTCATCCATCACCCTTTTTCCTTTTGTTTGCCTTTCATTTGCATATATGCAGCAACCTCAAATTAGCTAGTGGCTCGTTAATTGCACACGCAGGGAAGTAAATGGATGGTGATATGGTGGGGTAGAGGTGCAATCAACATGTTTACCTTCTAAATACCCCCCAGGACCACTGAGCTCCAGCACACGGGGAGGTCACAGTGAATACGCCCCTCAGGCTAAAAAGATCCAATGCGCTGTTTGGAATAATTAGTACAGCTAACAAGCTCAAGCCCACATTGGTAGAGACAAATGAAAAGCCAGTTTGTGCATTTTATTGTGGATAAAGGATAGGTGAAAAAAAAAAAAATGTTAATGCTTTCATTTAAGGAAATGCAGAAAAGGTGTACAGATGTATCCATCAGCTATAATGTCTTATCCATGGGTGGTTAGAGCTGATCCGGGCAATGGGTAAAGATCGTCCATCACAGGTAAACACAGAGAGAAACACACACACACTTGAAAAATCACAAGTTAGTTTGAAATTGATCTTTTTAGACTGAAGAAAGGAAAACCTATGCAAGCCCAGGTAGAAAATGCAAACTCTACGCAGAAAGACTCCAGTCCTGGATGAGGTTGGCATAAGAGTGCTAACCACCACACCACTATGCAAGCCTGGTTTTATTCTATTCAATGTGAACGGAAACCTCATGCCTCATGGCATAACATTAAAATACTTCCCGTTGACCTTTCAAAGCCTATTAAATTAAGTTTGTTATGCTTGTATTGACTTGCTTTTTGCTGCACCGATCGATGGGCGGTCAATAATAGATAACGACGTCTAAGTGCTGAGCGATGACCTGCTGCACCTTAAGTGTCCTCGGTGTTATTGATCAGACTCAAAAAGGCACACAGGTCAGCTTGTGTTCACTGGATTCACCTATTTCTCTGATGTTGGATAAATAAATAAAAAACTAATATTGCCACATTTAAAGTATTTTTTGATTAACAGTTTTTTAAGTGTATTTTACATTCTTTTTTCAAAGCAGCTAACTTTAACTGAATATCTCATTTGGAAAACAGCCAACTTGGGCTTTTCTCCCTAATGAATGGATTAGTTTCACATACAATTTGTAGCACCTAATCACAACCTCGAAGCTCAGTGGAAATTAACTGTGCAGTCAATCTACAATTAAAGGCTTTATTAGTGTTGAAATATAAGTGCAGTGGTCACTTAATCATCAAAAACAAAGTGGAATCCGTCACCATCTTAACACTGACTGAGTTCCTCTTTTTTATGTTTAGTAAGGACAATTTGATATCACTGAGAAGTTTAAAACTACAAAAGAAATCAGCGCAAGTTCACTGAGGTTGATAGTTCCCAATATGGGCTCTGGGACCAGCTTAGAAGGCTTTATCAAATTTGGATTAGCATATGTTGAAGAGAACCATTTTTTTTTGTATGCTGGTCAGAACAGACAAGTTTGGCTTCGTTTTTAAAATTTCTTTTAAAAACATAGGTCAAAGAGTCTGCCCGCAACCTTTCTGAGTTTAAATCCCTCAATAGAAAGTTTAACGTGGTGAACAGATGCCCTTCTTAACATTGTTTACATCAAGTCTTAACTTTATTTGGTGCTGTGTATTTTTTAAGACACAAGCATTGGAATTATTTTTATTACTTTCTCAGTACAGCAAAATGACCCTGATCTCAAATGTTGGTCTCAGAATAATTAATAATTTGACATTTAAACTATGAGTAGCTTAACTGGAAAGATAAACCCCATGTGAGTGTTTTATTGATGTTAAGACACTTCTTGGTTTCCAACCATTTTAAAGTATCTTCACTCAGAAAAGCCTTTTTGTCTGTGACGACTCGAGGCCTACCACAGGTTCAGGATGGCATTGCAGCTCAACCAAAGACATATTGTCACCATGTTTGTTCCTTCTCTTTATCCATAAACAGCCCGATGATTTCCATTTAACTTGTTCGAGGACTCAAATTCTCAATGTGCTGTGTGACTTTTTGGATGAGACTGACATGTTTGTGTCCTTCCCCAGTGAATCACATTGCAAAATGCGTGATGGATATCTCTTTTGTTAAGCTCTCAGCAAAACAATATGCACGTATCTCTCAAGAGAATAACAGTAACAATGTTGTGTTCTTTTCCCCTGTTGAGTTTTGTGTTTGAGGTCAGTGCATTTACCAGCCTCACTGTGTGAGGTATATCGCTGTTTGTTCCCGCTGCTGATTGGCCAATTAAGCCTGATTGTGTTCCTTTAGGGAAGTATTCTCCAAGAGTTGTGAGCGAATAGCCAAATTATTCCGGGTGCTTTTAATGTGGCCATAGGGAGCCCTGGACCACTCCAAAAAAGTTTTTTTGTTCTTCACAGTGCCACAAGTAAGTTGTAATGACACCATTATTTGTCAAAGGATTGTTTGAAAGTCATTGTTATTTGCTGAGGTGATTTTAATGGTGACTTTGATGCCGTGGGCCGCTCCAGCTTTAATGAGAAGTTTCCAGGTGGGAGCTAAACTTGAGTGTGTGCCCTCTCTCCGTCCTTCATGACCCTTTTTGTACCCAGCTAAACTTTATGTACATGCTTCCATTTATTTCTCCGCCATTGAAATTAATAAAATATAACAATGAATAATGTATAAACGCTACATTTTAGTCTTCATACACATAGAAAATCTCCTGCAACGTATTGTGGATATTATGATATGCTGCGAGCATTAGGGCGGCTCAGTGCTGTGTAGTCTGTGTGCGATTGTGCGTGCATGTGTGTTATGAGCTCTAAAGAAGTGGATATAGTCTGACATGCTTTACACGGTAATGGGTAATAGAGCAATATGTTGGGTTACCCCCTCGTAATTCTCCTCACTGTGTGTGTGTGTGTGTGTGTGTGTGTGTGTGTGTGTGTGTGTGTGTGTGTGTGTGTGTGTGTGTGTGTGTGTGTGTGTGTGTGTGTGTGTGTGTGTGTGTGTGTGTGTGTGTGTGTGTGTGTGTGTGTGTGTGCGTGTGTGTGTGATTGATGATGCTACTAATGGTGTGTCTAAACACTGGCTGCCCGATTATCTCTTATCTGACAGAGAGGAGAAGGCTTGTGTCAACAGCTGCTCCTCCTCCTCATTTATCTCTGGGTCCCTTCGTCTTTTCCTCACGGTCGTTTCCGTCTCGACTTTTTCTGAGCTTTCATGGCTGAGTGGGATTATCAGTTAGTTGAACAGGAAATAGTGCAGCATGCATTCTGGATACATTTGAACCCGAAGGGATCCTTCATCAATAACTTTTCTGTACATCAATCGATATATTAAACATTACTGTGAAGCACCTTTCACACAATTTAGTACAAATGAAACATACATGTAATAAGACAAAAGCTTATTTGCTTTAGTTGTAATATTTCATTTGTGCTGGACCTCTTAATACTTACTGATAGTAACAATAATTTTGATAATAATATATTTTCATCTAGTGATCTCTTCTCAGAACTCAAAGAGGCTTTCAAATTTTAAAACATGATTAGTGCTGTTAAACTTTTCTCATCCGTAACTGATGATTGACTTATTTACTTTACCATTGTAGTACTGTAATGGTGAGCTTTCTGTGTGACGTTTGCATGTTCTCTCTGTGCACGAGTGGGTTTTCTCCTCGAGTCCCACACAGAGAGATACTGAGCAATAAGCAGGCCCTCAAGCCTCTTTTTGCAGCTCCGCTATGGCCTTCATCTCCTCCCTGGTCTCAATCACTTTAATGTGCCTGTTCAACCATTACCGTGTCTGAGGGAGACCCATAACCATGTGTCCCTCCATATATCCCATCACACATTAAAAGGCAGATTGATAGCCATCAGGCCGGTCTCGGCCACTGACACATTCTTAATATCGTCTCTAACAGAAACCAGATGGCTACAGGGCTCGTCTGCAACACACGCACGATACACACTGCCACCCCCTGCCTGTTCTGCCGTTTCTCTCAGGAAAAGGGATGAGCGGTCTTAATTAAAAGTTAAATATATGGGCCTCTGAGTGGAGGTGGTCAAGCAGGATCCATTACCTGCACATTGGGGGCCCTCCGGAGCACGTGTTCGGGTGAAGGTTGTGCTGAGGAGATGGGAAATGAGGAAACCGGGTGGAGGTGGGTCTGGTTGCTCTGCATCCTGGGTAACTATAAAAACTAAGCATTAGAAAGGGAAGAAATTCAGCACGAGGTGGTAGCCGCGGGTGCTAAAGATCACGCAGAACTCAGCGCAGGCCAGGAGGTGCGAACTATGATCTCAATAGCTGTATTGTGTTCACACTTGAACCGGGGCCAAAAATCCTGTGAAATATCAGAGCAGAAAGAGGGAGAGAGAAGTGTGGAAATGAAACAATGGTTTACACAACAGTGAAAAAGGTCTTTTCCTCTCTTTCTTGCCAGCAGGCCCGATACGAGGGAGAGAGAAAGCTTTATTAGCCCCGTTGTCCTGGCTGGTCTCTGCCCGTGACGCGAGGGAGAGAGGACCGACCGTGTCCAAGTGTGTTGGACAGAGACTCACGTGACAGACACCCTGTATATTTAGCGACCAGATTGCACAGAGGGGAACTCACGAATTAAATAATTCATGTTTGATGAATGAGAGAAGATCTTTTTTTTTTTTTCTTCATATAATCGTCAATGAGGGGGAAAAAAAACCACGTCCCATTTGTTTTAAAACAAATGTTTCTGAATAAACCTGCCCGAAGTCTTTCCTCGTTACCTGTAAAGTTGGTTATCTCTGGCATGTTTATTTGTTGACTTCCCACTTTTGTCTGAGGGATGATCTTATAAACAAAGAGACCATATTTTCAAAACTTCTGTTTTCAATGAGCCAGTGATTATGAGGAATAAATTGATCATCTGGCTGAGGACTACATCTTGGCTGTACCTTACAGGTGAGGAGGAGCAGTGAGGAGGTGGTGAGAGGAAAATGTGGCGTCTGCTTGTTACAGTAAACAAAAGGTTCAGGTCAGATGGTTCCAATAATCCGACCTCCAGCCACACAGGGGCTCTGCCACATGCTGTCCTGGACAGCTGCTGAGAAGTGCTTTTTTTTTTTAACCGAACAATGCATTATTGTTGATGCGGACTCTCAAATTCAGGCACTCCTGGAGGAAAATCCGGTGGCCCACTAGTACCTATGTTAATCAGGAGAGAGAAGGGGAGCAAAAGAGAAATTCTATTTCCGACTATGCAGAGAAAAAGGCAATATATTGAAAACAATATTTACAGAAGAGGGTTGTAGACAGATGTCATATCCTCTGTTTTGTGTTACTCGGCTTCTGGAAGATTCGGGGGAATGAGGTCGTCGATGGGATAAATGTTGAGTTGATACTCAGCGGCAACAGAGACACGGAGGGAGAACCGCCTCTCGGTTCACATTTGAATGGTCTGGTTTGGATCACAGAAACGTGACGATGAATGAAGCGTTACCTGCATGTTTCTATGACTTCTGTCTTTCGTGTTTTTCATTTTTCAGCGGAGGGAAACTGATGAAACTTACATACAGAAAACAACCTGGGGACACTTGGGAAAACTGAATGTTATGCTGAGAACGAATCAATTGTACGGACAAGCGTTGTGTTTTCTTGTAGTTTATTTGGCTACTTTTCAAGCAAACAACAGAGCTCCACTGCAGAACATGGCCATTCTTCCTTCACTCCTCATGTGTTCATCTGGTAAACCCAGAATGAAAGAAAGAATACAACTTCAACAATTACTCATATTAAACTATAAATAATGTTAAATTAACTGTGTTTTTCTGATGTAATGAAGCAAAACAATTGAACATTGACTTGTTGAAGCAGAAAAAGTTCATGTTTAAGGTGGCATTCCTTCTTTGCGCCTTCATAAAAGTTATTATAAGAGTTTGCTCCACCTCCCATCTTTTCACAGCCTGCCTCGGAAGTATTCCTTTATTAGGGTGTTAATAAATAATTGATAGTGTTACGTGCTCTACAAATTAGTCCAGCGCGCCACTTCCCTATTTGTGTTTGCACAGTTCCAGGAATTGTCCCGTTGTGTGCTTCAGGTCCGATGTCAGTCGATAGAGTGGAGGTCAGGTCGTGTCGGTGTTGAATGCGAGCTTCCTTGTCTCATTATTATTTGTCATTATTCTTGGCACGGTCGGATTAGATTTGACTGATTTAGCTCAAGCTCAGGAAATTTTGCATTGTAGCTATAATATTTTATCTTTGAGAAAAACAGGGGCAGCTCAGGCTTCAATTTGGAGATTCCTTATTTGGACATTTTATTGGCTGGATACATAATGTTATGATGTTTACACATTATTTAAACATTGTGTTCAAGCTCACTGCTAAGAGTAGTCGTGCATAATCCACGGTATGTCATATTTAAAATGTGTTTCTTCTTTACCTCTCTGGAGCTGGTTTCCTCACATTTTGCTCCTCTTCTCCTGGCTCAGGACTCTTTAATCTAAGTTTGAAATATGATGAAGTTTCTTCATTGATTGTGTTGAAGTCCTCATTGATGCTGTTTGCATGCTCCC